>NC_136421.1:260254120-260903495 GCF_052625555.1 Lactuca saligna | reverse complement strand
TTAATTTCCATTCGGCCGAAGCATGAGCATGTGTAATGATGCCTATAGAAATAAAGAAGACAAAAAAAGTAAAAGCATGTGATATGAAGAAATATAAGGAAATGGCAAAAAAATAATTTTACTTTACAAAAAAGATGACGTGTCAAAAAATAGGATCAGCCTAACAAAAAATCATGTGTATTGACTTTGAGAATAACTTGAAAATGTAAAATATTTTTAGCAAATAAATGGTGATGTGGTTGTATTGCTAGGGGTGAATTCTGTATGTTATTAAAGTCTTTTTTGCTTTTATTAGTGCTATGGTTGATACTAAGTTTATCTATTAGTATTAGTATTATACCACATATAGTTAGTACTAATTTGTTTTGACAACCAACAAATTCGTTTGATACAAACAGATAATGTTATATACCAAATACTAATATTAATATATAGTTGAAGACTATAAAAACAAGAAATGTCTAAGCTTTAAAATCTATAACTTTTACCACTTGTCATGAGTGATTTCGGTGTTACCTACTCTTTTTATGTTTGTGGTGCTATTATGTGACACCTATTATTTTCAGATTTTGGTGCTATTATATGCTAAACCTCCACTAATATACACATATTCAAGGATGATAAAATTGACAGACAATGGAGTAAAAATAGTTGTGAGGTGTTTTGGTGTATGTTGCTCCTTTCTAATTGCTAATATTGTTACGTGGGATGTTATTAGTAGTGAGGTGGAATAAGATTGGTTATTATGTTTTTAAGTTGAATCTTTTCCTAAAAGAGGCTAACATCTCTAATGGCTAGATTGGTTTTATTTTGAAACTTTTAAATCGCAATGTTTGATAAATAAGTTGAAAAAATAGCTTTTATCTTATATATTAGTTTATCAACAAACTATCTAAACGAAGCTTATCAACAAATTAGTTTATAAGCTACTTTTATGAGCAGTAAAATGTTTAATAGGAAAAGACCGGAAGAAATAGGATTCAAACCCACACATGATGCAATCTTCTTGTATGTCGATTTAGCAAACCAATATCTTAAGCCCTTGTGTTATCCTCGTGATCAGATAAGATAGCCCTTTGCGCAACCAACCAATTTCGTAATCCGAATAACTTCTGGTGGTGGTTGTATGGTTGTTTGTTGCATGGAACTGAAAGCATTGAAAAAGTTTTGTTGAAGATTTGGGTTGTGCTGCATGTAAGGGGATATAAGAAATTGCATTGGATGTGAGTTTGAGGTGAGCAGGTTCATATAACTTCCGTATTGTGCGAAACTCATCGGGATGGATGTGTTTGTGTTTGGAGGCGGGTGTTTGAGTTTTGCTCTATAGTTGGTTAAAAGGAAAACTGGTTTTTTTTTTTTTTTTTAAAGTTGAAAATATATTGAAGATGAGAAAAGATTGTTTGGTAAAATTTTATGTTTGTATGTGTATTTATAGATAAAATAAAAAGTATTATTATTATTATTATTATTATTATTATTATTATTATTATTATTATTATTATTATTATTATTATTATTATTATTATTAACATATTACTATTCAACAACGATCAAAATTTTGACCGTTCCACGCGTTATGAGATGTTATGAGGGCAACGAAGGGCAATGGGTAGCCTCACAACGGACAAAAACGAAAAAAAATGGGGGAGGGGGTGTTTCGCATGGTAACGGCGTTGAGGGGGACGCCACGTCAGAAATACAATATGGGTGTTACCCACACCGTTCAGTCTAAGAGTATTGTTACCCAAAGATGGAAACAGGGCCGAGGATTTCAATCCGAATCTATTTTTCTATTTTAATATGAAAATTTTAATGCAAATAAAACTCTAAATTTTAATTTTAGCAACATTTATTTAAAGATTCTACAAAACATAAAAACATTCATAGACAACAAATAAATTGACAAATTTTCTAACCAAATTTATATATACATAAAAGCTTAAAAAGTTGGGCTGCAGTGAACTTCTTTCACTTTTCTATTTTGCCACAGACCTTTTTTTTTTCAATTTCAGGCCACAATAATACTTCCCTTTTCCAATTCTTCTCTTCCGTTCTTATCGGCTTTATTTTTGATTTCCACGTCGCCGCCCTCCTCCTCCAATACTCTTTCGTTCGCATTTCCTTACTTCCTATTTCTTTCCACTCTTCCTTATGCCTCTCTCCCTCGAAACCCTTCAATTGGTTGGTCATAGTTTGCATCAGGTTGCCGACGACATCGACGCCCTTATTTTAATTCAGCTTACCCCACAGCCTTTTTTTGGACTCACCGTCGTCGCCTTCCAATGGGATGCCTTCTCCTGCTTACCTTTTATCTCTATTTCTTCTCAATACCTTTTTACTTCCGTCCGTTTAATTTCACTTTTCATCACTCTACAAAATATGGACGACAGCCATACAGATTGCTGCTTCACTACCTCTCTCTTACCCAATAACAAAATTCGGTGTTTGAAATCTGACTATATCGTTTTAAGCTTCGATTAGCGTATAGTCCGCTGAAGGAACTTCGTCTCCAAAGCCTATTCTGAATCGATAGTTTCTATTGGTGGTTATAGGTTTTTGATTCCATGCTTTCAGTTGGTGCTTGTGGGGTTTTGATTCCAACCATCTTCTTCCAGGGATTCCAATTTTCCACAGCTTCCAAAGTTTTTGATCAAACTGAAATTCCTATTAGACTTATCTGTTTTGTATCTCAAACAATCGATTCCAAACAGAAACAGAAAAGAAGAAACAAGTATCCCTTCATGTTATCCCGATAAGTAGATTTGCATTGCTTTATGGTCTGACCTCTAGAAGCCTGAGATGCAAACTTTCACCCATGAGGTCAATTTTTTGACTTTGATTTTATTGATGCTCTACTTGCTTATACATAGGTTTCGATTTTAGTATATTGATTGAGTGCGGAGTTCTTTGGTTGATTAGGCGTGCAACCCACTTGATTGAAGGAGAGTTTCACTATGCATCCCAACTGCTCGATGAAATGCTTGAACCAGGGTATGTTGATTGTTGATGGATACATATGATTATTTATATCACCGACTGATTCTTATGGTAACTAACATGTGTTCTTGAAGATATTTCATTTGATGGGTGATTTGTGCAAATGTGAAGATAAACAAGTCAGTTTTTTTCTTCTGGAAACATGGCAAAAAGGTAATTGTTTATGAGTTTAAGACATATATTCATTCTGCTCTAAGATTTTTTTGATTGGTATTAACCTTATTGTGTGTGACATCCCCAAAATCACAGCCAGAAAAGACCAGTTTTCATTTATGCTTTTAAAATAATTTCAGAGTAAATCCTTTTGATTTGAAAGAGTTGCGGAATTTGTTCCCAAAAACAAAGTATGATAAAATAAGATTTACCAAAGCATTTCTTAAAGAATTGTATTTTTCATTATATTACAATACTCGGGATGTCATGTTCCGATAAACAGACCAAAAGCATAAACATTTAAATATAGACCTTACAACAGTTATTTACAACAACAGGTCTATAATCCAAAAATAACTTGACAAGTCATCCAACTTATGCTCTGGCGCCACTACCTGTAATACAAAGAAACTGAGTGGGTCAGGCTTGG
The DNA here is from genome assembly GCF_052625555.1 of Lactuca saligna. Lineage (NCBI taxonomy): Eukaryota > Viridiplantae > Streptophyta > Magnoliopsida > Asterales > Asteraceae > Lactuca > Lactuca saligna. Next base: position 260,899,915 of record NC_136421.1, on the reverse strand, counting down.
GAGCCTGGTGAGCATATAAAGTTTTCAACCCACAATAAATAATTATATTTAATTCCACCAACTAACAATAACTCAATTACCCATTCCCGTTATTCTCACTTTACATCCCAAAGACAACTAACATAAGGGACCTAGTCTAAGAATATTTCATCGGGGCGACAACACATGATTCGGGGGTTCCTCAGCAATATAAGTCAAATAAGGCAACCATGAGGGGGATGGAGTACAGCGAATGAACACCCAAATTCATTAACACCTACATGTGGCGAGCCTGCTAGTGTTCCACAAGACTATCTAGAAAAGTCTGTGGTCATCATCTAAACTCCGCTAGATGATTGAATCAAAACAACAACGAGACCTCTCATCTATTTATTACACACCAACTATCTACCCATGTTCTACCCAACATATTAGTAGATAAAAATATACATTTTTATACATAGTTTAAAAAAACCTGTATAGCATGCTTTAATCAATACATATTCCACATAACAAATGAGGCACACACACATAACACATATTTCATAGAGAATAAATCAGATCTATGAGATAGAAGAGACTGAATATACATTCACACATATAACAACAAAATATATACACATAGCACGTATTTTATATAAAATACTTCATAATATTGTATTGGAAGAAAATAACTACACACTCACTTGATCAGAAGATGATCGGACAGCACTACGGGTTACAGTAGTAGTAATCCTCAGCAGATCTGGAAGATCTTCACAAAAATCGAACTTCTCGCGGGCAGAGCTTCGGCTCGGGAATCGCACTTCTCGGGATTTTCGGGGCTTCGGGACTTGGTTCGAGATATTTCTTGCACGTAAATCGAGGTAAAACGGGAGAGAGGAGAGAAAATAGCAACCCTAAACGGCTGGCCCTTCAAATCTATTTATAGGGCAAATTTGGCCCTTGCCACGTCGTGACAACCTTTTTCCACGTCGTGGGCTTGGTCGTCACTGCATACGTCATCGCAAGTTGCATCTGGGGGACTCCCGGAGGTGTCAGAAGACTTGCCACGTCATGGCACTGCTTGCCACGTCGTGGTCTCTGACACAGCTTTGGGGTTCGCGCCTCGAACTTCAGAAATTCATAACTTTCGCATACGAACTCCGTTTTCGACATTCTTTATATCGACACGAAGGTGAGATTATGATCTACAACCATTGTTTAGACTTCATTGGCTAATTTTGAATTTATTTTTAATATATTATTAGTATATTACTTATATAGTATTTTTAGTAGGCCGGGACAGGAAAACTCTGTTCGAAATTCATAACTCCTTCATCTGAACTCCGTTTTCGTCTGTCTTTTTATCGTTGGACCACTATCAATGAGATCTTCAGTTCTCATTTAGAAATTGTTGGCTAAATATCACTCGATCTCTATTTCGAGTATTCGGGTTGCATACCGCTAAGTCGAAACTTCGAAAAAGCATAACTTCCTCATACGAAGTCAAATTTAGGCGTTCTTTTTATGCACGCTCTTGGTTTAAATAAATCTACAACATTTGCTTAGATCACTAAGGCTAAATATTGCACTAACGTAAATTTCACCTTTTACGTCATTCAGCGTTGCCGGTTCTGTTGCGAAACTTCGACAGGTCATAACTTCTTCGTTATAACTCGGATTTCGACATTCTTTATATATTCGGAAACCTCGTTTCAACCACAACAACATTATCCATAAATATAGGCTTTATCTAACATTTCATTTTGATGCTTATTTTTATTCTTAATTAAATTAAGTCACACAATTAATCAAATAACACATAATACTTAAATATTTCATCATTAATACTTCAAAAAGAGTTACAAGGGTTAACCTAGATTATTACATCAATGATAATGCCTAGCCTGAAAACGCGGGCATTACATTGTGATATTGCATATTTACAACAACTTTGGTGTTGCAGGTTATTATTAGGCTCACATATTATCATATGCCACATTACTCCACCTATTACCTCCCACTCACCCAAAAGAATCAACTCTAATTTTCCCATTGTAAGCCTCTACTTTCTCTCTGTATAGTTTCATAAGTTGTTTTAATTCACTCACTTTCTTCAAGTAAAATTTACTATGCTTCCCCTTTAATTCATATGGGTATATTGAAGTTTGTGAAAAAGTATATGGTAATTTTTTCTGTTTTTTAGTATCAATTAAAACCATGTTCAATCATCCATTTCATCTTTGGTTTAAGCTACAATGAAGGGAGATGTTTTATATTGATTGGAGTAAGTTATAATGTACTCTTACTTTCTGAATTTTAATGTATTTTAGTCCAACATTGAAAACCTTTTCAAATGTAATCCTTATTTTGGACTTCCATATCATTTTTGTGTCAGAAATCTTCAAACATGCGACAAAATTGATATGTAACTTGAAATGCAAACCTAAATCAGCAAGTCCAAGGAAAACTTTGAAATAAAGACCATAAATGAAAAAAAATATCTACACAATGTAAAGGAAAAAGCACACGCACCATTTTTGTATTTTACTCTACAAATCATCAATACATGATACTATTAATCACTATTTTTTATCATATTTTTTGTTTTTTGTACACTAATTCTAGGTATTGGAGCGTTTGAGCCGTCTTGATGAAATTGTGCTTCTGATGCATCAGGTTAGCTGCCATATGCTCGCATTTTTATTTATTTCTTTTGCAACATTCAAATTAAAAAAAAAAAAAAAAAAAGTCTTATTAACAAATTTTAAATAAAAAAATATGTTATCTACCCAAATATAGCACCATAGTTTTATTTTTGTTTTCCTTATTAGGACATTATACTTGAAAAAATTACCCACATCACAGGTAACTATGAAAATTGCTTTGTATATAAGTGTCGTTGCTATAATTGGTAGATTTCTAAGAGTATAATGTCGTAACAGGTAGATATGAAAATACAATGTTAATCATGTTACATTAAACTTACCAACAAAAGTAGATTGCTATCTTTTACATCTAACCCATATCTAAAAGACATTCGCTATAGACAATAATACGAATTAAGTAAATGTTCTTGAATCAATCTTAAAAAAGGGTAATTTGTGAATTGAAAGAATGAGTTTTATTTATACTGATTATTTGTAGAACTGGAGCAAAACATCACTCTTATGTTAATTTATCGACCTTGCCGCAAGGAGGAAGCTTCAAGATTTGACCATTGGTCCAATTATTATTGTAAGTTTGTGGTCAACTTGCTCCTACAAAAAATTCCAAAAAGAAAGTTATCTTATCTGTTGAATTTAATTGCTGCAAAAATAATAATGAAAAGCAGTAAAAAAATGTGATTTTTGATGTTTGCAGTTCACAATGGAGGCTGTACTAGCTCGCATGAAGAAATTGCTTGAGATTCCTTAATCAGAGAATCAAGGAAGGAATGGAATTATAAATTCTGTTGCCAGATGGAATGGCATTGACCATTCCGTTCTTCGTGTCATGGATAAATGCAACATAAACAAATTTTGTTTATTGAGTAAATGTTTTTCTTTTCTTTTTCATTCTCATCGAATGTCATGGATAAATGCAACATAAACAAATTTTGTTTATATAACTTTTAGTGCTATTTTGAAAAAATTATTTTCAGCTTTCTGTTTGCAAATATTATTCAAACTAGCGTCAGAAGCGCAAATGAATTCCTTCTAATTTAAAATACATTCATAGAAAATAAAGTAACTTTATCTATAATAGATTGTATATCATAAATAAAGTAACTTTATCTATAACAGATTGTATATCATATGTGGTTTTTGTCTCGTCGACCAAATCAACGACGAGTTTTAAAAGTCACCTATACTTCACCGATTTACCTCTTTCTCCATCCTATAAGGGAGGAAGGAGTCGTTCCCTCTCAACCCACTGAATCCACTGCCACATCAATTTTTGTCTATTCTTTTATTCATCTTTTCCAACTCACAACACACGGAAATCCTATCTTTTTGAACCCACTCAACCCATCCAATTAAAAAAATACAAAACAACTAAGGTACAAGTTTTAAAACACATGGTACAAGAGAAACTAAGAAAGAAAAGTAGAGAGATGATGAAGTGGGTTAGTGAAACCAATCAATCCACTCGTTGAAGCAGAAGTAGTACCGCCGATAACTCCATTGCTAATTAAGATTTTACATTTGATTGTTTTATACTTTTTTTAATTGAGTGAGTTCAAAAAGATATGGTATGTGATAGTGGCTTCAGTGGGTTGGGAGAGAATGACTCCCTCCTCCCTAAAACTTTCAAAATGCTATTGATTATTTAACAAGTCACATCTCTTAAACAGCACAGAAAACATTCGATGTTATGTAAGACGTTCATTAAAACGCATAACTTAATTAAATAAAGTTAAATTCTACGGCCAAAAATAATGTCTTATTATAAGACGATCATGTTTTGAACAAATATCTATTTCATAAAAGTTACTTTATAAAATACCTTTTTTAGAAAACTCACTTTTTTTTACGAAATGACATCACCTTAATGATGCCATTTTGCATTAAAGACTATGTTATTTTATAATGGGGATTATTAATATGTATATTTTTTCATATAAACACACTCTTAAAATTCCTTTTTTGTAAAATAAAATGCAAATTTAGAAGCCCACCTATTTGGATCGGTATTGTGATAAGTGATAAACCTGAATAAAGTTATTAAGCAGAAAATGATTGAAAAAGAAGGCATTGTAATTGTATAAGGACCCCAAAATTATAGGCGTCAACTTGGGAGTTCTCCATGTGTCTGAAAAGAGGAGGTTGAATGGAGCACGGAACATGTACAAGTGTGGACACAAATAGTTATAGTGGTTCCATCATGGACAACCTTTAAGTAACCACTTATCCGATCCAACCTTCTCCATTCATATAAACAATCATACTATATTTTTATATTGGATTGATAAATTAAATCTTCCTTTATATATATATATATATATATATATATATATATATATATATATATATATATATATATATATATATAATAAAGAGAAATTAAATATTATATTTGTTCTTATCAATCTTTCTAACCATTTAAATGATAACATATGTTATATTAGTATCCTAAAATATCATTAAATTTAATTAAATAAATATTAAATTTTACACATGTCATCATTTAATTGGATATGATGATATTTGGGAACAAAAGACAGAAGGATATTTAGGGGGTGTTTAGATAGGAAAAAAAAATATTTATTACTTATTGTTTATTCTCAACACAATAAGCTAAGTTTAAGTGTTTGGATAAAATTCTTAAAAATCAACTTATTATGCTAGAAATATGCTAAATAAGCTAATTTTAATAAGCATCCTCCTTGTTGACTGCTTATTGTTTATTCTCACCACAAATAAGCTAATAAGCTAATCCAAACACCCCTTGATTTTTCAAAAAAAATCTATATTCAATAATTGAGAATTTAAAATAGGAAAATATGTTATCTAATGAAAACCAGGATAAATGGATTTCCCAAACTTTTTTTGTGTTTTTTTTCATTTATTTTGAGGTCCTTTTATATGATAGGTCATCTAGAGCCTATATGGCGATTATGTTGACATGTTACATTCTAAAATTGGTGATTGGTTTGTTTATGTGGCAATCCATGTCAACTTACTAAAAAAGAAAAACAAAAAATTGCATAAGAGGGCAAAAAGCAAAGTTCAAACTCAGGATCTCATATTCTTGAAGCGAGGGAAACGAGATTGAACTGAGGATAACTAATTAAAGAGTTCTATTCTAAGTAGAATTTAGGAATTCAATGATTCAAGGTATTATGTATAATTTTTGACTTAGTGCATATATCGTTTTTGGTCGAATCCAGTGTCCAATTCGACTATGAAATATATTTATTAATCAAAATTCCTAATTTTTTATTTAATCTCGTTTTGCAAGGAGGTTTTAATAAATTTAAATTTATGGGGATGTTTGGATGAAAATAGAGAAATGGACAATACTCAATTAATCGATTTAAAATAAAGTGGTTTATTTATGGATGATGGATCCTACATTCCTACTTTTGCTATATATTTTTATTTTATTTTATTTTATATGTTTTATACTTTTTAAATGGTAAATAACTAAATATATACTCTACTATGCAGAAAAACAAACGGGCAGAGAAGAAAGTCCCATTTAATGTTTGGATCCTGGGCTGGATCCGGTTAGATATGGGCTTCAGTTTCAGTTATTAAATTTTAAAGTGGTCCAAGGCTGAGTTTCATAAATTTCAACAAGGACCGGACCGGAGTTTTACATTTAATTTCTAAGGCTTAAAATTTCACTGTTAATTTCTAGAAAGTTTTTATATAACTGTATACTTGGGAAAAATCTATATTTTGTACCTAATTTTTTTTACAACATTTTTTTTTTTTTAATCCTTCATCTAAAAAGTCCAAAATTTGTGTTTGGCGTTATTTTTTTTTGAGAAATTTACAAAAATAGTCATTTACACTAATGACATTACAAAAATAGCAAAAAAAAATCGAAATTACAAAAATGGTCACCCATTTCGCAGATGAGAAGGTCCCATCTGCGAAATGGGCTTCTCATCTGCGAAAGTACAAGCACCTAAACCACAACAAAATCGAAATTACAAAAATAGCCACCCATTTCGCAGATGAGAAGGTCCCATCTGCGAAATGGGCTTCTCATCTGCGAAAGTACAAACACCTAAAGCACAACTGTGCTTTAGGTGCTTGTACTTTCGCAGGTGGTTTTAATATTTTTTTTTTTTAATTTTTTGCTGTATATATAGGGGTAATTTCGCAGATGGAATAGGTCCATCTGCGAAATCCTCTGACTCTATCTGCGAAATCGTTGTTATTTTTGTATTTTTTTTTTTTTAGGTTGACTATGAAATGGTTTGTTTTGACTACGAAATCAGGTTGCTATATAAACAGTTTTGTAGAAAAAATATCATTTTGGTTGTTATTTGTTTAGGAACTCTCTCTACAATTTGCTCAAAAAATGATTGAATATATGGTTTGTCTTGTAACCGGTGGGAGATGACAAGTTAATGGAACTAATCTGGAATACATATGTCCACAGGGAGGTATTTCTGAACTTGCTTTGATATTTTCTGAGTATATTAGTTATAGTGATTTTGTATCTTTGGTAAGAAGCAAAATTGGTTTGTTAGACAAATATAGAATTAGTCTTCGTTTCCACCATCCTGAATTAAATTATTATATAGCTATAGTTGAAGATTTGGATGTTAGAATGTTGATAAACGTAATCAAATGTAGTGGAGGAAGGGCTGTGAAAGTGTTTGTGGTGGTTGATGAAGTTGAGGAGGTTAATGGGGGTGGTGAAATTGGAAACCAGGTTGTTGGTAATTTATGCAGTTATAAAGGGAGCAACGATCCGATAGGTACTTTCAATACTCCTAGTGAACCTCAGTTTCACAGTGTTGCTGAAAATGTTAATGTTAGTTATTCACCTATTCACTATGTGGAACCTGAGAATTACAAGTCTGTTGGTGATGATGATGTTGGTACATATCTTAATCATGTGGGTGGTCGTTGTGATGATGTTGCCGAACAAGAAGTTAAACTTATGAATAGGCGTGTGGTAGATAAAACTAAAAAGAAAAAAAAATCAAGTCAAAAAAATGAAAAAAATCATATTTACGGGCATTATGTTGATGTTGGTGATGTATGTTTAGATATAAGCGAGCTACAAAGCAATTCCGATAGAGATGAGTTGGGTGATGAAGTTAAAGCTAAGTTTCCCGATAACCTTTTTCACGGTATGCCCCCTGTACCAGCATGGCCAGTTGATATTAATGAAGATATCACAACACAGATGGTAGACATGAATCTTCAAAAGATTCAATGTGAGAGTATATTTAAGAACAAAGAACTTTTAAAGCGGTGTATTGGTAAAAAATGTCTTCGAGAAGGTTTCCAGACGAGGACAAGTAGATCCACCAAATCAAGGTATGAAGCTGTGTGTGTTTCGAAAAATTGTTCTTGGTTACTAAGAGCAAAAGCAATTAAAAATTCTGATGGACCTTTCCAAGTGAATAAATTTTTTGATGTACACACATGTTCTTCAACATTGTTGCAACCTAATCATCGACAAGCAAACAAATATGTTTTGGGTGAATATGTTGCTGATGTTTTGGCTGAAGACTATAGTAGAGTTTATCGGGGAAAAGAAATTGTTAATGATATGAATGCTCAATTGAATATCAATATCTCATACCATCAGGCATGGCGTGCGAAGCAATATGCATTGTTGTCGTTAAGGGGTTCGAAAGAGGATTCTTTTACCAAACTTCCGGCGTATTGTCACAACTTGGCCAAACATAATCCGGGTACTGTCACACATATTAAAACAGATGTTGATGATCGCTTTGAGTTTTTGTACGTCGCACTCGGTTGCTCGGTTAGTATTATCATATTCTATGAATTTTTTAATTTTTATTTTGGTGTATTTGAATAGATATACAATGTATTGTAGGTACGCGCTTTTGTCAATTTTTGTAAACCGACCCTAGTAGTAGATGGAGCTCACCTAAATGGCGAGTTCAAAGGTACCATGTTACTTGCAGTTACTAAGGATGGACCAAACCAAATATTACCGGTTGCATATGGTATATGCAAAAATGAGTGTACCGATTCTTGGACATGGTTTTTTCAAAAACTACGTGATTGCATAGGAAATATGCAGGAGCTTACAATTATATCTGATAGGTCTCCATCTATAGCAACATCCGTTGCCAACATTTTTCCTCACGCTCATCATGGAATATGTGGTGTCCATTTGTATTTCAACATAGTCTCTAGATTCGGCAAGAGTAAGACGGTTAAAGGAAATTTTTGGGAGGCGTGTAGGGCGTACACAGTTGATGCTTTTGATGCTGCCATGGATGTTATGAAAAAGACAAAAGAACCAGTATGAGAGTATTTGAAAAGTATAAATCCAGAAACTTGGTCAAAAGCACATTTTAAAGGGAACCGATACAATCTTATGTCGTCCAACAGTGCGAAGTCTATAAATGCATTATCTAGACACGCACGTAAGGTGCCAATACTTATGTTGATCGATTTTTTTCGTGCTACAATGCAACAATGGTGGTTTCAAAGACGTAACTTTGCAGGTATTAAGTAAATTTTTAATATTAATGTTTTATTAATTTTGATGTTATTGATCTTAACTTCTTCATTTTGGCTCTTTTTTTAGCGGAAGCAACAACAATTCTTACCCCTTGGGCGGATGAAATTGTAAAAGAGAACAAGAAAAGTTTTAGCAAATGGGATGTTCACATTATCTCAAATACGAAATGCGAGGTCAAAAAGGGGGCACAAAATGTGATTGTTGATTTCAAACATATGACATGTACATGTAGGCATTGGCAACTTGATGGGATACCTTGTGGTCATGTCATAAGATGTTTAACAGTGAACAATTATGAAGACTGCTCGAGGTATGCATTAAATGCTTACTTTACCGAAACACTGAGGAAAACATATGAGGAATCAATAAACCCGCTGCCAAAGCCATCCGAATGGGAGATCCCCGATGATTTGATGATTGTTAAGCCACCAATAATGGATAAACGTCAGCCAGGCAGGCCAAGAAACACAGACCACATTCCATCCCAAGGCGAGGGTCCAATTATAAAAGAGTGTTCTACATGTGGTCAAATTGGACACACGAGAAATAATTGTACTGGAAGGGCGTCCGGTAGCGGAGCACGTCACATAATTTCTACTGCAGAAATGGCATTTAATATTGGTGGTTCAGCGAGTTGCTCACAAACCTATAACGCTGATTTTGATATAAAACATCCTTGAAATGAAGAGTAATGACGAGTTGTTAACTTATTATGTATTGTAATATTTTTATTAAATCTTACAAGACGTTGCTATGCTTTCATATTTTTGTTTAGTTTGTTGATTATATCAATTAATGAAGACTTTATATTAAAAAATATAGTTTGCAGATTTTTTTTAACAGTTACAACATGTTATTTAAAAAAACAACAAACGATCCTTTTGCAACCTAATCTGTATCATGATAATATTACAACAACTTTGTAACTAATTTTTAAACTCAGGGAACTGCAATGGGTACTTCTCTTTCTCCATTGTTATATAGTCATCCCTAATTCTCATTTTGTCTTCGAAACGATCCTTTTTTACCATAATGTGTATCAACTGCTCATCCTTCTCAGCAAGCCGTTTTTCAGTGGTGTAAAAAAAGGGTCTACTTAATCACAATAATAACAATCTACTTCGTTGCAAATTTCGATTTTGTGTGAGGAAGTCATAATAAAGTCGATATTGTATTAAACTAGACAGTAATGACAAGTCCAACTTTGAAATGACTAGACAGTAATGACAAGTCACTGTAGTAACCTGCACATAACAGTGGGACCCTTAAGGGACAAGAGATAAATTATAGTTTGACATGACAAAACACTGCATAAAGCTGAAAATCGTAGTCCAAATATAACCATTTCGTAGTCAAAGTATTAATTCATAGTCTATTTACTTATATAAATAGATGTTTAAGATCTAAAAACCAAACACCCGAATCACCTAAACGAAACGAATTCCCATTATTAGAAATGTCGTCGAATGCAGCAAGTTCTTCGAATGAAGTACCTGGTTCCAATTCTGAAAGGCCATGGACGACAAACGAGGTGTTAGTTCTAACACGATGCTGGCTAAGTGTTAAGGATGGTGTATCGTTACTTGCTCCTCCGCATTGCCTAATTGGTGATGAATGGAGTCGCATCACATCTTTGTTTAACCATGAGATGGGAGAAGGGCAAAAAAGAGAAAAATCAGATGTTGTTACTAAGTGGACGGATGTAAAGGAAGAAGTGACATGGTTCAATCGAGCATGTGGTTATGCGAAACGTAACAATGTTCGTTATCGTGACGAAGAAGAGTTCTTGGAAGTTGTTACAGAGTTTTACATCTGTCAGCATGACGGCAGAGACTTTGAATATGAGGAAGTTTGGAAGGTTGTTAGAGATAAACAGTATTTCAAGTAGACCGCTCTAATTTGTGTTAAGAATAACCCATGGACTTGTGTTTTACGTTAATGCTTTGTTCGTATTATGTCGTTGTTTTTCATGTAATTGTTGTGATGTTTTTAATGGTTCATGGAATCCTTGTTAATAATGTATTCTAATATATTGTGATAACTAATGCAATGACCATTTATTAACTCAAGTTAATCATACGAGTTGCTCACATAATAAACTAAAATACATTTTAAACAAACGAAATACATAAGAAATACATGAAAATAACCTAGTACTCAAATAATAAACTAAAATAGATTTTAAACAAACGGGATATATTTCAAAATATTCCAAGGGGCTTCAAACTGGAATTCCAACCCGTTACTTAATGACTTGTATTCCTCCTTAGCAGCTTCCAAGATAACCTCCTTAGTAGCATTTAAATGGGTGTCGTCAATTTTGGTATAAAGATCGTTTAATAATAGAACTTCGGTTTTCATTTCATACCATCTTGCTAAGATGTCTAGTTCGTCACGATCGTTTCTTGTAGCCCTTTGGTTTTCAGCATTGAAAATATTGGTTAAACGGCTCCAAAACATTGGATCGTTCAACTTGCTTGTCTCGTACACATGAATATAAGCATGTGTAAGAACCAAGAACTCTTCATTGCTCCATAATATAGAACTCATTTTGATTGAAACTATGAGAGTGGAATATAAAAAACAATATTTGAACAGCTGTATTGGTTTATTTAATAAAGTATTTATGAAACATAAGGTCAATTTATAGTAGTTTCTACACAAAATCGCAGTCCAATCTTCTAATATGTCTGCATTTCATAGTCAAAATTAATTGACGAATGCAGTGTACTATACTAATAACATAACAGAGCACTGTTCGAGTTGACAAGTTATCCCCGGTCGAATGACAACACAATACATTGCTGCTTGAATTGACAAGCCATTGCAGCAGGAAATGAAGGAGTCGTTATAAATAGAATTTAATATTCGTTGTAGTTGTTTCATATTACTTCCCTCCCTGCAATTATGGACTCACCACATACATGGAGGAACGCAGAGGAGGTCGCTTTGGTTCAAGCTTGGATTATAACTGTAGAGGAGGATTTTCCACCGGGTCCCCCACAAGTTCGTGTTGGATCATTTTGGTCTCGTGTCTGTCATTTGTTTCACCATTTAATGGGGCGTAGTCAATATCGAAGAAGAAAAGATGTGAAAGCCAAGTTTCTGGATTTGAAAATGAAGGTGAAAGAATTTCAACGTATTTACAATGGGTTGGATAATGAACATGCAAATACGGATGAAGACATTCTACGGCAGGTGACTTTGGAACTATACCGTTTTGAATATGATGGTAGCGAGTTTACCCACTTAGATGCATGGAATGTTTTAAAGAATGTCCCTTATTTTTAATATGCATGTTGGTTAAGGTAATGGATTTTCGTTATTTAAGTTGCTTGTTGTTGTATGTCTGTAGGCGTCACTATTTAATAAAAGTCCATTTCTTTTAATGTGTGTTGTTTCCTCAATAGCCAATACATAATACTGTTGGATTAGTGTCTAAGTCCATAACTATTTTGGTATGTACTTGACCCGATGGTGCATGGTCCTTTTGGGTTGCCTTCACCAAAGAAACTTGATAGGATGAATTATGGAGAGTAAGGATTAAATATGATTTATTAATATATTATGGGAATAATATATTAAAGGAGAAATCATATTGTTTAATTAATATTAGTCAATAATTAATTGGTAATTAGTTTTGTGACTAAAAGAGATTAATTAAACTTAAGGGACTGGAATTGTAATTATAAGATAATTGCAATTTGGGCCATGGATTGCCTTGTATTAAGGGATGGACGAATTCTAATGGGAAACCCATAAGGAAATCGTCCATGGGCTTAATTAAAGGAGTCTATGGGTTGCTTAGGGCTTAAGCATCCAAATTAGGGTTTCCTTGTTAGATAACCCTAATAGCCCAACTATATAAAGACCCCTTAAGGCTCAAAAACGTGGCTAAGCTTCTTGTAAGGGTTTACACACGTTTTTGGCATCCTCCAACCTCTCTCCTCTTCATCCTCTTGCTTATGGTGTTTGTGAACCATTAGAGGAGTGACACTTGTGACTCTAAGCCTTCCAAAGTCAATTCAAGGAGATTTGTGATTGTTATTGCTACATAACAATCAAGGTAATACTATAAACTTATTCTCATGTTAATATGATTATATGTATGCTAGAATTAGGGTTTATAGTCTTGGATTCAAAGCATGTACAATAGAGAAACCTAGATCCAAGCATTAGGGTTTGTATGAGCACATAGGATGTCTTATGACCAAAACCCAACAGTGGTATCAGAGCCTAGCTTGGTTTCAATTGTATTGATGCTTGACATAACTGAAAAATTCAATTTTTTGATGTTGTGGAGGCTGGACTCGCCGAGTCCATGGCTGAACTCGCCGAGTCCATGCAGACTCGACGAGTCCATTCCTGATTCGACGAGTCAACTCGTCAGATAATGCTTATCTCGGGATTTCTTGCTGTTTTTGCATATGGATAGTTACCTTATCGTGTTAGATCAATATAAATCCGATTTTATGATATATATGACTATATTCTTGATCTAATTAAAGATAATTATCAATTAATAAAATATTTGTTTCCTTATATGATAATTGATTGATTATTTTGATTAAATTGATAAATTGTTTTGCAAGAAATCATTAAATAAATCAAATATAGATAATTATGTGATTAAATGTTAATTTAGATTATTTGTTATTTGATCCTTGTTGTTATGAAAAGTTTCATATTTTCCCCTTTAGGTTTTATAGTTTAAATTTGAACCCAAAAGTTTTGGATTTTTGAAATTTAAATAGTTAAAACCCTAATGTTTTGAAAAAGGTTTCAAAACTTGCCCTCAAGTTTTGGAATTTAAAAGTTGATTAAAAGGTTTAATTAGAAATGTTAAATTCTAAAACTCTAGTAATGTTTTGAAAAGTTCAAATCACACCCTTATGGTTTTATTAATTAATTAAGGAGTATAATTAAAAGAGGTTTAATAAATCCATAAAAGTTTAGGTTAACTATTTAATAGAATTAAAGGCGTAATTGTTAAAGTTAACCACACAGTATTTTAAAAGTTATAAAATACACCCTATACTATATATAACATTAAAAGTCTAACATTATATATATGTATAACTAAAAGTCAGTCTTACCGTTAGTAGGTGGTCGGGATGTCAAACCCACCAAGCAAATTACACCCTTTGATTGCTAACTAAACGTAATATAATGGTAAAAAGGGGTATCGATCCTCGGGGAAATGGTTGTATTCAATCACCAATGCAATTTAATAGAACTAGTGAAATTAAACTAACTAACTACAATTAAAATAAAAAGGGGGGTGTTTGATTACTTGATAACTAAAATACTTGAATAACTAAAAAACCTTGCAATTAAGCAAGTTGATGAGATGCTCAAAGGTTGTGAATAATTGGTTAACTAAGGCAATTCAACACAATGAACATTTGTGTGTTTATCATTAGGATCTAATACAAAGCTTATCTTTCATCCCAAATTGGTTATAGCAATCATGAAGCATGATATGCCAAGATTCCTCATAGATAGTATGGAGGTTGGGGAAGCCCACAACACACCTTCTTAATTAAGATCAAGGGTCAATTGAAGCAATTAATCCCAAGAAATCAATTAGCTTTAAGAATGAAGGAATCCCCAATTCCTAGAGGATGTCAAATGCTTACACATCCATAAAGGAGATATGATTCACAAGCTAGAGATGATTTCTACCATCATAAAGCCTTTGTTCTAGATAAATTCAATGATCCAATGCAAAATCAATGAAATAAATCAACTATTGCTCAATCAAATACTAAGCTCATGATCAAAGTATCAAATAAGCATAAGAATTGCAAACTAGAATCATAAACATGGAATAAATTGATAATCAACATAAATCCTTCAAAACCCACAAACATTCATTGGTTTTCAGCCAAAATTAACCAAATAAGAGTATTAGCCACTCATGGCAACAAAGAAACAAGAACAATAATCTAATTGCATAAAGAAACTACCTAAGATTTGGAAAGATGAAAGGAAATGATCTTTTGCTCCCAAAATCGCCTCTTGCAGGTCTCTAATGGTGGAAAAACGTGAATCTGAGCCCCAGATCTGATCCCCAAAGGTTAAGGCAAGCCAAATGACCAAAATACCCAAACTGGGCAGTTGCGCGGGTACCCGCGCGACGGAAATTCCACCCGCGCAAATGTTGCTGTAATGCTATTGGTCCACCAAGCCACTACACCCTTCCACTACCAAAGATTCCTTTGGTCCCCCCTCCTTGTCCCTGTAATTTGAAATGCACCAATCATCATTTAGCTACCAAATGGATGCTCCAAGCCCAAAATTTGAATTTTATGATCCATCTTCACAAGCCCAAATAATCCAAGTCAATAACTTTCAAAGCCCAATTCTTCCTCTTTGATTCCGCCAAGCCCAATAATGCCTCGGGAGCCCACTAAGCTCGTCTCCAATCAACCCGCGACCGCAACAAGCACCGAAAAACCTACAAAATATCTTATGCAACATAACAAGCACCCGGTACGATCCATACTAAAGAAAAATAAATAAAATACAATGCATTAATGATAAAAAGATCTAAAAATCTAAAATAAACTAATAAAAATAAGGAAATAAAATAAGCTATCAAATCACCCCAAGCTTAAACCTAACTTGTCCTCAAGTTAGAACAAGACTAAAAATGAGCTCGGGATGAACTATCTAAAAAGGAAAAAGAAAGATACCATAGAACTTGGTCAACATCAGTCAACATGGTCAGAATTAGTCCTTCAATGGACCCTACGCATCTTCAAAATGTTCCCCGCTTTAGAGCCATAAACCACATTCTTAACCACTTGATGGGCGAATAGATCACGGCTGGATGCGGTCGCGGTGTGCAAGACAAAGGAAACAGAGATGCGCCCAGTGGGGGCACTTTAAATCACCAATGTAGACCATAGTGCAAGAAGGAAAGGCGCCTCTTCACACACTATGATTCCTACATTTGTCAGGTCAAAGTGTATAATAACGAAATAGGGTTTTGTAGCACGGCCTCCGGGAAAACATCCGGTTTCAGAGGCTTCTCCCTTGTACTGTCCTTTACAGTCTACCGTCTCATCGTCGGGGCCTTTTCTCACCAAAAATCAAAAATAAAACAAAATAATAAAAATTATACTTAACTTAAATCTAAACCTAACAACCTAAATCTTCAATCTTGAACTTCTGTTATTGGGTCTTCAATCACGTTTTGCTGCTTGGAATCTGGTATTTTATTTATTTATTTATTATTATTATTATTTTATTTTTTTTTATCATAATCAACATATATAACATAAGTCTTGAACTTGGAATCTTGTTCTTCTTTTTGTGTTGCTCTTTTTCTTCTTTGTTTTTGTTGCTTTTCTTGAATCATCTTTAATAGGCTCTTATTTTCTTCACTTTTTCAAATTTCTTCATTCTTTGTGTTGCTTCTTGAAAGGTCTAAGGAATTTCACCAAGTAACGTAGGACTCCAATAGTGAAAATTGAGTGATAGATGGAGGCTAATATGAAAACCTAATGATCATTGACAACGTGCCAAGATCAACTAAAAAGGGTGGGAAATGACTCAAAAATGGGTGTTACCGAAAAGACTTGGTCCCAAAAGATGTGAATTGGGGGACCCACTTCAAAGTTCATCAAGCACCTCAATGCAAGGTGTGATAAACAAAATCTATCTAACTATCTATTATAGACCCCTAGAAAAATGATAACCTATCCTAAAAAGGCGGTGAGAATCTAACTAAACAAGGCTCGGACGAGACTCGGGAGTACTAAGGGGTACTCCCTCCAAAACCAAGATGCGAGTCTTCAATATCTTCAATGTCTTCAAAATACCTTACCGGGCTAGTCTTTGCTCGCACACATTGGCATGACCAACCACATCCCTCCGCACCTAGACCCAATCAAGCTACCTGCATCCGACCCCCACACAAGCGGTCTCAAAGTGGTCTGTAAGGCTCAAAACGTGTCCCATTCATCAAATACAAGGAATTCCATATCAAGACCCAGGACCAATCTATGATTCAATACTTATGACTCGGCGCTATGGTACCTGTAGGGATGAGAAGACAAGAGAGAGCAAAAATGCATGAACTTAAACTAGAATGCATCTAAAAAGTATGAAAATTAGAAAAGTAAGAAAGAAAATATGCAATATTTTTGAATTTTTTTTTTATGCAATTTTTATGAATGCCCTAAATGACTAACTCTAAATGCAACTATATACAACCTAAATGCAATAAAAATAAAATATTAGATTACCTCACCCCAAGCTTAAAATTAAGCATTGTCCTCAATGCTTAGGATGAGAGTAAGGAAGGATCATACCGGGATCAAGATGGAGGAGGCCCGCGAGGATGGTATGGAAGCAACACATGGATCGCATAATGATGCTTGGATGGAGTTCTTGGCAGCCTAAATACACATGGATGAAAGCTTGGTCGCGCAAAGGACGCATATGAAATGGCTCGAAATTTTCTTATGAAATGACATATTTGCGCGGGTACCCTCGCGAACTTTACGCGGGTGGGGGGCAGTCGCGCGCACATGTCAGAATACATCCCATGTTGGGGTAATTTGGAACTCGGAATCTGCGCGGCTGGGGGCCGGTCGCGCAACGGCTACGCGGGCACCCGCGCGCAGCAATCAGAAAGCACCCCATGTTGGTGTAATTTGGAACTCGGGACCTGCGCGGCTGGGGTCGGTCGCGCAAAGTCTGCGCGGGCACCCGTGCGAAAGTTAACTTTTTGGAATTTTTCAAACTTCACCAAAATCACTGGAAGGCTTCTATATGCTTATTTTTATGGCCAACTTCAAATGTAGAAACACCCAAAACTTCAAACGGACATTATTTATTTACATTGCATTTATTTAACGTCTTTGCCAAGACATAGTCCCGCTTCCATCAACTTTCGTAATTTGGTATTTCCAATGTTATGTTGTCGAATTCTCCCGTATCAAAGCCTTCATAAAATGGTTTCAAGCGGTGCCCATTCACTTTGAATATTTGATTTGTTTCCAAACTCTTAATTTCAACCGCACCATGATCAAACACTTTTATGACAATAAAAGGTCCTTGCCATCGAGATCGCAACTTTCCCGGGAATAGTTTTAAGCGTGAATGATAAAGAAGAACTTTTGGACCTGGAATAAAGTGTTTTTGGGTTATATGCTTGTCATGAAATGCCTTTTTCTTCTCTTTGCACCGTTTGAACCTTTTAATTATCTTCTTCTTGACCACTTCCATCATTGGAGGATCCAATCTTCTTTGAGGTTCCCTCTTAGGATTACAATCATCTTCCATGATTATCTTGTCTGTGCATACATTAGGGCTTATCCTGTTTATTGGCTCAATCACATCAACCCGATACAATGGAGAAATGTTACTAGGGTACCTCATTCCTTCAAAGATGTTGAAGTGAATGGTTTCTCCATCAAACTCCATAGTTATCTTTCCTTTATGGACATCAATGATTGTGTGAGCGGTATGCATGAAAGGTCTTCCAAGGAGAATCATAGATGACTTGGAAGGAGTCTTTTCTTCAAGATCAATGACATAGAAATCCGCAGGAAATACTAGTTGATTAACTTGAATGAGTACATCCTCCAACATGCCTCTTGGAAATACACTTGACTTGTCCGCTAATTGAATAATGACTCCGGTTTCTTCCAAAGGTCCAACATTGAGAGATTGAAAAACCGAGTATGGCATGACGTTGATTGAGGCTCCAAGATCTAGCATGGCACTTTCAACATGTAAATCACCAATGGTACAAGGTATAGCAAACATCCCCGGGTCTTTGCATTTGGGTGGAAGCTTCTTTTGGATGACCGCGGATACATTTGCATTTACTTGAATCTTCTCATTTGTCTTAAATTTTCTCTTGTTGGTGCACAAATCCTTAAGAAATTTGGCGTAACGTGGGATTTGCTTAATGGCATCCAAGAGTGAAATGTTGAGTTGAACTTTGCGGAAAGTCTCGAGAAACGCTTGCTCTTCTTCTTGTTTCTTTGAGGAAGCCAAACGGGATGGAAAAGGTGGTGGTGTGACCAATGGTTTGATGGATTTGTTGGAAGGGTCGGGTTGATCAACATTTGGCACAACCGGTTCTTTTGGAGGAACCACAACTTTTGGAGGTTCCACTATGATCACTTCATCTTCTTCTTCTCTTGAAACTCTTTTAGGTTGACTTTCTCCAAGTGTTTTCCCACTTCGTAAGGTGATGGCATTCACATTGGGGTTCTTCTCGGTTTGAGATGGAAGTTTTCCCCTTTGTTCTATCTTGTTGAGAGCGGTTGCCAAGTCTCCAATTTGTGCTTGAATGTTGGAGAAAGTATTCTTGGTTTCTTGTTGAAATTGGGTTTGAATTTGAGCAAGAGAAGTAACAAGTTCTTGAAGGCTCATTTGAGGGTTACCACTTGATTGACCTTGTTGTGGAGGGTGTTGGTAATGTGGAGGGTTATAAGAATTTTGTGGATATGGAGGTTTTTGGGATTGGTATTGTGGATGTTGGGGTCTCATCAAAAGATTTGGTGGATTTTGCTTTGGTGGATAAGGGTTGTTTTGGTTATTCCTCCAATTTTGGTTGAAATTGTTTTGAAATCCCATGGGTCTTGGTTGACTTTGATATCCGCCCATTGCATTCACATCTTCCGGTTCACTTCCAAGTGTGGGACACTTATCCGTATAATGACCCGTCATTGCACAAATACCGCATACCATCAATTGTTGACCACTTCCCACCACCATTTGACTTAACACATTAGTCAAATCCAAGAGCTTTAATTCCAAATGTTGAGTGTTGCTAACTTCACCAACCACTTGTGTAGAATTTCTCTTCATGTCATTTTGAGTCCCAAAATTCCGTTGATTTTGAGAAATGGTACCAAAAAGTAATCGGATCTCGTGAGGGGTTTTGTTGAAGATGTCACCACCACTTGAAGCATCAATCATCCTCCGATCTTTTTCATTCATACCCTCATAAAATTGTTGAAGAAGTAGTTGTTCGGGTATATTGTGTTGAGGACAACTTGTACACAAATTATTGAAGCGCTCCCAAAAATCATGAAATGTTTCATTTTCCCCTTGACGAATCCCCAAAATGTCACTTCGTTGGCTTGGTATTCGGGAGGTGGGATAGAATTTGCTATTGAAGGCCTTGAGTAACTCTTCCCATGTGTGAATAGATCCCGGTGGTAAGTTGAATAACCACTCTCTAGCTTTGTCTTCCAAGGTGAGCGGGAATGCGGTTAACTTAAAATCATCCAATGTCACATTGTCGGGCAACATGCTAACACATATCATATGAAAGGACTTCAAATGCTTTTGAGGATCTTCTCTATCCAACCCATGGAACTTGGTAAGTTGATGGATGAAACTTGACTTCAATTCAATCCCTCGGCGGTTTGCAGGATAAACAATAGCAAGAGGTGTATGAGTAACATCCGTTTCCATCATTTGTCTAAGTGTCAACTCTTGAGGAGGATTGGGTGGATTGGGGTTATTGGGATATTGTTGCAAGTAATTGGGTGGTTGTTGGTAAGGTGGATATGGGTATTGTTGGGGATTGTAGATTGGTGGTGGATAAGGTTGGTAGTTAGGGTATTGGTTGTAAGGAGGTTGTTGTTGTGGGTACATTGGGTTTTGGTACATTGGAGGGGGTTGGTAATTAGGTTGATTTGGGTAATGTACTTGTTGAACTTGAAAAGCATTGTTTTGAGGTTGGTTGTTTTGGTGGAGGTGTTGGTTTTGTAATTGTGGTTGTGGTTGATAATTGGGTTGGTTTTGAGGAGGGGCTTGATTCCAAGGTGGCATATCAATGAGAGGTTCTTGTGGTTGTTGTCTTGGTTGATGGGGTGGGGTATTGGCATCTTGGTTGATCGGGTTTGGGTTGGGATTATGAGGTGGAGTGTGATTCATGGCTATGTGGTTTTCAAATGGAATGTCTTCAAAGGAATGACCAACAATTGGAGAACTTGGTTCGGTGTCGGTATCACTTGAAGTATGAACTTGATCTTCTATGTTGATTAGTGGAGAAGAGGAAGAAGCTTGAACTAGTTGTTGTTGCTTTGCTTGTTTGGCTAACTTTTTCAACCTTTTTGCTTCTCTTTCAATTTCCGGATTGTAGAGTAGGTCACCGGTTCTTGTAGACCTAGGCATAAACAATCAAATAACAAAAACCAATTTCCCCGGCAACGGCGCCAAAACTTGGTCGGGATGTCAAACCCACCAAGCAAATTACACCCTTTGATTGCTAACTAAACGTAATATAATGGTAAAAAGGGGTATCGATCCTCGGTGAAATGGTTGTATTCAATCACCAATGCAATTTAATAGAACTAGTGAAATTAAACTAACTAACTACAATTAAAATAAAAAGGGGGGTGTTTGATTACTTGATAACTAAAATACTTGAATAACTAAAAAACCTTGAAATTAAGCAAGTTGATGAGATGCTCAAAGGTTGTGAATAATTGGTTAACTAAGGCAATTCAACACAATGAACATTTGTGTGTTTATCATTAGGATCTAATACAAAGCTTATCTTTCATCCCAAATTGGTTATAGCAATCATGAAGCATGATATGCCAAGATTCCTCATAGATAGTAAGGAGGTTGGGGAAGCCCACAACACACCTTCTTAATTAAGATCAATGGTCAATTGAAGCAATTAATCCCAAGAAATCAATTAGCTTTAAGAATGAAGGAATCCCCAATTCCTAGAGGATGTCAAATGCTTACACATCCATAAAGGAGATATGATTCACAAGCTAGAGATGATTTCTACCATCATAAAGCCTTTGTTCTAGATAAATTCAATGATCCAATGCAAAATCAATGAAATAAATCAACTATTGCTCAATCAAATACTAAGCTCATGATCAAAGTATCAAATAAGCATAAGAATTGCAAACTAGAATCATAAACATGGAATAAATTGATAATCAACATAAATCCTTCAAAACCCACAAACATTCATTGGTTTTCAGCCAAAATTAACCAAATAAGAGTATTAGCCACTCATGGCAACAAAGAAACAAGAACAATAATCTAATTGCATAAAGAAACTACCTAAGATTTGGAAAGATGAAAGGAAATGATCTTTTGCTCCCAAAATCGCCTCTTGCAGGTCTCTAATGGTGGAAAAACGTGAATCTGAGCCCCAGATCTGATCCCCAAAGGTTAAGGCAAGCCAAATGACCAAAATGCCCAAACTGGGCAGTTGCGCGGGTACCCGCGCGACGGAAATTCCACCCGCGCAAATGTTGCTGTAATGCTATTGGTCCACCAAGCCACTACACCCTTCCACTACCAAAGATTCCTTTGGTCCCCCCTCCTTGTCCCTGTAATTTGAAATGCACCAATCATCATTTAGCTACCAAATGGATGCTCCAAGCCCAAAATTTGAATTTTATGATCCATCTTCACAAGCCCAAATAATCCAAGTCAATAACTTTCAAAGCCCAATTCTTCCTCTTTGATTCCGCCAAGCCCAATAATGCCTCGGGAGCCCACTAAGCTCGTCTCCAATCAACCCGCGACCGCAACAAGCACCGAAAAACCTACAAAATATCTTATGCAACATAACAAGCACCCGGTACGATCCATACTAAAGAAAAATAAATAAAATACAATGCATTAATGATAAAAAGATCTAAAAATCTAAAATAAACTAATAAAAATAAGTAAATAAAATAAGCTATCAGTAGGCCTCATTCACGAAGCTGGTCTATAAGGGGTGTTTAAGGAAATTGCCTATAAAATGGCGATTGAATGGGAATCCACTCTTAACCACCGCACTCTTGACTAGTGGAGGGTCGTTAGCCGAATGGGTAGGATAGGACGAAACCTTCCATTATAAGTATAATGAAATACAGAGTAACTGAATGTTTCGCAAATTCCCAATCTTAGTTACTTAGGCAAAAGTGAATTGATGCAATTCCATGAAATTACACTTTGTGCCCTTGCGAAGACGTTAGTGGAGCGTGTGTGGTTTACCGGCACACTAAATGGTTCTAAGCAAAGGTAGAAAAGGGTGACTCAATGTTTGTTATAGTTCGGTGGAGCGTGTGTGTTTTATCGGCACATCGAATAGGTGATTGTAACATGTGAGGGCACCATGTAGTTTGCATGGTTATTCACACCCGCTTTGTGATCCTCGGCATCCCAGTCACAAACAAGAGGGGCATATCGAGATTTAAACATGCCATTGAAATGTTCAATGAATCTCAAAGGATCTAGGAGTTTTCATAGATTTAAAACTTAAATTTCTTTTTCGTTTTTCATGGTGGAAATTAGTGAATCGTCATTCACTTACCTTCAAATGTTCTGCATTTGGGTTACGGCATCCCTCTCCCGAGTTGTAGGATATTGTGTTGGGTCCTAGCCTTGGAATTTCATTTGGGTGATTTGCCAAGGACTCAATCAATCAAATAACTTGAATTCGTTTTTCTCCCGATGTCAAAGTTTGACAACTATGGTCTTCTCAATCCCGTGGAACAAGCATTCCACATGAAGATGATATTCCACGATTCGATCGAGGAACAAGAAATCATGCTTCACTTCCTCCTCCTCCTCCAATTATTCTCCCTAACCCACAAGATTGTAAAATTGAAAAGTTCAATATCACTCAAGCCCTTTTGGCAAGTAAACATAAAGAGGGCAAGTCGGTGTGTGCACACGTCTTAGGGATGAAGTCACACATTGATAGATTAAGAATGATGGGATCCGTTGTCGGTGAAGCGATGGCTGTTGATTGGGTTCTTCGGTCACTTCCTAACTCATATAGTGAGTTTGTAAGAGAGTACTATATGATGAACCGCGACGTGAACCTTATAGATCTCACCTACATGCTTATTGTTGCTGAATCAGCAATGGTTTGGCGCAATAGAAAAGCAAAGTTGATTGGTGAATCTGCCTTCAAGACCTCTATGGATATAGACAATGACAATGAAAGACATGCAATGATCGAAAAGTTTGATCATAAGAGAAAGGCGATGTCTTAAGTAGTTCCATGTGTTATTCCAAAGGAGTCAATTTGCTTTTATTGCCAAGAGAAGGGGCATTGGAGACGAAGTTGCCCTATTTACCTAAGAGATCTAAGAGATGGGAGAGTCAAAAGTATGACTACGCTTTAGGTAAGAATCCACTATCTAACTCCATTAAGTTCCTATTCATTGATTCTTAATACATGATGTGATAATATTGCATTTGAATGTTTTGAAGGATCGGTGAAAAGAAAGGAAGCTTGATAAGAGAGCAAGATGAATCTAATCACATGTGATGGATCTCGATCTCATGGACTTGAAGATTGGATTTTGAGCTTAGATAGTTATGATAGAGTTGTGAGAAATTTTTTTTTACATAGTTTTCAATAGATTTTTCATTGTAAGGACAAATGTTTTTCCGCTGCTTTTATAAATAAAATAAATTTTGTTTGACTTATTTATTTATTTGTTTACTTCCTTGCAATGAAATCGTTATGTGAAAATTGATGTTTGCATATTTCTACAACGAATGGATATGATTCTTAGTTATGTTATGGAAATGTCAAGAATTTACCAAATAAGGAGAGTTTCTCATCGCCCAAAGTTTCAATTGGACAGAAATTTGGAATCTCGCAACTTGGTTGCATGATGAATGAGAAATTTCGTATTTGGAAATTAGATTAATTCATTGACAAAGTGTTAAGTGAAGGATTAGGAGATCGAGTACACAAAGTTGTGTGTTGATCAAGTTCACCATAAGAGTAACAAAGATATTCGTCATGATTTACTAAAGGCTTAGTAAATATGATTACACTTACAAGATTAAGTGTAATTTTGAATTGATTAAAGGGTTTAGATCAATAGCAAAACGAATAAGAAGAATCAAGTAGACAGAAAGATAAGATTTTCTCCATTCTAAGAAGAAGGGAGAGTAGCTTTTATGCTTTATGATAGGTCTTAATGATTAAGAACCATATCTCAATTGATCCTCTAAGTGAGTCTTGGTACAATTGTATGTCCAAGAAGAGGAATCAAAGATTGAAGAAATGGTCAAATCAAGAAGTCAATCGTACTTCGTTCTAAAACAAGTCTTAAAGTCAAGATTGTGACATTGAGTGAATAGTATTAAGAAGGTTTATAACATTCATCAATTGTGGAAAGTTGTGATGTCGTGGATAAGACAGAGACCAACTAAGACCAATTTATGAAGTGTTTTGATAAAAGCTACACTAACTCTTGAATATTTGGTTGTCAACAAATGTTTATTGACAAGAGAATCTTATATGTCAAGGAGTCAGTGGGAGTCTTAATGGTCTTGAAAGGTTTCAAGAACAAATCAAATAAACCTTATTGATCATCACTAGCACACGAGTTGAGGTTTACAACCTATCGTGAAGACATTATTTTGTTTATGTGCCAATCCAATCGAGTTAATTATGCATGTGAGTCCTATGAGTTCTTATTTGAATGCATAAAAGTCAAGGACCTTGATCAATGGAAAGTACATTGATAGGAAAAAGGTGAGTTGCTTAACTACTTGGAAGACGTGGTGGGCAGCTGTGCTACCATAAGGCAAGAAATCAAGATTAAGAAAGTTCGATCCATATGCGTTTGAATTTGTCGTAAACTTTGGTTTTTAACAAATTCACATGGATAGGAACACATACACCGTTTAAATCTAAGTGTCATAAGATTTCCTCCTTCATGAAGATGATTGTGAGAAAATGCTTTCACTAAGAAAGATTTTAAAAGATAGTGATTGTAAAATTGCATTCTCGAATTCGATCATGGTTACGGCATCCCTTTCCATAATTTGAATTGTGAGGTTTGGCAATTAGTCTTAATTGTTAAGACACACATATGAACTATCGAAGGCAAAGGTGTATAAGTTCAAGAAGCCTTGATAAAAGATTATCAAAGCACTAAGTATTAGAAACATGAACTTAAGAAATTCAATAAATATTGTTTTTCTGAAAGTCAAGATGTTTATGAATACATGTCGAAGCTAGTGGGAGCATAAGTGTTATGTTTTATAATAATCATCATGATAGTGGGAGCATAAATGTTATGATTGTATGATTATTAAGGCACGTATTGCATAGTTGGCAATATTAATTATAGAAAACAAGACTCATACTTTGCAAAGTTGTAAGAGTTGAAAAGTTGTTTTGCTATAATTAAGGGAGAGAATATTATGCTTCATTTCAAATCTAAAGGATTAGGTTGTGGAATGTTAATAAATTTAGTTAAAGGTACATAGTGTGTTCTTAAAATTTCGATTATGATTACGGCATTCCTCTTCACAATTCGAATTTTGAGAACATAGCAAATAAAACATTATGCGTCGTGTCCCATACGCTTCGGGTATAGGATCGATTGCAAATGCTTTAATTTTTTGACCATTCTAAAATTTTCCAAATGTCTAGTGCATTTAGAGGGAAAAGGGACTAGAATCGGTTTTGACTAAAATAATTAAACAACTATCAAAGGACAATCCAAAGTTCGACGAGGATTGGTCGCTTGTGAGTAGTTGGAAGTATAGTATTGGAAATTATGGAAATGTTCCCATATTGGATGGACAATATCGACATCATTACAAATAGATAAGATTCTATTAAGAAATTAGTTGTCATATGGAAAATATGGAAGCGTGTCCATATTGGACTTTGTAATATCATTGGCAATAGTCTTTGTGACTTTGGTGCAATGACATTACGAAAGGATCGTTGCATAAAGTGTTAGAATCTAGCATATTATATAAGTAGCGAGAATTTGATATTCTTACACTTAAGAAAATGGATTTGGAGTTGTAAAATGAGAAGGATTGGAAACGTGTTCAATTTGTCTATTTCACAAAAGTAAGAACCATAGGTAAACATTGTGTGCATGCTAGGAGCATGGGACAAGTGTTGGAATTCAAGTAAGAAGTTGATTACCCGAAACGACAAATAATGAGTAATCGATATGGTGATAAATAAAACGTGTTTTGTTTATACTCAAAGGTTTGAGGCCATATAGGATTAGTATTATTCTTGTGTTTCACCTTGCATGTTTTGACTTCCAGAATAATTGAGTTTATTAAGAATAATCGAATTATTCAAACGGGCCACAGTCGTTCATATGTTGGAAGTAGATATGAATGAAGACTGTCGTGAATTGGTGTGTGGATTGTCTAAAAGAGTATTAGACATAAGCAAATGTTTGTTGCAACGTTCATGAGTGCTTATGAATATGATTTGAGCATTGGATTAAACCCACGCTCACTAGGATCACTATCTCGAGTGATTAGTGAGACGATAACATCTTATATTCTTGAAACCGAGATGTGTGAGTTGTATCTTGCTAATCGGTTGCACATTGATAATATGTAAACGCACCAGTAACTTGGTGTTATAAAACATATTGTTGTGTGTAATTCGGTGAGTGAGTGCAAGCGAGCATTGTATCAAAGTTTATCCGTTCCTTTTATCCAAAGTAGGATAGAAGCGATATCTTTTGGGCCCCTCGATGGTTTAGTGATGACATACGTAAATGCTCGGCCGGGCTAGGGCTAATTTGATTTGTTCAATTAGTCTGTCGTCATCAATCGGAAATCGAGATATAGTACAAAGAGAATGATTTGAAATCATATCTCATACGATATCCAGAATGGAGGAATATATGATCCCTTATCTAAGGACACGCGTATCTGATAGGATCAGAGTTGACAGCGGCTTTGGAAAGCTACGATTGCAGATCGGGATCTAAAGTCATACGCAGAATAGTTGTTAGACTTATCCAAGTGGGAGACTGTTGGATTAGTGTCTAAGTCCATAACTATTTTGGTATGTACTTGACCCGATGGTGCATGGTCCTTTTGGGTTGCCTTCACCAAAGCAACTTGATAGGATGAATTATGGAGAGTAAGGATTAAATATGATTTATTAATATATTATGGGAATAATATATTAAAGGAGAAATCATATTGTTTAATTAATATTAGTCAATAATTAATTGGTA
Source organism: Lactuca saligna (assembly GCF_052625555.1). NCBI lineage: Eukaryota > Viridiplantae > Streptophyta > Magnoliopsida > Asterales > Asteraceae > Lactuca > Lactuca saligna. Next base: position 260,871,803 of record NC_136421.1, on the reverse strand, counting down.
ATTAGTTTTGTGACTAAAAGAGATTAATTAAACTTAAGGGACTGGAATTGTAATTATAAGATAATTGCAATTTGGGCCATGGATTGCCTTGTATTAAGGGATGGACGAATTCTAATGGGAAACCCATAAGGAAATCGTCCATGGGCTTAATTAAAGGAGTCTATGGGTTGCTTAGGGCTTAAGCATCCAAATTAGGGTTTCCTTGTTAGATAACCCTAATATCCCAACTATATAAAGACCCCTTAAGGCTAAAAAACGTGGCTAAGCTTCTTGTAAGGGTTTACACACATTTTTGGCAGCCTCCAACCTCTCTCCTCTTCATCCTCTTGCTTATGGTGTTTGTGAACCATTAGAGGAGTGACACTTGTGACTCTAAGCCTTCCAAAGTCAATTCAAGGAGATTTGTGATTGTTATTGCTACATAACAATCAAGGTAATACTATAAACTTATTCTCATGTTAATATGATTATATGTATGCTAGAATTAGGGTTTATAGTCTTGGATTCAAAGCATGTACAATAGAGAAACCTAGATCCAAGCATTAGGGTTTGTATGAGCACATAGGATGTCTTATGACCAAAACCCAACAAATACGACATAAATTAAATAACTAATACATAATAAGTCATAAAATATGAATGAGGTACATAAATAACTAATACATAATACGACATAATATGTAAACAGGTTTCACAGATAACTAATACATAACACGACACTAATACATAATACTACATAAAATATAAAGGTGCTACATGAATAACTACTGCATTGAGGGAGGTAACAGGACCACCGTTTCATTTGGTATTTCCCAATGCACATGTGATGGTATAGTATTCACCAACTCAGATCCATATGCAAGTCGATACACATAACTAATGAACTTATAATCAACCAATCTGTTTATGGATTCAGATGTATGGGTTCTTAGACATGCTATAGTGTGGGCACATGGTATACCGCTTTTTTGCCATTTACCACAACTACATACCCTTCGTTCAAGTTGTACGTTGGTGGTGGCAAAATTGTCATCGACTTGATATGTATCCCCATACAAACGTCTTGCATTCCAATTGTAAGACTTGTTGACACATTTTTGAACTTTACTCTCAACGTAAGGGGTCAACCCACCAGAAAACCTCCCTGTAAAATTTGATATTTTAATAAAAATAATAACACATTAAAAAAAGTAAATAAAACAATCTCCCTTACCCGCCACGTCGACCCGTTCAGCATACTTTGATTGTATCGACGTGGTGATTAACTCAATTATCGTTGTTATAGGAAACTCACGTCTGGATATAATTTGCAAAATTTCAGGGACGTCAATCGATTTAACATTGTAGCGTATTTTTGGGAAAAATGCTCGTGTCCATTTTGAAATCGGAATATCGTCAAGCCAGTAAATTGGACTCCTAAGGAAGGAAAAGAAAGGTGATTTCCTACATGCAGTTTGCAACCTTTCCAAACACAAGTAAAAATCATCAACTCTATATGCATTGCATGACTTCCAAAACAACGATTCAACTTCCGTACTGTTATGTCCCACACTGTCATGTATCTTTCGAGCTATATCTTTAGGACAATATCCATGATAGGAATCCGGGTAGGCACTCTGAACACCAAATTCTATTTTATCACACAGGTTGCTTATGAAACCAACCTCTATGTCGTCACCTAAACAATCTTTTAACCTCATCATGAACCATCTCCATGATTCTTCACACTCTAAGGTTCCCAAACCAATTGCTAAGAGTAGTGGTTCTTGATTTCCATCTAAAGCCACTGCGAAGTACATTGTTGTCAGATAGCTCCCAATAAGGGGTAAATAACCCACATATATCAGCGGTATCATGCACCTAAGGAAGGTACGAATCTACATAAAAACGAACACATATTAGTGATGAGTAAAAACTAATCGAGATACATTACCATGAAATATTATATAACTCAATAAAATTAGTATGTTATACCACGCAACCTAAAGCCACAAAACAGAATTGAAAGCGGTTGGTATCGGTTTTCTTGATGGCTGTGAAGGTATTAGGATTTTTTCGTTGAAGGTTATGCAAGAAAATTGGTAGTTGAGAAAAGCTTCTTCCGATGTTAGTACTCATTTTCAAAACCGATGAAAGTGCTCTACAATCATCACACAAATGCAATATCAATAAAATGAGATTATAAATAGAAAATATTGTATCTCTAATGTTCACAATTCATAGTTTAACCTTTTAAATTCGTAGTCAAACCAGTTCATTTCATAGTCAAATTTCACTGACCGACATGACAATACTACAGAACGTACTTGTCTGGATTTCGTAGTTCAACTTTTTGAATTCATAGTCAAACCAGTTCATTTCATAGTCAAATTTCACTGACCGACAAGACAATACTACAGAATGTACTTGTCTGGATTCCGTAGTTCAACTTTTTGAATTCATAGTCAAACCAGTTCATTTCATAGTCAAATTTCACTGACCGACAAGACAATACTACAGAATGTACTTGTCTGGATTTCGTAGTTCAACTTTTTGAATTCATAGTCAAACCAGTTCAATTCATAGTCAAAAAGATTTGTCTGTAACATGATTTCTTCTATAAAAGGGTGCCACTCAGTATGAAAACTGTATCAGTCAAAGCAACTCCTATTTATAAGAAAAACAAGGCTAATGGCATACTGCAATTGCGGAGGAGAACGTATCGTTAGGATTTCGGGAACATCTAAAAACCCAGGAAGATTGTTTTACGCTTGCCCATATTTGGTATCATGTTGTTAACGTCATTCAAATTTAAACCCTCGTGTTTACATCACAAAAATTTATTTTCTTACTGTGAATATTAAATTTAACAGGGACCAAAATGCGGGTTTATCAGTTGGGTTGATGAAGAGAAGGACCAATCTTCTATGGTAATAGCTAAAGTAGCTAACTCTAATATGCTCTTTCAATTAGAAAATAAGAAGTTAAAGATAGCGTTGGTTTGTAGTTGGGTGTTGTTCTTGGCAGTTCTTGTTTACAAGTTGTAAGCTTTTCAATATTGTTTTTATGGTTTTGAAGTTGTTAGGTCAATAAATTGTTGTATTTGTAACGTTAAAACAAATGTTGTAGTCGTTCTTATGTTGTATGTAATGTTAAGTAATTAGTAGGTCATTAATTTGTTGTAATTGTCGTAACGTTATATTTTTTTGCCATCCGTTGAGTAAACTGTAAAAATAAACTAATAATGAAATCCAACATTAATTTGTATATACATTTATAAAATCCAACTACATAGGACCAAGACAAGACCCCCAAATAATTTTTGCCATCCGGAGACGGAACTCTAAAGCTGCGTTCTTTGGGTCAATAAGAACACGTATAGGTTGACCTGAAACCAATTGCTCCATAAACATACAAAGAAAAACACCGCAATCTCCCAAATGACCACTTTGTTGGGGAACGTTTTCTTCATAAATGAATTGCATATTCAATGGAATCCTTGGGATGTTCCTCCGGGCCCAATACTTAATCTTGTCCAAATAATTTGCCACCCGACGTTCAAATTTGGAAAAGATTCCTTCAGATTGGAATTTTTCATAAGCACCTCTACCAAGACTGTCATAAATATGCATTTCCATTGACGACAATCGTAGTTCCCCATATAGCCAATGATTAGGGGATGAATGAATCGCCAATAAGACCTGTATAACGATCAGAAAATAAAATTATGTTTATTTACATCACAATACAAAAACATCACAATACAAAAACATAACAAAAAAACGATATTATTTTCAATATAAACTATTAAGTTTACCGTATCAACATCCCACCAAGCAACCATGAAGTTGGGGTACGTAGCAATACCAGCCATAAACGCCCTCCAGTCATGTCCTTCTTCCAAAGCATGAGAAACAAAAAAATTTGGAGGCATTATTGTATGTCGGTCACTCTCAAACCGTCTCTCCATCAAAAGTCGGTACCAAATGGTTATATGCTGCACACATGATACTTTTGTTATTGACTAAAAAACAATTAACTTTTAAAAGAATTAATTAACAATTAATTTACCGCTGACTCCAACCATCCGTCGTGTGTATGCCCAAACAATGAGCTCCAAAAATCTCTATCTAACACGAAATTAAACAAACGATGTTGGACATCATATGAATGCAATACATAATTTTGGATGACATCCTCACCGCCTGCTACGTAAGGTTGCAGGCGCAACATGGAGAAGTCATGAGCAACACCAAAAACTGGAGGAGGAACGGGGCTTGTTGATTTCATATCAACCTTCTTTTTTGTTCTTCTTTTTTGCTTCGGTGTCGTGTGCAACTAAAAACAATATTGAAATGTTTAAATCTATATCTTTCATATAATTCACATAAACATAAAATCATTGGTTTATAAATTAACGAATACCTCGGTGTAAGGAGGACACAAATATTGTGATGGTTTTCGACTCCTCGGTTTATCGGGTGTAACTTCTTTGTCATCATCATCATCATGAAAATAATCTATATTTCCCGTTATTATTAGTTCGTCTTCGTCCGGCACATCATCATCAAATTTGTTCCCCGCATTGTCATTCCTCTCCTCCCACTCCTACATTAAAAATAATACTTTATACTTAATAACGAAATACACTTAATTTAATAAGCAATAATATCTAAATAAACAAAATATTTATATTAATGTAACTATAATAACCTCTTTAACTTCACTATAATCATTTACATCAAACACATCATCATCAAATTTGTTCCCCGCATACTCATTCCTCTCCTCCAACACCTACATTAAAAATATAACTTTTTACTCAATAAAAAAAGACACTTTATTAAAAAGTAATTATTAAAATCGTAAAGGTAACATCTATAACAACCTTGTCGTCTTGAGTATCACCAAAAATATTTTCATTTGTATTGTTTTTATTCATCACTTCATCTTGCACAACCTATATTTTCAAATATAAAATATGAACACAGGTATTCATATATGTTAATAAAATTTAATAAATAGTGTAGCGTGTAACTAACTTGTTCATCATAATTTCTTTGTGACACTGTCCTATCATCATAAAAAATGTCGTTCCAAAATTGGTCATTATTCACTTCTTCAACAAAAACCTCTTTAGGTTGTCGGTTCATAAACACAAGCTGCTCCAGTGCATGTAGCCGTTTCAACACCTCGTCTAGCTTGTGTTTCCCACTGCCCCGACCTCTACCATGAGAGCGACCACTGGGCGACATACTAGACGAAGATTCGTCTTGTCTCCTAAAATGGTCCCGTACTGGGGATGGAACTGCTTTCCCTTCACCATATACATATTCTTGAAATGACATATAATAAAAAGATGTCATCTCACCATCACCCGGTAACATGTTTTGTCTTGGTGGTAGCCCCGCCTAAAAAATTAAACATATTAAAAATGCATATAAAAGTATAATAATCAACTTTATTAATAATAAACGAATTATTTTTAAACCTGCATCTTTGACCAAATCTTGTTCACGTCAATCCATTTCAATTTTTTTGTTCCACTCCATCGTTTCATCCGAGGCAAGTCTTTATTTTTTCTCGATGCAAATCCACATGCACGAACAGCCGGAATCATCTCATATATCCATATCTACAATTTTTTACAATTACAGTAATAAAAGTTAAAATTAAAATAAAAAACATAACAATAAAACAATTTAAATATAAGAAAATTTTTATACCCTTATTGGAGCCGTAAATCCTGAGACGGAGTACTTTAAAGTTTTACCACCCTCAGAAACTGATAAATTATTATGTATCTTATTCCATGTATCCTCAAGGTCAACATAGGTAAAATCCCAGAGATAGCTACCCCAAGCGAAGCTAACAAAACAAAAAAACAAAATTGATTATTATATAAATTATAACTTTAATAAAATAGAATTTTTAACGTAAACAAAATATACCTATTCCAGAGATCCAAATTCTCAGCCAAATAAAACCAATCTTGTGGCACCTGATCGTTAACTTCTTTACCCAAAAAACCTTCACACAAAATGTATATCAAACATACTCTAACTGTATCAACGTCGTCAAGTGCTAGGAATGTTCGATTTAAAATTAAACTTTTCAGGTCGCCGATTTTCACCGAACTATTAGTATGGTCCGGAAATAGCCGCTCACGCAGTAAACATCTTTTTTTACTGCTTATTAATTTTTCTGACCCTTTTCTCCCAATGTTTTTTGGATACTCCCCAAAATTGAAGCCGTTAATCAAACAAAACTCTTTCGGCCCATAAACCATTTTCGTATTGCCTACTCGAAAATATAAACGTTTTATTCCATCTGGGGATAAAACAGGGTCCGGCCGGATCTGATGAAGGAACATTTTATGAAACAATAATGCGTCCCCTTGTAAACGAGGGACATCAGTAAAATAACCAAAGACGGTATCTCTGAAAATAGCATGTCGGGCATAATCTAAAACTTCAAATACTTTCCATATGTTACCGTCAGAGCCTTTTAAGTTCACAAAGGCTTTCGTATTCATTAAACTAAAATCATGCTGCAAAAAAAACACAAAAACAAATTAGATAACTAAAAAATATTTATTTTTAAAATATATGATTATGAACTGCAAATACAATTTCTTAATTACTAATATATATATTTCCGATAAAAAAAACAATAACATACACATATATAAACAATTTTCCAAGTTATACAACTAATATATTAACGATAGAAAACAATATCATACATAATTATATAAACATTTTATTAAACATATTTTCAACTTAAACGACAAATATATCAACGACAAATATTCAACTTAAACAAATTTTCAATTTAAACGATAAATATATAAACAATTTTTATCTTTCTAATTAAAACTAACATTTTATAACCATATAAACAAAAAAAAAAATTTAAAAATAAAACGACAAACAAACTAACAATTTTGCAAGCTATACGATAACTTTATACAAATTTTCAACTTATACGACAAATACAAACAATTTCTAACAATATATATATAACAAATTTTCAACTTATACAATTGTTATACTTATACGACAAACACAAACAATTTCTAACAATATATATACGACAAATTTTCAACTTATACAAATGTTATACTTATACGACAAATATATATACAAACGACTATTTTGCACTTTATATAAACAATTATACGATTAGAATATACAAGATTTCAGGTTATACAACAACTAAAAAAACAACAAAAATAACAAATTGTAAACATTATCTACGCAGTCTCTACTTGTCTCTACTTGAATTTAAACTTCAAGTATACTAAAAAAATATTAAAACTATCAAACACAACAAAATTACCCTTTTTTAACACTAAATAATACAACAAATGATAAAATAAAGAGATTGTTGACATTAAAAGAGTTAAAATCTAACCATATTTGCGGGATTGTTGACATAATCCTCAATTTTCTTCAAAAACTAGCCAAAATTCCGAGATAAATCCAAAGTTAGAGAGAGTTTTTGTGTAGAGAAGGGTGAAAAATGAAGAAAAAAAAAAAACGTTTTTATAGTCAAATTCGAGGGTATTTCGCAGATGACTACCAATTTCGCAGATGGGGCTTCTCATCTGTGAAAGTACAAGTACCTAAAGCACAACTGTGCTTTAGGTACTTGTACTTTCGCAGATGAGAAGCTCATTTCGCAGATGGGACATTCTCATCGTATGACCATTTTTGTAATTTCGATTTTTTTTGCTATTTTTGTAATATCATTAGTGTAAATGACTATTTTCGTAATTTTTTTTTTTTTTTTTTTTTTTTTGCGGTTGATGAAGTGCTTACGCCTCTAATGTTTGTAATAAGGGAAAGTAACTATGTAATTCTTCAACAAGAAGCCCCTTAACATACTAAATAATTTTCGGAATACTCTTTTTAAAAACAAAAGGTCAGAAAGTAGAACGATTAAATCATATTTTATATTTTATGTTGGAAAAAAAGACATTGCGGGTACTTTTCATTATGACAAATATCTGAAATTGTTTGTTACCCACAAAACGGACTAGATGAACCTTAGAGGCATGGATGTGTCCAGGTGCATCCCCTTTTACAACTTCATCAAATGAACACGTCTTCGTTCTCTTCTCCCTCATCCCTATTCTCCATCTTCTGCGGCCATTGTCCCCTCTCTTTCTGTTTATACTCTTCATTTACTGCTCCAAATTCATCCATACTCCTTCTTTAATTCATCTTGGAAAAAGTACACGATCATTTACTTTATGGAATCCCATATCACATGTACCTTCCTCTTTGCTTCCCACCATTGTTGCTGTTGTCGTCATCGTCTTTGTTAGGGTTTTTCGATTTTTTCTCTTTAAATACTTTTTCTTCTATTAAGAATTCTGAAATCCAAGGATATGCCTCGTGCTTCGCGATCCAACGTCTCGTTAGGGTTTTTGCCTCATTCTTCCCACCATAGCCAACTTTCCGACGGCTCTATATCGTTTCAAATAGATTCGAGTTTCCATAGCTCTTCGCGCCATATCGTTTCATCTGTCCCACTTCAGTTGATGGAGGAACAGACCACGACCGAAAGCAACATCGTCGAATTGAACAATCAACAACAGCAGAGAAACGTCGGGAGCGTTGATTTAAACGGGGAGAGCAAAATTGGGGACGAAGAAGATGAAGCAGAAAAAGATGTTGACAACTTTCAAATTTTGGGGCATCCCATGTGTTTGAAAAGGCGAAGGGATGATAACAGCAGCGGAGCTACCCCGGAGTCGTCTTCTTCATCTACATCATCGAAACGTTGTCAAATCGAACAAAGCGGGCAAGAGAGAAGTCTTGAATCGCGTCGACAAGCTGTTCGAGCTTGGGGGAACCAGTCCCTTCAGGCTGCTGATCCTGATATCTTTGATATATTGGAGAAAGAGAAGCAAAGACAGTATAAGGGTATCGAATTGATAGCTTCAGAGAACTTCGTTTGTAAAGCAGTTATGGAAGCTTTAGGGAGTCACTTGACAAATAAGTACTCTGAAGGAATGCCAGGCGCTAGGTACTACAGTGGCAACCAATACATCGACGAGATCGAAATTCTTTGTTGCCAACGTGCCTTGACAGCATTCGGACTTGATAGTGAGAATTGGGGTGTAAATGTTCAACCGTACTCTTGTACATCTGCAAATTTTGCAGTATATACTGGTTTGCTATCCCCTGGTGATCGGATCATGGGGTTAGATACCCCTTCAGGAGGGCACACTAGTCATGGCTACTATACACCAAATGGAAAGAAAGTATCAGGGGCTTCAATCTTCTTTGAAAGCCTTTCATACAAAGTTAACCCACAAACAGGTATTATAGATTTTGAAAAGCTTGAAGAAAGGGTACTTGATTTTCGCCCAAAGATACTTATTTGTGGTGGGAGCTCATATCCTAGGGATTGGGAGTATGCCAAATTTAGACAGATTGCTGACAAATCCGGAGCAGTCTTGATGTGCGACATGGCTCAAATCAGTGGTCTCATTGCTGCCAAGGTAAACGTAAATCACAGTGATTCAAACTCATTCTTTTATATGTAAAGATTCAGTATTTTATACTTACAAAAACATTATGTGGTTCTTTTATATGTAAATCACAGGAATGTGCAAGCCCATTTGATTTCTGTGACATTGTAACCTCGACTACTCATAAAAGTCTTCGTGGGCCTAGGGGAGGGATTATTTTCTACAGGAAGGGTCTTAAGCCAGGGGTAAGAGGGAAGCTTTTGAATCAAGGTGATGGAAGCTACAAGTATGACTTTGAAGAGAAGATAAATTTTGCTGTATGTCCTGCTCTTCAAGGTGGGCCACATAATAATCATATTGCTGCCCTTGCAATTGCACTCAAACAATTGGCTACTCCTGATTACAAGGCATATATGCAACAAGTGAAGAAAAATGCTCAGGCTTTGGCATCTGCTTTACTGAAAAGAAACTGTAAGCTGGTTACAGGAGGGACTGATAATCATTTGGTACTTTGGGATCTTAGAAATCTTGGATTGACTGGTAAAGATCATCTTTATCTTAATCCTATTATATGATATAACAATAATAACAATGTTTGCTGATAGATTCTTCATTTCTTGTCAGGTAAAAACTTTGAGAAAGTATGTGAAATGTGTCACATTACTGTCAATAAAATTGCCATATTTGATGATAATGGGAGTCTGACCCCAGGAGGTGTGAGGATTGGTGAGTGGAAAGATTTTTTTTTTTTTTTTTTTCTTTTTGATTGCATTGAGATGTAGAAAAATATTCAAAAAGTAGAAAGCTGTAATTGGAGTGTATGCTTCAGGTACACCTGCAATGACCACACGAGGTTGCTTGGAGTCTGATTTTGAAACAATGGCAGAGTTTTTGTATAGAGCTGCTCAAATCACAAGTGTTATGCAGCAGAGGGAACATGGAAAAATGGGAAAGGCATTCTTGAATAAAGACATAGTTGATTTAAGGGCCCAAGTTGAAAACTTTGCAACTCAATTTGCTATGCCAGGGCAAGAAATGTAAATATACATATAAATGCTGATTAGGGTTGGGTTTGAATTGTTTTAGATACAATATGATATGGATACGGGTATGTGAATATATTTTCTCGAAAAAAAAGTAGTCAACAAATTGCATATAGAAAAAAGCGTTTTGAGATATTTTGTAATTTTTTTTGAGAGTCTGATATGAGTTGTTTATAAATAATTTATCATTGTAACTCAGGTTTTATGGTTAAATAATGTAAAACCAATGTAATTTTGTATTTTTTTTTTGGTTTAAGATCATACGATAGATTGAAGGTTTAACCACATAAGCCTTGATTGTTTTTAATAACTTGGATACTTTTTATGGCCATGTGTTGGATTATTGAACAAATATATAATTTTAATTGTCTATCATTAGGAAAAACTTTCTAAATATTTTTAGACACAGTTTAAGAAAAATGGTGACATTGTGCGACATTACGGTTTTAGGTCCGATCTTTCTATTAAACAACTCATATTTGTTGACCTTGGTAACGATCATACTTAGGTTAAGGGTTTGTTAGAGCAGTGGGTATGAAACTAGACAACGGTGATTTTGCCTACGTGGATATGCTTTAACGACTTCATAACATGGGAAACACCATTTCCCCATTGGTGTCACGGTGTTTCTCGTTGTTGTGATGATATTTTGCAACGGAAGATTAAGCCAATGAAATCACTCTTCTTCCGTTCTTTCTCTTTTTCTCTCTACATCTTAACTTGTTATAACACGGAGAACATCATTTCCCTCATGGTGTTATGATGGTGTTATGGTTAAGGTGACCCATAATATTTGATGTTATAATTTACTCATACCGAATGTTCTTATCTTTTTTAATGTTACGTAGACGCTAGATCAACTTTTATAGTTTTTACTTCACCCACGAACTAGGGTGTGTATGTATGTTTTTTTTAAATATTATTATTTCAATAAAAAATAAGAAATTTTGTAAAAAACTAACATAAAATTAAAAATTACATTTTATAAATCCTAAAGTTAAAAAATAACATGAAATTAAAAATTACATTAAAAACCTAAATAAAAAAAAACATGAAGTGAAATTAAAAAAGAAAACCAAAAAAAAAAAAAAATAACATAATTTCATTTGCGGTTTAGTTTATATTTTTTGCAAATCAACTACTTCACCGCTTTATTTGCCTTTTGATTTTCATGGTCGAGATGCCTCACATCTTGCATTTACAACAAATATTCTGTAAGTGAGATGGTTTGAGTCCTATATCTCTTCAAAGTTAAATTCAATTATGCCATTTGTGCAATCATTTCCACCGATCTAACTGACCGTTCAGTTCCGACCGACGAATTTGAAGATGTCGTTTTCCCTTTTTCTCTTGCCCGAGCTTTTGTTTTGTCCCTTCCCCCTGGTGAAGGAGGCGAGCATGTTTCTTCGATATCGTTGTTAACATCATTAAGATTAACGTCTACGTGATCATCCGACGACACTTGTTGTGAGCTCGAATATGAAAATGTTTGACTTCTTTTTGGTGGATTAGCAATTTCTTCATGTGTTGTAAGTTCCTTCCACCTAATGTTTTTTTTACAACTTCCCAAACATGAATAAACTCACAAGACCTTAGCATATCATCTTGGAATGTAGCGTGTATTTTTTTTTCAACAAACTCACTTCACTTTCTCCGCTAGCTTATTGCTTTTAAAAGTTTGTATAACTTCCATTCCAATGTGTCACGAGTTCGTTCATAAGATTCCATTTCAAGTTACATTAGTAGAAGGTCCGATAATCTAGATCTTGACCCATTTCTTTACAAAACCGCTACGTGATACATAACCAAAATTGATCACCATTTGGACCCTTTCCCGTGTCACCATCTGTTGGATTAGGTGTCTAAACTCATAACTATATTTGGTATATATACTTGACTCGGTTGTAGCATGATCATTTTGGGTTGTCTTCACCAAAGCAACTTGACTGGATGAATAATAAAGAAAGAGGTTATTATGATTTATTAATATATTTTATGAATAATATATTAAAATAGAAATCATATTGGTTAATAAATATTGGTCAAAAATTATTTAAGAAATTAATTTTTTAATCAAAAGATATTAATTAAAGCTAAGGGATTGATATTGTAATTACTGGATAGTTGTAAAGTAGGGCAAAGAAACCCTAAAGATAGGGTGGATGAATTCTTAGGGATAAGACCTTGAGAATTCGTCCAAGGTAGGGATTCCAAAAGATTTTTATAGGCCGCTTAGAGCCTAAGCAATCGGATAAGTGTTTGACTGAAACCCTAATTCCTCACATATATAAAGGGACCCTTGGCTACCAATTTTCGGCTACAACATACAATCCTAAGAGTTCTAGGAGCCGAATTTTAGTCTTCCCCCTCTCTCTTGCCTTCTCCAATTGTTTTGGTGTTTGTGATCTATTAGAGGCACAACATTTGGGGTGCTAAGATTCTCAAAAGCTCAAGATCTTCAATCAACAATCAAGGTAATCATCTAAACTTGTTTTTATTTGTTATTTTTGGATTTTGCATACTCTACTAGGGTTTATAGCTTTGGATGATTTGCATGTATAATTAGAGAAACCTAGATCCAAAGCTTTAGAGTTTACATGTGCACCATAGGATTGATGTAATGCTCAAAACTCATCACCATCTTCGGATACGTAACCAAAATTGATCACGATTTAAGTGAAAGGGTTAGTATTGAAAGTACCCCTTCCTTATCCCATTCCTTTGCTCACGTGTGTTCCGCCTTGCATGATCACCTTCCCTCTCCCTCGGCCTAGCTCGTGGGAATCTCCGAACCGGTTATCCCTTTCCACTTCCTCATCCCCACCTGCTTATGATACTTGTTTCTTGTTGCAAGATGCAACAAGTTACTTTCCTCCATCGTTGACTGCTTAGCTTGAAGGGCTGCAATCGTCCCCTTCAATTCATTCGTGTTTTGGGTTTGTTGAAGCATGAATTCCTCGAGTTTTTCCATCACTTCCTCTTGCGATGCCATCACAAGCGTCTTTCATACCAAATTGTTACAGCCCGGGACCTTGATCTTGTGACTGGACTTGTGTATCGACTACTACCTGCCGCGAACACCAAGAAGCTTAACCTCCAAGATCGGAAGCTAAGCTAGACTAAGAATACGTTGAGAGCTATACATCCTTATTCGACTCCAACAATAATCACTCTATCTTAAACTAAGATAACTCTGAAAATTAAAAGACTAATTTTAAAAGACTCAAGACTCCTAACACATGCAATTTGAAACACTCGTGATCCTTATCCTTTGGGCCTTCGATTATACACCTGACCATATCTTGTGTCTATAACACATAATCATTGAAAAAGCTCATAAGAAAAGCTTGTTATTTAGCAAACAACTTGAAAAACTTTGACTTTAAAAAGTTCCCTTGAAAAAGCTATAAAAAAAAAGCTTCTATTACAGATGCTCTTACAACTATTTGGTGGTATCTTAACGAACTTTATCCCACATTATGTATATGAAGAGTAAATGAAGAATATTTGGGATACAAAACCTATTTAACTTTAACTTTACATAGATTACATATTTGTATTAGACAATTAGACAAGTATAAAATACACGACCATGTAAACATCAAGGAATTCCGTATTCCTCCTATATGGAAAAAGAAAATTACAAACACGATCTATATCTGTATTTATCCTGTATTACTAATTTATATAAAATGCATCTTGCCAAAACTGAAACGCATTTGTTTATTTGTTTTCTTATATTTCTCCAATAAAAAGCTTGTCATTATCTCTAATCACTTCAACGGAATCAATCTCTGCTCCATCTTCATCTGTAACTACGGCATTTGTAGCATCAAATCCAAACTTTTCACCTTCAAACATTAAAAAACAAAACTTTAATTATAGTTTTTCTTTCAGAATCCTCGAAGCATATGCACAAACCATAGATATATATACCTGCAATAATCTTGAGCTCCATTAACGAACTTGGCACCTTAATAAGTTTCCCAGCCTCTGTACAACAATTCTTCTTCCTCACCATCGGAAGCCCTCTGTAAATACTAACCCTACCAACAAAGTGTCCATGTGAATGTGATCTTCCCAAAATACCCTCCTCCCCTCTCCGGGTCTCCACCACCGGCTCCTGATCCGGCATCATGATTCGGTACCCGACCTCTCTTTTTGCCACGAAATCCTTCAAATTTTCTGGTGGAATCTTGTTCTTGAGAGAGTGATCATTGACATCAGCACCATTCATCACGAGTAGCTTTACCATTTCAATGTTGTTTTCAGATACTGCAATTTGGATAGCTGTTGATCCATGGTGGTCCTTTGAGTCTACAAGAAGCCCGTGTTTCAAGAGGCCTTTCATCACGTTTAGATCGTTTCTCTTTGATGCCATGCACAGAAGCTCGCCAGCTGTACATGGGTCTGAAATGGAAGCCCAATGGTATAGGATTCGGAATATTGAATGGTGGTTTGTTGCTATGGCATCCCATAGTGCAGTGTTACCTTCCATATCTGTAATATACACATTTCATATTTACATGTTAAGTGTCTAAACTAACTCTTCATTTTCAAACTAAAAAGCTTGCAAGTTGCAAATATTCTTAAACAACCAGACCTCTAAGGTGTATGTTACATGCATGCTTCAGAAGAACCAAAACACATTCTTCATGCCCTTTAGATGCTGCGATGTGCTGATGCAAACAAAATTTAAAAAAAATAATAATAATAAATAACATTAGAATTAAATTTATGATGTTTGTGGATAGAGAAGAAGGATTAGTAGATTACCAAAGGGGTTCTTCCTTTTGAGTCACTGATATCGGGATCAAGCCTTGCCTTGAGAAGTTCATCAAGAAAAGCTGCATTTCCTGTGCCTGCAATAGTAAGCAAGTTCATCGACATGTTTGGGTCTCCATCTCCATCTTCTTCTCCACTTTCCAACAATAAGTCATCCAAATCCAGATCTTTAAGCTTCTTGTGATGCTGCAAAGTCACAATCAATATTTCACAAATCTTGCATTACGAAATAGACTAAACTAAACAAAACTGAAAACTGTCCACCCTTTTTGATGGGACCTTAAATTATATTCTAACCTGGAGAAAGTTTTTGAGGATGGAGACGTTGTCGGGTTGTTTGGTCTGCATTGCTTCAATGAGAGCGGTGGTTTTGAGGCGCAAGAGTTGACTCAGGGTTTTGGTTCGGTAAGTGTAAGACTGTGGTCTGCAGCAAAGTGCGCCGACTTCACCAAACACGTCACCCGTACGTAAAACACCCAAAACTTGTTCTTTCTCCATTGGATCACACTCTATGATTTCCACTTCTCCAGATACGATTATGTACACGTCATCAGGTGCCTCGTTTTGTATTATAACATCTTCTCTCGGTGGTATGTATTCTGCCTTCATATCCGCAACCTGTTTTAATTAAGGTTAATTAGCTTTGGTTGTAGATTGAAAAGTTTTGAAATTTATGCAAAATTTGGATTTTGGGATGTTGATGTTACCAGAAGCAAGAGAATTTCTCGGGAGACACCCTCGAACAGATAGACTTTTTCAACCGTTGGTAGAAATAGATGCTGTCTAATGCTTGTGCATATGGTTTTCGGAAGCTGCTCGATTAATTGTTGCTGATTCAAGCTTTCGGCTTTAAATCTCAAGCACATGTACGCGAGTATCTGTTCTTTAAGTCTCTTCGGCAAACGATTCCGACCGACGAAACTTGATGCTGCTTCGATGCTGTTTCTCTACAAAAGAACAAATGTGATTCAGTTTTGTAACAGTTTGACTTTTTGGTCAAATCATGTACAGGTTATAGAGTGAAACAGAAGAAGAATATTGTCAATTGTCATGGAATTTGTAAAAAGTTGATGTGAAATTTGACTTACGAATTCCATGGTGCGACGAGTGCCTTCGACTACTAAATTAGTCATGTTGCCGATAATGTAGGCGGTGAGGCCAAGATTGAAGAGCATGTAGAAGATGATAAACACCATCTCTGCTGCGTTCTCTGCGTGGAGATCACCGTAGCCGACGGTGGTCATGGTGGTTATAGACCAATATATGGCGGAGACGTATAGGATGTAAAGATCCGCGTCCCTGAAATTCGGGTTCATTGACCCGATCCATGTTCTTCCTTCATGTGGGTATAACACTGCTAGCAAGTAGTAGATGCAACCAGCACAATGTACCAAGAACAGAGTCACCTGTAACACACCCATTTAAGAAGTTTTACACTTAAATCGATATGTATTGAACTAAAATCAAATCATTTTGACTTAAATCCGAAATTAATGATCCAAAAATGTAGTGATTCTGTGGTTGATTGACTTACACAGAGAAGCCTGGCACATCTGACCCAGAAGTAGTTGAATCGTATGTCCTTTTCAAGCCTGCGATAGTAATCGTAAGCATCAATGGAAAGTTACTGTATGATTCTGGAGTGACAATCGATCTAACCTGGTAAAAAACTGCTTCACGCGGCGGAGACGCCAAAACCGGAGCAAACCCAAGACGACGTACGGGAGACCCATGCGGTGTTTTCCGGTGAACAAGTACGATAGCAACTCGAACGGCAGCGTCGATGCCAAATCCATCACAAACCATGTCGATAGGTACCTTCATTTCCCCAATAAACGAATCGAATCAATACGAAATGGATGCAAAATTGTAATGCGATAGATAGATACCTGGTGGCGATGCTTTTGGGGTCACGAACAAGGAGATGTGTGACGGGGTCAACGTAAGCAACAATGAAAGTCAAAACAATGTCGACGGCGAAGAAAAAATCGACGATGGAGTCAGCAATGTAGAGTTGTTTATGAGTTTGTGCAGAAGATTTCAGGAACGCAACTTCAAATGGGTATGTCCAAGCTGAATATATTACCATTACCACCATTAATGTCTGCCAATACCTGTAATTATCTTTATATTAAGTATTACTATAAAAAGGTTACAATTATTTTAAGAAACTATACACTAACTAATTTAGCTTTTTTTAAGATATGAATTGTACCTATATTTGGAGTCCATAGGTGATATGATAATGCTGGATCTTGAGGGAATATGATTTTGTATATATGAAACACCCAGTGGAGGGATCATAATCTTTGACAAGCTCCTCAAATTCATAGGTTCTTCTTCTTGATCTCTCTTTTCTTCTTTCTTTTTCCTCGATTCTCTATATCGATCTTTCATCTTTTGATTGTTTGATGCTGTAGCATGCAAAGTGTTGTATACTGTTGGGAAAGTTGGTTGCTTTATTTCCATCTTTAGATCTAAGAGTTCGTGAGACTCTAGTCTAAGACGTGTTGTAAGAACACGTTACACAATGTTATGACTTATGAGGCATGAGTTGAGTTCCTGAAAGAAAGAATCTTGACACTTAAGTAATAATATATAACAATTAACAAATAAGTCATGAAATCTAATAGTATGATCTTCTATATGTTTCTTGTTTAATATTACAACATGAAGCTTAGCTATATAAAAGAGAATAAAGTGTTTGATAAGAACCTCAAGATAAGGTTACATGATTCGGGTTGGTTTCACCATCTTTTTGTTGGTGGTGTACTGGTGGTTGTGGCGGCGATGGCGGCGATGAGAGGGAGATTGTGGTGGTGGTGGTCCTTTGGAATTATTCCATGTGAAATTGAGGAAGAATTGTGTTGTTATGAAAGCACTTCAAAGGGATTGATGTTTTTGTATTTTCATGTGACAAGGTGCAAAATGAGTGGAGTAGAAGAAGAAGAGTGGCCATTACGAATTTATTTGACGATGACCCTGACCGGTTAACCCGGACCCGGACCCATTTCTTATCTTATAGTAAGGCATCGTCACACATGATCCCACCTCCTTAAAATTGTTGGTCCACACTTTGCACTAAAAGAGAATAACTATTTTAGTGATGTTTGAATTTTTTTTTTTTGCACTCCACACCTTGTATTTTTACACTTTTGATACATAATCTGTCTAAATTTTGTTAATGTTAAAAGACATTGAGGATATTTGACTATTAGCAAAAGTTTGTTATTAAGTTATATGTCAAATCAAATGTTACTTTATTTAGATACCAGAAAGAGCGATTAGATAGAGCAAAAGCCATACCGCCTCACATAGATA
This sequence comes from Lactuca saligna, assembly GCF_052625555.1. NCBI lineage: Eukaryota > Viridiplantae > Streptophyta > Magnoliopsida > Asterales > Asteraceae > Lactuca > Lactuca saligna. Next base: position 260,853,191 of record NC_136421.1, on the reverse strand, counting down.
ATTTAATTAAATAAAACTACAAGAAAATAAAGTGTTGGTTATGCAAATATCAAATTTGTGTGGTACAAAGATTAATAGCACCCAACGACACTCAACTTGAAATGTCTTGGAAATGTCGGCTGTTTCTTTAAAACCAAAAGAAAATAAATTATTTTTATTCTACACAAGGTTGATATTTGATGAATGTGAGTATATGTAGTGGTCGAGTTGGATAACTTTTCGTTATATTTGTGGTTCTCATATTTTCCTTTTCAATTTATGAGGCTTGAATGAATTATGTTACGAATAAAAAGACGGATAATATCAAATAAAGTGAAACCTTTAACATTTGATGTAATATAATATCATATCATTCGATCGTTGGATACATTTTATGTTTATATCATTGCATTGCATTTATCCTTTAAATTCATAAATTTTTATCATTTTGGGACATTTTGTGCAAATTGGTTGGATCATATTATTTATGCGAGTAGGGACATTGGAAGCTTGGAACATGATTGGGGCGAGTCAAGTTTGACGAAAAACGGTTTTGGAACAAAGAGTTGGAAAAACCAAGTTTGTACATATTTAAAAGAGAAGGTTACAAAGACTTGTGTATTTGTACTAGCATTTCATATAGTCATGTAAACAGAAGAGAAGCAGAAAAAGGGCAACTTACTTTTGGATTCACGTAGATTGTGTGATTTACAATTGTATTTTATACCGGTTGTATGTTTGGGTTGTATAACAAAAAAGAAAATAAATTTTCGATTACGAAATAAAAGACGTCAGTTTACTTTAATGATCACTCGTCGTTTGAATCTCAACTCATTTCACATGGGTCATGTGTTTGGTCAAAGCAGTTATTAAATGATTTTCCAGTTTCTTAAACAAGAACGTAATGAGTCGAAGCGTACATACTCTCTAGTATCCACAACACCTACTGATCCATGAAGTTTATAAAAAAAACGTCATTTTCACTTTCACATAAGCAAAACAATTTCTTTTCTTTCACAATACAAATACGAGTCGTTTATATTAACATTTAAGACATATCAAGCGTGAATCTCATGTACAAATGTACATCAATACATGTTTATCAGCAAGGGGGACACCTCATGGGTACATAGTCGGGTTGCTCAAGAGTCAATTTTTGAGGTGGGGTCAATCTGCCATAGTCATGTGGTCGTGTTGCAATAGCAAAAAGTTAGGGACCACTGGGTTGGGTAGGGCTAAAAGCGTAAGCTTCATCTTTACCAATAAGGCAATAACTATCTTCAGGAATTTAATTATTGATTATTGTTGAGTGAACTTTTGATATGATAAAATTAATTGATATTACTTCAATACCGATTTAAATTACTTTATAGTTTTATATATTTTCAGAAGATATTTGGATCTTAAAACTTTATAATAACACTAAATTTAATAGTTTTATCGTATAGCATTATGAAAAATATTTAGCTCGGCTATTTTTTTAACGGCAGATGTAATAAAAAAGATTAGCAAGAAGCTACACAACACAAAGTACAAGCATTACAAGTATTCCTTTTAAAAGAAGAAATACACCAAACTCGGCATTTAGGTGATTTGTCGACATAAGAAAACAAGGAAATGAGCAAAGACAAATAAGGAGATATGCCTCGGATTTCTAGTTTCTAGTAAATTAGAAAATAATTAATTCAAAGCAAACATTATAACAATGACTTCAATTGTGTCGATAATTGTGAAAGTGAAGAAAGATATACCACATCCGCAAATCGGAGGAATGCATCCATCAAGAAAGGTTAACATTATATATATATATATATATCCTAATTCTAATAAATAAGTAGAACTCGGCCACGTGGCATTCTCCCAGCCCCCCAAAATAGAGTTTTCCCGCTCATTTTTTCTTCTATATTTACGTAAATGCCATTGAATCCGAAAATTGAATAAAAGTTCAAACTAATGCAATATATCAGGAAATTTTAGCTGTCAACTACATTCAAAATATTCATGCATTAATTTTAAATGAATAAAGATTATGGAAATAATTTGAAAAAATATGTTAATGAATAATCAGATCCGAAAATCACGATTAAATTTGAAAGTTTGTTTATTTTGATTGCAAATTCAATATATTGCGATCATTAAATCCCTAAAAATCTGCAGTATCTTTCAGCAAATGTAAATATCATTTATACGGTTATTTTGTTTTTACCATTCTGCTCCATAACAATTCTGCTCCATAGAAACCACAGCAAACGTATTCTTCTTCATTCTTTGTTATTCTGCAACGCTTCAAGAATTAAATATCAGGTTAGTGTATTCAAAAATCAGAATTACCAATATTTCTATTTCCTCCATGTTCTTATTTATCTGTATCTATCACGTTCTCATTGTATGATTTCTATTCTTCTTCTTTTTTGTAATTCTTCTTAATCGTCTACTTCTTCTACCTTTTCAGTTTAAAAGACGAAAAACTAATGAACATTACAAGTTCATTTTCTTTAAAAAAAATTAAAAATAGTCTTTTTCAGATGTGCACAGTAACTTTTTTTTATGGTATGAAATTTTAAAATTTGTTTGTTTTTATCTAAATACAATCTCAAAAAAATTTAGAATTTTAAAATTTATGAGTACATTAAGTCAGTTGTTATTGTCATATGTTGATTTTTAATTTTTCTGTTTTACTCATTGTTATGTTATCTGTTAGTGTTAGTATGTTGCAGGGGCATTTTCGGTATAATTGTCGTTTTCATGTTTATTATATATTTGTGTTCCATCTTATTATATAAACTTTTATTCAATCTAAAACATTATTTCATATGAATTATTTGTTTTTGTTTGTATTCCATTTTATTATAAAATGAATTATTCAATTTAAAAATTTATGAGTACATTAAGTCAGTTGTTATTGTCATGTGTTGATTTATAATTTTTCTGTTTTACTTATTGGTTAGGATGTTCTGTACATTTTAAAAGGTTGTTAATTTTCCTTACAATTCTATAATGATTAAATTTATTGCAGAAAATGGAAATAGGAAATAAGGTTTACCTAAATAACATTGACCAGATAGATGAAAAACCGCATATCAAGGTTCGGGTGCTTAAAATTTGGAACTTTGTCAGAAATAATAAAGTTTGTTCCATTGAAATGATCATCATGGATGAGGAGGTTTGTTGTATTTGATATATTTTTTATTCATCATTCAATATTAGACATGTTTCATGAACATAATAAAGTCATTTTGAAGTAACGAAATTGTTCATAAATTCTGACATTTATGAAATAAATGAGTTTAAAAATAAGTTAGTTTCCAATTGTTTTTTATTTTTTTATAATGTATTTTAATTAAAAAAAAAACACAAAATAAAATATATTGCCCCTAACTTGATAAGTATTTGATATATCGCAGTTAACAATTAAGACAGATAAATAAATCAATCAATTTGTATAATAAAAATTCGAAATTCTTAGCTTTCTTCCCCAATTCGCATTCTACTGTAAAATTCACATTCTTCATTCACCCTCTTTCTTCGCATGTTCCAATCATTTTTTTGTTTTTTTTAGTTCATTCGCATTTGAGTTGTTTGTCTCACCAAATACGAAATGAATATTAACCATAATCACCTTCGCATCTTTAACCCCAATCCATACAACCTCATATGCGAAACCCAATTTTGATTTGTATTACCAAATGCGAACATTTTTGCTTTTACACGTGAACTGCATTTGACTCCAATATTGAACAAATCACATTTCACAGTCCTTCTTGACTTCGCATTTTTCTTCACGAATCGTCCCTCAATCAATAACCCAATTAACCCAATTGCGAATCCAAAATCAAAACTTATTTGTTTTCATATGCGAACCCAACTGATTGGCTTTTCAAAATCAAATTCGCAACTCCAAATCGTTCGATTATTCGCCCCAATTCCAAAATCAAATAACAGATCCTTCGTATGATTCATTTAATAACCAAGGCTTCGTTCCAGAAAACATCGAATTTAACAGTTATTCGTTCCCACAATCTTTAACCTCCGTTTAAAATCGATCCCTGTATACAAACCCAATAACCAATCGAACACATACCATTCGAAAACAATAATCATTACACCCTTCAACAGATTTGACATCGCATTTCAAAACAATCGATCTTACTTCATCTGCTTGATATATCGCAATTAACAATTAAGACAAATCAATCAATCAATCAATTTGTATAATAAAAATATTGCTATATATGTAAAGACCATATTGCCCCTAACTTGATAAGTATTTGATATATCGCAGTTAACAATTAAGACAGATAAATAAATCAATCAATTTGTATAATAAAAATTCGAAATTCGTAGCTTTCTTCCCCAATTCGCATTCTACTGTAAAATTCACATTCTTCATTCACCCTCTTTCTTCGCATGTTCCAATCATTTTTTTTTAGTTCATTCGCATTTGAGTTGTTTGTCTCACCAAATACGAAATGAATATTAACCATAATCAACTTCGCATCTTTAACCCCAATCCATACAACCTCATATGTGAAACCCAATTTTGATTTGTATTACCAAATGCGAACATTTTTGCTTTTACACGTGAACTGCATTTGACTCCAATATTGAACAAATCACATTTCACAGTCCTTCTTGACTTCCCATTTAGTTAGTAATTAAATAATTACCAATAAAAAAAATTATTTAAATATTCAATATTACAATTTATAAGTTATGATATAATATTTTATTAAATAATTAATTTTTAAATTCAATTCAAAAACAGCACCCGTGGGTTCCACGAGTTTTAACCTAGTATATATATATATATATATATATATATATATATATATATATATATATATATATATATATATATATATATATATATATATATATATATATATATAGGTAGAGGTTCATTTGAGACCACCTATATTTTGTGAGATATAAGGACCAAATCTTAGTCATTGATCAAATTTGATCTTGTGGTTCAAAAAAACCCCTGATTAAAGCGCTTAATTAAACACTCAAGGGTAGATTAGTCAGCTTTTAATCATATAATGAAATCCCTTGATTTACATGATCTTTCCTTAATCAACGTAACAAAATCATATTCGCACTTTCATCTGTTGATTTCCTCATATGGTTTTCTCAATCGCAATAATATGTTGATTGAATGAGAAGCAAAAAAATTGAGTTTTGTACGTTAATTGCCACTCATGCTGCAATGATATGTGATTTTACAGGCGTATTGAAAGAGATTTCAACAATTAATCAGTAGTTCACATCGATTTCAAGCTTTCACGAGCGACTAATCATCAATTGATATCTTCGATTGAGATCGTTTTCAACAATTGGAGGTTTCTTCGGAATCATATATTATCCCCTTCATTTGATGATTTTCAACTTCAAAGCTAGATTGAAATTGATTTTTCACCAAAATACGCTTTCATCAAGTTACATAAACCGATGTTAGCAACTGATCATAAGATTCATATTGCTTTCAATATTTTCAAGCTTCGATTTTGCTTCCTGGTAAGCTCTTTCAACTATTCATCATCATCGTCATTAGATCGAGATCGATTTTCATCCCCTTCAAGCTTTGATTTTTACTCCTAGATCTTAACTTTTCAATCTAATAATGTATGTACAAAACAGTTACTGTTCTCTAGCAAATTCTCTTAAACTATACATGCATTCTATGTGTTTGATGAAAATTCTGAATGAACAAAAAGTTTGATGTATCATTCCTTTTTCCCAGGACTAATGTCTTCTTTAAGAATTGGAGTATACTTCTTAAAATATGAGTCACAAACTACTTTTATTATATTTACTATAGTTACATTAAAACATGTTTTTTTTTGTCAAACATAAAAGTATTGGAGAGGTCTTTTTAGCATAGTTTGGTTTGAAAATGCTCTTCTTAAGTTGTAGAAAAGGATTGTGCTAAAGAAAAGACTACATGCTCTTAAATTTACCATATGTAAATTCAAGTGCATGATATACATCAGATGTTTTAGAACATGATCATTATTATAGTTTTTTTTTTAATTTTTTTTTTCCATCAAACACAAAAGGTTGGATGTCTCTTTTAGCAATGTTTATTATTCTTATTAATGTGCAGTAAGGGGATGTACTAAAAAAGATTATTAAATTCAGAATATTTTTTGTCAGTGTTTACATTGTGTCTTGTATGATCAATTACATTACATAATACATTATTGTGATGTATAATCACTCATAGACTTTATTTTTAGATCTTTGATTGTATCCATACTTTATTCTAACAATTATTTCATATATGGTTGCAGATAGTTGTAACTGATGAAGCTCAACTTGAAAGGAACTTGAATATTTCAAGTTATAAGTTTTCAACTACAAGAGTCCCGATTAATAAATATGTAATAGATTTTATATGTCACAAACATGAAATATTTTTTTATGTACATACAACATATTTTATTCTGTTAGAATATTCTAATTTTATACATTATTTTGTAAAAATATTCTATATGTACATACAACATATTTTATTCTATTAGAATATTCTAATTTTATACATGTTTGCAATTAGCCTATAATTTTTTATAGCAAATAGCACATAACATTATTCTATTAGAATAACATACATCTCCTTTTTATAATGACAAACATATAATATTATTTTACTATAATATTGTACATATAAACTTTAATTTTAAGCTTATCTAGTATGTGAAAGATATTACCAACATTATAGGGCATTAACTACAAATTTCATGTATTATTATTTATAGCATAACCGTTCTTGAACCATAATATAATTTTATTAAACATTTACCAATCTTTAAACCTTCGGACCATAACTACTGTTTAGCAAAGATTCAACTGTTCATGTTGTTCAAAATATAGAAAACATAGTTGCAATTAAAAAAAAGGATAATCTATATTTATTAACCATTTAACACTTCTAACTATTTTATCAATTCAACAGTCGTCATTCCATTTCTTCCCTTTTTGCTCCAAGTTAAGATGTTTTGCTTGATCACATTTTCCAAACTCCAAAAGAATTATTATACATGAACAATATTCCAAAAGAATTATTATACATGAACATACAACCTATAAAATTATTCTATCAGAATATTCTACATATACATAATAATTAAGTCTTATTAACATTACATATATCTATAAATTATAATATCATTTTTTTTGTAAAAATGTCATTACATATAAATCTATAAAAACCAACAAAATTTAACCCTATTCTTTTAGAATGTTCGAAATATCAATTTTTTTGAGACAGTAAGACCATGAGACCACTTTTCTCTAGCAAAATATTCTAATATTTCAGTGTTTATAAAAATATAATATATGTAATATTCTAATATTCTAATATTCTAAAACATAGAACATTATTCAAATAAAATTATTATACATGAAAGTACAACCTATAAAATTATTCTATTAGAATATTCCTCATATACACTATAAGTAAGTTTTACTAACATTACATATATCTATAAATTCTAAAATATTATTGTAATGTAAAATCAACATTTAACATTATTCTAATAGAATATTATGAATATACTGAAAACCTATAACATTACTCTATTAGAATATTGTACATGAACTATAATAAAAAATGAACATTTGATCATAAAAAGTATGATATTTCAAATTGGTCAAAGAATAACTATTTTTTAACCAAGACTATTATTTTGTGAAACATTCACTGGTCATTGAAACAACCATAGCTATTGTTCAAAACTAAAAAAAGATAACCAATATTTAAACGAACAAAACACTATCATGTCATTCATAATCCAAGACTTTCAAATATTCTAAAAAAATTATTCACGCCCTTCCAGTATGTTTCTTGCATCGATCCATTCCTTCATCATTTTTAATGACCATCCTTATCAACCCTTCCCTATTCCTTTGCTTCGTCAGTTACTTTCTTATGGAATTGGAATCTGATTGGTCAAAGCATAACTATTTTGTATGCTTCTTATTCTACACAAAACCTTCTTTACCCAAGTCATTATTTCACATTTCCACTTGCTGTTCTAGAATAAATTTCCATCTGTCGCATTAAGAACACATCAAAATCGCATTAAGAACACATCAAAATAAATTTCATTAGCTTTCAATGTGTATCAAACACCAATCCTAGCTACAGTAAATAATTTCAAAAGTATTTAACCGAAACTACAATAAAGAAGTTCATTTCTAGCCCAAGCTATAGTGAATCTGCATTAAACACTAACCATAGCTACAATATAAATTTCAGAAAAGTAATTCCTAAATTAGAATAAATTGTTTAACAACTTCCTAAAGCCTATTACAAGAGATGATTTAGAATCTACATTATGTAGAATCTAAATCTGAATCTAATATTATCAAACTAAAACATAAATAGATGAATTCAATTATGTCAGGATAGAATAACAAATTCTCAAAATGTATTTTAGTTTTGACTTATCAGAGTAAGCAGTAACATCTGATTAATCGATAAAATAACATCTTAAATCAAATTTATGAAGTAACACCTAATTTTACGAATGTTTGTTAACTAGTATATTTGTTTAACGGGTAATACTAACGAGTAATGTATCTTATTCTTTCAGAATTGCATAGAGAAGGAATTCAATATTGATTATACAAGAAAAATATTTGGAATCGAGTTCAACAACAAGTATATATGCGAAGATCAAGTGGATTATACGGACCACTGAAGAAGATCAAGTGTATTTGTTCAATAATTGTATATTCAAGAATGCTATTTTTTAAGAATTTTATTCATCTTTGATGATATTCTTTTAGAATATGTATAACTATTTTAAATGTATAAGGATATTAGTTTGTACGAATATGAATGAATTTGTTTTTTATGTCTCAAATCAAATATTTGTATTGGAAATATATTCTGCAAGAATAAAATCGAAAATATATTTACTAGTTTATGGTTTGCATTCTATCATTCTAACAAAATAATATTCTATTAGAATAAAATTCTGAAAGAGCATCATTCTAACAAAAAATATTCTAACAGAATAAAATTGGTAAAAAATTGAAATTGAATTAATTAAAAAATTCAGATTTTTTTTTTTTTTAAATTAGGATAATTAATCATCCCTAAAAATCCGAAAATTTCCTTTTATAAATGTAGTTAATTGTCCAAAATACCATTTTTGTTAAAATTGTGTGATTATATGCTACATGTTACCCCATTGTAATATCATACACTCTTAAATCATATCCATTGATTAATTTCATCCATTGGTCCAAATCTGTGCATTCTGGCACACAATACTTAGTAAAAACAAAATAACCTAACCATATATATATATATATATATATATATATATATATATATATATATATATATATATATATATATATATATATATATATATATATATATATATATATATATATATATAAACTAAAAAGGAACTACGGTCGTAACTAATTCTTATCTTGTCCCATGATCTTGATCAGATTCTATATATGTGTGTGAAGGAACAAATTTCCTTTATTTATATATATATATATATATATATATATATATATATATATATATATATATATATATATATATATATATATATATATATATATATATATATATATATATATATATAAACTAAAAAGGAACTACGATCGTAACTAATTCTTATCTTGTCCCATGATCTTGATCAGATTCTATATATGTGTGCGAAGGAACAAATTTCCTTTTTTGTACCTTGAGAGAAGACAAATATAAAATGATTTTAGCATTCCGTCAAATTAATGACATCACATTATTCATAGCGTTGTACCGTTGTATTAACGGTTTCATTAACGTCGTCAAATTAAATTCAGACATATTAAACTCTAGGGGTATTTTGGTCCATAGATTCTCTCTTAAACAACACCACCACCTCCATCCAGTTAACATACTTTCATCGTTACCCGCCGTCACACAAAAATCACATTGAAAAAGTAAGATGCTTTGAAGAATATAAAGATTTAAATTCCATTTTAGACTAAGAATATATTAAGACAGGATTCTTCTATGGTAAGAATATATTTGGACAGGATTCTTCTATGGTCCATTTCCAAGCACACAACAAGAATTTATTCTTATCTTATCATTCAAATTCACATCATCGTGATTTATCATCATATAACATGGTTTTTACAATTGTATGTATTTTGCATAACATTCGTCGTTCATATTGCCTTATACAACAATTATTGCATGTTATGTGTGAGAAGGGATCAATACACCATGCATCAATCTAGTGAATCATTCGTGAGGATGATAATATACCATTCAAATTTGATTATATAGAAACGAAATTCCATTACTTCAAATATATGCACACAAATATTCTTATGTTCCCATGTATACGTTCCAGCAGAAAACATGTAAAAAATCCGTAAGTGGTATGACAATATAGGACAAGAGTGGGTATGACCTTTCTTGCTATAAAACTTTTGTTCACTAAAACTAAAACAATGGTGACCAATTTTGCGACAGATTATTCCAACTCATTGACAGAAATACCATCACTAATACTTTGCGACCAATTTAGTCACGGAAACATTTTATATATATATATATATATATATATATATATATATATATATATATATATATATATATATATATATATATATATATATATATATATGTAGAGGTTCATTTGAGACCACCTATATTTTATGAGACATGGGGACCAAATCTTGGCCTTTGATCAAAACTGATCTTGTGGCTAATAAAAAAACGTGATTAATCTTAATTAATCTAATTGATTAGTTAATGAGGGGTAGATTAGTCCCTAGGTAAAATTTAATATGATCAGATCTGATATAATGTTAGTGTTATCTTCACGTCATCAAGAAATCATCTGCTTTGATTCTTCTACCAAGATATTCGATGGATCAACATTCCTTGTTCTTCAGTTCAATCTGATCGATCTTCTATCTCCTTAAATCTTCTATTCTTTCAACCGATAATTAGTTTGAGTTGGAAACTGATCGAACAATGCTAAATAATAGCTTTTAAAGTCGCGATTTATGTTTTTCACGAGTTCATGTTCTTCATTCTTCTGCATCTGCAATTGATAATCTGAGTAATTAAGGTTTATGTTCATCTATCGACACCAACAATTAATTACAAGATTGTTAATGATTTTAGCTTTGTGGTGACCGATTTCATCCATGGTATGTAACATCCCGGAATAGCAAGAGTAGAGTTGAAGGGATAAAAGTGTAAGTCTTGAAGGACGACTCGGCGAGTCCATGGATGGACTCGGCGAGTAGAGTCGCGACTTTGGTCGCGTGTCAAGTGGCCTACTCGGCGAGTCTAAAGATGGACTCGGCGAGTAGGTGCTGGGTGAATAAAACCCTAAATCCGGGGAATGAGCCCTATATAAAGAACATTATGTTTCCTCCCCAGCCTCCTTGATCCCCCTTGAGTCCCAGAAACCCTAAAATCGTGGAGAAGCACCATTGTTAAGCAAATTAGAGCTTGGAAAGGAGTTTGTTGAAGAAATCTTGAAGGAGAAGGGGCTTGAATCAAAGGGTTTTGCTTGGATCCGAGTTTCATTGCTGTTGGGGCATTCTTTGGAGGTAATATCTCGTTCTTATGCTGCTATTGTCTAGATTCTTCATTTTTGGGGGTGTTGAGATCATATCTATTGGTGTTTTGGAGTCTAGAGGTTAGATCTGAGGTTGCTACCTCAGATCTGGAATGGAGAAGGGTTGGAATGCCTGAAAGTCCCTGTGATTGAGTATGTAGTGAAGCTATCTTGTCCCAAACCTTAGCCCTAATGTGTATAATGCCTAGATCTTCATGGATTCACGTAAAGTTTGCCACTTTACGTGATGGATGGGTTGTAGGAGGCTAGATCTATGTTTTGGACCAATTGAATGGCCTGGGATGCTTCTGTATGGATTCAGACCGGTGGTACTCGGCGAGTCACATGGGTGGACTCGACGAGTTGCTTGAAGATGAGCTGAGACTCGACGAGTTGGAAGAACAACTCGGCGAGTTGGATGAAGATGGTCTGGAACTCGACGAGTTGGATGAACAACTCGGCGAGTAGGTTGAAGATAGCCTTAGACTTGGCGAGTCTGTTCTTGGACTCGGCGAGTCTTGTCGAAGAGTCCCAATATTTTCTGGTTGAGTCGAAGAATCGGCGAGTCAAGGGATGACTCGGTGAGTTATGTGCGAGTGGACTCAGAGTTGTTGGACTCGGCGAGTCTCGGGGTGACTCGGCGAGTTAGGTCGCAGATTGAGTGAAGTTTTGAGTATGGGAACTCGGCGAGTCATATGGTTGACTCGGCGAGTAGGGTCAGTCAGGGGTTGACTTTGACCCAATCTTTGACCTAGGGTTGACCAGTGGTTTCCAGGGGTATTTTGGTAATTGTTGATTATGGTTTTGAGTTCAGTGCATTGGTGGCTGTCCAGTGGTGGAGATCGTATCAGGGATCGGAGCAGCTTGGGTTATCTGTTCAGACGGCAGTCTCGAGGTGAGTTATCCTCACTATATCAACAGGGTCTAAGGCACCAAGGCCGGCCCTTTATTGGTTTGAGATTCGGATATGGTTATTATGTTATTGTTTGATATGCCCGCATCCTGGTAGCTAGGATGGTATATGCTGGAGACCTAGTTAAGGTCAGTTTCCCGATATGTAGAGTGATGCTATGCTAGTGACCGGTTAGGTCGGTAACCTGGTTAGGGTAATGATATGCTATGTGATCTGCTTTATTGGTTTGTTGGCTATGACTGTTATATGACTGTATGTTATGTGAACATGGTTGTTTGGACTAGAGATGGGTTGAGGCGGTCCTGCTTTGTGCTGTAGGCCAAGATACCCAGGGCGGACCGGTTGTTCCGAAGGCCCAGCGAGCGGTCCGAATAGGATGTAGGCCCCACGAGGGTGGACCAGATGTGCCGAGGCTCGGAGAGTGGACCAGGCCGACTGAAGGCCCGGTGCGGGCGGACCAGTCATATTGTAGACTCAGAGAGTGGACCAGGTGGGTTGAAGGCCCGGTGCGGGCGGACCAACCACACTGTAGACTCGAAGGACATGACTAGACTCGGAGGATGGATCCGGTGGACTGAAGGCCCGATGCGGCGGACCAGTCACACAGTAGACCCGATATGCATGGTTGTTCTATTATTTGTTATGTTATGTATGCTTTTTATGCTATGGGCCGGAAGGCAATATGTTTTGGACCGGAAGGTCGTAGCCTGGAAGGGCGTATATGTGGTTGGTATTTTGGGGGTATCTCACTAAGCTTTCGGACTTACAGTTGTGGTTTAATGTTTTTCAGGTTCTTCAGGAGACTGTGGCAAGGCAAAGGCGTGATCGTACCGTTCCTCGCGTTTATGTTTTATAAAATGAACCTGGGAATACTCTGATGAATAATGTATTGAAAACCTTTTTATCATAATGTTATTAAAATGGATTGTTTTGAAAAATTTTAATTGGTTGGAATTTTTGGTTGTTACATGGTAGAGGTTCAAGTGTTCAAGATTTATGCTTATCTTCATCTTCAACAATTGCTAACGATCTTTCAAACTGTGATTTGTATTCTACATCACGATTTCATCAATTGATCAAGGTTTGAGTTTTCTTCCTTGTATTTTCATCGCTTTCATTGTTACTTGCATGTAACATGTTCAATTGTTAACCTTGTAACATGAACTGATTGAATTATCAAGCTACTAGTGATTTCTCCAATTCATATATGTATGATTTGTGATTTCAGCAATCAAACATCATATTGATTGATTGAAATCAATTATTGTTCTTGAGAAAATTCTCTTAAACTATACATGCATTCTACCTATTTGATGAAAGTCCCGAATGAATAAAGATTATGATGTATCACCCCTTCCTTCCCATAAATAAACTCCTATTTAAGAATGAGTATACTTCCAAAATATGAGTTAGAATTGGAGTAAAATAATTCAATATTGACTAATCTTATTAAATTTACCTTAGTTTTGTTAAAATATGTAATTTTCTTTAAACACAAATTGTTAGAGATGCATTTTACCACACTTTTGTTTATATATGCTCTTGTTAACCTGTAAGTAACAAACAAGTTGTACTAAAAAAATATTAGATGCTATTAAATAAATTATGGTTCTTATAAAGGTAGTATATTTTAACAATGGGTTATTTTATGGCTAATTTCATAAGAATGTATATTGTTCTGATTATATCTATTGGATACATACCATCAGTGATATGTTATTACATGATGTGATTCTCTAATAGTATATATTATTCTGATTAGACTACCTTAAATCTAACATTGAAATGTTATGAATATAGTTTTGTAAATCTTCATCCATGTGAAGTTTGAATCACTTGTTAAAACATAGTATTTATTTTAATCCATATTAATTCTAAAAATTCATTCATTTTTGTTGCAAAGAAATTTAGTTAATGAAGCCCAACTCGAAAGGAACTTGAATGTTTCAAATTAGATGTTCTTATGACATATGTTGAGATTAAAGAACATGTAATATCTTAGTGACAGGTCCAGGTTAGTCATATCCCTCCTTGTCAGTTGCATGTTAAGTAAAAGATGCATTGACTAGTTTTGTATGAAGTAGAAAAGGTTCAGGTTAGTCATAGTCCTCATTGTCATGTAATTTTTTACTCTATTCATTAAAACTTGATTGAACCTATAACGTTGGCATGATATCATATGTTAAATATATCTTACAGTACTAGCCATAACTAGAATATTATGCTACAAACTAGAACATTACACCACGAAGTAGAATTTATGACTTTGTTTCAATAATAATTGACATCATTACGATGTTTAATGTTATACGTTTGTCTTTTATCTGGTTTTCTATTGAAACCAACTCTTTAATACAATGATATTATTATTTTTTAATATTTTATTTCAAACACAAAAGATTGGAGATGGTTTTTTAGCATAAATTTGTTATATATATATATATATATATATATATATATATATATATATATATATATATATATATATATATATATATATATATATATATAGCACTACATATTTTCATAATTAGAACAATACTATGTTTAGTGTTTTATGTTAAGTATTGGTGATTCATATATTCTCCATAATGAGGAAAATCAATCGGAAACCCAAGTAGATTTTTTTACCAATATCAGTTATTCATATAGAATATTGATCATAGATTTATTAATTCGAATTATTAACATCATGTTGCTGATTAGTTCATGTTACCGCATATTATTCTTATTGAATATTGAGCATACATTTATGATTAAATTCATATGAATGCACATTATTTTTATTATATGTTAATGTGGTGGTATATTATTTTTTGTAGTTCTAAGTGACAATGTTGCAGCATAATATGGCTCTTGCAAACAATTCATTTGACCCGATGGTTATTTCTTTTAGATTCTAGAGGGTGAAAGGAACTTGAATATTTGAATCTAGACTTTTTCAACTATAAGTATCGAGATTCATGGATATGTAATAGATTTTATATGTAGCAAACATGTAATAGACTTTTTATGGTTGTTAGTGCATTGTTATTTAACTATAACTTGATAAGAGTTTTGAGATTCATATTCATCCATTTGTCTAACAAGGTAACTATATGATGAAAATTTATGATACTATGTTGAAATTTTGTTTGCAAAATAGGAATGGTTTTCTAATTATTGAGATTCTTTGTTTTAGTTTCATCGACTTTTTCTTTTGATTTTTCCATTTAATCAGTTCATGTACATCAATAAAATTAATATAAATACTCAAGATTCAAAAATATTATGAAAAATACGCCTTTATAAAAAACACATTAATAATTAAACTAACACCATTCTTGTAACATTAACTCTTAATTCTATCATATTAAATATTCTAAAATCAAAATATGACACACAATTTTAGAATATGACATATAATTTTAGAATATTTTACATTACCTCATTATTAATCAAGTGCTATCACAATACTTTACAAAGAGGTTCAAAACAAATTATTTCTAACGAAAAGCAAAATTTATAAAATCATATATAACATATTATTTAACAAAAAGTTTGAAGCAAGTTGTTTCTAACAAAATTATAATGTCTAAAATTATAATATGACACCTAATTTCAGAATATTTCACATTACTTCAGAATATTGCACGCAATATCATAATATTACATCTTAACAACATAATATTAAATATTGAATATTTAAAATTACTAGAATAATAACATATCAAAGAGTTTTAAACAAGTCTAGATTTAATTAAGCATTATTCTATTAGAATATTCAACATATAAGTTAGAATATCCTACACCATTATTATATTAGAAGATTATGCATATAACTTTTGAAAATAGATAACATATAATATTATTCTAGTAGAATATACACATTATTTTCAAGTAATTAATCAAATTATTCTATTAAAAACATAAACATTATTTAATTAGAACAATTTGCACAATGTTCTCTATATATATTATCATCTTTTCATACTAGAATAAATTGAACAATGTTGTGTACATCTAATTACATGATGTATTTATCCTTTCGACATCTAAATTAGAATTTGACAAAAAAATATGCTCCAAAGTGAGTTTCCTATTTAATTTCACAAATGTATCCATATATGTTGGTTTTGAGTCATTGAACTGTTTTGCCACTTTCCAACATGCACTTATCCACTTTCTAGCTTATTGGTACTTCAAAAAATTGTACTCGAAAATAAGTCATTGAACTTTTTTGCCAATTCCATGTTCTAGTTTCATTTGGAAACATCGATATACAATTAAAAACAATTTCTTTCATATTCTCTTTTTCTACAAAAATTTCTAGAAGACCTTTTCAAACATTTGTTCATGTTCCTGAAAAACAATAAGACACTAAAGTTATAAGTATAACTTATTAAATGAAATCATAATATTCAATTGAATAATAAGTTATGAAGTACCATACGATCTATCATATCAGAATGGTAGAATATCAATTATGAACCAAAAGCATGCCATATCAGAATATCTAGAATTACGAAAAATAGCAACACACTTTAATCTTTCTACTACTATAAACAATGTACTTTACTTCTTACTCATTATAGCAACATAGTTTCAGAAAGGCTAGAATATTATACTAGAAGCTAATATATATAAAACATAATTCCTAGAATAATTTACTACACAAATCAAAATGACTAGAATAATATGATATATATAAAATCAGAATGAATAGAATATTGTACTAAACATCAATGCTTTAAAATTCATCATCAGTTTCTCTAATACAGACATCAATAAGGAATTTCGGTATTTCAACATTAATTTTAAGCAATCCATCTTCAATTTATCTACTACCAAAGGATTATCATAAATGATTGATTACTTATCGGTTTTATATAATTTCATATCAGAAAATCGATTTTCAGCAATTCATCATCAAAGAATTTTGCTATTACTGAAGGATTATAAGCAAGTTTCGATTTTCAACAATTTACTAATCTATCATAAACTTTACTATTACATAAGATTATCAACTCATCGGTAATCGATTTACAACAATTTATGATACAAATGGGAATAAACATGATACTAAACAGAATGGCTAAAATATTATACTAGAACTTAATATACAAAATAGAATGGCTAGAATATTATACTAGAAGTTAATATACAAAATAAAATTACATATTTTACTACACAAATCAAAATTAAAAGAAAATATACTATACAAAATCAGAATGACTAGAATATTGTACTAAACATCAATGTTTAACAATTTATCTTCACTTTCTCTATTATAGACATCTATAAGTAATTTCAAGTTTACATCGGTTTTCAACAATTCATCATCAATTTCTCTATTACTGAAGGATTATTATAAATAATTGATTTTAGACATCGATTTTTTGTAATCTCATATCAGAACATCAATTTTCAGTAATTCATCATCAAAAAATTTTGCTATTACTAAAGGATTAAACACAATGATCGATTTTCAGCTACTTATCATAAATTTTGCTATTACAAAAGGATTATCAACAACTCATAATCAATCGATTTCATTAATTCAACATAAAAATGAGAATGACTACCATACTAACTCTAATATACAAAACCAGAAGGACTAGAATATTATACTAGAAGCTAATACACAAAACCAAAAAACTAGAAATTTTTACTACACAAATCAAAATGATTAGAATAATATGTTATATAAAATCAAAATAACTAGAATATTGTACTAAACATCAGTGTTTAACAATTCATGATCATTTTCTCTCTTACATACACTGATAAGGAATTTCTAGATTTCAACATTTATTTTCAACAATTCATCATCAATTCTATATTATCAAAGGATTATCGTACATGATCGATTTTCAGCAATTATTCATCAATTTTTCTATTATAAAATAAATATCAACAAGAATCAATGAAAAAATCATCAACAATTTCGATATTTAGCAATTCATCATCAAAATTAGAATGGATAGAATACTAACTCTTGCATATAAAACTTAGAATTACTATAAAAGTATACTAGAAGCTCATATACAAAACAAAACATAATGATTAGATATTATACTATACAAAATCAGAACTAGTAGAATATTGTTTTGAAAGCTAAAGATTGAGTTTTTGTTGGAAAATAGCTTTATGTCCTTTATTTTTGAATTAACTACTTCTCTTTGGTTCTTTAGACTAGACTTCAGTACATGTTATTTTAATCACTCTATCTACTTCATATAATGACATTGGCGATTCATCTTTTATATTGAGAAGGGGAATTGGAATCTGATTTTCTCGAGCAAGACATTGTTGAAAGGTGAAATCAAATCCTTTGATGGGTATGAGTTCTAAAGTCGATTCTTAAAACTAGAATGAAACAATATAAATAACATAATTAAGTATTATGATTTTGAATGGTCGTCGATTCCTTCTATTTAGAAGGATAGGGTTTATGTGAATTTAAAGGATGATTGATTAAGGAAAGAAAGAACCTGTATATATGATTTTGATTCGTTAGCGATCTTCTAGGTTTGATCTTCAGTTTTTGTAAATAAGAAACCGAAATTAACTCTCTTTGATTTACTTTGCTTCAATTGGGAGAATGGTTAACAGCGAGGATATGATATATGTTTTGATTTGATATACTAGGGTTATTCGACATAGAATCTGTACAACCCAAATTATTCATCGGTTCAATTACACAATCTGAAATTTGAATAGCTTAAATTAATACATGTTTTGTGAAGGAATGGTTGATAATCGAGATTGAATAAGAAGGTTGAAGTTATGAATTTGAAGTAATAAGAATTTGTTGATAATCGAGATTGACCGAGGGTTTTCTAATCGTTTTTGGCTACGTGAATCAGTTAGGATTTGTTTCGAGTATGAATAAGAGGATGAATTCGAGCTAGAATCAGAATAAAGAGCTCGACTTTGCAATCGATTTAGGGTTAATCTGAAACAAATTTGTGATGGAAGGGTTTCCGATTTATGAAAGGGTTTTGGGAAATGAAAATCATATGAATGCGTTTGTGAATGTGCCAGGTTACGTTTCTACCCCCTCCGTGTTTTCTAGTTAATTAAAAAGTTTGTGTTATTTACACAAACTGCCACCACCGGTATTTTGTTTTTTTGATTAAATTTAAACCACATATCAGTTTTGATCAAGGGCTAAGATTTGGTCCTCATGTCTCACAAAATATAGGTTGTCTCAAATGAACCCAACCCTATATATATATATATATATATATATATATATATATATATATATATATATATATATATATTGTCACACCGTAATATAGGTGGACTAGTTTATAGATTGACCTTTTATTTCAATAAACTTACATCAACTGTTGAAATCCTAAACAAACGCTCAGGCTATTAGGCTGGATAAATTACCGTGCTAACTAAACAATAAGGTCAAAAACAATTGGGTCAAAAATTTGGATTAAGACTTACAACACAAGACTAGTATCCAAAGTGAGATGGGTCAAACTAGACCTCAAGCCCAATAAAATCCTAGGCCCGATCCAAGGATCAACTAAGGCTAGAGGTGTAAACGAGTCGAGCCGAGCCCGAGCCTAACCAAGCTCGAGCTCGGCTCGTTTAATTTTGAGGAAGCTCGAGCTTGATTCGAGCCTTAAAATGAAGCTCGAGCTCAGCTCGTGATCAATTTAGTGGGCTCGCGGGCCTAATCGAGCCTAAACGAGCCTCTATGTGTGTGTATATATATATATATATATATGTGTGTGTGTGTGTGTATGTGTGTGTGTGTCTATATATATATATGTATATGTATATGTGTGTTTGTGTATGTATATATGTATGTATGTCTGTATGTATATATATATATATATATATATATAAAAGCTTATTTAAGCTCATTTAGGTTCGCGAGCCGATTATTTGAAGCTCGGCTCGAGCTCATTTAATAAACGAGCCCCATGTTTAGGCTCGAGCTCGGATTAGGCTTGTCTAATTTGATCTCGAGTCAAGCTTTTAACGAGTCGATCTTGAGTAGCTCACGAGTAGCTCGACTCACTTACACCCCTGAGTCCATCAGCTGAAGTGGCCCATCAAAAAAACGTTTGAGGCCCAACCCCAACAAGCAAGCGCATCGATTTTGGGCCCAAAACACCCTTCGAGCAAAATTGGGTCGTACGCTCGGGTTACACAATGTTACGCGCAGCGCACCAGACCGAAGCGGGAAATTATGATTAGGGAGGCAGTATGTGCGGCGTACAGGAAGTACGCACGACGTATGTGTCCCTCATGCAAACCATGCAAAACGTCTTAAAGCTTTAAGACCAAGCGACTAAAACTCATATATGGACCCAATAAGACCATTAAGGCCATAAAGTTGCAAAATGTATGCCTTTGGGTGGATACAAGGAGCTGAAACTCTAAAACCTAGCTTATTTCACCCCAATCTACAATCTAACACATGAATGGGCACTAAACAAGGACCAAGCTTGCACCTTTATGAACTAAGATGACTAGAAACATCTGAAAATACAACTTAGAGGCTTGGGAGTAACTCATACTCACCAAGATCTAAAATTTAAGGACAAAAAGGAAGAAACTAGCCTAAACTAGAACTTAATGGAACACAACCCAAGTTTGGAGCTTTATACCTTCTAGTGGTGCAAAATGAAGAATTGATGTTGGATCTAAAGTATTGAGGGCAAAGCTTCCTTCTTAAACAACCTTCTACATAACAAAAACCACTAACCATCACTTGCAAAACTCCAAAAAGATCAAAATGCACTAAAGTTTGCTAAAAGGGTTGAGAAAGGGGATGGAGGCTAAGGTATGGGAGGGTCTTGGGCCATAGTAAGGTTTAAATAGTGCACAAACCCTAACTCTTAGGGTTTTGGTATGAGCCACGTAAGCCCAACATATTGGAGTACGCACAATGTACTAACACCGAGCCCATTACACATAGTGTACAAGGATGTACGCCCCGCGTACACGATCAAGGCCAAAATTTCAAGATTTTGACTTCAAGGACCTAATTTACAACAAAATCAAAACTCAAGGGTTCAAAATCAAACCTGGTAATTTTAGATTCTACAACTCTCCCCACTTTATCTAACGTCCCAAAAATCACAACTAAAAATTTCTTTTAAAACATTACTAAAACCATATTTATAAAAACCGCATCATAAGTCATAACATAATTTCCGAGTATTAATCCAAAACATAATCATTTTATCAGAGTAAACATTCCCAGGCTAGCTGACTATGGTGTGTGCACTGCAATCTCTTCGAGCTCCTCCTTTGAAAACCGAGTACCTGAAACCAAAGATTGAAACCGTAAGCACGAAGCTTAGTGAGCTCCCCAAAACTACCACATACCATACAATAACATATAAAGCACATATTGGGCCTTGCCCACTGCATCAGACCGAGGTCTGGAAACTGACTGGTACCTTGTCCCCTGCATCGGACCAAAGTCCGGACTAACTGGGGCCTTTCCCCCTGCATCGGACCGAAGTCCAGAAAGTTACTGGGACCTTTTCCCCTGCATCGGACCGAAGTCCGGACTAACTGCATCGGACCGAAGTCCGGAACTAACTGAACATAACATAACATAAACATATCAACTAGCATGAGCACACATATACTACATACTACATCGAGCCGTAACTCGGAGCACATAACACATAAATCCTATCTGAGCCACGAAGGCATCAAACATACTAACTACTGCATCGGATTAAAGTCCGGAAACTACTGCTAGCTAAACGGGCTGACATTGTGGCCTTAGACTCGTTCCTACTGGAAGGAAACTCACCTGGTACTGCTAAACTTGCTGGTAACCCCTCTCGATGTTGACTGACAATTCCCTGAACCGCTGCTCCACTAGCTCCCCGAGCTTCCAATATCAAAACATATATCACTTAGCTTAACTGATCTCCAAAAGTCAACTATATCAACTCTGGTCAAAGTCAACCTTCCAGGTCAACCCTACTCGTCGAGTCTGCCTACTGACTTGCCGAGTTTATTAGCTCAGAATCCTTTCATTCGCAACTCGACTCGCCGAGTCAGCCCCTGACTCGCCGAGTCTACCGATTTCCAAGTCCTGACCTGCCCAACTCACTGAGTCCCCACTCAACTCACTGATCCGAGTCTTAACTTGAAGGGTTTAGGGTTTCGCGACTTGCTTCGCCGAGTCCAAGGCAATCTTCAACAGACTCGCCGAGTTGTTCTTCCAACTCGTCGAGTTGCTGCCCAACTTCATCCAACTCGCCGATTCTACCCATGTGACTCGCCGAGTTCCTACGCGACTCTAAGACTGATATCTAGCCCGACTCACCGAGTCATCTCCCAGACTCGCTGAGTCCATACGTGCTTCCCCATAATCTCGAGTTACAGAGCTACTCCTTTGCTCCAAACCAAAGATATGGGTTTCTATAGTCCATTAACAACATAAAGTTGCTGCCTTTACGTGCTTCTTATCCCCTAATGCCAAAAACCAAGCTAGAAAGGAACTTAACTCATGGGGGATGGCTTTTGCATAGCAATTAATAGGGATTTCTACACATATGATCCAAATAGAGCTTAGATCTGGAGTTTCAACTCCAAATCTAACTTGTGCACCAAATTCTCATCACATACTCTCAAAGAAACCCTAAAACTCCATGAAAGATGGATCTAGAAAGGGGAAAGCCAAGGATAACGATTCATTACCTCCAAACCATCCTCCTACTAAAAAGGAATCCAAATCTCCACGAACCTTCTTGGTCCAAGCTTCTTGACCTTCAAGATTTCTTCACAAAACACTTAACATTGCCCCAATTTGCTTCCAATGGCTCTCACTCACGATTCTAGGGTCACTGGATCTTAAATAGGAGTAAAGAGGCTGGGGAAAGGGTGTAATGTTCCTTAAATATGGTGTAAACCCCCGGATTAGGGTTTTTCTCGCTCAGACCAGACTCGCCGAGTCCATTCTCCGACTCGCCGAGTCGGTCACTTACTCCTCGATCCGGATCCCGCTCGAACTTGTCGAGTTCCTCCCTGGACTCGACGAGTCGACCACTTTTGACTTAGGGTTTTCTTTCCTTTCTTGGACTTTCTGATTTTGGTTGTTACAACTCTCCCCCACTTAAACTAAACTTCATCCGCGAAGTTTCTCTACGGCCAATCACCCTGCAAACTGATGTCAACACTCTGCTCGGTTGATCTATGATCCGCTGAACACATTTCCTGGCCTTTCGTCTGGCCATTCTGACTAACATTAATCCTTGTGGATAATAACCTCGGGTCAACCCTGACCCTGAACATTCTAGGAACACCACTTACTCAACTAACAAACCTTCTGATACTCCTCGAGTACTTATGCTGAACACCCTAGGGGTTCACCCCTTTCTTTTCCTTGCGCGATTTCCGGCCTTTCCAAGGCAACGCTCCATAACCAACTACTTCTCTGACACTGTGAAGGACCCATCCTTCACCGAATCCACTACTCCCGTGACTCCCAGTACGGGTCATTACCGCTAGTATCCACTGGACACTTCTCGCTACTATAACTTAGTATTGAGTACCCATCAATCAACTAGTCGAATTCTACCATAGTCTGCTTTCCATTACTACCACTGACTGAAAATTTCTGTTATCCCTTATCCGCCTTTCGGATGAACCGAGACCACCCTGGTCCCTACTGATGTCTCCATATCTGGATTACCAGGCTCCTACCGGTTACTACACCCCATCTCAATCTCCTAGTTGCTTTTAGTGACTTCTGAAGATACCTCGACTATCTATAACTGTTCTACCCACTCTGCCACTCATACTGAATCGATGCTGCTGGAACCAGCCTGCTTATCTCTCATCTAGCTACTCAACTTCCAATAACTCGAGCCTTCCATCCAGAAAGAAAGGCTACCTGCCTAATTATCCTTGCAGATCACTTATACTTGGCAGAAGACTCAACTGATCCTGCTGAGAGGGACTTGCCATTTCAAATCGACCAACTATACTGTCGGCACTTGCATTCCAACACAAATACTAATATTGGCCATCACACTGAAACTATCCGAAACACTGAACTGCCTGAAATACTAAACTGCCTGAAACACTGAACTAGCTGAAGCACTGAACTGGCTGAAACACTGAACTGGCTAAAACACTGAACTGGATGAAACACTGAACTGACTAAAACACTGAATTGGCTGAAGCACTGAACTGGCTGAAACATTGAACTGGCTATATGGCTACTTCCCACAACATCTCAAGACCTTCCTGGTCTCCAATCATTCATCGGTTATCTGCAACACTGAGTTCCAACTCAACTGTGGAGCCCAAGGACTCCTTACTTCGTCGCTCCCACGACTTCTGAACGAAATCTTTCTCTGGAACTAGTTTCCACTAGTCATCCTGACACTGTGACTCTAACAACCTCCTGATCCAACCGACCGGGTCCATACATCGAATCCTGACATCATCAAATCCAAGACTAAAAATGGTGGCTCCCAGACTAACGGTAGCCCTTAACATACACGAACCCAAGCGGTCCACTGCTTCCTGATCTCATAACTATGGTGATGATCCACTAACAAATCGTCGACTTAACCAGAACTGAACCGTTTGGGAAATCCGAAATCTAACCCATGGATTCCCAAATTCTCATTGTTGCACCCGAACTGGTGGGTATTACGGCTTTCCCCACGTCCAAACAACGCGCTCATGCTGCCTACCAACCTGGTAAATGCTACAATTACACCCGCAGACTTACAACTCTCTAATACTATCTTGCTGCTAGTGAATGCTATGGCTACCCCCGCAGACTTACAACACTCTACTACTATCTGACTGCTAGTGAATTCTACGGCTACCCCCGCAGACTTACAACACTCTACTACTATCTGACTGCTAGTGAATGTTACGGCTACCCCCGCAGACTTACAACACTCTACTAGTATCTGACTGCTAGTGAATGCTACGGCTACCCATGCAGACTTACAACACTCTAGTACTAACTGGCTACTGCTGGAAAAATGTTGCGGCTTTCCCGCCGCTCTACCATGCTCTGAAGGTTGTTTCTGCTACTGACTACTAACACGGAAGCATCTCTCGCTAACTGTCCTCAAGATCCTCATTCCGACTCACTAGAGCCCTACAGGCAGTCCTCCAACCTGGATTCCCAACCAGCTACTCACCATCTCGAATACATGAACTAAATGTTGGGAAGTTCCTCAAACTCCCAATAATGAACTCCTCAACCCATCAATCGTTGCTACTATCTTTTCTTCTCAGAGGCCGCGTACTCATTTTGGATCTGCGTACTCTTACCGTTGTATACTCGGAGGGTTCTCCCCAACTTAGATCTGGCTAAATCCTTACTTCTCACTAGTCAAAAGGATTCCCCAACCTTCCTTCCATGAAAAGGGTCAATCCGTTGCCCGCCCACGTTTACCTCTGGTGGCACTCCAACTATCCCTTACCAGATCTGAACCATTCCTACTTAACTAACCGAGCACTCTTCAATCCTTCACTGTATTTGCTTTAGTGTCTATATCCTGAGAACTTGCGTTCAGGGTAAACATCTCCAACTCACTCCCTACTATCCGCTAGCTACTTCATTAGAAGCTTTAAATCATCACTACTGAGGATATAACTGATCAATACCCGAATGACATCTTCCAAAAGTAATGAGGCACTACTGAATCTTACACATACATGTTACAGTCACCGCATCTGAAGTAAACTGATCTAGAGGGAACAACCTCCAATTTACCATTCTAATTCCAAGGTATGTAGATGGCATAGAACTTAGTCACAAACAGGTAATATAATACCCCAACACTTATGCTTATTGATAACAATGCAGCAACATAAGAATAATATCATGCATAATAATTGACAAGAAGGTAAAAGATACATACCCCCATCATTCAGTGTTGCTCGAATCCTTGTTGAAATCAACCGGAATACTCGGCTCCAATCCGTGGGCGCCCTTGCCCGACCCTGATGTTTGCTGGTGGTTCTCGAAGTCCCAGGGGCAGGAGCTGGAACCTGCCCTGCTGTGTACAAACTCGGATAATTGGCCTTCTTTTGGCCCCTCTGACTACAATGGAAACATATCAGATCAAGCCCCTGAGCGATGATAACAATACAATCTCTGCTAAAATGGCCAATCTGACTGCACTTGAAACATCTAGCATCACCACCATTTCTACGCCTGCACGCACCCTAGTGCCTCCTACCACACTTCTCGCATCGACTGCGGCTCTGATAAATCCTCGATCTCGAATCCGACCCCTTAGGCCTCTTGCCCGAACCTGCGACTAACTGAGTCTCATCCGTTTTCCTCTTCCTTTCCGACTCCCTGCCCGACTCTTGCTCATGCGTTACCTCGTCGACCCCATCCATCGTATGAACAACTGTTGTCTGATCCTGGAGCTTCACGGTCAACCTACCAGTGACCCGTCCAACAATGTTAGGCAGCTCCTCGCGAATGGCTCACATGCAGAGGTCCCTCCTGGAGATACGGTTCCCCGCTCACTTCCTTCCCCTGATGACAAGAGCTAAAAATGGGATCTCCCTCCCTGATGGATCCCTGAACTCCATAAACATCGGGCTCTAGATGAGCCCCAAACTACCCTGAAACTATCTCGGCCCTAAAGGCCTCAAGACAACTGTCCAAAAGCTCCATAATGGCCTCCCTAACTGAACCAAATATCACGGGAGTCTGATCAATGATGTTGCGCATAATCTCTGCAAAAATAACATCTCTCATCTGATCATCAAACTGTATGGATCTAGAGCCTGAGCCAAATCCCTCCCCAGCACCTGAACAACCAACTGATATCTCGCACAACGTCACCATGCTGGAAACACATCACAAATCTGATCAATATACATACCGCTGCTGAGGGATCTTTCACACACTTTACTAGTTCCCTGGTTTTGCCTCGGCCCCTCTTGAATCGATTACGGATCCTATGCTTTCAGTAGTACGGGCCCATACTACCTTCCACATATATCCGTACTTTCCTCAAGAGTTACCTCAACTCCACCAAGTCCCTTTTCTCTACTGCTAATCTTTTCTACTCTCATCCTAGGCTTGCCCTAGGGAATCTCTGACTCCACCCAAACAGTCCTCAGCTGCTGAAGGCCTCCTCGTAATGCCAATTAGCCACCACCTGAATACCATCACATGTGACGAGGCTCAGATAATCCTTCGAGTAAAAGTCTCATCCCCACAACGGTTAGACTCAGACGAGAGCTGCGCAATAGGGACAAATCCAACACTTTGAGATTATTCAACCCTGATCACATGTGATGTGACGTATTCACCTAATGGCTAACTCCCATCACTCAGAGTCCCACTAAGCACAGAGCAATCAGCATTCGGATAAAGGAAACATACTCATGCAAACTATTCTCATAATCGAGAAACTATACTAGCATACAATGTTGAACTCATACTATCAGGCATAACCTAAATAGGCTATCCTACTGTTGCCTACTCAATACTAGCATGCAATTCTCATAAGGCTGAAACACATAAGCAGGCACATAAGGCATCCTCCTAGATCCTTAGTCCTATACTAGCATGCTATTCTACTGAAACTGAAACTGAAACTGGAACTAAAACTGAAACTGATAATCATAAACTTGTATGGGTAATTTGGGAGTACTTACTTGAGCTCGGCTGATTGCATGCACCACACCCTTTTTCTCTTTTCAAGTTGTTTTCTTTCTAAATATTCTTTTCGCTTTTTCTAAAACTCTTTTCTTTTCTCAAACTCCATTTTACCAAAAATTCCTTTCGAAAATGTTTTTTTTCTTTTGAAAACCTTTTACCGTTTCCTTAGTTTGAGTCCAGACACACTCTCAAGTGTGTCTGAATCCCTCAAACCAAGGCTCTTACCAACTTGTAATGTCCCAAAAATCACGACTAAAAATTTCTTTTAAAACATTAATAAAACCATATTTATAAAAACCGCATCATAAGTCATAACATAATTTCCGAGTATTAATCCAAAACATAATCATATTATCAGAGTTAATAGTCCCAGGCTAGCTGACTATGGTGTGTGCACTGCAATCTCTCCGAGCTCCTCCTTTGAAAACCGAGTACCTGAAACCAAAGACTGAAACCGTAAGCACGAAGCTTAGTGAGCTCCTCTAAACTACCACATACCATACAATACCATATAAATCACATACTGGGCCTTGCCCACTGCATCGGACCGAGATCCGAAAACTGACTGGGACCTTGTCCCCGACTGAAGTCCGTACTAAATGGGGCCTTGCCCCCTGCATCGGACCGAAGTCCGGAAACTGACTGGGACCTTGTCCCCTGCATCGGACCGAAGTCTGGACTAACTGCATCGGACCGAAGTCTGGAACTAACTTAACATAGCATAACATAAACATATGAACTAGCATGAACACACATATACTGCATACTGCATCAGGCCGTAACCCGAACACATAACACATAAATCCTGTCTGAGCCACGAAGGCATCACACATACTAACTACTGCATCAGACCGATGTTCGGAAACTACTGCTAGCTAAACGGGCCGACATTGTGGCCTTAGACCCGTTCCTACTGGAAGGAAACTCACCTGGTACTACTAAACTTGCTGGTAACCACTATATTGAAAATATACCAGGAAGATATCAGATAATCTGTATAAATAATAGGAAACCAACTCCAAACAAAACCTTAGGGGTTGTGACTTCCTTCCTACGCATATGGGTCATGTGCTTTTAGTAGTACGAGCTCATACTACCTTCCACACCTACCCATATTTGTATCAAGTATCGCTACAACGCCCTAACAATATAAATAAGCATAGCGAGTGCTCAATCCTCACTCTTAGATGAGTGCTAATTATCTTATACTGGCATACCAACCTCGCACAACCCACCCATGAAACTTCCACCAACCCTGCAACACTCGTGTATGCTAACCATACATAACATTGGACCCGATAGACTTTCAAATACCTGATCCTACCCTAAGCCCTTCATCAAACAAGAACAAGAAATAAGGCCAATCCAAACATTCTCAAGCTATAAGACCTCCTAGGGCATGGTTTTCACATAAAGTTGTCTATGCGACTCTTCGAGTTCATGCAGTCCAATTCTTATCCAAATGTTTTCAAGCCACCCCAAAGCTCCATATTGCAGACCAGACCTCCTAGGGCATGGTTTTCACATAAAGTTGCACACTTTATGCACATGTATCCTAAAAACCAAAACTAAGCTAATGGAAAAGTTAACTCAAAGGGAAAGGCCCAAGCTTGCCAAATCTCGTAACTTTATCGCTATAGGAACCAAGGGAAGTCCAGATCTGAAGTTACAACTTCAAATCTTGCCCCAATACTCGAAATGACTCTCAAATGTGATAAAGGTAGCCCTAAACCCAACCATGAAGATATTAAGCTAAAGATGAGCCAAGGTAACGGCTTGTTACCTTCAAAATGATGCCAAGAAGAAGTAGATTCAGATTCTCAAGCTCCTTTTTTTCTCCAAGCTTCTTATAGTTCACACCTCCTTCACAAATGCACCATAATCACTCCTTAGACCTCACAGACACTTAAGAACAAGGTAATATCGATTAGGGTTTCTTCTGGCAGTCAAAAGGGTGGTAAAAGACTGGATAAAGGGACTTAAAGTCCTTTAAATAGGGTGAAAACACTAAAAATTAGGGTTTCATTTTCCAACCCCTACTCATCGAGTCCAGGTCCTCCGACTCGTCGAGTAGATCCAATAATCCACGCGGGCTAAACCACCTCTACACAACGAGTTGGGGCAACCAACTCGTCAAGTAAGTGAGCAGACATTGGTGCCTTTGACCCACGATTATAGTGAAGATATTCACATGAACTATTCAACAAAAGCCTAATAACTACCTCAGCAACAAAACATCCAAATCAAGCTTCATAAAGTGACATGAAACCAATCCTTATCAAAATGCTTATTTCTACTTAAGTTTGACCAAAAATCAAATTAGTCAAAAGTCAACGGTCAAAGTCTCCAATCAATAGCCCTCAACATCGTTGCCTTCATTGGCCACATCGTGGGCACAAAATGCCAAAACAATCATTAATCCATCTACAAAAGCCCAGTTGAACATAATCATCACTCCTATCCAGAGTCCCCGCGACTCATATTTCAGCCTCGAGCAAAACCCCCCGAGCCTCAAATCTAGAACTCATGTGCCAGCCTCTCACGCTCAACCCACGGAATGCAATGAGTACAGAATATCTCCCTGATCTCAAGTAACCGCAGTCCTCTTCTCATCAGAATATGTCCCAGAAACAAGTCCTGACACTGGAAAGTTCGACCAACTCCTCCCCTTGCCGTCGTTACAGCTGTCGCGACATCCGTCTCAGCAAGGGTTGTATAGCGTTCATAGAAATACACAACCTTGGAGGGCTTAATAGATTTGAACATCTCCGAAAACTATCCTCATACAATCTTGATCACCTCCTCCCGGATGATCTTACTGACACGATCCTCTGACAATAATGGCCAATCCTGGTTGCCAGCTTCTGATCCTAACCCATATCCAGTCTCAAGACGTCTCTAATAGTCCATACAATTACATGGGACCAACTTCCAACTAAACCCTAGGGGTTGTGACTTCCTTGCTACGCATATGGGTCATGTGCTTTCAGTAGTACGGGCCCATACTACCTTCCACACCTACCCATATTTGTCTCAAGTATCACCACAACACCCTAACAATATACATAAACGTAGTGAGTGCTCAATCCTCACTCCTAGAGGAATTCTAAATATATCACAACTGACCTATTGACCTCGCACAACCCACCCATCTACTAACTGCCACATGACCCTCCATTGGTGCCAGTTAACTATTGCATGAATACAATCACATACCGCATGGATTAAACAAACTTAGGCTAAAAGCTTTAATCCCATAATGGTTGGACTCATACGAGAGTAGCACAGCAGAACCAAATCCCTTACCCTAAGACCATTTAACCCATGTAGCATGTGACTTGGCGTATTCACCCAATAGTTAATTCACATGTGAAAGATTCATACAATAATCAATGAGGTGCTCTACATAAGATAAGGCATTGAAGACCAGGAAATTCTATCATATGGTTCCTGAGGATCCCTATCTTATCACTAGCATGATGTTCTAACATATCACATAATCAAAATATTGCATGGTATTTTGGGGTCTACTTACTGGCTCCGGCTGATCGTACACTTCTCATCCTCCTTTCTTATTTTGAAAACCATATAAAATCATTTTGAAAACATCTTCCTTAGTTTGAGACTGGATTCACACAAGTGTTCCTCCAATTCACTCAAACCAAGGCTCTGATACCAACTTGTAACATCCATAAAATTCAAGCCAATTTAAAACTTTTTAAATCATTTAAAACCATTCAGTTATTACAATTTGTTTTCAAAATAGCTTAAACATCAGAGTTCCCAGAAATCATAATCATCAATCGAGGAACTGTACAGTCATGACTTCACCTTCCCGCGGTCATCCGCTGAACCTGAAACAATAAATTGAAACTATAAGTTTGAATTCTTAGTGAATTACCCCCAAAATACCAACACCATATTGATATAACGATAACATATAACATATAAGTAAATAGAGCAACCATGAATCTCGAGTCTACAGTGCGACTTGTCCGCCCGCATCGGACCTTTAGTCCACATGATCCACTCTTGAGTCTACAGTATGCATAATGAGCCTTCAGCCTGACTAGACCGCCTCACAGGCCTTCAGTCTATTAGGACTGCTCTTCGAGCCTTCGACACGTCTGGACCGCCTTGCAAGGCCTTTAGCCTATCCGGACTGCTCGCTGAGCCTTCGGCCTGACTATATGAACTCTTGGGCCTGCAGTCTATCCAGTCCGCCCTAGGTATGTTGGCCTTCAACATAAAGCAGGACCGCCTCAACCCAACCCCCAATTAAACAACCATGTACACATATAACAGATAATCACATAACAGTCTATAGACAGCAAACCAATCTAACAGATCAATAGCATAACAACATCCTATAACTAGGATACCAACCTAACCGGTCACTAACATAGCATCATCCTATGTACCAGGATACCGACCTAAACCAGGTCATGAAAAATAATATCATCCTAACTACCAGGATGTAGATCTAATAGATCAACAAGCATATCAAGCAAGTACCAGTATACAATCCGAAAAGGGCTTGCCTTGGTGCCTTAGTCCCTGTTGATATAGTTAGGATAACTCACCCCACAATGCCGATCCGAACTGAAGTATCAACTCCCGAATCGCTATCTCACCGAAAATCCCGAACTATCACATGATAAATACCAAGTCATTACATAACATAACAATCTTAACTAAGCGGGGTCCACGCAGTCCATCATGTCCATTTTGTCTTTTCTCCAATTTGGGCCAAGTTCCAATACCAAAACAAGACCCAACACTAGGTAGGCTTTCCAAGCCCACTAATGGTCCACTAATGGCCCAATATGCTAAATTGGGCCCAATCCCACTAATGGGCCTTACTCAAATCCCAAACATCTTCTTGGACCACATTAACTTACTTCAGATGGCCCACCAGGGCCCAAAGAACCAAAATCCCCTGTATGGCCCAAACTGAGGCCCAAAACTCGCAAGGCCCATATCTAATAAGTACGTTGGGCATACTCCTATGTACGCTAAGCGTACTGGCCAAATGATGTGTATGATGGGCGTGCATGCATGTACACTCAACGTACTCCTATATTAAGTCCATTTCTCATTAAGTGCTTAATACTCCGATTCAGAAGCTACAATTACAGATCCAAATCCTTTTCATCGTCCTAATCCATAAAGTCACTGACTTGTTGACTTTACTTGTCCCAACCTAGCCCAAACTCCAAAAATGATGTATTACTTCCATGATGGTCTTAACTCTTGGGTGAATCCATTAAGACCATCAAGGTGGCAACTTTCTGCCTTAGGGACTCATTTAGCACCAAGGGTGGCAACCCTTGGCCTGGAAATCGGATTTGGGCTATAAAGCTTCCACCTTTGGACCAAAATTACTTCAAACCTAAACCTTACTAGATCTAAGCACTCTTAGGTAAAGTTATGTACTTTATACCTCCAAGGAGTTCCAGATGATGATGCTATCCCAAATCTATGAGCTTCAACTTCCCAAGTTCTTCCTTGCCAACTTCTTCTTTTCCTCTTCCAAGCTTACACCACCAAATAAGCTTCTCAAGGTCAAGATCACCCAAATATGAAAGGATGAGACGTTTTAGGGTTTCTATGAGGTTGGGGTGGCTGATAAGGAGGCTAGGGTTTGAGCCATAATGTTCTTTATATAGTGGTTAGCCCTAAAATTAAGGGTTTAGGGTCTCTGGGAGTACGTTGGGCATACTTCTCTCGTACATCGAGCATACTCCTCCTACACCCACGATCATTTAAACTTCTACGCTGGGCGTACTTGCCCAGTTGCCAATTTTTCACGCTTGGTCCTTTCTTGCCACTTCCTTCCAACCCAAAGGCCAAAAGTGACATAATTCAAATCTGAGGGATGAATATGAAGCTACTTGAAAAATGGGATGTTACATGTATACACAAGACAGAGTTACGTTCTGAGGATCCTAGATTTTCTTTAAACAATTTATGAATATGTCTTTTTGATAAGTTGTCATTTTGGGGATTTGTTAACTGTGTTTATGAGAATTATGTGATTTTTAAAATGATTTTTTTTTTTTTTTGAAAATTTACGGTGTTACACCAGATAGGTTGTAGGCCCTGTAAGGTGGTCCAGTTAGGATGGCTTCTCATATTTTTATGCTTGTATGTTATGTTATGTGGTGGTAATTTGGAGGAACTCACTAAGCTTTAACTTACAGTTTTAGTTTATGGTTTCAGGTACTTTAGAGGATCATTGGAAAGCAAAGGTGTGATCATGCATAACTTCCTATTTATGGCTTTGGTTCTTAGGAAACTCTAATTTTGAAATAATGTTTTTGGAAACAATGTCTCTTTTATAAACAATGATGTTAAATGTTTGATTTTGAAATTTTGAAATTTCTTTGATTTTTGGAGTGTTACACAACCATTAAAGAACCCTTACTAATATTAGCTAACTACTTCATAAATATAGTTACATGCAACAAAACTTAAATAATCTTTCGAATAGAAGACCTAACCCTATAATGATTATACTCAAATGAGAGTTGCACAATAGGGCAAAATCAATAATTCTAGAATTATTCAACCTTTGCAACATATAACTTAACTTATTCATTTAATAGTTATCCCACATGAATATAGGTCCCACAAAGCATAAAGCATGCAGAATTCGGGTGACAACATTCTATAGGCCACAGAACATAAAAAGAAATCCTCTGACTAACTTGCTTATGTGATGCTATGAACTTCTACCAACATTGCTAATTTTCCTAAATTCTCCATCTATAATCTCTCTTTCGAAAATGCTCATACAAGCACATTCTAACATTCTTCCTAGGATTTCCTATGGTCCTCGTCACACCACTATGCGCCACTAACTGTAGAAAAGACTCCCTCTAATACCTCCTAACTACCTCATGAATACAGTTACATGCCACACACACTAGATAATTCTTCGACTGTAAGGTCCCATACTACAACTTTTGGACTCAAACAAGAGTTGCATAATAGAGTTAAACCTAACCTTCTAAAATTATCTTATCCCCTCAACATGTAACATAAGGTATTCACTTAATAGTTCCCGATATTATTACGGGTCCCTAAAAGCACAAAGCAAGTAGCATTAGAACATCGAGTAATCTAAACCATTACCTCATTTAAATCAGACCATTCTATCAATGAAATCCATACTAGCATGTAGTTCCAAAAGCTCAATCAACGGGCATATAAATACATCTCTCCTAGAATTTTTATCATGCAAATTCTTGAGCATATCCTTAGCCCTAATATAGCATGAAATTCTTGCATACTAATACCAAAACAATAAGCATATCACATGTCTGGGTATTTTGGTAAAACTTACTTGAGTTCGGCTAATTGCATGAATCGCGCCCCTTTTTCTTAGAAAACCTTTTTAGAAAATCATTTTCTTTTAAAAGATTTTAGAAATCCTCAGTTTGAGTTCAGACACACCCGAAAGTGTGCCCAAATCTATCAAACAAAGGCTCTAATACCAACTTGTAACGTCCTAAAATTTACGAGTAAAATATTCTTAAAACATCAGAGTAATTCATAAACATTTAGTGTGGAATAAATCTCCAAGAGATGCAGTTCAATCAAGTCGGGCCCTTCATTTGAAAATAGAAGTACCTGAAACCATAAACAAAAAATTGTAAGCATTAAGGTTAGTGAGTTCCCCAAACACCCCATACCATACATACATAACAGTTCAAAATGTAATTGGGTCTATTTAACCCATTTTGGTCTCTTTCAACCGGTATTGGGTCTATTTCACCCCCTCTAGTCTCTTTTAATCCGTATCGGGTCTATTTCACCCCGTTCGGTCTCTTTCAACCAGTATCAGGTCCATTTCACCCCTACAGATAATCATACAATCATATCAACAAGATTCACATAGATAACAAGCATATACAATCATTACAATAAGTGTCACAAAGACAATTATCATCCTATAAACATAATCCAGTGAGCCGACATTGGTGCATTCGACCTATGAGTACAGTGAAGAGACTCACCTGAACTATTAGTAGAATTACAATAGCTATCTCAGCAACAAAACATCCAACCCAAGCTTCCTATAGCCAAACCAAAACCAATCCTTAGCCAAATGCTCAATTCTACTCAAGTTTGACCAAAAGTCAAACTTATCAATAAGTCGACGATCAAAGTTAAAGTCAAAATTGCCAATGGGTATCCCTCAATTTCGTGGACTTCCTTGGAAACATCATGGGCACAAAATGCCAAAACAATCGTTAATCCAACAGTAGCCGTGACATGGCATCCTAAGGCTACAATGTAGGGACTAGTCTTGACAACTCAAACAAGCTTAATCCATTTTCTTTTGATCCCAAGAGCTCCCAAGCTCACATATGATCCTTTCCAAGGTCTTAATGGATAAAGTTTCAAACTTATCCATTAGGAAGGTCCAAACCACTAATATCTAGACTCTAAGTTTCAAAGGGACCCAAAATGGATCTTTCTCAACTTAATCCATTAAGTCCAAGTCTCCAACTTGTTGATCTGAATCAACAAGATATCTAGATGGATAAAGTCTCCAACTTTATGCATAATATGTCACAATCTTCCAAGATCTAAACTTTAATACACCAAAATGACCTAAAGGACCAAGATAACTTGTATGGCTAAAATGGAAGGCAAAAGACCATAACTTTACTAGTCCATGAGGTCCAAAAATCATTCTAAACACATCAAGAGATGTCAGCGTCCACTTAACTTCAAGATCACCTATAAAATGGACCAAAAGTGCCAGAACCCCCAAATGACAATGTCTATTGAACTAGATAACAATATTGGAACTTTATACTCACAATGGTCCAGAAATGTAGTGTCTTTAATGGATCCAAACTTGAAGCATCATTACTAGAAACTAAGATGACCTTCTTGATCTTCTTATTTCATCAAAACTGCTTAAAAACCATCCAAAAGAGGATAGAGGAGAGCGGAGAAGCTCAAATCTTGAAGGTGGATGTTAGGGTTTCTCCTAATAGGTTCTAGAGACGATGAAGGTTGATAAATGCCCTAAAATGCGTAACATTAAACTTAAATGTGTTGAAAACCATAAAAATATCATGGGATTGGGCATGACTGATCCTCACGTCGTGGCCATGACTTTTCACCCAAATCCACCTCAACTTCAATTAACTATAACTTCTTTGTTTCAACTCCGTTTTCAACGATTTTTATATCCACGGAAAGGTATTGACGAGACCTAATTTTTTATCTAGTTAATTTTGGCTTAATACATGTTGAAATAAAAACCATAATCCATGCAAGAAGCCTAACATATAACTTTTCCCATTTTACCCTTTGGCTCCAAAGCACAAACCAAGGGTTTAGATCACATAACTAATATTATCAACATCCAATAGGGTCTAAAACATATTCCCTTAAATATCAAGGCCTTTACTTCATCCATTAATTAGATTTTGTTGTAGGATAAAGTGGAATCTAAATTTTAACATTCTTTTTGAAGTATAATAAAGCAGGAAGAACATCAACCCAAAGAAGCTATAGAGAAGTAGATATTATGGTATTTATATTTGAATATTATATAAATTATGTATTTCAAAATTTTAAGTAAAATGTTCTAATATCCATGATTTAGGAAATTATTGATTTTATCATTTACTTCCTACAGAAAACACAAGAAGATAAAGCAAACATGACATAGGTTATACTAGAGCAAAAAGTTGGTTGTATATGATTGATAGTTTTGCCTTTGCTTGTTGTTTGTTTAGATCATGTTTTTATTGTCTTTATTCAATTTCTTTGTAGCTTTTGATTAATATAAAGCATCAACATCTCATGGTGGTGAGAGTGGCGAGGAATGGTTGCAGCTAGAAGAACATGCAAACATTTCCAAGAAGGCAACACTGGAGAAATTGGAAGTCAACGTCCATATTATTAATGTTACTGATCCTAAGTTAGCTTTGTTGTAACGACCACATTTTTAAATCAAAAATTTCATCTTTAAACCCATAGAAAAATATCTTTCATAATAACCATCTAAGAAAAGTCATAATATCAAATACAATTTCCACATCAAAATATCATAGTGTCCCAAAATATCTAGTAACAAAATCTCCAAGAGAATGTGTACAATCAAGCCTTCGATTTCCCGTGTTCCTCAGACGTACCTAAAACACATTTAATCAATAACTATAAGCACAAGGCTTATTAAGTTACCCAAGATATCACATACAAAACAACACATAAAACAACTATGGATTATCAACAACCTTGGAGACTACACGAAGCCTCAATGGGCAAACAACACGCCCCGTGGGTTATCAGCAACCCTAGAGACTACCTGAAGTCTCAACACATATAAACAAAACATACACAGTAATAACACTTAGACCTAGCTAGTCATCACATGTATATATAAACAACTATTCTACCACACAGGTAAGAATAAGTGAGGAGACTCACCTGGCACTGATGACTGATAGAACTCACACCCGAACTAGACTCTGCCTAATTAAATACACCAATTAACCTTAATTAATAATTAAGGTATTTTCACACACACTACTAAGCACAAGTCAAGACAAATCATTGAGAGTAAAAGACTATTTTACCCCTCACAAACACCTCACGATTCACTTAATACTCAAATGGGTAATTTCCACCAAAGTCAACGACAGTTAACTTGGTTAGTAAGCTCGATGTACCTAACCCTACATTGGGTGTAGACAACATTGCCATGAGACGGGCTCACATAAGGCTACGTGGGGCATAGCCAAGCGTATGTGCAGCGTACGTACGCTATTTTCACTATCTTCATGCAAAATGTATTAATCCTTAAGACATTCATTCTAAACACATATTTGGCCCCTAAATAACTGTTGGATAAGGTGTCTAAGTCCATAACTATATTTGGTATGTACTTGACCCAATTGAGCATGGTCCATTTGGGTTGCACTTCACCGAAACAATTTGGACCTTGAGAAGAGGATATATATGATTTATTAATATATTATAAGTTATAATATACTAATATGAAATCATATTATTTAATTGGTATTGATCAATAATTTGGAATTAATTTTGTGGTCAAAAGAGACTAATTAAATATATAGGGATTGATTGTGTAAATCATTCATTCTTATAATGTGGGCTAATGATCCATGATTCCTAATGTTGGGCTTAACCCATGTGGTGGCCTATGGATGCGCCATGGAGGTTAAACCCCATGGATCACGAGGAATGTGAAAAGTCATGAGTTACATGGTGTAACCCTAATGTGACCACTATATAAGGAGCCCTTTGGTTCAAGAAAATGGCACCTAATATACACACAAAGGAGTGGCCGATTTTTGTGAGCATTAGAGTTCTCTTCCAAGTTTCCAAGTGTTAGTCTTGATTTGTGATTCCACTTGAGGCATTCACATTATTGATGATAAGCTCTTAAAGCTCCAAGCAATAATCCACAACAAAAGGTATGTTTCCTAACTTGTTTTATTTACTATGTATCAAAGTTTTGTATGCTAGTTAAGGTAATACCTTGGAAACTTCAAGTTTGCATATATGATAGTGAAAACATAGATCCAAGGTATTTAGGGTTACATGAACACCATAGGAGTGTTCGAGTGCTCAAAACCCTTCAGTGGTATCAAAGCCTAGGCTTGCTGTCAATTATACTTGATGCTAATTGTTGTTTGAAGTTGAAAAAAGCGAGTTTTTTGCTTTCTAACTAATGAACTCCCCAAGTCCACTGATGGACTCACCGAGTTGGCATGGCAGAGAGCATAAAAACGATTTTTGACCCCCAAATGGATAAGATCATTATCTCAAACTGTTTTGAATCATAAAAATATGTTTTTTTTTAAGATATAGTAATGATCATGCTAATCCATTTGAAATGTGATTGTCAAAATTTCATGTTTTTTTAGTTTATATGATTAGTCTAAATTACATGGAATTTGTTTGATATAAATTACCTTGTTCATATGAGTTTAATCTAGAACTTGAACATTCTTGTTAGTTGAATTGTTGTTCTTGATGATTTTAATGAACTCCATAACTTGTCCTCAAGTTATGGAATTCCAAAAGTTTTCTTTTTAAATGGATCATTAATAGTCATAGGTTATAAAAAATGAAGAGTCTCATTTCCAAGAACCATTAAACTCATATGTTATGAAGTTGAAAAGTTTTG
Organism: Lactuca saligna; assembly: GCF_052625555.1. Lineage (NCBI taxonomy): Eukaryota > Viridiplantae > Streptophyta > Magnoliopsida > Asterales > Asteraceae > Lactuca > Lactuca saligna. Next base: position 260,812,881 of record NC_136421.1, on the reverse strand, counting down.
AAAAGTTTCAAAACTTGCCCTCAAGTTTTGGAATTTGTAAAGTCACACATTAATACTTTAATTCCAAACCCTAGAGTTTTAAAAGTTTAAAATTCTACCCTTATACTATTATAATATTATCAGTTTAATAATATATATATATATATATATATATATATATATATGTGTGTGTGTGTGTGTGTATAAGAACAAGGCAGTCTTACCGTTAGTAGGCCTCATTCACGAAGTCGGTCTATAAGGGGGTATAAGGTTACTACCTATAAAATGGTGGTTTAATGGGTGTCCATTCTCACCCACCGCTTCCTTGACTGGTGGAGGATCGTTAGCCGAACGGGTAGGATAGGACATTAATTCTCATTAAGTATAATGATAATTATAAAGTAACTAAATGTTTTTATAAAATCCCAATCTTAGTTACTTTAAGAAATGTGAAATTGATGCTAACCTATAAAATTACACTTTGCACCTTACCAAGTCGTTAGTGGAGCGTGTGTGGTTAACCGGCACACTAACATGGACTAGTAAGGGTGGATTAATGTTTGTCATGGATTGATGGAGCGTGTATGGTTAACTGACACATCGATTAGGTGATAAATGACATTAAGAGTACCAAGTATATTTGTATGGTTATTCACACCTTGTTTGTGATCCTCGGTATCCCAGTCACAAACTCGAATGGCATAATCAAGATTTAAACATGTCATTGAAGAGTTCAATGAATCTCAAAGGAATTTAGGAATTTCAATTCATCTAAAACCTAATAATTCAATTTTGTTTTTCATGGTGAAAATTGGTAAATCGCCATTTACCTACCTTCAAATATTTTGCAACTTGGATTACAGCATCCCTCTTCCAATTGTAAAATATTGTATTGGGTCCTAGCCTTAATATTTCATTTTGGTTGTTATATTAAGGACTCAATATCTAATCTAAAATTTGTCTTTCTTCCTTTTCAGATGTCTTCCAACAATGTTGCTTCTAGCTTAAACCCAGAGGCTCCTTCTCTCTTATGAACCTTTATGGGAGAGTCATCTTTAATGGAACTAATTTCAATGATCGAATTAGGAACATAAGGATGGTCACTCGTTATGAGGACAAGGAATATGTCCTCTACAAGGAGCTTAAGGTCATCAATGAGTCGCCTGCTACTCCCGAGGAGATTGCTGAGTACACTACCCATGAGAAGGATGCCACTAAGGTGTCCTGCATCATGTTGGCCACAATGATAGTAAAACTCCAAAAGTCCTATGAGGACTTCTACCCTTTTGAAATGCACCAAGACTTGATAGAAAGATACCATCAGAGTGCATGACAAGAGAGGTATGAAATCATCACCTCCATGATAACAACAAAAATGAAGGATGGAGATTCCATCACGGGCCACTTGCAAAAAATGAAAAAATTTGTGGACCGTTTGCTTAAGTTAAATGTGAATTTTGATGAGGAGATTGCTATAGATATCATTCTACACTCCTTACCTCCATGTTATGATCAGTTCCGCATGATCTATCATATGAACAAGGAGGAGGTCACACTTAGCAAACTTCAGGGACTCTTGAGTACTGTTGAATGTAGTCTCAAAGGTAAGAATGTTGTTACCACTCCTACTACTGCTCCAATCTTAGCAATCGGGCAAGGCAAGGTAAAGAAGAGGAAGACCCCTTCCAAGCGTCACAAGGGAAAGTCTCTTGATGGATCCTCTTCTAGCAAGAATAAAGTCGGTCATGCTGCTCCCTCCTCCAACCCAAAAGAAGAAGAGTGCTTCTATTGTCATGATATGTGGCACTAAAAGCGAAGCTTCCCGAAGTACTTGCAGGATGTTAAGGATGGGAAAGTAAAACCCATCCATGCAGGTATTTACACTATATTGTCTAATAACTCACCACATACTAATTCTTGGGTCCTTGATATAGGTTGTGGTATTCACATTTGTTCTGATTTGCAGGGACTAAAAAGAAGTGAGGATGTGGAGCACGGGAAGATAAACTTAATCATGGGGAATAGGAAAGCTTAACCTGTCACCAAGATTGGAGTTTATTCTTTATTATTTTGTAATAGGTTAGAGTTAGATTTGAAAAAATGTTGTTACTTATCTGAAATGGCGAGAAATATTATTTCTTTTCATGGTTTGTACAAACAAGGTTTCACATTTTCGTTTGATAATGAAATTGGTACAATAAATGCTTATTATAATGGTGTTTTTTTTATTTTATAGCATTGCCTTGTATTGGTGTATATGAAACTGTGATGGTTATAGACAACTTAGGAAATAATGTATTTCATATTGATTCTTCCACTAGTTTGGACAAAGCATCCTTGTGGCATTTTCTTCTTGGACATGTCAACAAGAAGCGCATAGGCCAACTCCAAAAGGATGGGGTCTTGGAATCATTTGACTTAAAGACAGATGATAGTTGCGAATCTTGTTTACTTGTAAAAATAAATAAATCACCCTTCACTGGAATTTGTGAGAGGGGTGAAGGTTTGTTAGACCTCATACACACAAATGTGTGTGGATCCTTCAGAACCGCCACAAGGGATGCTAACCGTTTTTATGTGACTTTTACTGATGATTATAGTAGATATGGCTATGTCTACTTAATCAAGCATAAGTTAGAAACCTTTGAAAGATTCAAAGAATTTAAGCAAGAAATGGAGAATCAGTTGGGCAGGAAGATAAAGATGCTCCGATTTGATCGAGGTTGGGAGTATCTTAGTATCGAGTTCCTTGACTATTTTAAGGAATGTGGAATTGTTTCACAATTGACACCTCCTAGAACATCACAACTTAATGGTGTGGCTGAGAGGCGCAATCGAACCTTGTTGAGTCCCTACCAAGAAGGTTACCAATACACCTCACGAGATGTGGAAAAGTAAGGTTCCCTCGTTAGCACACATCAAGTTTTGGGGTTGCGAGGCTTTCGTGAGGCGCGAGACACATGACAAGCTCGAACCTCAAAGTGAGCGGTGTATTTTCATCGGCCACCCACATAAATCCTTTGGTTATCTCTTCTACAAACCGAGTGACAATGTTGGCTTCGTTGTGAGGAGATGAGTCTTTCGTGAGAGAGAATTCATAAGCCAAGGAAACAATGGGACGCATATTGACCTTGAAGATCTTCAAGAGTCAAGCGGTGAGGGAACCTCAAACACTAGCGATTGATAGTTAGTTTTGTATACTTCTTTTTATAGTTTATTTTAGCATATTTCATTCATAATTTAGATAATTTCCATGCATATTTTCCTTTTTGTTATTTTATGACTATTTCGGGTACTTTTGAATCTTGTGAGCATAATTGCAGGTTTTCGGGTCTAGCGGAGCGGGAGTGTTCGGGACGTATGGGAGGCGATGAGATTTGGTAGAAAAAAAATGATGTTGGGCTTGATGGGTAGTGGAGATGAAGCATGGAGTGATCTTGATGATTATTTGAAGGCTTGGAGAGAAATAAACTTTAAATTTGCAAGATGCGGGGGAATATTCAAGCGTACGAAAATTATTAATCGGGCGAGTTCACGAGCTTTGGAGGATTTGGAGAGGTCAAATTGGGCTTTAAATGAAGAAAAACTTGAAGAAAATGGGCTAGGAGGTGATTGGATTCGATCTGGGCTAGTGGGATATGCTTCAGAGGCCCAAAATCTCAAAGAAGCCCATGTCAGGCACCACCCGCGCAACCCACCCGCGCAGCACCACGCGGGTCGCGCAAGGCCCTGCAGGGGTAATTTCGGAAATCCATTTGGAAGGCTATTTGAGAAAGGTTGGTGCCCATCTTTTGAAGACTCTTGGACATACGATTTTTGGAGATTCTCTCTGGAGTTTTGAAGACTTTTGAAGGCCAAGAACCCTTGAAGAACATCATATTTTTACCTCTTGATTCTTGCTTAATGTTTGGTACAATTTTCTCTAACTTTGTTTCTTTGGGTTTAGCCATGCTTGGCTAAGCTAATCTTGGTTGACTTTTGGTTAATCCTTTGAACTTTGTTGAATGTTGAAGAATCCATGAACATGTTCTTGAATCTTTATGGGAATGTTTTGTGTTTTAACATCTTATCATTACTTGTATGTTTTAGTTCATGAGTTTAAATGTGTTTGTGGTGATTAGTTGGCTAATTTCTTGATTAAGTAAAGGATCCTCAAATTAGCAAGCAACAAATGATTTTTGTGTTGTTTTTGCTTCACACAATCATAAAAACATTTCCTCCAACATGGTGGTGAAAGCATTTGACCCCTCTTGGATTTGGTGACTTTTTGGTTCTTAATGCTAGTTGACTTTCACTAATTACATGCTATTTGGAATTAGTGACTTTGACTAAGGAAATTGTTATGAGCTTCTCTAGCCATTTCAACAATTAAGAAAAGTCTAGGTAATCTCAAGCTCCTTGGATTACTATAGCCAAATTAAGGATTTAAATCAAAGTATTGCACCATTGGATTCTAATGATATGTTCATCAAAAGTCAAAGTGAGGAAACTTTAAGTCAACCTTCTCTCCCTTATTGATTTTACATCAAACTCTTATTTTTGTTGCATTTGTCTATTTAAATCATAGTTAATTCTAGTTTGTTTCAAGTGTTTCAAAACACCAACCCCCCCCCCACCCCATTTTATATTTATTGTCATTTTACAAGTATTTTTACAAAGAGATTTTTTTTTCATAGAGTTATAAATTGAACCAATCTCCGTGGATTCGATCCCTTTACCACTATACACTATTTTAGTGTGTAATATTTAGGGTTATTATTTGTGTTGGCCTCGACAACCACCAGCGATCAACCTGAGGAGAAAACTCCTATTTAGCTGATTGACGAATTTGTACCTCTGAGGCATTCCACAAGAGTTAGGAAATCACCTGAGTTTTATGGTTTCCATATTACTAAAGAAGGTGATACATTTATCAGTGATAGCATACTGGTAAATTTGGATGAACCTAACACTTACAAGGAAGCCATGGCAGGCCCCGAGTCTACAAAATGGAAAGAGGATATAGACAGAGAGATTCAGTCTATGTATGAAAATCAAGTTTGTAACTTGGTTGACAATGTATCGGGTCGTAAGACAGTCGGGTGCAAATGGATCTTCAAGAAGAAGACCGGCATGGATGGGAAAGTACACACTTATAAAGCACGACTGGTTGCGAAGGGCTTTACTCAAACTCCGAGAGTTTACTATGATGAGACCTTCTCACCAGTGGCGAAGATTAAGTCAATTAGGGTTATGCTAGCCATTGTTGCATTTCATGACTATGAAATATGGCAAATGGATGTCAAAACCGCTTTCCTTAATGGAAAGTTGGCCGAGGATGATTACATGAGTTAGCCAGAGGGTTTTGTCGATGCTAAGTATCCTAATAGAGTGTGTAGGCTTGAGAAATCCATTTATGGATTGAAACAAGCATCTCGTAGATGGAATCTTTTTTTCGATGAGAAAGTCAAAGAGTTTAGCTTTTCGAGAAGTGAGGATAGAGTCCTGTGTATATGTCCGAGTTAGTGGGAGTATAGTTAGCTTTTTGGTACTGTATGTAGATGACATACTACTCATAGGAAACGACATCCCAACCTTGCAAGAGGTAAAATTCTGGCTTAGGAAGTGTTGCGTTATGAAGGACCTTGGAGAAGCTGCCTATATCCTAGGGATAAGGATATTGAGAGACAAGAGTACGAGACTAATTAGACTTAGTCAAAGTATCTACTTGGACACGGTGTTGAAGAGGTTCAACATGGAGAATTCCAAGAATGGTGACTTACCGATCCAGCACAATGCCAGACTAAGTAAGACTCGGAGTCCAACTACAGAGGATTAGATAGCTGAGATGAGTCGATTACCATATGCTTACGCTATTGGCTTGATTATGTATGCTATGACTTGTACTCGCCCTGATGTGGCCTTTGCTTTGAGCATGGTCAACAGATATTAGGGAAACCCTGGTAAGGCTCACTGGATTGCGATAAAGAATATTCTCAAGCACCTACGAAGGACTAAGGACTGGGTTCTTGTCCTCGGTGGGAGTGATGACTTAAGAGTGATAGGGTATAGTAACGCTAGCTTTCAGACCAACAAAGATAATTTTCACTCTCAGTCGGGCTGGGTATTTACCCTAAATGGAGGAGCAGTAACTTGGAAAAGTTCCAAGCAGGAGACCGTAGCTGATTCAACGTGTGAATCAGAGTACATAGCAGCGAGTGAAGCAGCTCAGGAGGCGATATAACTGAAGAACTTCATTGGATACCTTGTAGTTGTACCAACTATAAAGGAGCCTATGAAGATTTTTTGTGATAGCGGTAGCGCGGTTTCCTTAGCCAAGGAACCAAGAGATCATAGCAGATCAAGGCACATTGACAGAAAATATTACTTCATAAGACACAAGATAGAAGAAGGAATCCTCATAGAAAAGAGGTTATCGTTAGAAGAGAACCCATCAGATCCCCTCACGAAGGGACTGAATAGGGTTAAGCATTTGCAGGATGCAAGGAGCGTCGGGCTAAAAGACGATATTAGTTTTAATAGTTAGATAGTTATTTCTGAAACTTGTAATAGATCAAATGTAATTGACATTTGATGATTAAATAAAAGTTGTTGTTTATTTATGAGTAAAGTTACTATCTTGTGTCAATTATTTACTATTGTTTCAATTTTTCATGTTTTGACTTCCAGAATAATAAGATTATTCAAACTGTCCAGAGTCGATCATACTTTGGAAGTGGGTATTGAATCAAGACTGTCATGAATTTGGCTTGTAGATTGTCTGAAATGGTTATACATTGCTATGACATTCATGAGTGCTCATAAGTTCTGAGTATTAGATTAAACCCACACTCACTTGTATCACTTCATGGAATTTATCTCGAGTTATCATGAGATGATAATATTGTATAAGTCTTTAAACCAAGACATATGAGTTGTGGACTATGAGTTGGTTGTGCATTGATAGTACGAAAACGCATTAGTAAATTGATGTTATAAAACGTATCGTTGTGTATAATTTGGTGAATAGTTAGTACAAGCATATGAGTCGAAGTTTATATGTTCCTTTTAGTCCTTAGAGGATTAAAAGCGATATCTTGGGCCCCTCGATGTTTTTGTTTTGACTTATGTGTTGGCCCCGGTCAGAACTCAATTGATGTGTTCGATTAAGTTCTATGTCAAACAAATCGGAAATCGGGAAACAAACTGTTGGACAATAAGTATGAAGTTGTTCCATGTATTTTTCCGGCTGATATCTTGAGAACAGAGGATTATATGATCACTTGTTTAAAATGGCGCGTTCTAGTTCAACAAAGTTTTAAGAGCTACAATTACTGGTCGGTTCTTGAAGTCGTACTTGGAACTATAGTTATTAGACTTATCCAAGTGGGGGACTGTTGGATAAGGTGTCTAAGTCCATAACTATATTTGGTATGTACTTGACCCGATTAAGCATGGTTCATTTGGGTTGCACTTCACCGGAACAATTTGGACCTTGAGAAGATGATATGTATGATTTATTAATATATTGTAAGTTATAATATATTAATATGAAATCATATTATTTAATTGGTATTGATCAGTAATTAATTTGGAATTAATTTTGTGGTCAAAAGATACTAATTAAATATATAGGGATTGATTGTGTAAATCATTCATTCTTATAATGTGGGCTAATGATCCATGATTCCTTATGTTGGGCTTAACCCATGTGGTGACCCATGGATGATCCATGGAGGATAAAACTCATGGATCATGAGGAATGTGGAAATTCATGAGTTATATGGTGTAACCCTAATGCGACCACTATATAAGGAGCCCTTCGGTTCAAGAAAATGGCACATAATATACATACAAAGGAGTGGCCGGTTTTTGTGAGCATTAGAGTTCTCTTCCAAGTTTCCAAGTGTTAGTGGTGATTTGTGATTCCACTTGAGGCATTCATATTATTGGTGATAAGCTCTTAAAGCTCCAAGCAATAAGCCACAACCAAAGGTATGTTTCCTAACTTGTTTTATTTGCTATGTATCAAAGTTTTGTATGTTGTTTAGCGTAATACCTTGGAAACTTCAAGTTTGCATATATAATAGTGAAAACATAGATCCAAGGAATTTAGGGTTGCATGAGCACCTTAGGAGTGTTAGAATGCTCAAAACCCATCAATAACATCTTAGTCCATAAAATCTTTGACTTTAAGCCTTTGCATGGCTAAATAAGCTCAAACCTCAAAGCCCTAACTTTCATAACACTCAAAGCCACTTCACTCATGCACGAGCCAAAGAAAATGATCAAGAAAACATTTTATGAATCAAGACACTATAAAACATCTAAAAGGATAGGTAATATGCTCTAGAGTACTCCATACTCATTAAGGTCCAAGCTTTGGGACAAAAAGCTCATAAATACCCATCTAAAGAGATATAGAAAGAACATCAACAAGGTATGGACTTTATACCTTTAAAAGATGCACAAGGTGAAGTAGAAGTTGGACCCAAAGACTAGAATGCACCACTTTATTCTCCAAGAACTTCCTTCTCTACCAAGAATGCTCAAAAATCACAAACAAGCTCCAAAATCTCACTCATAAGGCTAGGGTTCGATATATAGGGTTTAAAGGGAATTCAGGATGTTTAAGGAATGTCTAAGGATGTTATAATGTGTTTAAATAAGGGGCATAACTCAAAAATTCGGGTTTAGGAACACCACCGAGTACGCTCGGTGTACTCACATGTACCCCCATCGTACTCCCTCCACCGCATTGACCTCCTCACTAACTTATGCCCGGCCTACTAGGCTCGTACGCCCAACGTAAGTGGCCATAATGCAAACAATTATAAATCTAAGGGCGAAAATGGGAATACCTATTAATGGATGTTATGTTTATTCTTCATATACTCTATTGCATATTCAGATTTTGTTCCAAATATATATATTTAAATCTGAAGTAAATACTTCAAAAAACCAAACTATTTTCATAATATCCTCAAACATGAAAAAAATTTGATGAAATTTAGGGAATTCACTTTTTTCCATGATCAATGAAAGACTTTAATTTATAGCTTGATCATTAATGTGATCAAAATATTCATACCTAGGCCAACCTTGGGTTAAAGGGAGATTGAATTCGAAAAATACAAAATATTGTATCAAGTAGAATCACCAACTTTCTTTTCATTTTTTAAATGTTATTATATTTCTGTTATAACCCTTATTTGGTTTTCTCATAATATATGTACCTTTGATTCTAACATATGGGATTTTCGCCTTTTCCATTTCAACAATAACCATTAAAAAGGTACACCCTTAAGGTATGATGCTGATCATTTTGACTTTTATGATGCTTATTTCATTTGATTACTTTTACATGCACATCAATTTGTTTAAAATTGATGTAAATGGTGTTAATTCCTTTACCTAAGTTCATTGGAGTTTTAGGCTTTGGTTAAATACTTTCAAAGTCTATACAGAAATGGGTACTGCACTAGCTCTCGAACCTGAATTCCAAAGACTAACTTCTAAACCATATCCTTACCCAACATCAACTTCTTTTACCATTATCATCTACTTTGAAATATAGTCAATTAAAAACTTTCAGCCGCTTTGTTTGCCCAAATTAGATCATGGTAGATTCTACATGGTTGATTCATGCGTCATTTTGCAGGTTTGTGCATAAGACTTCACCATTTCTATTAATTTATAAAATTTTATTGTTAATTGTTAATGATTCATATATCTTTAGAACATGTCTGAGGGAATTTGTAATTATGAAGCTGAAGTAGACAATGGAGTAGAAAAGTTATCTTTTTACGTTCAGATTTTTACATGAACTTGCAGGTATACACTAATACAATGCTTTAAACTATATAATGTTTGATTCTACTCAATAAAAAATATGTGAGAAAATGGAATAAAGTTGGTACCAATTAGATATAGTATTAAGAAGCTCCAGATTATAATGAAACTTGTGGATGACATGTATATTGATACAGTTATTGAAGAAAGGCTTACTGTAGAGCCGAGAGTTTTGATATGAAAAACTGTTTAATTTAGTCAATTTTCTTGATTGTGTATATATATTTATGATATAACTATCAAAAAGTCTCAGATAATTAATATGTAAATCTCTTTTGTTTGAACAGGACCAAAAGTTTTAATTTTGTTAATAAATGACATGCTCAGATCAATGTCAAATCAGAACGAAAATGTGTGGGTACTGATTCCAAACCTTAGAGACAAACTAAGATTCCACTAAAAAAGAGCATTCAAGTTTCTCTATGGCGAAATCTAGTTGGTGATATCATATCTTCATAAATGGAAGCAAATAATAAAAAAAGAGGTGGTTGTGTGAATTGGTCATTTGTTCCTTTTTTTGTTATGTAAAAATGTCAATCTGGATATGTTAGCTTCTACTTCTATGTACATGTGTATCAACTAATGCAGTTGATTAACCTAAATTAATGCCAAATTTTCGACATCCCTCAGCCCCATGCAGAGCATGGGTTCCCCCTAGTTAAGATCAAGAAATTCATACTAGAAGAATTTTAGTTGTTTTTAGTAACATATATTTTTATGATACGTTATTTTTGAATAATAAGTTGAAGCTCACTTAGTATATGAACATGAAGTTTTCCGAAATATACAATTTAGAAAATCCACCGTATCACCAAATATCTATTCTAATAAAAGAATAGTTTTATTCTTGTTTGGACATGTATCATTCTATTAGGCTTCTTAATTAATGCATATGTTATTTTCTTTTTGACATATGTCACCTTATTATGTCATCTAATTAATGCATGTCACTTATCAACCTATTGATTCTTCATTTCAAATTTCAAAATTTAAATTTATCACTCTAATTACATTAAATTAATAGCATTAGAATAAAAATTAAAATAAAATTAATACAAATTATAAAGTGATATAATTTCACATATTTATTTAAATCAATGATTATAATTTTATATAACTAACAAAAATCTTTTAATTAATAATTTATTTAAAATAATTGATTGATAATTTTGAGTTTTTATTATAAAAGTTCAATTAATTTTGTAACCGTGATTTCCACGGGTTATACACTAGTTAGTTAATATTAGAATAATTTAGAATGACCCGAAATTACAGTTAATAATAATAATATTAATAATTTGAAAATTAGGAAAAAATATATTGTTAACTCACCAAAAACAAATTAATTTAAATCCATTCGGCTAACCGCTAAGGTTGCGTTTAGTTATGGAAAAACTGTTTTCATTTTTCCTTTTTTGTTTTCCCTTTTCGATTTTCGTTTTCCGTTTTCATTTTGCATTGAAAAATTTAGAAAATGTGTTTAGTTAAAACTTATTCATTTTTCATTTCCAGTTTTAGAAAATTAGAAAACGTGTTTAGATGTGTATTTTTCTATCGGTTTTCATTTTTAAAAAACGGTAGCGGTGCTAGGGTGTGGGTGGGGGAGGTGACGGTAGCGGGTTGGCGGTCGTGGTGGTGCTGACAGGCGATCGTGGTGGCGGCGGCAATTGTATCAGTGGTGGTGATGACGGCGGCGGCGATGGTGGTGGTGCTAGTGACGGGTTAGTGGTGGTGGTGGTGATGATGGTGATGGTAGGTCGGTGATTGTTGTGGTGGTGTTGGGTGGGTGGGTGTGCGAGTGTGTGTTTTTGTGTGTGTTTGTGGGGGTAGGTGTAGGTTTGTGTGTGTGGGTGTGTGTGTCTATGAGGGTGGGGGTGAGGGTAGGTGTGGGTTTGTGTGTGTGGGTGTGTGTTTGTGGGTGGGTATGTGTGTGCATGTATTTGTGTGTGTGTGTATGTATATGGGTATGTATGTGTGTGTGTTTGTGGGTGTGCGTGGGGGGGTGAGTGGGTGGGTATATATGTGTGTATGTTTGTGAGTGGATGGGTATGTATGTGTGTGTGTGTGTTTGTGGGGATAGGTGTGGGTTTGTGTGTGTGTGGGTGTGTGTGTCTGTGTCTGTGAGGGTGGGGATGGGGTAGGTTTGTGTGTGTGGGTGTGTGTTTTTGGGTGGGTATGTGTGTAGGTGTGTTGGTGGGTATGTATGTGCGTGTGTGTTTGTGGGTGTGTGTGTGTGTGTGGGTGGGTGAGTATATATGTGTGTGTGTTTGTGAGTGGGTGAGTATGTATGTGTGTGTGTTTGTGAGTGGGTGTGTGAGTGGATGGGTATGTGTGTGTGTGTGTTTGTGAGTGGGTGTGTGAGTGGATGGGTATGTATGTTTGTGTGTGTTTGTGGGTTGGTGTGTGTATGTGTGTGTGTGGGTGGGTGGGTGGGTGTGAGTGGGGGTGTGTATGTATGTGTATGTGTGGGTGGGAGGTGTTAAGGTGGGGATAGGTAGAGGTGGATGGGGTGAGAGTGGGTGTGTGTTTATATTTTAGAAAAATTTTAAAATTAGAAAAATATGGAAAACAATGATTATCAGTTTTCCAAAAATTTCTAACTTCTTTGTAATTTTAGAAAACGGAAATTTTTCATTTTCCGTGAAAAATTTAGAAAAAATAGACGAACTAAACGCATTTTCAAAATTCTCATTTTTCTTACAAAATTTTTCCGAAAAACAACCAATTTTTCCGCAACTAAACTGTAACGACGTGAATTTCCAAAACAAATTTTTCGCATTTTATAAAACATAATTCATTTGTAAATCATAAAAACATCATTGTTTGAAACTCAATTTATAACATATATCAATCCCAAGATCTCATAACATAAAAACCCCGTGTGTGTACTGATCAAGTCGGCGCCTTCCTACGATCCTCACTAGCACCTGAAACACATAACACAAAACACTGTAAGCACAAAGCTTAGTGAGTTCCCCAAAATACCACATATAACACATATTAGCCACTCGAGGCTATAACTTTGTGGGTCCGTGCACCCAATCTCTGTGAACCCTCAGGTTTTAACTCTGCAAGCATGCACAGCATAAATCACATAGAAGAATGCAGTGCAACAAACAATATATATAAAACATTGTATCACATAACTCTATTTACCTACTCAAGGTAAAGTATAGTGAGAAGACTCACCTTGCGTATCTCGGTAACTTGTAAATCCCTGAAATCACTAGTGCTCGATCTCCCGAGCTATAGTCCTCCTATACACAAATATATCTCTAATTAACACTTTCCCAACTAGGATTGACTAACTCTAGCAAGTCAACACCGGTCAACTCTGGTCAATGGTCAACTGTCAACCCAACTCGCCGAGTCTGGCGTGGACTCGCCGAGCCCCTACGAGGACCCGATTCCTCTAAACCCCTTCCGACTCACCGAGTCACTCACCCAACTCGGTTACCCAACCCCTGGTTCGAAAACACGGAATAACTCGCTCCAACTCGCCAAGTCTGCCAATGGACTCGGCGAGTGCTTTCCATGCATAACCCCAAACGACCTTCTGAGGTCAGATCTGTTCCACTAGCTCATAGATCTAGTCTTTCCAAGCTTATTTAACACATAAAGTTTATGTCTTGACGCTCATATCACACCTATTGACTCATAAATGGTGTTTTAACCTCACACACAATGATCCCAAACCAAAACCTCCATAGACTCATATAAAGCTTGGACAAAGAGGCACTCTGGACCTCCATGGGTCTAAATCCAGAACCTAACTCGCTTAAGGGACCATGGGAGCACTAGATCTAGTCACAAAAGGGCTCAATAAGCCCTAAATCAACATGAACACCACCTCAACAGAAAATGGTTCGAAAATAGTACCTCAAATGTGATGTTCTGGACCTCAGATCTTTAGGAAGTTAACCCTCTTGCTTCCTCTTGGCTATAGCTTCCTTTCCCTTGCTAGACAACACCTCCAAGGTCGACAATGGCTCCTTCTCTCACTCCAAACGCTCAAGTTCACTATGGTTTCGCTCTGGGGGGCTGGTGAGCACAAATGACGACCATAAGGCCCTTTAAATAGGCTCCAAGCCCTGGAAATTAGGGCTTCACTAAACAGCATGGACTCGCCGAGTCCGGTCATGAAATAGAACGAACATCCGCATCCCTACTTGGCGAGTCTTGGTGCCAACTCGTCGAGTTCCTTCACAAACCCAAAAAAATAAATGAATAATAATATACCTAGAAATCCGGATGTTACATAAACGCACCCTAAGCATCTAACATGCTAGCTTTCCAATGATCACGCCGACTAAAAGACAAACTAGAAATAGTATAACTATCGTGAAATGGGTTTGGTCGAGTGTTTCCCTTCAATTCTTCCCTAGATTAAAAGCCCAAATGAGCGAAAGAGGCGTAGCCCATAATAAAGAAAAGGGAATCGATCTAAAATCCGTTTTAAAGGTGCCAATAAAAATAATCAATTAGACAGATTAACGTGATCATATCGGATATTAATAACCATCACTAAAATTGGATTCCAATTGTGTTTGGATTTTATATTTTTATTTTGAAAGTCAAACGAATTTTTAAGCAAAATGATTTAAAAATAACTTAACGAACTTATGTTTGTAAGAAAAAAGAGTTTTTTTATAAAGGTTTGAATTAATTTTTGTGGTGGAAAAAGTTAACAAAGTAGTATTTTTAAAATGTGTTTTTCTTAATTTATACATCTTCTAAGGAGTATTTTAGCTTGCATAACCCAAAATAGGGTGGACCTATGAAGCCTATTTTGCAATTCACGCATGCCTATGCCTACAAAATAATAAATTAAATAGGATCTTTATTTTAACTGGGTTTTGGAAAAGTTATAAATTTAGATAGTTTTTTTTTTTTTTTTTTTTTTTTTTTCCTTTCTAAAGTTAATGTTGTGATAACCGGCAAACAAACGCTTCTTCTAATTTATTAAGTTTTGCTCCTTTTATTAAAGCGAAATCTAGAGAAAAATCTCGATGCTTTGGTCTAATTTAGACAAAAATCCCAAATTTTATCTTGTTTAAAAAAAATCTCCATTATCAGACGGTAAACTATTTTTTATCCGGTCACCTCAATAAAAAGCCTCATTATTTTGACCAGTTTATGAAAAAGTCTCAATTTCTTTTTTATTTCAACTGTTTTACCCTTTCACTAAAAATCTATAAATTTCTTGGTTGAAATTATGAATAGGAATAAACGTCATTAAACTCCATAAAACTAATGATTAAAGTATTCTATAACCAATTATTTGCTAAAAAAACAATGATGTTAACATCATTTTGAACTCATCATCGTCCATATAATCAATTTCCCACAAAAATTTATGTTACAAGTATCATAAGATGCTCAAATTATGTATTAAACACCTTATTACAATCTAACCAAAAGTAGATTAAAAGAAAACCCATTGTTATGTTCATATAAGAAACAATTGATTGATGACAAATCAATCAATACAATAGTATGTTAGGTTAAATTATACGAATTCTAGAGAAGAACATGAGTTTTATTCTTAAATCTTAAGCATATAAGAATAATTCCTTCATGGATCAATTACTTCAAAAATCAATAAATTTACATTTCGAAGCTCCAAAACACCAATACCATAAGAAATGTAGTGTTTATTCTTTTATGGATTCACTTTATGATCACTTTTGGTTTGACACGTGAATGGTTAAACTGAAGTTGTGATCATAGAAGTGAATCCATAGAAGAACAAACACCACATTTCTTACGGTCTTGGTATTTTAGAGCTTTGAAATTTAAATTTATTAACTCTTAAGTAATTGGTCCATGGAGGAATTATTCATATATGCTTAACATTTTAGGACAAAACACATGCTCTTTTCTAGAATTCATATAATTTCACCTAACCTACTATTGTACTGATTGGTTTATCATCAATCAATGGTTTCTTATATGAATAGAACAATTTGTTTTCCTTTAACGTACTGTCAAGTAGATTGTATTAAGGTGTTCAACACATAATTTGAATATTTTATAATACTTGTAACATAAATTTATATGAGACATGGATTATATGGACGATGATGAGTTCATAATGATGGTAACATCATTGTAAACAAAATAAAAACACAACTTTTATTTAAACTGGACCAAAGACAAAATTGCGAAAATGGACCATATGGTTGTAAAAAGTATGTGGTTTTGGTCCAAAAACGTTTGGTGATGCATCACTGATGGACAACGCAGATTAAAAAACTATGCTCTAAGCGTAAAAACATTTAACAGTTAAATGATTATGACATATGCAACCTAAGAAATATCTATGTCTTTCACATAAAGGCAACAACTATCAAACTACAAAATTTTCCTAATGAAGTCTGAATTCATAAGGAAGAATACATACCTCGTTGATTGTTGTCGTTAACAATCAAGAACTTTTTCTTCAAAGCTTTTGGAAGCGAGCACCACAAGTATCGTGCCTCTAATGGTTCACACCCAACCCTAGCAACTAGGATACTTGAAGAAGGAGAAGAGTGGATGGAGAATTTCGCCTATGCCTTGTGAATTAAGATATGGCCAAAATTTAGATCCCAATGAGTTGTTTATATAGTGCAACTTGAAAACCCTAAATAACCCTAAAATGAATAAAATAATATTTATTCAAATTTATAATTATCCAGCTTCTTATTTATCTACAAGGAATATTCCAGATGCCGTGTAATAACCTAGAATTCGTCCACCTCCTTCCAAGGAAGGTTCTAAACTCTCTCTTGTTCAACTATCGATCGATTCACTTTAACCATTGTACTTTTAATTAACCCAATTAATCTCAAATTTACTTCTAATTAATTTATGATTAATTATTAATTAAATATTACTATTTCTAATTAATATATTATCTTCATAATATATTAATAAATTCATGTATTGCTATTTATTCATATAATAAATCAATAAACTAGTCTCCCTCTTTCTAAAAGTCATCCTATTCAATTACTAGGTTTGAGGGCAATCAAAAGGACTTTGCTAATAATTCAAGATTATA
The DNA here is from genome assembly GCF_052625555.1 of Lactuca saligna. NCBI lineage: Eukaryota > Viridiplantae > Streptophyta > Magnoliopsida > Asterales > Asteraceae > Lactuca > Lactuca saligna. Next base: position 260,796,026 of record NC_136421.1, on the reverse strand, counting down.
TTAATTTAATTGTTGGCTTACATACCTAATCCAACACTCCCACCTTGATAAGTCTAAAACTAAGTTACTGGTATAACTTCTAAATTAAAAACCAAATAGTGCTTCCATAGCAACTGCCGAACTTTGTACTTAACAGATATTGGTCCTAAGATAAGTGATCAAATATTCCTCTGTTCTTCTAGATATCGTACAAACATGAGACATAGATTATAATCAATCTCATTGTTAAAGTTTTGTTTCCCTATTTTCTTATTTGTGATGACGACATAAGACTTCAAATTGAACATATCAATTTACTCCTGGTTGGGCCCAGCGCTATAAGTCAACATCAAATCAACGAGGGGCCCACAAATATCATTTTCCTGTTAAGGAAAAAGGAACTTTGACACATATGCTTGTATAATTTTTTACTCATCAAATCGTACGTGACACTATGTTTTATAACATCTTGTTACTGATACGTTTTCGCAATACCAATGTACGACCAACATGTAAATAACAACTCATATATCTCAGTTTTAATAATATAAGATATTATCGTCTCATAATTATTCATGATTTAATCCATGAAGTAATTATCTGAGTGTGGGTTTATCCAATACTTAAATCTCTATTTCTAAGTAATCATGAATGTTTGTAGCACTAAAAATGTTATTTCTAACTTCTTACACAATCTACAATCCAATTCATGACAGTCTTCATTCACTACTTACTTCCCAAAGTATGAGCGACTATGGAGTATTCAGGAAGTAAAACATGCAAAGTGAAACACAATAATAAACTAATTAATTATGGTCTCAGACTATTGAATATAAATAATCTCTATTATTTAATCACCATTAATTATTACGACTTTATTCATTGTATAATGTTGTGAGTAATCAAATAACCGCTTGAATTAAATAATATTAGTCATGCCATGTTATGAACATGTATATTATGCCTTTTTATGGTCCTTCCTTTGTGAACAGATCAACTGGATGTTATTCCAATGATGCTCATTTCACAATTCTAAATTTCAGTCACTATCTAAAATGTATTGGAATTCCAACCTTACATGCGTTGACCTTCTGTGACGTTGCATCTTCAAAGTCACAAAGACTGATCCAACGATATTACAGAATGTCCCATTGGAACTTTGTTACTAGAAACAATTCTATGGCAATGAAGTTTCAAATTCAAGGTACACGCCTTGAATACTTCTTTTGCATTAAAGTTTCCAATTCACATGTGGACTTAATAATAATCAATCTCCAATTATGAAAACTTTTCCATATTCTCATATGACCATCAATTTTGACCATAAATAATCTAAAATATGTCATTATGGTTCTCTCAAACAATATCATTTTCTAATTGTCCATAAACAACCAATCTTCAGTAAACCTCATAATGCATTTGTTAGTTGTTTAACAACTTTAGTCACACAAAATTCTAGTCCTTTTTCTTACAATGCTATGAGCATTTGAAAAATTAGGATAAGTTATAGCATATGTATATGATCCTATATTCAAAGCATATGACACTCGATTCATTATGTCTCACATAAGGATTTTATATCCGTTCAATCTCTTGCTATAATAATTCATATATCGAGTCTCCTATGTTGAACCATTTCAACATGATATTCACATATGTCTATGACTAAGTTCTATTAAACCATTCGATCTAATCCTATAACGACCGAAAACTTCAACCAATTTTTAACTTTTCAAAAACAACCCATTTTAATAATGTTATTACAAAAAGGTTTTCAATACATTTATTATCATAGTATTTCCCATAACCATATCATAAAACACAAACACGAGGAGCGGTACGATCACGCCTTTGCCTTGCCACAGTCTCCTGAAGAACCTGAAAAACATAAAACTACAACTATAAGCCCGAAAGCTTAGTGAGATACCCCCAAAATACCAACCACATATACCACACACATAACATACTTTATCATATCGAATCACAGAACAGCCATGCATATCGGGTCTACTGTGTGACTGGTCCGCCGCACCGGCAAACAGTCCACCTAGTCCACCCTCCGCGTCTAGCCATATACATCGAGTCTGCAGTGTGGTTGGTCCGCCCGCACCGGGCCTTCAATCCACCTGGTCCACTCTCTGAGTCTACAGTATGACTGGTCCGCCCACTGCAGGCCTTCAGTCGGCCTGGTCCACTCTCCGAGCCTCGGCACGTCTGGTCTGCCCTCGTGGGGCCTACAGCCTATCCGGACCTCTCGCTGGGCCTTCGAAATAACCGGTCCGCCCTTGGTATGTTGGCCTATAGCACAAAGCAGGTCCCGCCTCAACCCAAACCCCAGTCAAACAATCATGTGCACATAAACATACAATCATATAATAATTCACAATCAATCAAACCGATCTAGCAGATCATGTAACACAACATACTCTAAGCAGGATACCGACCTAACCGGTCACTAGCATAGCATCACCCTATTTACCAGGATACCGACCTTAACCAGGTCTCTAACGAATACCATCCTAACTACCAGGATGCAAACATAGTAAACAGCAACATAACAACAATACCCGGATTACAATCCGATAAAGGGCCGGCCTTGGTGCCTTAGACCCTGTTGATATAGTGAGGATAACTCACCTCGCAACTGCTGACTGGAAAGATAAAACTGAGATGCTCCGACCGCTGACACGATCTCCACCACTGGCTAACACCAACACTGAACTCAAAACAAAAGCCAACAATTACCACAATGCCCTGGAAGTCAACTGGTCAACCCTTGGTCAAAGTCAAAGTCAACCTTCTGGCTGACTCTACTCGCCGAGTCAGCCCGCTGATTCGCCGAGTCCCCCAATACTGAAAAGGACCCCCTTCCAACTCACTGAGTCATCCCTTGACTCACCGATTCTTAGCTTAACCAGGAAAGGCTAAGACCTAAAGAACAGACTCGCCGAGTCCAAGAACAGACTCACCGAGTCCAAGGCTATCTTCAACCAACTCGCTGAGATGTTCTTCAAACTCGTCGAGTTTTTTCCCGCCTTCAAGCAACTCGCCGAGTACACCTTTGTGACTCGTCGAGTACCACTTGTTCTTAACCCATACAGAAGCCTTTCAGGCCATGCAATTGATCCAAAACATAGATCTACCCTTCTGCAACCCTTCCATCACGTATAGTGGCAAACTTTACATGAATCCAAAGAGATCTAGGCATTTTACACTCTAGGGCTAGGGTTTGGGACAAAATGGCTTCACCAATCACTCAATAAAAGGGACTTTAATGCACTCTAGACCTTCTCCATTCCTGATCTGAGGTAGCAACCTCAGATCTAACCTTCAAACTCTAAATACCACAAGCCAAACTTTCCATACAACCCAAAAATGATGAATCTACATGAATAGCAACCCAAAAACGAGATAATACCTCAAAGAGAAGCCCCCAACAGCAAGGAAATCCGAATCTAAGCAATGCCCCTTGCTCCAAGCCTCCTAACTCTCCAAGATCTTCCTCCAACTTTCTTCTCCAAGGCTCAAATGCACTCAAATCCTTCACAATCACGTTTCTAGGGTTTTCTGGACTTCAAGGGAAGGTAAGGAGGCTGGGGAGAGGGTATAATGTCCTTTATATAGGGCTCATCCCTTGAAATTAGGGTTTTCTTCGCACAACGCCTACTCGCCGAGTCCAGCTTTGGACTCGCCGAGTTGGCCACTTAACACGCAACCTGAGTCGCGACCCTACTCGTCAAGTCCACCCATGGACTCGCCGAGTTTCCCTTCAAATTTACACTTTGAACCCCGAACTTGCACTCCTAGACTTGGGATGTTACAATTCTCCACCACTTAAATTAGGCTTCATCCTCGAAGCTTGCGGCAACACAACTCCAAAACTACTTCCGCAATGCACCTCCTGGCATTAACCAGACTAGATTCCTCAAAACATAGCCATTGAAACCCGAACCCAACTTTCTCTTTTCTTGCGGTGTTCTGACCCCCGCTTCAAGCCGGCCACCGATCTCATCCTTTGATAACCACACCTAACCGCTGAGTACCACTCCCTGATACTTCGCTCGCTCCAATTCACAACAATCATTTGACTCATGCGAGCTAGAGATAATCCCTGAACCACCAGAATCCCGGTCTAAATTCAACTTTACCCACTCTATGCTGACAGGATGATACATCACTTAATCTCATAGCCCATGCTGAACGGGCTCTAGCACCCTCGGGTTGGAAAACCCGATACACTGACAATACCTCCAAACATCCCCCAGGATGAATTACCACTACATACACAATTCCATCACCAAAATCAAGTTGGGAATCCAAAACTCCATCCCTGCATCCTTTACGAGCCTCTTGACTTTACACCCTCGAAATTTCCTTCCATGACCTCGGCAGACATCCAAACCGGATGTGATTCCATATCACCGCTGCACACACTACGCAATAACCATAATTGTAACACTTCAATCATAACTTCGCACTACTAATTTCACTTCTGTGACTTACACTCTCTCACGGAGCTACATTCCTTTCCTTTTTCCTTACCAAGGAGATCCACTTGGCTGCCTTGACACTACCACAAGTGCCACGGTGCTCACCCAACACTACACCATTTCCTTATGGCATAACCGATATCCCATGCACCATACATACTCTGAATCCACTCGTGAAGGCTCTCAAGTCCATGCACTACCTCCACTAATCGTGATCAATATATGGGGCCAGACCTTTTAACGCTAACATATCGCGACATACTCAATCCATTTCCTCGCACCGATCTAACAACACATGCAGAGTCTTCAACATGATTGGACCGCTTTACCAGGCCTTCAGCCAACTGGACCACTCTCATAACCTTCAGCAGACCTGGACCGCCCTCCAGGGCCTTCAGTCTGGCTGGACCGTTCCCCGAGCCTTCGGCCTGACTGGTATGCCTACCGGCCTTCATTCTATCCGGACCGCTCGACTAGCAATCAACATTTCAAGTTACTCCTTCGTGAAACTCCTCCCATGCATACTGTTCTAGCCCTCTAGGGGTTCCGAACTCTACCTCCATCCCATATACTCAGTCTCGGCTCGATCCTAGGCCTTCCACAATCAATCGCTCTTGGTCTGTATCCCGCCCCGCACGTCTGCCACTTACTCATACCAACTCACGCTTTTAGCTGACCGAGACACTACTGAATCTCATGCAGCTAAACGACCCTTCATACTCATCGATTTTTCCGGAGAATTCTCCAATTCTCCCCCACCTAGAGCACTGACTATCAACCACCGGTCGCCATTGCCGACCTTCCACAACAAACCTTCCCGCCACAAACACTTACACGCGAACCGATTTCCACTAACACGAGCAACCTTCATAATCACACATCCACACTAATCATCCCGAACTCGAAAGAAACTCGATCTTCAGCTAACCACTCCTCAGACTTCAGATGCTACCTGATCTCCAGACCAACACCCGATTCCCACGAACAACCCTCATAAATGATAACCAACGAAATTTCTAACACTAAGCCCATAACCATGCCATAACCCTCAAAATCAAAGAATACAATACCGAAAACCATGCAATGAGACTATCAGATAAACAATACTCCATAATAATCATAAAACAATAAGACATCAAGAAGAAACATACCCGCAGCTGCATCCGGCACTACCTTGACCTCCTCCGCTGTAAGCTGAAAAGCACGACCCTGAGCCCTTGGGGGCTCCGCTCCAACCTGACCTCCACCCGAGATCCTCAACGTGGCCGGTGCTGGAGCCTGCACCGGTCCTGCAGTAAGCTGTGGATAGTTGACCCTCAAGTGCCCAACCTGATGACAATGATAACAGATCCTCAAATCCCGACTCGGGACTACCTGCCGACAATCCCTCGCATAGTGCCCCTCCCTTTCGCACTTGCGGCATGCACCACCGGACCGACAAACTCTGGTGTGACCCTTCCCACACTTCCCACAAGTGTGGCTGCTCTGATCTCCCAATCTAGAATCGACGGTCTTAGACCGTTTCGGCGTCAGCTACGACTGCACTGGAGCCTGCCTCTGCTCTCGTAACTGCAACTCAAGCTCCAACTCACGCTGCCTAGCGGCCTCCTGAAACTCTAACAAGGTCTTGCATCTCTGCGTAGACATGAACTGTATGATATCCCTCTTGAGCATACTCAGATATCGGGACATCTGAGCCTGCTCCGAAGCAAACTCGGGGCAAAACATCGCTCTCTCAGTGAACATCCTGGTAATCTCCATCACCGACTCCGAATCCTGCTTCAGCTCAAGGAACTCCTGAGCCAATCTCTCCCTCTCAACCCGCAAAACATAATGAGTGCTAAACATCTCTCGGAACTGATCCCATGAAACTGCAGCCCTCTGTGCATCCGAATATGACCCCGTGGTCAATCACCACCAATCCTTCGCCCCAAGCCTCAGCAGGTTCCGAGCACACCTCACCCTCTGATCAGCAGGGCATGAACATGTGAAGAAACACCCTTCCACGTCTGACAACCATCTCATAGCAACAATCGGGTCCTGAACTCCATTAAAGGTAGGGGCTTCGCATTATCGAAGTCCCGATACTGGAAAACTCTACCAGGTCCTCCCCCTAACGCTGCTACAGCCGTTGTAGCCACCGCGGCAGCCGTCTCTGCGAGAGCCGCATAACGCTCATCAAAAATACTCCACCATGGCGGTCTTAATCGACCCAAACAGTTCCGGCAACTCGGCCCGGAACAACGCAGCAACCTCATCATGCATGATCTCACGAATCCTAGCATCCAACTTGCCTGTGCTCATCTGACCAACAACCTCGGGTGGTACAGACCCGCCCTGATCTCCCTCTCCTGCTCCCGATCCCAACTCGGATCCGCTCCCAGCATGCCTCGTGACCACCATACTGAAAAACATCACAAAATCTCAGATACTTCCCACTAACCCGGGAACCAACTCCCAACCCAACCCTAGAGGTCATGGTTTCCCTGATACACGTATGGGTCCTGTGCTTTCAGTAGTACGGGCCCATACTACCTTTCACACCTACCCATATTTGTATGAAGTACTACCACAACACCCTAGTGACAAATATACATAGCAAGCGCTCAATCCTCACTCCTAGAGGAACACTGAAAATCTCATACAGAGGGAAACCCTAGGCTAGCAGGCATCATAAAACAAGCAACACTATCATGAAATCCTGGAGATCCCTAGCCTAGTACTAGCATGTTGTTCTATCAAAGCTCAAAAAAAATTATCATTCATGGTATTTTGGGGTTACTTACTAGCTCCGGCTGATCGTACCTCCGCGTCCTCCTTTTACTTAATTTGAAAACCATTTTAAATTCTCTTTTAAAAACTCTCCCTGATTTAAGACTGGATTCACACGAATGTTCCTCCAATTCACTCAAACCAAGGCTCTGATACCAACTTGTAACGATCGAAAATTTCAACCAATTTTTAACTTTTCAAAAACAACCCATTTTAATAATGTTATTACAAAAAGGTTTTCAATACATTTATTATCAGAGTATTTCCCAGAACCATATCATAAAACACAAACACGAGGAGCGGTACGATCACGCCTTTGCCTTGCCACAGTCTCCTGAAGAACCTGAAAAACATAAAACTACAACTATAAGCCCGAAAGCTTAGTGAGATACCCCCAAAATACCAACCACATATACCACACACATAACATACTTTATCATATCGAATCACAGAACAGCCATGCATATCGGGTCTACTGTGTGACTGGTCCGCCGCACCGGCAAACAGTCCACCTAGTCCACCCTCCGCGTCTAGCCATATACATCGAGTCTGCAGTGTGGTTGGTCCGCCCGCACCGGGCCTTCAATCCACCTGGTCCACTCTCTGAGTCTACAGTATGACTGGTCCGCCCACTGCAGGCCTTCAGTCGGCCTGGTCCACTCTCCGAGCCTCGGCACGTCTGGTCTGCCCTCGTGGGGCCTACAGCCTATCCGGACCTCTCGCTGGGCCTTCGAAATAACCGGTCCGCCCTTGGTATGTTGGCCTATAGCACAAAGCAGGTCCCGCCTCAACCCAAACCCCAGTCAAACAATCATGTGCACATAAACATACAATCATATAATAATTCACAATCAATCAAACCGATCTAGCAGATCATGTAACACAACATACTCTAAGCAGGATACCGACCTAACCGGTCACTAGCATAGCATCACCCTATTTACCAGGATACCGACCTTAACCAGGTCTCTAACGAATACCATCCTAACTACCAGGATGCAAACATAGTAAACAGCAACATAACAACAATACCCGGATTACAATCCGATAAAGGGCCGGCCTTGGTGCCTTAGACCCTGTTGATATAGTGAGGATAACTCACCTCGCAACTGCTGACTGGAAAGATAAAACTGAGATGCTCCGACCGCTGACACGATCTCCACCACTGGCTAACACCAACACTGAACTCAAAACAAAAGCCAACAATTACCACAATGCCCTGGAAGTCAACTGGTCAACCCTTGGTCAAAGTCAAAGTCAACCTTCTGGCTGACTCTACTCGCCGAGTCAGCCCGCTGATTCGCCGAGTCCCCCAATACTGAAAAGGACCCCCTTCCAACTCACTGAGTCATCCCTTGACTCACCGATTCTTAGCTTAACCAGGAAAGGCTAAGACCTCAAGAACAGACTCGCCGAGTCCAAGGCTATCTTCAACCAACTCGCTGAGATGTTCTTCAAACTCGTCGAGTTTTTTCCCGCCTTCAAGCAACTCGCCGAGTACACCTTTGTGACTCGCCGAGTACCACTTGTTCTTAACCCATACAGAAGCCTTTCAGGCCATGCAATTGATCCAAAACGTAGATCTACCCTTCTATAACCCTTCCATCACGTAAAGTGGCAAACTTTACATGAATCCAAAGAGATCTAGGCTTTTTACACTTTAGGGATAGGGTTTGGGACAAGATGGCTTCACCAATCACTCAATAACAGGGACTTTAATGCACTATAGACCTTTTCCATTCCAGATCTGAGGTAGCAACCTCAGATCTAACCTTCAAACTCTAAATACCACAAGCCAAACTTTCCATACAACCCAAAAATGATGAATCTACATGAATAGCAACCCAAAAACGAGATAATACCTCAAAGAGAAGCCCCCAACAGCAAGGAAATCCGAATCTAAGTAATTCCCCTTGCTCCAAGCCTCCTAACTCTCCAAGATCTTCCTCCAACTTTCTTCTCCAAGGCTCAAATGCACTCAAATGCTTCACAATCACGTTTCTAGGGTTTTCTGGACTTCAAGGGAAGGTAAGGAGGCTGGGAAGAGGGTATAATGTCCTTTATATAGGGCTCATCCCTGAAATTAGGGTTTTCTTCGCACAACACCTACTCGCCAAGTCCAACATTGGACTCACCGAGTTGGCCACTTAACACGCGACTTGAGTCGCGACCATACTCGCTGAGTCCACCCATGGACTCATCGAGTTGCCCTTCAAATTTACACTTTGAACCCCAAACTTGCACTCCTAGACTCGCGATGTTACAAATCCTTTAGAATCGAAACGAAGTGTGAGTGCCCTCTCCCTTAAGTCTATCATACCGAAATAATTCCTAAACTTTGCCATTTACAAGTTGAAAACTTTGTTCCCTACAAACACTATTGTTAACATGTAATACTTATCATAACAGTTATGCTCCCACTAACTTTGACATGTACCCAAAATCAACTAAACTTCTAGAAATTAACACTCTTTACCTTTTTACTGAAGTATGGATTCCTGTTACGTGATGCTTCGATAAGTCACCAAATAGATTTCTTAAGCTTATACACCTTAATTGGATAGCATATGTGTGTGTTTAAACCCTTTCAGAACTTGAAGATATATGTCATGAAAGTTCAAAACAACTTCTTTCCATTCCTCACAATTCAAAATATAAAGAGGGATGTCGTAATCATATTGTGAATTTGAGAATGCAATTAACGCAACCAACATTCATAATGATCTTTATCAAATCTTTAAAATCTACTACCGAAAGTGTTTCTTCATAGTCATTCTCATGAATTAGAGCGAAGCCTTTGCCCCATAGATTTTATGGTGCATACATTCCCATCCATGTGAATCTATCATTTCCAACTTACAATCTTAAGACAAGGTTTAGGATAAAACCAAATTCAAATTTAGCTTTCCTCTCATGGACCGAACTTCACTTATTCCAAATTCTTGTCCTTTGGTAGTACAAGGTCCTACTTGTGCTTTTGTATTGTTAGGCAACTCACCCATATTAATCAATGTACAATGACTGATTGTAACGCCCGTAGTTTAGGGATAGTCAATTTAGAGACATTAAGTGTTAAAAATGACTTTTTTATAGAATATTATTTAGAATGAATAATCTTAACTAAGCTTTAGTATATGTTACAAGGATTTCGTACATATAAAGAACGTTGAAATCCGAGTTATAGCGAAGAAGCTATGACCTGTCGAAGTTTCGCGACAGAACCGACACGACACAACGCGACGTAAATAGTGAATTTACATTAGAGCTATATTTGGCCTTAGCGATCTAAATGAAAGTCGTAGAATACGTTAAACCGAGAGCGTGCATAAAAAGAACGTCTAAATCTGACTTCGTATGAGGAAGTTATGATTTTTTGAAGTTTCAGCATTAGCAGTATGCAGCCCGAAATTCGAATATTAGATCGAGCGGTTTTTAGCCGACACAACCTAAACGAGAATCGAAGATGTCGTTAATAGTAGCGTAACGACAAAAAGACAGACGAAAACGGAATTCAGATGAAGGAGTTATGAATTTTGAATGAAGATTTCCTGTCCCGTCCTACTAAAAATAATATATTAATAATATATTAAAATTAAATTCAAAATTAACCGACGAAGTCTAAATAAAAGTTGTAGATCGTGTTTTTACCTACACGTGGATATAAAGAACGTCGAAAACAGAGTTCGTATGCGAAAGTTATGAATTTCTGAAGTTCGGGGCGCGAAACCCCAAAACTGTCAGAACTCACGAGGTGAACATATGTAGTTCACGAGGTGAGCCCAGTTCACGAGGTGAGCATTAGTGACTCACAAAGTGAACACATGATGGATGTCTTCCAGGTAAAGTGGCCATGACGAACGCAATGACGTATCGAGCTCACGAGGTGAATATTAGAAACTCACGAGGTGAATATTAGAAACTCACGAGGTGAACCCATAAAATTCACCCTATAAATAGAAATCAAGGGTCAGCTGAGTTTTGTTGGTCATCTCTTACTCTCCTACTCCCGATACTCTCTCTAAGCCCTATTTTAACCCACCGAAGCCCCGGTATCATCCCGAGTCCCGAAGCCCGAAGATCCCGAGAAATGAAATTCCCAAGCCGAAGCTCTGCCTGCGAGAAGCCGGTTTTTGTGAAGATGTTCGAGATCTACCAAAGAATACTACTTTTACAAGGCGTAGTGTTGTCCGATCATCGTCTAATCAAGTGTGTGTGTGTGTATTTACTTTCTTCTACCGCATAGATATGAAGTATTTGCTATGAAATACGTGCTATGTGTTTATACGTTGTTTGTTTACTTGAGATGGTTGTCGAATGAATGTTTTATACATATTTTTAAATGATTTAAACTATATATGTATTTTATATCTACAAATATGTTGGGTAGAACATGGGTAGTCGAAATAGTTGGTGTGTGATGAAGGATGACTTTGAGGATGAGACGAAAGGTGAACCTTGGTAATTATGGAGTTAGTACCGCATAGATGAACGCTGGTAGCTATGGATTTAGTACTGTTAGATAGACGATGATAGCTATGGACCTAGTACCTACACTGGTAGTTATGGATTTAGTACCCGATGAATGAACCCTTGACGCTATTGTCTTAGTGCCAAATAAAGAATCCTGACAGCTATTGTCTTAGTGCCAAATAAAGAATCCCAAAATCTATTGTCTTAGTGCAAATAAATAATCCCGACATCTATTGTCTTAGTGCCAAATAAAGAATCCCGACGGCTATTGTCTTAGTGTCGTATAATGAATCCCGACAGCTATTGTCTTAGTGCCAAATAAAGAATCCCGACAGCTATTGTCTTAGTTCCTAATACGGAGTGAACGAATAGATGATTCTTAGGGTAGACCCTTAAGAGTAAGGAAGATAATGGGGGTGGGTAATTGGGTTGATTGTTTGATGATTAAATATAATAATTATATTATTGTGGGTTGAAAACCCTATATGCTCACCAGGCTCCCAAGCCTGACCCACTCAGTTTTCTTTGCATTACAGGTGATGACACAAGAGTATAAGTTGGTGGACTTGACGAGATATTTTTGAATACAGATCAGTAGTTGCAAATAACTGTTGTAAGGTCTATTTTATACTGTTTATGCTTTTGGTATGTATCGGAACATGACATCCCGAGATTTTGTTATTTAATGAAAATACATTTCTTTAAAGAATTTTTTTGATAAATTCTTATCATATTTTGTTTTGGGAACAAATTTCGCAACTATTTTCTTTAAAAGATTACTCTGATTTTAAAACAAAGCATAAACAAATCGGTTTTTTCTGGCTGTGAAATTGGGGATGTCACAGTCGGTATCAGAGCATTAGTTTAAGCGAACTAGGAATTTGTAGGATTTCTAGACTTAAACTTAGAATGCTAAGTGATGATTGCGAGATGCGTGTCTACCATATTCTAAGACAGGAGCACTAGTATATTTTAGGAAAGTTGCCTGAAATGCTTTTATATGCTAAATGTTATATGATTATCATATATGATATTATTTGTTTGGAGCTATAGTTTGTTGTCGACCGAGTCTGGAAACCTTATGTGTTTAGGATTCTAAGTGTACGACTACTGTAGTAGAACTAGCATGTAAACATTTTGGAGTGATAAGGATATTTATACTTCTATCGTAAATAAAGCTTTCTTAACTTAAATTCTCGTCCGATACACCAAACGTCTGCTTGGATGTACAAAACGTTATGGTGGAGACTTGTAGAGAATTGAGAAAATGGAGGAAATGAAAGTCTTATGATAGTGAATGACACCTATAAGAAGATATCGTAAGAGTGGTGTCTTGTCTTTAGTTTATGTTTGATAAAATAACGGAACGTTTAGAGGAGTACGGTACGTCTGGAGTACACCTTTGATTGGCAGGATGATGGGACGATTGGTGTAATTCTTGAAGTTGTCCCATCATCTGGAATTTCCACCACCAACCGAGTTGAAGTAGAATTGATGAGTGAAGATGCATATGGAATAAGTCCTAGTAGAGTCTAGGAGAATTTTTATGATTAATTGGACACATTCGTATGTGTTAAATTGTTTTGTGATTTTAGGATTTGGGGACTACAAGACAATACTTGGGACGAGTATGAGTAGGTGTGAATAGTAGTAGAGATCTATACTACTGGAAGCACAGGACTCACGCTTGGATCAGGGAAAGTCACAAGGTTACCGAGAAGCTTATAATTGAGTTCGTTTTTATTCAAGTATGTTGTTACCATTGTTTCGGTAATGACTAAAAAGATGATTGATATTCTGACCCTAGCGGTCATTTCAAATTAAGTCCGACTACGATGAGTTTGTTACGTGGTTCATAGAACCAAGTTCGAGGTAGCATCTGACTCAAGTCAGAAGATTGAAATCAATGCGATCGATAGCATCGCGCTCGTTGTTAAGGAAGCTTGTAGCTAGAAATGTTTGTTACGTGCATGTCGCGTCCTTCTAAGTCCGAGCTCCGGTCCAATCATATGAAGACGTGTGTGACCTCGGTGGTAAGCCCTCGTATGCGAGACGTGTCCGAACCCCCTGTTGCCGCGTGTTCGCTTCTCAGCCTCCGTGTCTGAGCCTGGCAACTGCTACGTGGAGCCTCTTTAACCAACAATCTTCGGTCTCGCACCCTATAAATAGGACGGTTGCGAGATCTCCCGGGTACTTTTGGAAAATTGGCATTTTTCACCCCCAAACTTATATTTTGACTACTTTGACTTCCCCCGAAGCCCCAAAATCATTTCCAACACCCGAAACACGCCCCGAAGTGCCTGAAGACCCAGAAAATTTTATCTTTTCGGTTTTGAAGCTCCAAGCCTCGCAGATCCCGGTTTCTCAATAAAACTCCCGGTTTTATCAGAAACGATCATTTTAGGGAACGAATTGCTGCCCGATTATCATCAAATCAAGTGAGTGTATAGTCACTTTCATCTTACACATAGATATGAAGTATTTTCTATAAAATATGTGTTATGTGTAATTATATTGATTGTTTATTTGAGATGACTGTTGAATAAATGCTTTATACAAGTTATAAACTGTATATGTATTTTTATCTACAAATATGTTGGGTAAAACATGGGTAGATGAAATAGTGTATGTGTGTTAAAATGATGAGAGGCCTTGATGTTGTTGTTGTTCCAGTCATCTAGCGGAGTATGGATGACGACCACGGACTCTTCTAGACAGTCTAGTGGAACGCTAGCAGGCTCGCAACCTGTAGGTGTTTGTGGGCTTGATGTTCACCAGTATACTCCATCCCCCTCATGGTTGCCTTACGGACATATATGGCTAAGGAATCCCCTTAGCAGTAAAGTCCATCCCGATGAAAAAATACTTAAACTAGGTCCCTTGTATAGGTGTTTTGGGACGTAACATGAAGATAACGGGACTGGGTAATCAGGGTTATTGTTAGTTTGATAAAATTAATAAATTTATTGTTGATCGATGAAATTAATAAATTTATTATTATTTGTGGGTTGAAAACCCTATATGCTCACTAGGCTCCCACGCCTGACCCACTCAGCTTTCTGTTTTACATGTCGTGGACCCAGAGCATAATTTGGATGATGATGAAGGATTTTTGGATTATAGGCCAGTAGTTGTAAATAACTGTTGTAAGGCTTATAATGTACTGTTTATGCTTTTGATCTGTATCGAACATGACATCCCGAGTCTTTTTAATGAAATACATTTCTACGGAAATGCTTTGATAAATCTTTATCATATTTTTATTTTGGGAACAAATTCTGCAACGGTTTTATGTAATATATTACTCTGATTTTCAAACAAGCATAAACAAAATCGGTCTTTTCTGGCTGTGAAATTGGGGATGTCACAATTGGTATAAGAGCATTAGTTTAAGCGAACTAGGAATTTGTAGGATTTTTAGACTTAAACTTTGAATGCTAAGTGATGATTGTGAGATGAGTGTCTACCATATTTAAGACACGAGCACTAGTATATTTTAGGAAAGTTGCCTAAAATGCTTTTATGTGCTAAATGATATATGTTTACCATATATGCCATTAATTGTTCGGATCTATGGTCTGTTGCCGACCGGATATGGAAACCTTATGTGTGTAAGATTCTAAGCGTATGACTAAGATATTAGAACTAGCATGTAAATGTTTCAAAGTCTATAGTGAATAGAGATCTAAATTCACCTTATTCGATGTATAGATCAAGATAACAAGAACTCGTAGTGGATCTGGGAATGCAAATGGAAATAGAAATCAACCACCAGTATGTAGCACCCCGTTCTTAAAGTATTTAATTATGAGACCCTGAGATTTAAGAGGAAGGGTAATTATGGTCCTTTTTTCGGGAAATGGGTTTTATCTGAGAAGTTTTCGGACTCGTGTATGTTGTTAGAAGGATAGGGCTTCTCGCCACCCTCGTGTGAATGTAAAGTCTATTGGGAGCGGGTTTAGAGTAGAGGAGTTGCGGCGTTTTGAAGATGATAATTGATTATAGCTCTCAATGGAAAAAAGGGGTTCCATGCAAGCCATGCATGCGGGGTGGCAAGGTGAGTATAAAGAAAGCTTAGGAAGAAGCTTCAGAGAAGAATGACCGAAAAGAAGAATGCTTGGGCAAAACATTACTATTCGGTACAAACAACCAAGGGTTGAAGGTATTCCAAGATAGGATTTGGGTACCTAAGATAGGAGGAGTAAGAGATGTTCTGATGGAAGAAGCTCACAAGACCATGTACTCGATTCATCCCGGCAGTACGAAAATGTATACGGATTTAAAACCCTACTATTGGTGGCCAACGATGAAGATCGATGTTGCTAAGTATGTGGCCGAGTATGTGACATGTGAAAGAGTCAAGGCACAGCATCAGAAACCGTATGGGAGTTTAGAACCTTTACTTGTACCCATGAGTAAATGGGAAGACATCACCATGGCTTTTGTGACTAAACTACACAGAATAAAGAGCGGTCACGACATGATTTGGGTGGTCGTGGATCGTTTCACCAAGAGTGCACACTTCATAGCAGCCAATGAAAAATGGTCTATGGATAAGCTTGCGAATGCTTACGTGAAGGAAATTGTGAGACTTTACGGTGTTCCTCTAACAATTGTATCAGATCGTGATAGTCGTTTCACGTCACGATTTTGGAAAATTCTACAAGAGGAAATGGGTACCAAGTTGTGTTTAAGTACAACTTACCATCCACAAACTGATGGTCATAGCGAAAGAACAATACAAACACTTGAAGATATGCTGAGAGCATGTACCCTGGAATTCCAAGGTAACTGGGATGAACATTTATCTTTGGTAGAATTTTCCTACAACAATAGTTTCCACTCGAGCATAAAGATGGCACCTTATCACGCTTTTTATGGACAGAAGTGTCGTACGCTGTCTTGTTAGCTCGAACCTGGAGAAAAGCAGTTTATGGGACCTGAGATAGTCCATCAGACTGCTGAAAAGTTGAAAGTGATAAGGGAAAGGATGTTAGCAGCTCAAGATCGTCAAAAGAGCTATGCTGACAAGAAAAGAAAACCGATAACATTTGAAGTTGGTGATTCGGTTTTGCTTAAAGTCTCACCATGGAAGGGACTTATAAGATTTGGTAAAAGAGGAAATTTGAGTCCAAGGTTTATTGGACCATTTAAAGTTCTTCAGAGGATTGGGAATCAAGCTTACAAGCTAGAACTACCAGAAGAACTAGATGGTATTCATAACACTTTCCATGTGTGTTATTTAAGGAAGTTCACGGGAGATGTTCCCAACATAATTCCAATATTTGAGTTAAGGTTGGATGAAAGCAGGAGGTTAATCGAAGAACCAGAGGCAATCGTTGACTGTAAGACTAAAAAGTTGCAACGAAAGATAGTTGATTTAGTGCTTGTGCAATGGAAACATACGAATGGGTCAAATCTCACGTGAGAAATGGAGAGTGACATGATGAGTCGCTACCCGCATTTGTTTGCTGATGTGTGATTCCGGGGACGGAATCATCCTAAGGGGGAGAGAATTGTAGTTTCTGGGCTAAAAGCATTAATAACGTTGTAATAGTCTAGGTCAACCTTTGTAACTCATTTTGAAGTAATAAAGAGGAATTATGTGAATATCATGTGAATTATATGCTTATTTGCTTAGTTATTATGATTTAATTAATTAATAATGAAAATAAGCATTGAAAATAAATATTAGAAAAAGCCGATATCTTTTAATAAAGTTGTCGTGGCCGAAACAAGGATTCCATAGATATAAAGAACGCCGGCATCCGAGTTATAACGAAGAAGTTATGATCTGTCGAAGTTTCGCGACGAAACCGACACGACACCGGGAAGTGTAAAAAGTGAATTTATGATAAAGTGCTTTTTAGCCTTAACGATCTAAAAAAAAGTCATAGTATTCGTTAAGTCGAGAATTTTGATAAAAAGAACGTCCAAATCTGACTTCGTATGAGGAAGTTATGATTTTTCTAAGTTTTAGCGGAGTAGTAGACAGCTAAAAACTCGAATATTAAAATCGACCGATATTTAGCCGACACAACCTAAAAGAGAATCGAAGGTCTCGTTAATAGTGGTACAACGATAAAAAGACTGACGAAAACGGACGTCGGATGAAGAAGTTATGAATTTTTAACAGATTTTCTTGTCCCGATCAGTTAAAAATAATAATATTAAAAAATAATTTCAAAATTAGCCGACAAAGTCTAAATGAAAGTTGTAGAATATATTCCCGCCTACGCGTGCATATAAAGAACGTCAAAAACGGAGCACGTATGCAAAAGTTATGAATTTTAGAAGTTTTGGGTGCAATTTTCGAAAAGTTCGTATGGATAGGAGTCGGCCACGTCACCCTCACCTCGCCTACTGACCCGTGTCCGAAGCAGCTGCGTCATCTGATCATGGCGCATCCGAGGAGCGATTCATGTCGCATCCTTCTAAGTCCGAGCTCTGTTCCAATCATCTGAAGACGTGTGTGACCTCGGTGGCAAGCCCTCGCATGCGGGACATGTCCGAACCCCCTGCTGCCGCGTGTTCGCTTCTCAGCCTCCGTGTCCGAGCCTCGCAGCTGCTATGTGGAGCCTCCTTAGCCACCAATCTTTGGTCTCGCAACCTATAAATAGGACGGTTGTGAGATCTCCCGGGAACTTTTGGAAAATTGGCATTTTCACCCCTAAACTTATATTTTGACTATTTTGACTTCCCCCGAAGCCCCAGAATCATTTCCAACACCCGAAACACGTCCTGAAGTGCCTGAAGACCCGGAAAATTTTATCTTTTTGGTTTTGAAGCTCCAAGCCTCGTAGAGCCCGGTTTCTCAATAAAACTCCCGGTCTTATCAGAAACGATCATTTTAGGGAACGAATTGCTGCCCGATTATCATCAAATCAAGTGAGTGTATAGTCGCTTTCATCTTACACATATATATGAAGTATTTTCTATAAAATACGTGTTATGTGTAATTATATTGATTGTTTATTTGAGATGACTGTTGAATAAATGCTTTATACAAGTTATAAACTGTATATGTATTTTTATCTACAAATATTTTGGGTAAAACATGGGTAGACGAAATAGTTGATGTGTGTTAAAATGATGAGAGGCCTCGATGTTGTTGTTGTTCCAGTCATCTAGCGGAGTATGGATGACGACCACGGACTCTTTTAGACAGTCTAGTGGAACGCTAGCAGGCTCGCAACCTGTAGGTATTTGTGGGCTTGATGTTCACCAGTGTACTCCATCCCCCTCATGGTTGCCTTACGGACTTATATGGCTAAGGAATCCCCTTAGCAGTAAAGTCCATACCGATGATAAAATCCTTAGACTAGTTCCTTTGTATAGGTGTTTAGGGGCGTAACGTGAGGATAACGGGAATGTGTAATCAGGGTTATTGTTAGTTTGATAAAATTAATAAATTTATTGTTGATCGATGAAATTAATAAATTTATTATTATTTGTGGGTTGAAAAACCTATATGCTCACCAGGCTCCCAAGCCTGACCCACTCAGCTTTCTGTTTTACATGTCGTGGACCCAGAGCATAATTTGGATGCTGATGAAGGATTTTTGGATTATAGGCCAGTAGTTGTAAATAACTGTTGTAAGGCTTATAATGTACTGTTTATGCTTTTGATCTGTATCGAACATGACATCCCGAGTCTTTTTAATGAAATACATTTCTACGGAAATGCTTTGATAAATCTTTATCATATTTTTATTTTGGAACAAATTCCGCAACGGTTTTATGTAAAATATTACTCTGATTTTCAAACAAGAATAAACAAAATCGGTCTTTTCTGGCTGTGAAATTGGGGATGTCACAATTGGTATCAGAGCATTAGTTTAAGCGAACTAGGAATTTGTAGGATTTTTAGACTTAAACTTAGAATGCTAAGTGATGATTGTGAGATGAGTGTCTACCATATTTAAGACACGAGCACTAGTATATTTTAGGAAAGTTGCCTAAAATGCTTTTATGTGCTAAATGATATATGTTTACCATATATGCCATTAATTGTTCGGATCTATGGTCTGTTGCCGACCGGATATGGAAACCTTATGTGTGTAGGATTCTAGGCGTATGACTACGATATTAGAACTAGCATGTAAAACGTTTCAAAGTCTATAGTGAATAGAGATCTAAATTCACCTTATTTGGTGTATAGATAAAGATGACAAGAACTCGTAGTGGAGCCGGGAATGCAAATGGAAATAGAAATCAACCACCAGTACTTGAGCAAGTACATGTTGAAGGAGCTTCACCAGAGCCAATAACGATGGCTGGAGTGCAAATGATGATTCAGACAATGTTGGATCATCAGATGGAGGAGACCAGGAGGTTGCTATAACAGAATAAGGAAGAAACTATGATACTTGTTGAGCAGCCTGATTTGAATGAAGGGAAATCGGTAGGAGGGAACTACAGTGGGACTGTTGGTCAAGCTAACCCACCGATAGTTAGACGAAACAACCAGGATGGAGGAGGTGATGGACATGGATGCAAATACAAAGATTTCATGGCATCCAAACCACCGTGTCTATCTGGAAGTCCAACACCGGTGGAAGTTATAAATTAGATCTCCGAAATGGAGACTATGTTTGAAAGTTGTGAGTGCAGCAACAAATAGAAGACCTCACTTGCAATTCCTCTGTTAAAATCTGGTGTATTGAGCTGGTGGAAGTTACTATCTGATTTGATGCCAAAGGGAGAAGCTATCAAGATGTCTTGGGAAGATTTTGTGGTACAACTGAAATTGCAATACTGCTCTGAGCAGGATCTTCTGGAAATCAATAATGAGTTTCAGAATTTGAAGAAAGGAAAAATGAGCGTTACTGAATACGCTGCTAGTTTCACAGAAAAGATGAAGCTTATTTTATACTTAGTTCCAACTGAACTCTCTAAGATCAATAAGTTTGCACATGGTTTACCAGCGGATTTTGGTCCAATGGTTACGCAAGCAACCACATTGAAAGCCGCCATCTGGGCTGCTGAGAATGTTGAAACCCAGATCAGGGAAAAGGGTTTGGAGAGGACAGATGTTGGTGAGAAGAGGAAGTTTGAGGGACCTTCAAGGCCCAACAAGAAAAGTAAATCCTCAAAGTCTGGTTCGAGAGGAGTAGGAGGAGAAGCAAAATGGTGCGACAAGTGTAAGAAGAAGCATGCTGGGAAATGTGGCGAAGATGTCACATATTTTAAATGTGGAAAGCCTGGTCATTATGTCAATGAATGCACCCTCATCAAGAAAGTTTGCTATGGGTGTGGTGAGGAAGGGCACATCTCAAGGTACTACCCAAAGAAGAAAGGGGAAGCAAGGCCGAATATCCCACCAAAACCAAAATCCAGAGCCTTCCAAATGACACTTTAAGCTGCAAAGGAGGAATTGGATGTCGCTTCAGGTACTTTACTCGTAAACGAATTGTCTGCCCAAATTTTGTTTGATTCTGGAGCCAACTACTCCTTTATTTCGCATGAATTTGGTAGAAAACTAGCTTTGCCTATCGATAGACTAGATGATGCTTTAATAGTCGAGGTTGCTAGTGGCTAGTTCGTACCTATTAGTAATCGTATTAGGAACATCGTCATCGACTTAAACGGAAACGAATTCCATGAGGAGCTATTACCCATAGAGTTGAACAGTTTTGACATCGTTTTGGGAATGGATTGGCTTAATGCCAACGATGCTGAGATTCTTTACAAGAAGAAGATAGTAAGGGTGACCCACCCGGAAAAGAGTCATTTATGGTGTATGGGGACAAACGCCGAGTGAGTTCTGGAATCATCTCCACAATGAAAGCCAAAAAATGTTTGGCCAAGGGATGTACATCACATCTAGCGTTTGTGATCGATGCTAAGAACGAAAAGAAGGAGGTGCATGAGATACCAGTGGTGTGTGACTTTCCAGAAGTCTTTCCCGAAGATCTTCCCGGATTACCCCCTGATAGACAAGTAGAGTTTAGAATAGACTTGTTCCCAGGAGCAACACCAATAGAAAAAGCATTATACCGATTAGCACCAACGGAGATGAAGGAGCTTATGACACAAATTCAGGAGTTATTGGACAAAGGTTTCATTAGACCTAGTTCATCGCCCTGGGGAACTCCGGTGTTATTCGTAAAGAAGAAGGATGTGAGCATGAGAATGTGCATTGATTACAGAGAGCTGAACAAAGTAACGATAAAGAACAAGTACCCGTTGTCGAGGATCGATGACATGTTCGACCAGTTACAGGGTTCGAGCTATTTCTCGAAGATCGATCTTAGGTCGGGATACCATCAACTAAAGATGAGAGAGCAGGATATCGAAAAGACTACGTTTAGAACAAGATATGGACACTATGAATTTTTGGTTATGTCGTTCGGACTAACCAATGCCCCAACAACTTTCATGGATTTGATGAATAGGGTTTGTAAACCATTCCTAGATAAATCCGTGATAGTATTCATAGACGACATCTTGATTTATTCGAAAAGCAAGCAAGAGCATGAAAAGCATCTGCGTGAAGTGCTAGAAGTCCTGAAAAAGGAGAAGTTGTATGCAAAGTTCTCCAAATGTGAATTTTGGATTCAAGAAGTCCAATTCTTGGGTCATGTGGTTAACCAAGAAGGAATAATGGTTGATCCAACAAAGATTGAAGCTGTAATGAAGTGGGAACAACCAAAAAGTCCCACGGAGATCCGAAGCTTTTTGGGATTAGCTGGATATTACCGAAGGTTTATCCAAGGCTTTTCTTCAATAGCTTCTCCATTGACAGCCTTGACCCACAAAGGAGCTACTTATACTTGGAGTGAAAAGCATAAGGAAGCCTTTGAGAAGTTGAAGAAGAAATTATGTGAAGCACCAATTCTTTCTTTACCCAAAGGAGTTGAAGACTTCGCAGTCTATAGTGATGCATCAGGAGTTGGGTTAGGTTGTGTTCTGACCCAGCGGGATAAAGTGATAGCATATGCATCAAGACAACTGAAGGAGCATGAAAAGAACTATCCTATTCATGATTTGGAGTTAGCAACGGTAGTTTTCGCTCTAAAAATATGGAGGTATTACCTCTATGGCACGAAGTGCAAACTTTTCAATGATCATAAGAGTCTCCAGTATCTCTTTAATCAGAAGGAATTGAATATGAGGCAACAACGCTAGCTGGAATTACTCAAGGACTACGACTGTGAGATACTTTATCACCCTGGTAAAGCAAATGTTGTTGCTGATGCTCTCAGTCGAAAAGTCAACCTTGAAAAGAAAAGGCCAAGAGCGTTGAGAATTGAGGTTGTCTCAACAATTGTGGATAGTATAAAGAAAGCTTAGGAAGAAGCTTCAGAGAAGAATGATCGAAAAGAAGAACGCTTGGGCAAAACATTACTATTCGGTACAAACAACCAAGGGTTGAAGGTATTCCAAGATAGGATTTGGGTACCTAAGATAGGAGGAGTAAGAGATGTTCAGATGGAAGAAGCTCACAAGACCATGTACTCAATTCATCCCGACAGTACGAAAATGTATACGGATTTAAAACCCTATTATTGGTAGCCAACGATGAAGCTCGATGTTGCTAAGTATGTGGCCTAGTGTGTGACATGTGAAAGAGTCAAGCCACCGCATCAGAAACCGTATGGGAGTTTAGAACCTTTACTTGTACCCATGAGTAAATGGGAAGACATCACCATGGCTTTTGTGACTAAACTACACAGAATAAAGAGCGGTCACGACATGATTTGGGTGGTCGTGGATCGTTTCACCAAGAGTGCACACTTCATAGCAGCCAATGAAAAATGGTCTATGGATAAGCTTGCGAATGCTTACATGAAGGAAATTGTGAGACTTCACAGTGTTCCTCTAACAATTGTATCAGATCATGATAGTTGTTTCACGTCACGATTTTGGAAAATTCTACAAGAGGAAATGGGTACCAAGTTGTGTTTAAGTACAACTTACCATCCACAAACTGATGGTCATAGCGAAAGAACAATACAAACACTTGAAGATATGCTGAGAGCATGTACCTTGGAATTCCAAGGTAACTGGGATGAACATTTATCTTTGGTAAAATTTTCCTACAACAATAGTTTCCACTCGAGCATAAAGATGGCACCTTATCACGCTTTTTATGGACAGAAGTGTCGTACGCTGTCTTGTTGGCTTGAACCTGGAGAAAAGCAGTTTATGGGACCTGAGATAGTCCATCAGACTACTGAAAAGTTGAAAGTGATTAGGGAAAGGATGTTAGCAACTCAAGATCGTCAAAAGAGCTATGCTGACAAGAAAAGAAAACCGATAACATTTGAAGTTGGTGATTCGGTTTTGCTTAAAGTCTCACCATGGAAGGGACTTATAAGATTTGGTAAAAGAGGAAAGTTGAGTCCAAGGTTTATTGGACCATTTGAAGTTCTTCAGAGGATTGGGAATCAAGCTTACAAGCTAGAACTACCAGAAGAACTAGATGGTATTCATAACACTTTCCATGTGTGTTATTTAAGGAAGTTCACGGGAGATGTTCCCAACATAATTCCAATATTTGAGTTAAGGCTGGATGAAAGCAGGAGGTTAATCGAAGAACCAGAGGCAATCGTTGACCGTAAGACTAAAAAGTTGCAACGAAAGATAGTTGATTTAGTGCTTGTGCAATGGAAACATACGAATGGGCCAAATCTCACCTGGGAAATGGAGAGTGACATGATGAGTCGCTACCCGCATTTGTTTGCTGATGTGTGATTCCGGGGATGGAATCATCCTAAGGGGGAGAGAATTGTAACGCCCGTACTTCTGGGCTAAAAGCATTAATAACGTTGTAATAGTCTAGGTCAACCTTTGTAACTCATTTTGAAGTAATAAAGAGGAATTATGTGAATATCATGTGAATTATATGCTTATTTGCTTAGTTATTATGATTTAATTAATTAATAATGAAAATAAGCATTGAAAATAAATATTAGAAAAAGCCGATATCTTTTAATAAAGTTGTCGTGGCCGAAACAAGGATTCCATAGATATAAAGAACGCCGGAATCCTAGTTATAACGAAGAAGTTATGACCTGTCGAAGTTTCGCGACGAAACCGACACGACATCGGGAAGTGTAAAAAGTGAATTTACGATAAAGTGCTTTTTAGCCTTAACGATCTAAAAAAAAGTCATAGTATTCGTTAAGCCGAGAATTTTGATAAAAAGAACGTCCAAATCTGACTTCGTATGAGGAAGTTATGATTTTTCTAAGTTTTAGCGGAGCAGTAGACAGCTAAAAACTCGAATATTAAAATCGAGCGATATTTAGCCGACACAACCTAAACAAGAATTGAAGGTCTCGTTAATAGTAGTACAACGAGAAAAAGACTGACGAAAACGGACGTCGGATGAAGAAGTTATGAATTTTTAACGGATTTTCCTGTCCCGGTCTGTTAAAAATAATAATATTAAAAATAATTTCAAAATTAGCCGACAGAGTCTAAATGAAAGTTGTAGAATATATTCCTGCCTACGCGTGCATATAAAGAATGTCAAAAACGGAACTCGTATGCAGAAGTTATGAATTTTAGAAGTTTTGGGTGCAATTTTTGAAAAGTTCGCATGGATAGGAGTCGGCCACGTCACCCTCGGCTCGCCTACTGACCCGTGTCTGAAGCAGCTGCGTCATCTGATCATGGCGCGTCCGAGGAGCGATGCATGTTGCGTCCTTCTAAGTCCGAGCTCCGGTCCAATCATCTGAAGACGTGTGTGACCTCGGTGGTAAGCCCTCGCGTGCGAGACGTGTCCGAACCCCCTGTTGCCACGTGTTCGCTTCTCAGCCTCCGTGTCCGAGCCTCGCAGCTGCTACGTGGAGCCTTCTTAACCACCAATCTTCGGTCTCGCACCCTATAAATAGGAGGGTTGCGAGATCTCCCGGGTACTTTTGGAAAATTGGCATTTTTCACCCCCAAACTTATATTTTGACTGTTTTGACTTCCCCCGAAGCCCCAAAATCATTTCCAACACCCGAAACACGCCCCGAAGTGCTCGAAGACCCGGAAATTTTTATCTTTTCGGTTTTTAAGCTCCAAGCCTCGCAGAGCCCGGTTTCTCAATAAAACTCCCGGTTTTATCAGAAACGATCATTTTAGGGAACGAATTGTTGCCCGATTATCATCAAATCAAGTGAGTGCATAGTCACTTTCATCTTACACACAGATATGAAGTATTTTCTATAAAATATGTGTTATGTATAATTATATTGATTGTTTATTTGAGATGACTGTTGAATAAATGTTTTATACAAGTTATAAACTGTATATGTATTTTTATCTACAAATATGTTGGGTAAAACATGGGTAGACGAAATAGTTGATGTGTGTTAAAATGATGAGAGGCCTCGATGTTGTTGTTGTTCCAGTCATCTAGCGGAGTATGGATGACGACCACGGACTCTTTTAGACAGTCTAGTGGAACGCTAGCAGGCTCGCAACCTGTAGGTATTTGTGGGCTTGATGTTCACCAGTGTACTCCATCCCCCTCATGGTTGCCTTACGGACTTATATGGCTAAGGAATCCCCTTAGCAGTAAAGTCCATCCCGATGATAAAATCCTTAGACTAGGTCCCTTGTATAGGTACCGTGAAGATAATGGGAATGGGTAATCAGGGTTATTGTTAGTTTGATAAAATTAATAAATTTATTGTTGATCGATTAAATTAATAAATTTATTATTATTTGTGGGTTGAAAACCCTATATGCTCACTAGGCTCCCAAGCCTGACCCACTCAGCTTTCTGTTTTACAGGTAGTGGACCCAGAGCATAATTTGGATGATGATGAGGGATTTTTGGATTATAGGCCACTAGTTGTGAATAACTGTTGTAAGGCTTATAATGTACTGTTTATGCTTTTGATCTGTATCGAACATGACATCCCGAGTCTTTTTAATGAAATACATTTCTACGAAAATGCTTTGATAAATCTTTATCATATTTTTATTTTGGGAACAAATTCCGCAACACTTTTATGTAAAGTATTACTCTGATTTTCAAACAAGCATAAACAAAATCGGTCTTTTCTGGCTGTGAAATTAGGGATGTCAGAATATAACATTCATATAGGGTTGTAAACGAACCGAAAAAACACAAAAAAGAGCTTTGAGTATTTTATTTGCACTAGTTTTTTTTATAAAGTCCTATCAGATCTCAATTAATCTTAAACACAAATAGGCAGCATAACTAGCCATGAAGTAATATAGTTGTGGTATGAAAGGGTGTCAAACTCATGGAATTTGATGGTTTAGATCAAATAAATCAAGAGTTAATTAAATTTATAATAGTAAAGTAAAAAAAGAATGTTTTTATTTAAACTAAATCAAACTAGTGTTAACTCTCAATTAATCACACATAATTAAATAACTAAATGAAAACAATAGATAAGAAGTACTTCTACTAGAATGCGAATCCCCCAAGTTAATATGTTTGATTTATTATAAGTACAATGGATTAATGAGTTGATTACTGAATTGTAATATGACTAGTTGCTTTGATCAGATTTCCTAATACTGATAATTATTGAACAACTAACTTAATAGTCATGTAATTAGTGAACACATAATTAGTTAAACACATTCGAATTATGAACGATATGATCTAGTGATTTCTTGTTAATGGTCATGACAATCAATCGAAGCATAGCATGGATATCTAATACTCTCTAACATAGTCAAAGTCACCGATTAATATTACCTAACCTTAGGATATGGTCAATCTCTAGTTCTAACAATGTAATGATCATAAACTAATCAAGATTCAAGTTAATGTAATTAAATTGGTCCTTTAAACTACATATAACTCAACAATAGGTAATAAAAAGCATAACTTTAACATGAAAGGTAAGGTGATCAACTGAACACAAGATTGCAAGACACTATATTCAGTAAACTAAAGTAGAAAACATCACCAAAAGATTGCAAGACGCGATCATTAAGCAAACTCGAAGTGAAATCTCGATACAATAGCGCTCGAATATTCAAATCCTTTCTCCAATTGAATATCTAGCTTCAAAATTGACCCCTATAGGGTTTATGGACTTCAAAACGAAGTAAAACTAGTCTCTACGGGTTGCCAAAGTCTATACACCGATTAGGGTTGGAAATCTTGTGTTTTTATAGATTTTTCGGCTCCACGGCATGATAAAAGTCGTGCCATGCCGTGGGAGATAGAATCTTTGAGCCCTTTCCACACCGTGGAAATGGCTTTGCCACGATGTGGGAACTGGGAATCAGAATTTGGCATAAAAAAGAAAGTCGTATGAAATTTATTCTAGCTAGTGTGTAGAACATCTTGAATCTCGTTAATCGGAGTTACGAGTTATGAGATATGGTTAAACCATTGACGAGGGGTCAAGGTGTCGACAACATCCTTTTTGCATATTTTTGTGGTTCGTTCTCCTCCTTGTGCA
Organism: Lactuca saligna; assembly: GCF_052625555.1. NCBI lineage: Eukaryota > Viridiplantae > Streptophyta > Magnoliopsida > Asterales > Asteraceae > Lactuca > Lactuca saligna. The sequence goes on along the minus strand of NC_136421.1, from coordinate 260,767,924 downwards.
TCATTGCTTCCATTTTAACTGTAATTAAACATTTTCAAGCATATTAAATATCACATATCTAAAAATATAACATTTTAATCAAATATATTAAGAAAATAACCTAAAATATATAGTTAAATAAGGTCATATCATGCTTGTTCATGTTCATTCGTTTAAATTAGTTGAACAAATGAAGAGACACGAATAGATAAACGAACAAGTTTTATTGTTCATGTTCGTTTGTTTAACAAATAACTTTGTTCATGTTCGTTCGTTTATGTTCGTGAACATGCAAAACGAATATAAACGAACAGACATAAACGAACAAAGATAAACACGCACAATTGAGCATATAATATAATAATATAACAAAAAACAATTGAACATATATGAATATAAATAAACTTAAACGAACAAACATAAACAAACAACCTAAAAGAACGTCCACGAACATAATTAAAGAACGAGACTATTATTTATGTTCATTCATTTATTAAATAAACGAACATAAACGAACTTTTGGCCGTATGGTTCATCGAACGTCCGGTTCGTTTACAGTCCTACATTTATATATTAACATTGACGGGATCCTATTCACGACATCCATTTTTGACTGTCTTTATATTGATAGGTTCCTATTCACGAGATGTTCAATTATTGTTTAGATTGTTTCAACTAAAAATCAACTGATCCAAATTTCAATTTCTATGCTAACATAGCTACGCCATAATTTCCTCATACGAAGTCAAATTTAGGCGTTCTTTATATACACGAGTTTGCTTTTACGATTAATACAAGTTTGGTTAAGATTATTTATCTCAAATAATCTTCTATTAAAAACATCTATTTCGAGGATTTAATTATAATTATTATAAATATATTTTAATCATATATCCCTATCTTATGGGTGTTACAGTGGTGTTGTCCAAAATATGTTATCTTCTAAATATTTAAAATAATTTAAGAGATGTGAGGTGGGTTGTAACATCCAGATTCTATGAGCTATTTTAATTGAATGTATTTATGGATTTTTAGATAGGGCCACGTCGTGGTGAAGGCATCCCAAGACGTGGCAATAGATGATGTATCGCGTGCTTTAAATGACCACCACGACGTGACAACCTATAACCACGTTGTGGTGGCGGTTAAATGAGAAACCATAATCTTTGGGGTTTGTGATCCTATTTAAGGGAATGTGATTGCTAGGATTGGTCACCCTTAACCTCCATCACACTCTCTTAGCCTCCAAGCAAACCTTAAGCTCCAATTTGCTTTCTAAGCCTTTCGTGTTGATTTTTGGGTAATAGAAGAGGATGAATGTGACATTTTAGGATTGGATTCAACATGGAACTCTCCTCATCTTCTTCTTGTGCATATTCTGGACTTTTTTAAGTCATCAAGTTCCATGTGTTTTGGTTTATTGTGCATAGATCTAGATTTATATGCATTATTCTTCTTGTTGGGACTTATTGGAGTGTTGGGTTCCCATAAAGGTGCCACACCACATTTATGGGAACCCAAAATCCCTTTGGGGTTAGGAGTGTTGGATTTGAAATTTCTTGGAGTTTTGAACTCTTGCATGTGATCTTGACCCTTTTACTCTATTTTGACCTAATTTGAGTTCAAGACATGCATTGGACATGCATGTCTATAAAGTAACGATTTTTATGGTTCATTGGATGAGAGAATGATTTATGGGAAGTTTGAATGGTTGGTTGACGGATTAAGAGCTTATTTGATTAAGTTGATCTGAAGAGTCACTACGACGTGGTGAATGGGTCACCACGACGTAGTGAATGGGTCATAACGACGTAGTAGATGGCTGTCATGCGATGATTTTGTTCTATAGTCACCGCAACATGGTTGGAGCTAGAATATTATAATCCCCTAAAAATAACTAATCCAACAAAAAGGAAATTAAAAATAATTGACTATAAGAAATTAATAATCTAATAACGTAATATTTATTAATACATAATTATCCAATAAAAAAGAACTAATCCAATAAAAAAATTTTAAAAAAAAATAATTAGAAGAAATTAATAATCCATTAAAAATATTTATTGATATATAAATATGATATATTAAAAATAATATTTTATCAATATATAATAATTCAGTAAAAATAATTAATTTAATGAGAACAAATTAAAAAATATAATTAAAAGAAATTAATAAGCCAATAAAATAATATTTATTAATCTATAAATATTATATATTAAAAACAATATTTATTAATATATAATAATTAATTAAAAAAATTAATCTAATATAAAAAAATAGAATAAAAATAATTAATGTATAATAATTAAATAAAGCTTAAACGAAGAGATGTAAAAATGATATTTAAAGTTTGGTAAAAATACACAGTTACGTAAATGTTTCCTTAGGATAAAATTATTATTTTAAAAAAGTTAACCGTTAACGATATAGAAACAAAAACTGCATAAGATATCCAAAATTAAATCAAAGATACATTATCAAACTTTTTTGTACCATTTTTTTTTTTTTTTTTCCATTTTGTCATATCTTCTTTAAATACCAAATAGTTTAATACTTGAATCCCCGCGATAAGTTAAAGGGGTATTTAAAGAGTATACTATCTTAAAGGGGTTTAGAGTAATTTAGTAAAAATACATTGCTCCGCCAGTCCGACGTCTATATTTCTGGCTAAAAACGAGAGGAGAGGTCTTGTACGATAATTGAAGAAATAAATGGGGGAAGCCTCCTATAAAACGAAGAAGAAGAGGAGGTACTTGGAAGATTCCGTCTCTTCATCTCCATCATCTTCGGCTTCGATCTCTTCTTCTGAAAGCGACGACGAATCTTCCTCGAAGCGGCACAAAAGCAGCCGGAGGCATCGGCACCGGCGGAGCAGCGAAAGGGGGAGTTCTAGAAGAGAAAAAGAGAAGAGGAGAGAGAGGCGGAAGAAAAAGAAGAGAGATAGAAGTGATAAAGATAGAAGGAAAGGGAGCAGTAGCCGGAGATCATACCGTGAAGGCAAAAAGAGGGGCTCAGATTCAGATACAGAGTCGGAGGAGAAGGAGAAGGAATACGGATTGTCTGATGATAATAATAATTTGCCTACGAGTGATCCTGTAGAGGTGGTGAAGTATATATTGGATGAGTTCCCTGCTGTTGCTGATGATTTGGAGCAGGTGCTATTTTCTTACCTTTGACTGTCCCATGCGTTGGAACTTTGAATGGAATTCGATAAGCTGATTTTCGAATATGAATTTACAGATTTAGTAGCGTAGGCAGTTTTTTTGTGTTGTTAACAGGGATACTGAATCTAGGTTAAGGAAGTAGGCTCTGTTGGTGCAAACTATTTGTTAGGGTTTCTGGTTAGGGTTTCTGCTAACAATATGGAATCATATTGAACATTGTTGAAGGTGATGCTGCTACGTTTTTTTTTTGTTTACTTCTTTCCTAGTAAAGAATTGCAGTTGATGAATTTCAAATGTTTTGTTTTATACCTCCAAAACAGACATGGATTTTACAGCAAACCTTATGACGAACAGAACAATCATCGGCTATATTGATTCTAGTCCTCAAGTTATATTATAAAGGTTTATATTAGTCAGTTTATTATTAGTCAAATATTTCTATTCAATTATGTGACAAGTTAAATTATGCATTTATTGGGATGGAGGGAATACGTCTTGATGCATAAGTTAGGGTAAGAAAGGACTAGTCTTTTCTTTCAGCAGTTTAAAGAATCGATCCTACCCGTTTGCCCATTAATTAGAACTCTGTGTTGTGTGCCACTTAACTGTTCTATTTCATCACATATAGGAATATGAATCGGTGTCACTCTGCAACATGTTTAATCATAGTATAATGTAAAAACGAATGTCTTGCTGGATTTACTGAACCCTTGATTTTTCATCAGCTTCTGCGTATGATTGATGATGGACAAGCAGTTGATATATCTGGTCTATCTGAAAAGTCTCTAGTAAAATACCTGCGAAAGCTCTTCTTGTCTTTAAAGCTCAATGAAAATGGTCGTTTAGTCTTTCTCTTGCCTTCTGATGTTCCTCCAACTCTGGAAGTTGTTGGAGCTGTTATACGACCTAAATCAGGACCTCAGAGGCCAGTTTCTAATGATCATGAACCAAATGATGATGTGTATGCTGAACACAAACCTGCTGATGGTGATTCTAATCTTCCATCTGCACAAGAAGAAATTGCAGCTCCTAGGAAGAGGTAATGTTTCACATTACCTGCCTATTAGTTTTAATTCCATCCATGATTGCTGTAGTTTTAAAGTGAAATGTAATGATAAAGAGGAAGGTTTGTTCTAAAATGATTAGCCTAACATAATTAAGTTATGGTGTGTTTGGTTCGAATTCCTTTGACAGATTGCATTTATTCTAATAACATTCTAAGAACCAAACACCCCCTTTGTTAAGTGTCATCATTCTAACTTTTTTCCTTTGTTAATACTTCCCTAATTCTGGCTCATGCAAATCTTGTTTTGAGTTTTCAGGGTTATTGGGCCTGCAATGCCATCTGCTGAATTGCTTGCTGCAGCAGCTAAGTTAACTGAAGCAGAGGCTGAGTTAAGGTATGGAAGTTTATAATATATGCCTCCTCAAGAATTGATTTTATGAAAAAATAGCTTTGGATGATTATATCTGTTTTGTTGAATGTTGATGCTACTTTTTTAAATATAATTCCAAGACTTGTAGTTAACATAGCTTTTGATGAATGTAGGGAAGCTGAAATTGGTGAAGATGATGCATTGTTTATTGGACCTCCACCTCCTGCTGTGGTCAACGAGGCTGCATCTGCCAATGATGCAGAGCGTTTTGAGGAGGTCTTAAGTCTTAACCTACTTTGCTTTTCAAAATTTCAATCTCTTTTTTCAGAATTACAGCTCCTCATTAGCTCTAATTTTCTCATATAACTTGTTAATAAACTTGCATAACCTATCAAAGTCATGCTTCTGTTTTTCTGTTAGGAATGCATGTGTTGTTGATTTAACACTTTTCAGATTTATCAAGTTTCACCTCATGTGAATCTCACCCTATAAAATTTCAGGGGATCATTAGACTTAAAGGCATGCATATTAAGTGTTTTGAGTTTTATTTGTTCAGGTGACAAGAATTATGGGAGCAGAGGTTGACAACCCATATGATATTGTTGGAGTCAATAGGCATATGGTAGCAGACAACCTTAAGAAAAGGCAAGTTGATGCTTATGATCTCTGTTTTTAGTTTTTTACAGTTTTACATTTTTGATAATTAATTAGTCTTTATGTTAATGTGGGGTTTTTTCAGATATTGGAAGCTGTCCCTTATGGTTCACCCTGACAAGTGTACACATCCAGAAGCCCACCAAGCATTCATTAAGTTGAATAAAGCTTTTAAAGATTTACAGGATCCTGTCAAGGTAAGTACCATGTAATCTTTATTATCTAGGATGATTTCTATTCAACTTTTTTTCTTATTTTTGATATCATGTTTTGAATTTTAGCGAAAAGCAATGGATGACAAAATTGACGAGAAGGAGGAAAAGGAAAGATTTAAGGTACATATTTACATGCCCTAATACTTAATTGTTAATCACTTAATCTTAATATTTGCCATATCTTTTCTTTTCTAGTTGGAGTTGAAAGCTATGCGTGAAGCCGCACAATGGAGGCGTTTGCAAGGTAAAAAACACTATACTATTTTGCTTTCAAGTTACAACTACTTATATTTTCTTTTAATTTATTATTATTATTATTATTATTATTATTATTATTGGAGTGAGTGAGTAGGTGTGGTTGTTGGCAGGTATTTCAATGGAGGGTGATGATGCACTCTTAGCAGACATGGATGTGAAAGTCGAACGAACAAGAGATGAATGGATGACAACACTACCTCCCGAAAGAAAAGTAACCCTTTGTTTTATTATTATTATTATTATTATTATTATTATTAATAACTGTTTTCTCTCTATATATATTGTTTTTTTTACTGTTTTATCCTCCTCAGACTGGTGTGGCAACACAGCAATCAACAAAAGCATTTAGCAGGACTTCTAAAGAGGGACGTGGTGACACAAGTGCATGGACAGATACTCCTTCAGACAGAGCCCAGAAAGCAAAAATGAAGTATGTTTCTTGATTGTTGCACACGTTTTACTTTCTTTCAATAAATACCTAAAATACCCTTTATGCAGTTATTTGGAGGCGTATAATCAGGCTGCAGCACTTGCTGCGGGGGTTGTTCAAGACGAGGGAAAACGTAATGCGGATGCGGAATTGGTGGACAAATACAACAAAGCGAAAAGGTCAAAATCATTGGTGGAAAAGCATCTGGAGTCGACTCGGGTTCGGTCAAAGAAAAAGTCAAAGGCGGAGGAGGGAGGAAAAGAGAAGAAACAAGATGAATGGGAGGGACAGCATCCTTGGAAACCATGGGATCGTGAAAAAGATTTGACAGGTGGACGACAGAATGTCAAGTTGGATGCTGAGAATAAGGCACAAGGATTGACTTCAAGGTTTTCTTCAGGATCATTTCAAAGAAATTTTCTTTAAAAATACATGCATACCAATCATAGTGTTGGGTTTTTAAGTTTAATCTTACTTAGATGTCTGTCAATTGTTGTGCTGCAAAATTCACCCACCTTTCTCTCTCCTTATATAAAGTTTGTATTTCTTACATGTTTAATTTATATCTCAACTTTGATTAGTCCTAACCAAAACTGATTTATTTCTTATTAAACAAAGATAAAAAGAGTAAACCTAATTTTAGATACCTGATAATTATTGGTGCGTTAAATTACTCATGAGATGCAAAACTAGCATGCTGCAATAATATATATGAATGTTAAATACCTACGATAAAAAACTGAATAAAGGTTAACTTAAATTTTATTTTGATATCACATGTATCTAATTAAGTGTAAAATATTTTCTTACTCTTTCTTTAAATTTTGGGACTTATAGTTGTAACAAATATTTTCTACAAACTTAATATAATACTGTGAAAATACCAGTTCTAGAAGTAATAGTAAATAAATAAATTTTATTGTGGTCAAAAAACAAAACTTGCGCCCATGGCCTAATGGATAAGGCGTCTGACTTCTAATCAGGCGATTGTGGGTTCGAGTCCCACTGGGCGTGTGATTTTTGTTAAATAACTCCAAGAATTTTCAAAAAACTTAAATAGGGTAAAAACGAAAATGCGCATCCGGGGAATCGAACCCCGGTCAGTACCGTGGGAGGGTACTATGATACCACTACACTAGATGCGCCTTACGTTTATCTGTTCATTTTTAATGTATTTATAGTCTCTATGATATCGATTCAAATCTTAAAGCAAATGATCTACAAAAGCTAAATTGGTAATGCCTTTGAATATCAAAGCTTAAGTAAAATACAAATGACATTGTTCATCCATTAAATATACAATAGCTAAACAATTCTAATTTTCTACATATGCATAAACCAAGTTAAAAACACATGTAAATATGTTTCTTTAGAGATAACAATAATAAGCTCTTCAATCTCTGTTACAACTTAAGAGATTGTCACTTGAGCTCCATAATCACTTAAAAGAAATAAAGCACCATAAATAATAGAGATTCATCTAAAACATAAAATATCCATCAGTTTGCCAATCCCTCTGCTCCTTCCCCAATCTTTGAAAGCAACTGCCCAGTAGAATTTGTGTACTCCAAAAACTACACCCAATATAAAAAACTTATCATTTTAGGATGATAAAAAAAATACAAAAGATTTAATGAAAAAATGTTCAGAAAGACACTTTCACCTCTTTAGTAATCTCTTCACATTTACTGAATAATATTTGTTGTTTAGCTGTTGCTGAATCATTCTCCACCTTAATCTTTTCCTTTATAGCACCCGCCTAACAAGTTTCAAATAATATATATAAAAAAATTTAAAAACAATATCCGTTTCAAAAGTTTATAAAAATCCATACCTCTGCAACCAGAGCTTCTATGTTTTTTTGCCTTTGTTCCAATCCATGTCTATTATATTCCACTTGTGATCTCACATTATTAAGTTCTTTGGAAGCCTCTTCACACTTAAGATCCTTTTCTTTCTCTAATTGTTGTAGTAGTTCCTCTAATTGGTCCGCTGAAATTTTATATAAAAAAATACATATACATATAAAATTTGAAGTTTTGGGTGCCTTAAATATCAAACTTTACAAAAAAACAACCTCTGCCTTGTTGTTCAAATAATTTGGCTTCAAGTGATTTATCCAACACACCATCATCACTATTCTTAACTTTCAACACCTTCACATCTTTCTCAACTTGTTTGGCTGAGTTCACCTGTTAGAAACAATGGTTAAACTTAAATCAATAAAATGGTGAAAGTACTTTCCGTTTTTCTGTATTTTTTTAAAAGTTAAATTCAAGAAAAAACAATGTGGTTTCATTGATTTGTAACAGAACCTGCTCTTGTAATGCCTGCATCTGCTTCAAATGCTTGCTCATTTTCTTGCTAGCCTGAAAAACAACATCCATGCAAATTTACCAATTTGCCATTACCAAATGTAAATGAAATTGATCATAATTCACAATTATGTAAAATACTATTATTACCTTTGCATAGACTTCAAGGATGGCAGATTTTTCATGAAAAGACTGCATTGCTTCTCTTTCTGCATTCTTAGCCTCAATTTGAACTCCTTTCTTTTCCTCCAATGCCCTCTTAAAGTTATGAAAGAATTATATTATATCTCTCTCTTCATTTGATTTTTACACAAAATTTTCACCTAATAGTTTAATGATGAAAAACTAGAATAACTTCCACCTGTAGTTTATCTGGAGATTGAACAATTTTGGAACGCAAACTTGCATTTTCTTGAGCACTTTGTACCAAAGCAAACTCTGCACTTGAAATCTGAAAAACAACAAGGATTTACATATCCAGTTATTAAAAGGAAAAAAAGAGGATGCTAATTTTGATAACGGTTTCACATAAAGTTTATAACATTTCGACATCAAGAACATGTGTACCTTTTCATCCATTTCTTTAACTGCATCCTTCTTTTTTCTAAATGTAGCCTTTAGGGACATTTGCTGATTATTAAGAGATGAAATTGTTTGGCGCAGTTCTTTAATTTTGATGTCAACTTCTTGAATGAGAGGCATCTCCTTTTCTCTTGATTCATTAAACTCTAGTAATTCTGCATTTAACTACAATGAAGATATGTATAGTTAGCGAATTTTCAATCTGACTGAATATATAACCAATTATAACTTTTTAAACCTACCTGTGATATTCTATTTTCAATCGCTTGTTGTTGCTCATCAAGATTTGTCACATCTTCCACGACTGGTTTTATTAGTTCCATTCTTGTGTCTCTAGGATGTGTGAAACAACATAATATGTTATGTGGATGTCAAAACGGTGATATTTTTTTTCATGATTAAAAGTGGATGCTATTTACAACTTGGTAAAGTTGTGAAATTTAATAGTAAAAGGTAAGTAAATAAATCACAAGATGCGAAATGTATGGCTAACTAATTCGAACAATCTGGGTGGGTTTACATGAGAAGAAATTGAAAGGAATTCAAAATGATGAATTAAATGAAAAAAAATACCTGTGAAGGCAAAAATTAAGGATAGTACCAATAAAAAACTCAGTACGATCGCCTTCAGGCTTAATGAGATCTTTTAGAGTGAAATTCTTAGGGCAGTCGAGAGCAGAAATGACTCCCCTTATCTTGTTGAACAAATTCATCATTCTTACAGAGTCAACATGCAAATCGGGGTTTTCAAGTTGTTCTAGGTCTGCGAATTCGACTAGTCCGCAATCTTCCCTGAAAATTCAACAGATACTTGGGAAATTTGATAGAACAGATAGTTTGAAAGGGTAAAAATACATTAGGGTTTAGAAAAGTGTACTGCAGACAGCCGAGGTGAACGAGTATCTGAGTGTAGATATTGTTGACGACATCGGGTCTGGGGTTGATGAGTTCGGCTTCGGAGACGTTGACGATTCGTGATTCGGCGAGTACTCCGATGATCTCTTTCCGGGGGAGTTTCGGATAATCGAACTTCGACATCTCTCCTTGTCTGTGTTTGTGAGAGAGAAAGACAGGAGGAGGTTTATGTGTGTTTTCCCGCCATAGTTAATTGAAGAGTTTCTTAAAGCAAATTCGAAACGATGGTTTGTTGAGTGTTGCAACGGATGCCTAACCCTTGTCCCGATCAAGAACAACAAAATATAAAGGGGTGTTTGGGTAAGTGAAAAGTGCTTTTAAAAGGGAATTTTGGTAAGTGAAAATGTGTTTAGATTATCCAATAAGCAAATAAGTTGAAAATGTGTTTGGGTAAGTGAAAAGTGCTTTTAAAAGGGAATTTTGGTAAAGGAGAATCATCAGTTTTTAAAAAAGCAAAAGAATCCTGGTTTTTTAGGGCTTATTGACTTTTTAGTTTTTACCATCTTAAAAGTCAATACAAACACATTTTTAAAACTGTTTTTAGAAAAAAACCATAAACCAATAAGCACTTTTCTAAAAAAGCACTTTTAAGTATAAAAAGCACTCCCAAACACCCTCAAAAAGAGAAATGATCATAAGGGTAAATATGTTTAAAAAACATTAAAAAAAATTGATAATGTCAACAAATATTTGGTTATATCCTCAGTCTATTTTATGTCTATAAACACCGTATATTTTAGCAAATTGCTCTCTTTTTCGATCTTACTATTCTATGACATTAGGGGATGTTTGGCTAAGTGGTTTGTTGTTCATCACCATAAAAGCTCAAAGATACGCCCTTCATACTCAAGAAATCCATATATTGAATCAATAAAATTCCATGTAACATTCTCAAATTGGCCTCAAGGAATCAATTCCCATGAACAAGATCGTCAATTCATAACCTAGAAACCACCACCACCTATGATATGCATCACCATTACCATCAAATATCAAAATCACTACTACCATCATTGAAATCCACCACTGCCACCACATCTACATTGACATCGTCCACCACCATCACCTCCCTTTCTTACCTATATCTAAACTTAATGCCTAGATCGATGCCATAGGTGCTCAAACCTAAAAATTAATCCTGAATATGATACCCATAAATTAAACTCAAAAACCACAGATGAATCAAAATCGTGGTTGGCAACACAAATACACAAACTTGAAATTAAACCCAAATGAAACCTAAACAAAAACTTACATTTTTTCTGCTCTGATTCACATTTCAGAGAGTAGAGAGGTGAAGGAGATGATGGTGATGCACAATCAAGGGCGGGCGTGGGAAGTGGGTCAAGTTGCAGGAGTTTACATCTGATGAACAATTAGGGGCGACGACAGGAGTTGGGTTTCATGGCAGTGGTTGGGAGAAATGGGGTGGAGTTCCGGAGAAGAAAAGTTACATCGTACGATTCATTGGACCTAAGGTTCGATTCAGAGGGGAGCAATGATCTTCAGGGGGTGCTCGTCGGTTTGCTCAACAATCAAATGAGGTGTTGGAACGATGGTGAGCAGGAGATGGAAGCCGGTGGGTTTCTGGCTCATTTTCTCTCGGCAGGAAACTCACCAGTGGAGTTGTTTTTGGTCTCCAACAACAATAGAAATTGACCAAGAGGGCAGGTGTAACATCTGTTCCAGGTATCATTTAATTTTTTAAGTTTTCAGGCTAGGACTCGATGAGTTGGGGAGCTCCAACTCGTCGAGTAGAGATCATTTATGAGGACACATGAATTAGATCATACTCAATGAGTCGGAAGGCCCCAACTCGACGAGTAGGCATTGTAAAGGGAAACCCTAATTTTTAGGGTTTGCATCCTATATAAAGGATTTAATCCGCCTCTTGTGGCCTCCCTTACCACTTCACTACTCAGAGAAGAGACCATAAGCTGTTATCTGTTGTTCTTTGTGCCTAAGAGGCTAAGAGAGGGGTTTTGGTGCATTTTGTTGAAAGAGTTTGAAGGTTGAGAAGCTTGGAACATGAAGGAGATTGTAGATCCAACATCTACAACGTTTGGGCACTCATTTGAAGGTAACAAGTTGTTACCTTGATCATTCTGGCATTAGATCCTCTTTCCTTGGATTTTAGGCCATTTTAGTATATTTGTGAAGCATTTCGGGGGTTGGGTAAGATCTGGAGTTGCAACTTCAGATATGGACTCCTCTAAGTCCTTAGAGTTATAAAGTCACCAAATTTATCAAGCATTAGCCCTTTTATTTGGCTAAAACCCCTCCCTTAGCTTGGTTTTGGCACTTAAGAGCTTGCATACACGTAAAGTTTGCAACTTTACGTGGAAACCATGAATTAGGAGACTAGATCTACAACCTGGAGCTTTGGGGTAGCTGTAACAATGTAACATCCAGGAAATTCAGAAGTAAAGTTGAAGGGATAAAAGTGTAAATAAGAAGGTCGACTCGGCGAGTCTATGGATAGACTCGGCGAGTCGAGTCGCGTTTCAGGTCGCGTGTTAAATGACCAACTCGGCGAGTCGCATGGGTGGACTCAACGAGTTGGTGCTGTATGGAGAAAACCCTAATCCCGGGGGTTGAACCCTATATAAAGAACATAATACCCACTCCCCAGCCTCTTTACCTTCCCTTTGAGTTCCAGAGGCCCTAGATTCGTGTGAGCTTTCCTTTGTGAGTGAGTAGAGCCTTGGAGGAGGACATCTTAGAGGGGAATTGAAGATCAAGATGATTTGGAGCAAGGGGCTTTGCAGAAATTTGGTTCATTTTCCAGTAGGAGCTTGCATTGGAGGTAAGAGATCTGTTCTTGAGCTTTTATCCATCGAGATCTATCATTTGTGGGATTTTTGGGTGTATATCTAGTGCTATCTTGAGTTTGGAGGTTAGATCTGAGGTTGCTACCTCAAATCTAGAATGGTGATGATCCAAAAGAGCATAAAGTCATTGTTCAAGAGCAGTTGATGAAGTCTTTTAGCCCCAAACCTTATCCCAAGAGTGTATTATGATTAGATCTCCTTGGATTCACGTAAAGTTTGCCACTTTACGTGATGGATGGCTTGTATAAGAGTAGATCTATGGATTGGAGACCCTGCATGGCTTGGAAAGCCTCTGTATGGGTTAAGAGCTAGTGGTACTCGACGAGTCACATGGGTGTACTTGGCGAGTTGCATGAAGATAGGAAGAAACTTGGCAAGTTGGAAGAACAACTCGTCGAGTTGGTTGAAGATAGCTTTGGACTCGGCGAGTCTGGTCTTGAGGTCCTAACCTGTTCTGGTTAAGCTGAGAATCGGTGAGTCAAGGGATGACTCAGCGAGTTGACTACGGTTTGACTCAGAGTTGTGGGACTCGGCGAGTCTTGGGGCGAATCGGCGAGTTGAGTCGTGTTATGGGAGTTTCAGACCATGGGGACTCGATGAGTCAACGGGTTGACTCGACGAGTAGAGTCAGTCAGGAGGGTTGGCTTTGACTGAGGGCTTTGACTTTGACCAAGAGTTGACCAATTGACTTCTATTGGTTTCAGTGATTCAGTGGTGGAGTTCGAGGCGGTGGTCGGAGCAGCGTGATCTTATTCCTCAGTAGGCAGTAACATGTGAGTCTTCTCACTATACTTTACCTAGAGTGGTAATAGAGTTATATGACAGAGTTATTGTATGCTATCTATGCGATGTGTGGCACTGCATTATTTCTACGTGATTTACGCTGTGTGTATATCATAGTTAGGATCAGAAGGTCCACAGAGCTAGGACCAGAAGGTCCACAGAGTTAGGTTTAGAGTTATGTGCCAATGTAATTGTATGCTATTTATTTTCTGAGATTTATTGTGATATGTGATATGCATGATTTTGAGTTTTCAGAGTTAGGACCTTTGAGTCCATAGAGTTAGAATCGGAGAGTTCACAGAGTTTGGGTGCACGGACCCACAGAGTTATAACCTCGAGTGGCTAATATGTGTTAGAGTGGTATTTTGAAGAACTCACTAAGCTTCGTGCTTACAGTGTTTTGTGTTATGTGTTTCAGGTTTCTCAGGTTCACGGGACGGCACCAGCTCGATTGTACACACCGGGGAAAGCGTTTGTTTGAGGATCTTGGTTTATTAATTGATTAAAAAAGAGTTATGTTTTGTAACTTAAACAAATGGGATTTTTATGAAATGCGTTAAAGAGATAAACTATTTTAATTTTCAAAAAAATTTGTTTGAAAAATTACGGTGTTACAAGTTGGTATCAGAGCCTTGGTTTGAGGGATTCGGATGCACCTTCTGGTAAATCTGGACTCAAACTGAGGAAGTACGAAAAGTTTTCAAAAGAAATGATTTTCTAAAAGTGAATAAGAGTTCAAAAAGGAAGCGAGAAAGAGCAGTGTGTACAATCAACCAGAGCCCGAACGGTGATTTCCCAAAATACTCTTACTTTTGTGTTATGAGATGTTTATGATACATTTTATAAGATATTATGCATGCTAGAGACAGGCTAGGTATTTCATATCTTAGGACTAGAGTGGCCTGATTTGTGATGCCTTAGTCTAGGAGTTTTTGTTATATGTGATGTGCTTTTGAGTGTGAGTGAGAGTATTCAGTTAGAATCCTTTTAGGGGACTTGAGTAGAGGAATAATCTAGGAGAGACGCCTAGATGATTATTGCGGTGTTTATCGAAGCATAGTTAGAACCCGCGAGGGGCAGAGTTGCAGAGTTCGGTGGTACTTGAGAATGAGCAGAGAAAGCGGAGTTATCATCCAGAGTGAGCTCTATGTATTCTTCGATGCCCGAATGTTGCTTGCTTCGTGCTTTGTGGAACTCTTGATGATGGGAGTTAGCTACCAAGTGAATATGACGATATTCAGGAGGTAGATGACTGGCATCATTAGGAGCTCTTCAGCAGCTGATGGCGGAGAAGTGGGAGTGACCTTAGCCAGATGAGTACGCTGGTGGAGTAGAGCATTTCGCTGAGGAGCGAGCACGCGTGATGGAATTAGTGAACGAGAAGGTTGACCAGCTACTTAGGAGCTCTGGGATGGTCCGTGTGGAAAGTATGGGTAGATGTGGCAGGTAGTATGGGCCCGTACTACTGAAAGCAGGGGACCCATACTCGATACAGGGAGTATTCTGAAGGTTCTAAGTAGCATCTTGAGGAGTGATGTCATGGTTCGAATACCATACATTGTAGCAGATTGAGAAGAGATGTCAGGGGCTGAGTACCATGGTTCTTAGCTATTGATGCTTGTGATTCTTCGGTTGTCCGATTAGGATTGATTGGTAGAGTTTGGATGCGATGGAGTTTTAGGCCTGAGGACCATGATTGAATCCATAGAGGCATCCCTTGAGAGGGAGGTCGGGAGCATTTCAGAGTATTATTGGTAAGATGTCAGATGTAGTCGCAAGACTCAGGGATTTGTAGAGAAGGCATTTATGGGGGATTGCATCCTGAGTGAGCGATCAGTCAATGGAGGAGATGTCACCTTCTGTAACCTGACGGGTTCTATTTATGTTTCTATGGGAAACAGGAGAAACG
Source organism: Lactuca saligna (assembly GCF_052625555.1). NCBI lineage: Eukaryota > Viridiplantae > Streptophyta > Magnoliopsida > Asterales > Asteraceae > Lactuca > Lactuca saligna. The sequence goes on along the minus strand of NC_136421.1, from coordinate 260,752,510 downwards.
TGAGATTTCGGTTTCGGGGTATAGGAGTAAAACCCTGCAGGGTGACATTGATGTCGATTTTTTCCACCAGAGTATCAGGCAACATGTCCGCCGCATGGAAATGATCTACCATGAGCAGGTAGTCAGTGGGGACTGAGATGGTCAAGGACCACATTACACCCTAATTGAGTATAGTAGGGCGTGTGGTGGTGGTATCAGTGGGTAATCCAGTCGAGTACATCAGGGCGGTGACTCTTCTATCTATGATGGATATTGAGTATAGGAGTGGAGTCCCTGTTCTTGTGATGATTCAGGTGTTGGAACTTGGGTTGAGAAGTCAAGGTTGAAGAGTACGATGATTTATTGTTTCAGTCTAAGAGTCAGTGATATTACTGAACAGTTGAGATGTTCGGTATTAGGTTGGTATGAGACTTTGAACAACTAGAGTCAGTCGTGGTGAGAATTTCCTGAGGATTTCTTCTGAGATTCAGGGTATTTGAGGTTGCTTGATCCCATTAAAGGAGATTATCGGGCGTTGCGTATCACCTTCCAAGGGAAGGTGCGATATTGCTAGTGGAAAGAGTCTGTGGGATGGTGTGTGCGTCAATTGGTGATGGTTCGAACCCTAAGCGGGGGAGAACCGAGTATTTTATTGAGGGAACCAGAGATTTGTGTAAGAGAGGTTAGGGGTTGGATACAAAAATCTACGGCTCGAATTCGTGATGCCAGGGTCATTGGTGATCAAGGAAAGGTGCAGAGCGAGATAATGCATGTGGTATGTGTCTAAGAAAGGATGGGTGTCTCCTCGGCAGTTGGCCAATGGTCAGGAATCCGGTGGTGACCAGGGCCGTTTCAAAGGGAAGACTCGTATCGTTGGTGGGCAGTTGAGGACTTCTGGGTCGAAGTATGGATTATTTATGCCCTTTTTAGGGTGGATAGAATATTATCAAGCAGCCAACTCCCGGGTCGGTATGTGTATACTTGCTTGGATTTTGAGTAGTCGGGGAAAGGGTTTCGGAGGATCATCAGCGTGTTCTGAAGTGTTAGCGCCTTCTTTGTATTCCAATTGAGTGTTTGAATACACTGAAGTTGCGCATTGGGTGAAATGAGGAATTATTTATGGAGTTCAGAGGACATGTGTTGTTGTATCTATATGGTGCTGGGAGTAGGAGATCAGTGGTTAAGGAAGGACATCGCGATGTTCTGTAACGGTGTTCCGTGGTGACCGGGTTTAATGTTCTGATTTCGGAGTTATTTAGAATCTTGAGTTGGAACGACTAGTGGTATATCATGTGTTTTCAGTTCCAGTGGGATCCCTTCGGATATTGGCATCACGATGTATTATTTAAGAAAGTGGATCTCCGTAGAGGTAGGTATTTTGTTATGGCGGTTGCCGCCGGAGTCTGTGATGCATATGCGGGGCAAGTGTGTATAGCTATCTATGATAGTCTATGTAGCATGAGTTAGTGGGCGTAGTGTGTCGTTGGGATTAGAATGAGAGTAGGGGTGAAGCTACGGGGAGCCGTAATATTCACTAGTGAGAGGGTGTTGTGATGCTACGGGGAGCCGTAGTACCCACAAGTCAGAGAGAGGGAGTCGTGGTACTATAGGAAGCCGTAGTACTCGCTAGTCAGAGGTTGTCGTGTTATTGCGGGGAGCCGTAATACTCACTAGATGGCAAGAGAGTGTGATGTTGGAATGTTCCCTGATTAGGGTATGATGCAGAAGAGTTTTAGGCTTGAGTAGCCTTAGTATAGAGTTTTTTTTAAGCCTAGTGGTTGAACCAAGGGTGGAACTGGAGGTCAGAGTTGAGTCGATCCTCGGTCGGATTGTATTTTTCGTATGAGGAAAAGAGAATTTCGTGACTTGTGAGTCACTAAGCCGGGATCGTGGTCACGGGGAGGAAGCTCGTGAGATATTTTGGATCATGTTATAGGTGATATTTAGAGGTTCAGCTGTGGAGTCAAAAGCTAACTTGGTGCTCAATATCGAAGTGGGATATGAGAAATGAGCTAGAGTTTATCATGGTGATGTCTGAGGACACTTCAGGGCGAGCGGATGATTCAGACGCTCAAGGACATGCTTCGGGCATGTGTATTAGATTTCGGAGGGAGTTGGGACACACATTTACTATTGGATGAGTTTTCCTATACAACAGCCATCATTCGAGCATTGGTATGCCACCCTTTGAGCCATTGTACAGGAGGAGGTGTCGGACCCCCCATTTGTTGGGAAGAGGTGGTGCATGGACCCGAGAGTCCTAGCGAGCAGATTTAGAGCATGTGCGATACATGGAGTAGCGGTTACTCTACTAGGAATAATGTAGAGCGGGGTGTGAGCACCGTGGCACTTGTCTGAAGCGGTAAGGTTGGCAAGTAGATTTCCTTAGGTAAGGAAAGAGAAATGTAAGTAACTCTGGGAGAAGTGTTGGTTCACGGAAGTGAAAGCAGTAGTGAGAATGGATGATTAAGAGTTTGGTGGTTGAACACTATGTCTGTGCCAGTGGTATGGAAGCGCATCCAGGTTGGGTGTCTGTTGAGGTTGCGAAAGAATCTTCGATGGTTTAGAACCAGAGGAGTTCGGAAGAAATGCAAGGATAGAGCCTTGGATTTAAGTATGGTTGTGATTAGAAGGTTATGTATATAGTGGTAATTCATCCTGGGGATGTCTGATGGTGTCGTCCATATGTCGGGTTTTTCCAACCCGAGGATGTAGAGCAGGCTCAGCATGTGTATGCGATTACAGAGGAGAGCTCAGGAGAGTTGTTCAGGAGTTGAAGGATGTATCATCCTGTCAGCATGAAAGGATTAGAGTCGAATTCAGAAAGGAAGAGGGATAAGTTCCAGCAGTGAACCCGATAAGGTTGTGTTAATCGAGGCAAGGGAAAGTAGTTGGTAGCAGTGAGTACCCGGTCAGAACTCAATGGTTCAGGGTATTATCTAGTCTTGCGAGAGGCAAGTGTATATGGAGATCAAGAGTGATAAGTGTCTCTATCTGAGGAAAGAGCCGGTGGTCGGCTTGAGACAGTTGATATGAATCAGTAAGCAAGGAGTTGGATCATTTTTGGGATGATATCGGTGTTTGGAAGGATCTGGATCAGTAGAGATCCGAGGTTGCAGTGTCGGGTTATGATTATTGGAATTGTGTGCTGCATCAGGCTTCGAGGATGAAGCCTAATTTAAGTGGGGGAGAATTGTAACATCCAGTAAATTTAGAAGTAAAGTTGAAGGGCTAAAAGTGTAAATAAGAAGGTCGACTCGGCGAGTCTATGGATAGACTCGGCGAGTCAAGTTGCGTGTTAAATGACCAACTCGGCGAGTCGCAAGGGTGGACTCGACGAGTTGGTGCTGTATGGAGAAAACCCTAATCCCGGGGGTTGAGCCCTATATAAAGAACATAATACCCACTCCCCAGCCTCTTTACCTTCCCTTTGTGTTCCAGAGGCCCTAGATTCGTGTGAGCTTTCCTTTGTGGGTGATTAGAGCCTTGGAGGAGGACATCTTGGAGGGGAATTGAAGATCAAGAAGATTTAGAGCAAGGGGCTTTGCAGAAATTTGGTTCATTTTCCAGTAAGAGCTTGCATTGGAGGTAAGAGATCTGTTCTTGAGCTTTTATCCATCTAGATCTATAATTTGTGGGATTTTTGGGTGTATATCTAGTGCTATCTTGAGTTTGGAGGTTAGATCTGAGGTTGCTACCTCAAATCTAGAATAGTGATGATCCAAAAGAGCATAAAGTCCCTATTCAAGAGCTGTTGATGAAGTCTTTTAGCCCCAAACCTTATCCCAAGAGTGTATTATGCTTAGATCTCCTTGGATTCACATAAAGTTTGCCACTTTACATGATGGATGGCTTGTATAAGAGTAGATCTATGGATTGGAGACCCTGCATGGCTTGGAAAGCCTCTGTATGGGTTAAGAGCTAGTGGTACTCGGCGAGTCACATGGGTGTACTCGGCGAGTTGCATGAAGATAGGAAGAAACTCGGCGAGTTGGAAGAACAACTCGGCGAGTTGGTTGAAGATAGCTTTGGACTCGGCGAGTCTGTTCTTGGACTTGGCGAGTCTGGTCTTGAGGTCCTAACCTCTTCTGGTTAAGTTGAGAATCGGTGAGTCAAGGGATGACTCAGCGAGTTGACTACGGTTTGACTCAGAGTTGTGGGACTCGGCGAGTCTTGGGGCGACTCGGCAAGTTGAGTCGTGTTATGGGAGTTTCAGAGCATGGGGACTCGACGAGTCAACGGGTTGACTCGATGAGTAGAGTCAGTCAGGAGGGTTGGCTTTGACTGAGGGCTTTGAATTTGACCAAGATTTGACCAATTGACTTCCAGGGGTATTTTGGTTGTTATTGGTATTTACTGGTTTCAGTGATTCAGTGGTGGAGTTCGAGGCGGTGGTTGGAGCAGCGTGATCTTATTCTTCAGTTGGCAGTAACAGGTGAGTCTTCTCACTATACTTTACCTATAGTGGTAATAGAGTTATGTGACAGAGTTATTGTATGCTATCTATGCGATGTGTGGCACTACATTATTTCTACGTGATTTATGTTGTGTGTATATCAGAGTTAGGATTGGAAGGTCCACAGAGCTAGGGCCAGAGGGTCCACAGAGTTAGGTTTAGAGTTATATGCCAATGTAATTGTATGCTATTTATTTTTTGAGATTTATTGTGATATGTGGTATGCATGATTTTGAGTTTTCAGAGTTAGGACCTTTGGGTCCATAAAGTTAGAACCGGAGGGTTCACAGAGTTTGGGTGCACGGATCCACAGAGTTATAGCCTCGAGTGGCTAATATGTGTTAGAGTGGTATTTTGGGGAACTCACTAAGCTTCGTGCTTACAGTGTTTTGTGTTATGTGTTTCAGGTTTCTCAGGTTCACGGGACGGCACCGACTCGATTGTACACACCGGGGAAAGCGTTTGTTTGAGGATCCTGGTTTATTAATTGATTAAAAAAAAGAGTTATGTTTTGTAACTTAAACAAATGGGATTTTTATAAAAAGCGTTAAAGAGATAAAGTATTTTAATTTTCAAAAAATTTGTTTGAAAAATTACCGTGTTACAAACAACCCGTTATTTCAAGTCAATTAAAGTCTAAACTACAAATAAGTACAAGTGAATTCACATCATAACATTTATACAATAAGAACTTGGAATGCCATAAGGTCATGTTTATATAAGTTATTGTTTGAACCTACTTTGAAAACTATGCTTATATGGGTCATATATATAAGTATATGTGTGAAAACCGTGTTAGATTTAATTATTATAAGTCAATGCAAGTCAAAGAATTAAATCAAAAGCATGGAATATACCCCACCAACTAGGTTTCCGGTTTTAGTATCTTCGACACTTAAGGTTTTCGAAAACCCTTTTGTGTTTTCTCTTAGGTATGAAATCCCATAGTTTGGACCACCTAGGACCGAAATCTATTACTTTCGTGATGCTAGGTCCGAAAACCCTTCCTTGAAGAAACCTATATCTGAAAACACCCCCCTTCTAGAAGACATTGACCGCAAACTCTTTTCTAGTTGACCATAAGGCCGAAAACTCTTTTCTCTTTAACCTTATAACCGAAAACACATTAACTCAGGCCAATTAAGGCCGAAAACTAATTTCCTAGAACATATTAAGTCCGAAAACCCCTCTTTATATATATAGTTTCATCTGAAAACTCTCTAAATATCTTGATATCTTATCCTAATTCAGTTTCCCTATGTGATAATTCTAGTAACCAATGCAAACATCAACTCAACCTCTTATCTTATCCTTCATATATAAGTCACACTTAGGATCAATTATTCATTTCTATTCCCAGTGAACAAAATCATACACAAACTCTCTCAAAATACCAAACTCCTTTTCTCTCAACCCAAATTCTTCACAAACATATTTCCAAGAAGCTTTGATCCTTATTACTCCATGGTACTTTTGTAAGTGATCTTCAATTAAACTAATGGTTATATAAACGATTTCAATTCTAAATCCATTCATTCACACTTTAATATGTGTTTAAACATTAGAATACGACTATTGTTACATGTTCTAAACCGAAGGTCACCGTTTCTATCCTGTTAACAAAACCGCTATCACACTCAAGGTGAGTTCATACCCCACGTTTTCATAACTTTTTTTGTGTTTTAAAGGGGGGGGGGGATACAAGTAAAACACAAGGAAGCTTGTGTTAATATACAAACCATTATTTATGTTTTCTTACATTTTATGTATCTATTACGTGAAAACATCAAATATGCGAAACAACGTTATTACCAAATTTGCAAACACTTACAAGCAAAACATGTTAAAATGAAACGGTTATCATTTTCGACAAAACATACATTTTAAACTATAATAGGTATAGTTTGGGAAACATTCATATTATTTTACCCTTTCGGGGCAAAAAAACGATTATATAAAAATACGATTATTTTTATATATTATAAACATAATGAAAAACATTTTGATTACAAAAACACGTATCTCGTTGGAAATTTGTGAGTCATTCGTCTTCATCGTACCTACCACATTTATACATTGAAGTCCTGTTTTATAACCAGAGTCTCCTCCCGGAGAGCGTGATATTTGTGTTAGATCTATGCGGGACTGATGATCCCACACCCTGACTACTAGCAATAGTCAGACCGACAGGTTCTGGGTGACAAATGTCATAACATTTTGATGTCTGAAGAAGGTCGAGGCTGACAATTCATTTCAGCACAGTTATGAAAACTCACATGATAAACAACAATACATTATTTTACGTTGTCACACCCCCAAACCAGAACGGCGGAAACGTTTGGGGGCGGATGACGTCATGTAAGTATCACAACACATGCATTATAGTAATCAAAGTACAACCAACCATTTCATTAATAAGTATAAGTTTTGCATAAGTGTTTTAAACATTACATATTCTAAAACATCAAGGGAAATACAAAAGACAACAGGAGTCGCAGTCCGGTGCTAGGCAGTCTTCTCAAATTTTCGGGGGTGTACCTGTCTACTAGAACCTTGAGAATACAAGTAAGTTTTGAGAGAGTATCAGCATAAAGCTGGTGAGTTTATAAGCATTTTGTTTTAGGAAAACAATTCTCGGTTCTTTTGAAAAATGCAATATCTTTCCCGGAAAAATCTCATACTGTCCAGTGAAATAAATATATAAACCTCAATAAAAATGACTCTTTGATATCAGTTGAAAGTGTTCCTCAAGAAAATCCCATATTCTCTTATGAAAAGCATGATTAAACCCATTTCTTCTATGACTTCTTGGTTCATACTAGTTATGTACAAACCAATACCGGATAGACATTTAATTGTGTGGATCTGCCCTAAACCCACAACCAAACAAGGAACAGGGAATGAGACAGAAACCACACATTCCACAGTCTATGAGGTATTCTTCTTACATAACTCAAATGTATAAACTAAGGAATCATGGAATTCATAATGAAAGTTCATTAGTTGGATAATAGACCATCTGTTTATAAAATACTGGTGATTACCCTGGGAAATCCTATATTTCCCTTAAGTGAAAACTATTAAATTACCCGTTCTAAATCGAAAAGTATAAGTATCTATCATACTTATATTGGTTAAGCATAGTTCCCTTTTGAAAACCCTGGCTACTTCCAGTGACGTACATTAGTCTTATTACATAAATAAAACTAATTGAAAATATGGTGATCTGATTTCCTGAAAGAATTACTAATACCCTCCCGTGATTACTTAGGTACTAACTCTAAAGTTAGTTCGTTCAATCTATTATTATTACGTAAAAGAGTTGTACGGTTGGCAAGTTTTATGACCATACTTAAACTTGATACGACATGAAACGGACATCGATATCCTTTATGACATTTGTCACCCATAGACCTGCTGGTCCGACTATAGCTAGTAGCCAGGTGCGGGATAGTCAGTCCCGTATAGATCTATACACAAAATCCACACTTTACCTCCAGAAAATTCTAGTTCATAAGGGTAGTCCTCCACTTAGTTAATGCTATAAGCGCCCAAGGACGTGTCTCCCAATTAAGTTAACAACTTTACGAATAATAATATAGGAAAACCCTTTTTTTTATTAACACGAATCTTTATAAGATAGTATCTTTGGTTTCATGATTCGTAAGTTCATTTCCTTAGTTTTGAAAACGGCTTTTGCATGGTTTATATTCTAACGCGTTATGTGAAATTGATTTCTATATTCGTTGTATATTGATAACAGTAATATATTAAGCAAAATAATATATTTGAACACAAGTTTACTTGTGATTTTACTTGTATCCCCCCATTCCCTTGAAAACATTTAAAAACTTAGAAAAATGTAGGGGTATGAACTCACAGTTTGACGTGGGATTCGAAGGTAAGTCGGTAGGAATGCTGAGTGCTAAAAGAAATCTCGGACACAAACAAATCCTATTTAACATATAGTGATCCATACATGCATTAGATGAGGGTATAACACTATTAGTTATGGATGGAAATCACCTTAGGGACTAGGAAACACTTGAAACTAAGTGTTAGAATTACATGTGATTTGAAGATGGGGAGTTTGCGGCCGTAAAAAGGGTTTATGGTCATGGGTTTGTGGCCAAATAGGGTTTTCAGCTCAAGAGTTTGCGGTCCATAGGTTTACGGCCCATGGGTTTTCAGTCCATGAGTTTACGGCCGTAAACACTCGATGAAAAGTGCGATTTGCGGTGTTTCTAGGTCCTTTCTAGCCTCTTGGAAGTGTTCTAAGTCCCATGCTGTAACGATCGTCTTTCGAGGTATAAATTTATTTAAATTCTCAAGTTTTATTTTGGGCTATAATAGAATTGTATTTTATGGATTGGGCCTCTTTGCTTTGGGCCGAGGCATAGGCTACCTATAAGCCGTACGCGGAGCGTAACCCATTGTACGTGGGGTGTAGTGCCTAAATGAAACATGGGGATGAGAAGTGTACGCGCAACGTACCATATGGTACGCCCAACGTACGCGGTCGGAGGAAAAACCCTAATTTTAGGGGTTTAAGGCTATATAAACCCCATTATAGTCTCCTTCCTTGTTTCCCCATCAGCCTCCTTACTCTCAAGAAAACCCTAATTCGTTCTTATCTTCTCTTTGTGTGTGAAGAAGCTTTTGTGAGTGTTTCAAGGAAAGGAAGTAGTGAAGAAGGAAGGGAAGAAGTTGGAGAAGAAGCTTGAGCTCATAGATCTGGACTTAGCACCCTCTTTGTCATCAAAGGAATGTATAAATTTATGAACTTTCTTCCTCTTTCCTTCTAGATCTAGGTTATGGAAGTTTAGACCTTTTTAGGTCCAAAGGTTGAGTCTTGATCTTGTAAGTCGGTTTTGGAGCTTGGGTTTCCATCCTTAAGGCTCAGACATCTTCCTAGCAATAAAGTTTCAATCTTTGTGGCTTATATGGAACCATGCATGAGATCTAGTTAGCTACATGGAAGTAGAATGTTATTTATGGAAGTTTGAGCCTTTATGAGACTTGTAAGCCATCAAGTAAGCAACTTTATGGCTTAAGACATGGAACAAGCTTAGGATATAGATTTGTAGCTTCTAGATCGGATTATTAAGCACTTAATGAGATTTTGGCTTAACAGGGTTGTACGCTGGGCGTACAAGGAGGTACGCGCTGTGTATAAGCCAACAACCAGTACGCTCAGCGTACCTTAGTGTACGCCCCGCATACGCTGCCAGTTTAGGCTTCGAGTGATTTGGGCCTCGGTGTGGGCTGAGTTTCAGGCTTAGGGTCCTTGGGCCTTAATGGCCCATCAGAACTCAGTTGCTAAGGACCAAGGATTTAGTATTGGGCTTGAGTAAGGCCCAATAAAGGGTTTTGGGCCCAATATAGCTAATTGGGCCATTAATAGGCCAATAGTAAGTTTGGAAAGCCTATCTTGTTATTGGACCTCCAGAAGTTAGATTTTAGGCCAAGTTTATTGTGGGCTTAAATAGGGCCTAAATGAGGAGATAGGCCCAATTTAGAAAATTGGGACATTAGTGGGCCTATAGTGGGGCCATGGATGGACTTAGAAGGAATTGAAGGTTTTGGGCCATGTTGTGACCCATGCCATAGCAGGGGTAAAATGGTCATTTTACCCATAGGAGAATCCCTATTCTGATTTAGTATTTTATTTCCCATGATAGCTGGGAAGCAGCTAGAGCAACAATCAGGGATTTCTCATTCAGGAGTTCAGCAGTCAGCATCACCAGGTGAGTTTCCTTTAAGTAGGAATGGGTCTACGGCCACAATGCTGACTTGTTTAGTTAACAGTAGTTCCGGACCTCGGTCTGATGCAGTAGTTAGATTGCTTGATGTCTTTGTGATTCAAGCATGTGTTCCGGACCCTGGTCCGATGCATTATGCAGTATCAGTGTTTATGCTATTTTCTATGTTATGCTATGCTATGTTCAGTCAGTTAGTTCCGGACTTCGGTCCGATGCAGTTTCCGGACCTCGGTCCGATGCAGGGGCAAGGCCCCAGATAGTTTTGGACTTCGGTCCAATGCAGTTAGTTCCTGACTTCGGTCCAATGCAGTTTCCGGACTTCGGTCCGATGCAGAGGGCAAGGCTCTGGTTAGTTCTGGACTTTGGTCCGATGCAGTTTCCAGACTCTGGTCCGATGCAGTGGGTAAGGCCCAATAGTTGTTATATGTTTGTATGGTATGTGGTAGTTTGGGGGAGCTCACTAAGCTTCGTGCTTACGATTTTTAGTTTTGGTTTCAGGTACTTCCGCAAATAAAGTGAAGAGCTCGGGATGATGGCATCCCACACACCACAGCTTCAGCTTTTATTCCTGGGAGTTTATTCAGTTTTTCCTTAGATGTGATTTGATACAGTTTTTATCATGATACTTATTTATGGCTTGAGATATTGATGTATGGTTTTTATGAGATAACATTCAGTATATGATTTTTTCTAATATTGTTAAAACGAAAAAAAAAAATTGGGTCGTATTTTGGGGTGTTTCGCGTGCATAGCTAAAAGGGGTGTTTAAGGTAAATCTTTGACCAAATACTAGGGTTTGCGGCCAATGAGGGGTGTACGACCGTACACATGAGTTTACGGCCGTAAACCCTTCGTTTTCATGCATTTTAGGCCGATTTCTAGGTGAAAATCAAAGGTTTCTAGTATATATCAAGCATAGGAGGTAGTTACTTACTATTAGGAAGCTTGGGATGAGGTTTTTAGCCACCAAGAACTAGTGTATTCTTGGTGTTCTTGGTGAAAGATGAAAATCTAGCAAATGACGAAATTTATGAGATGAAAAATGGATTCATCAGTAGATAAGAGATTGAAACATAATCAAGGTGAAGAATCACTTACATTCTTGAGGATCCTTGAGCAAATTCGATGGATGTAGAGAGAGAAAGAGAGAGAATAGAGAGAGAAAGTCTTTGAAGTGGGTAAAGTGTGAGATGAAGGCTAAGAATCCCTTATATAGAGTGAGTTTTCGGCCAAGGGGGTGGGTGGGGGTGTACAGTTGTAAACTCGAGTTTGCGGCCATACACTACTCTCAAAGGGGTGTTCGGCCCGAATGCTACGATATGACTTGGAAAAAATCGTTCTTGGACCCAAACCTTGATTGTACTGAGCTTAGAATATTCAGTTAGACCCAAAATGATACTAACGAGAACAAAAACAAATCCGAATTGATTTATTTTTAAACGGTTCGAACAAAAGAAATTTCGGGTTGTCACATACGTGAAATCCATATAGGATGGCTACTTCATATTTGAAATTTTGATAGACAACTCCATAATCTCAATCTCCTGCGGTATCGTCTGTTTCATCAATGATCATCTGAAATGCTCTTGCCTTTGGCTTTGGTGGCACATTCGGTTTTGCAGCTTCTTTTTTCTTTAGGCAGTCCTTCATTAAGTGCCCTTCTTTACATTCAAAACATGCGCTCCCATTATACCTACCCTCATCAACATAGTGACCAGGTCTTCCACATTTGTAGAAGGTCATTTCTTCTTTGCATTTCCCGAAGTGCTTCCTTCTGCACTTTTCACACAACTTTGCTTGGTTGATGTCTCCATAACTCTTGTTGGTAGTTCCGGACCTGACAACCTACTCTTCTTATCAGGCCTTGAAGATCTCTCAAACTTCCTTTTGTTTTTCAGTTTCAGCTTTCTCCCAATCATTTCCTTTATCTGGGTTTCCATATTCCTAGCTGCCAAGATGGTTGCTTTCAAAGCAGTGCTAGCTTCACTGTTGGCCCATAATATGTTGTTAGTCTAATAGCAAACTTGTTTACTTTGGACAGTTTGGTAGGAACTAATATAGGAACTAGGTTCATTTTTTCAATAAAAGTTTTAGCATACTTGCTGACACTCATCTTCCATTTCTTCAGATTCTGAAATTCATTATTGATTTCCAAAAGATCTTTCTTAGATCAGTATTTCCTTTTAAATCCTTAAAGAAATTCTCCTAATACATATTCCTTGCTTCTCCGCTTGGCATGGAATCAACCAACTACTTCCACTAGTTCAATACTCGAGTCTTTAGTTTTTTTGAGAACTAAAATGGTCTTCTATCGCTTACTTCAGTCATAACTATCAAACATCATATCCATCTCAGGGATCTAGTCCATGAATTCCATTGGTGTTGGGCTCCTAGAAAGACTTGGCGGTTTGGAAGCCATGAAGTCCTTGTACTTGTATCTATTCCTCTCAACTTCATGGTCAGGGTTATTCCTTCTAACCCTTCGCGGTTTAGCTTGGTCCACGGTCCGACTGTAGGTTCCCTTTTCAGACTGACCCTCATTTAATACTGGTTAAAACCATTGGTAAAATGACTTCTCTCCTATTTCCTTAGATTAGTTGTCTAGTTTGGTCCATTTTCTCAACTAGTATTGCTCGAATTAGGGCTTGGAAACCTGCCTCATGATTGGTTTAGCTACTGACAAGACTTCTAGTGCACGCTCGACTACACGAAGCTCAAGCTGTCGGTTTCCTTTACCGTTCCCCCAATCCGCTATGAGTTCTCACCATGACATTTTGTAAACCAAACTATTGTTCAATGTATCAGAATTATGAGTATATTATGATAGAGAAGGTTTGGTTATGTTTTAGACGTATGATCCTCCTTATCACCCCGAAAAGTTATATGCCAATTCTAATACAATAATTAAATGTTGAGAAGCGTGAACATATAAAATTTCCTAATCAAGGTCGGCAAAAGACCCTGGATCTAGTCAAGTAATAGCAATTTTAGGTCACCTAAAGCATGCTACAAATCATTTAGCATATAACAACAAATTAGGCATCCTATCCTAAAGTAAGCTAGTGCTTGTGTCAATTCAAGTATAGTTCCTATAATAAAATGGACACATACCTCGTGATCATTTATTAGCATTATAAGTTTAAGTCTAGAAAGCCTCAAATATTCCTAGTTCGCTTAAACTAATGCTCTAATACCAACTGTGACATCCCCATTTTAACAATTAGAAAATACATTTTATTTATGCTTATTTTAAAACATGATATTCTTTATTTTTCTGAATTTGTCCCATCAAAAGTATCTCCGACGAAATGTTTTTCATTGATTTATTAAAACTTGGGATGTCATAATTGGTACCAGAAACATAAGCATAAACGTAGCTATTACTGGCCTAACAACATCTAATGGCATATATTTCCTTGATTTTATCCTCAGATCAAAACATCATATACCTTTGTAGCGCTACGAGTGATACAAAGAAACTGAGTAGGTTAGGTTGGAAAACTTGGTCAATACATAGGGTTTTTAACCTAAAATATTATAATCTTTAATTATATATTTTTCTGTAAACAAAGAACCTAGTTACACATTCCCGTTATCCTCAATTCCTAATCCTTAAATAATGATCTCAAGGGATCTTTCCTAAAGGATCTTTATCAACAACAGTTTTCATATATTCTTCTTTAAACATCTAGGCTTAGCAGTACAATAGTACTTTGGGCACAACATAACAATACAATAGTACTTTGGGTTAATACAATAGTACGATAATACTTTGATCACAACACAACATGTCATGTGTTATTACTATGCACTCATTTGTTAAAAGTGGATGACTGGTGAATCCGGCGGCGCTCTGCCTAACACCTTGACTCTTCCTTTGATGTGACCTAGGTATAAATGTCACTGATTCTTAGTATTATATTTCTGGTGACTAATGATAGTCAAGATTCCTCCCTAATCCCAATGTCCACATCAAGATTTATCAAGTAAGGAACAACTAGGTAGGATCATATCAGAGGTAGGGTCCGTTTGATATATAGAGTATACTGTTTCGAAATCTCACTTTAAACACCTCATTAAATCCAGCCCAGACATCATTCTTGTAAGTAGATAAATCAATATAATGACTTGGAGTCACTGAAAAATCATATTTATAGGTTCATAATAACAATTATGAACATAAATATAAGTTACACCTGACATAAAATAACTGTAGCTTAACTTAAAGAGATTTTAGCAAAAACCAGGAAGTTACGCCGGTAAAATTCTGAAATTGAAAGCTTTTATTTACCAGACTCTCTGGCCCTCCAGTGCCTCTTTACTAGCTCCTAAAAACTCATAAACTTGGGCCTCAAGGGTGGGGAAAATATTGAGAGAAAGAGAAAGTGTTATGAAGGAGTTGTGTGGAATCGAAGTGATTTTTTCGAAACTATTTATAAGGGTTTCAGAGGGGCGCGTCACGTCTGGTGACCTGGTCACTTCCCCTTCTGCTATGTGTTGCCTTGTGTTTCGTCTACATCCTTAGTTCTAGAACATGCCATGTGGCCAATTCTCAATCGCTAATTCTCACTAAAATTCATATTCTGACTGGTTTAGACTGTTAAAGTCAAAGCAAAATTTATACTTTTTATACGAACTTCATTCTCGATTTTCTTTATATCGATGGACTCCTAATCACGAGATCTTCAACTCTCGTTTAGATTGTTTTATGTAGCAATCAACCAATTTGAATTTCAATTTTTGTGTCCGTACTGTTGTGGAAAATTCAAAAAGTCATAACTTCCTTATATGAAGTCATATTTTGACATTCTTTATATGGACTTTCTCAGTTTTATGATTTCTACGAATTTCGTTTAGATTGTTTAGGCTAATAAGCAAACCATATAAAATTTACTTTTTATGATGTGCACAACTGTGCTAGTTTAATCGTGAAACTTTGAAGAAACATAACTTCTTTATACCGAGTCGGATTTCAATGTTCTGTATATATTTAGAATCATTGTCACATATACTATAAATTTGGTTAAAGATTATTTATGATCTATCAAAAAGTCATTTTATCACTCATTTGTCTAGCCCGAATCTGCGGGTGTTACATATATTTATGAGAATACATGCGTTTTAAAAATATGTCAACATAAAGTTGGTGAGTTCATAGGTTTTGACTCTGTATACTTTTTACAACCAAAAGTATGTTTATACAATATATAGGATAATAGTTTTTCTAACCTAAAATATATAAAATAAAATAAGTGTTTGTAATCCTGTATGAGGGTGTTGTTAACATTTATAACTTATTAATTATATGTTTATAACCAATAAAAGATGTGTCATAACATTATTAAGTTAATGTTACTTAATTAATTTATCGACACTTATCTATTATAATTATTACTACTACATACAATCCCATTTCAACTCGTATGAGTATCTAAACCACATATAAATGCTATTTTAGTTCTATACATATACTCTAGTGACATATGAATTCTTATTAAATTCCATTCGAGGGTGCATGCTAGGTACAATTATTTACTTATTATATAAGTTCTATACCCGTAATAGTCTGAGCACTCCAGGTATAAGTTTTTGTGGTACTTATACCTAACATTAATAATTATGAATAAGTATAATGTTCTAGAGTGTAACAGGCGCTATATAAGTCCATAACAAATGTTATATGACGTTCAAGACCCCTGTTGTCACAACTAGTTGTTTTGATGCTTTGTAAACATTGAACAATGATAACATGGTGATTAAAACTTGAAAGCATGTATGATGCTTATTCAATGACAAAAAAATTTCATCAAACACTCTATACAAACACTTCAAATAGCCAACAAAGAATTGGAAACCCTAGAAATCCCGGTTTAGGTCCATCATGGACTAGGATTTCCTTATTGGGCCTAATGGGCCAATAAGCTTCCAAATTGACTATTTTTAGCTTAGAACTCTTAAATGGGCCCTAATTGGACCCAAATTCATGAAACTTAACATTTTGGACCATAATGGATCTAAAATGGAATAGTTTATCTTTAATGGGCCTTATTGGGCCATAACAAATCTAACTAGCCCAAATGGGCCATGAGACTCATACTTAATTTATTTTGTGCCGCGAACCATCTCCAAAGACCTATTGGGCCGAAAAATCATCAAAATGGGCCATGATATGGACTTAAGCACAAAAGGCCCAAATTCTTTCTTTCTTCTCCCTCTCTCGGCCCAACTACAAAGGGGGGGGGGGGGGGGAAGAGTTCACTTTTATATGCCACCTCATATTTATCCATTGGAAACCCATGCACAAATCCCATACTTCCATGCATGTCAATTTATTTTATCTCTTCTCCCCTCTCCTCCTCTTAATTCGGCCGAAACACACACACACCCCATCACAATTTCAAAGTTTCTTCAAAACTCTCTCTAGAACTCCTTCACTTTCCTCCAAAATTTTGAGAATCACAAGGGGCTACAAGAAGATCTTTTTCTTGATATCACTAATCCTTGGTAAGTTGTTGTTTGATCGATGCTTTAACTTCTTGTTTTCCTCAAAAATCTCCCTTAACTCATACAAAATTCATGATCTTACTTCTTAGAACACATCTAAGACAAATATCTTCCAAGAAGTTTGTTAGGCCGAAAAATCTCACCATTTTCTTTCATTTCTTCTTCAAAACCGAGATCCACAAGAAAAGGTGAGTTCATACCCCTCTATTTTCGGTTTTTACAAGATTTCTGGGGGAGAATACAAGTAAAATGTGTAGATATATGTTTTTTTGTAAGATATGTGTGATTTCTTGAATTTATTTGATAAATATGTATGAAAAATCATGATCTACCCGAGATCCTTAACCATGATTAGGATATATATGTTCTAAGGCATCTTAAAAGATGTTACCATCAAGACCAAAGTAATATACAAGTTTAAAATAAACAAAACAAAACACAAATCCAAATTTTGAACCATTTTTGACAAATAAGCAAGATATGGGAAATAAATGTCATTTACGGTTTTATAAGGGTCAAAAAGGTCAAGTTAGTTAAAATATGAGTTATTATGACAATCTTGATTTTTAAAGGACTAAAAGTGTAAAATTTAGCCTAATGGGCTAAACCTTGGGCTTTTCGGCCTTTAGGCCCAAATTTTCAAAAAAGGTGTTTTTCAAGGGGTTGAAATGGTAAAATTCTCAAAACAAGGGGAAAAAGAGTAAACAAAATTAATTTAGGGGACTAAAATGATATTTTTTTTCTAAGCAAGGATAAAAATGTAAAGTTTTTGGATTTTGGGCCAAATTGTAAAAGTTGCAAAAAGTTTGGGCTTTAACCGAAAACACTTTTCTTGAAGAGTTGAAACTGCCAAAGAATAAGTTTTGGGCTAAGAATATAACTTGAACAAATCTATGGGTCAAAAGTGTTAAGAAAATGGTTTAAGGGCTTAAAATGTCTTTTTTTTTTGTAAAGGACTAAAATTGTCATTTTTACTAAAGAAGGGTTGAAAGGGTTCAAACCAATATTTTTGAGTCAATTATTTTATTTTTAAGATATTGAGTCAAAAACACTGAACTACAACTTACGAAAATAAAAACACGAATATTCTAAATATCGTTATAAGTAACCGACCGGCCTCGTGTCGTTACGAATCTAAAAATCAATCTTTTCGATAATTATGCAATACCTAAAACAATTAAATATTTAAAACTTTGGGCTTGAAAGTTCCAATCATGTTTGTTGGGCCTTTGTGACCCATTAACATGACTTTTGGGCCCATAGGATAATAATAAATGTTATTAGGCCTTCTATGACCCAATTTCATATTTAAGGGACCTTCAATGGTTTTCAAGTGCTATTGGTCGTTAGTGGCCCATTAGCATTGCTAGTAAAGTCCAAGTAAATCAAATGCGAAATGGGCCAACGTGCCCATTTGTATACCTAATAGCCATAAATAATACGTGGGATTAGTAGGACTTTGTAATCCTCTTCTCCTCGTTTATTAGGCCTACCTTCAATTCAGTAAACATATACAAGTCGTTAATCAATGGTAATCAAATTCATGTTAAATTTAGTGAGTAATAGAGGGCGGCACCTCTATGGGTCGTCTGTAGTCTGTAGTTATAATCAAAGTCTCCTGGAGGGAGAGCAAGAGTTTGTGTATAGATCTATACGAGGGTGACTCCCCCACACCTCAGTTGTGCGCTACAGTTAGACTCGACAGTCTAGGGTGACAATCTCTTAAGATCAATTACGACGTTCGTTCGAATGCCAAGACAGACGAACTAGTCATTATCATGCATGGTTATAACGACTCACATAAACAAATCTAATACTATCCGAGTAATCAGGGAAAAATCATAATCATTCGTTGTGACGGTTTAACAATTTGAAACAATTATATCTTCTGATCAGAAAACATCGGGTTTTTGAGGAAATCAACACCATTTATTTGTACTTTTCAATAACTATAATGCAAAACTTTTCATTTATACACGCTTTGAAATCATTCATGCATAAACCTAATGATCTTTACACTTTGGTATAAACAATTGTCTTTTTCAGAAAATATCGGATTTTATGGGTTTTATAAACTACACAAAACACTTTTATAACAACCACGCTTATGAACTCACCAACATTCCATATGTTGACATTTTTCAAAATAACCTGTATTATCAGGTAACAGGTAAGCTGAGAAGTAATACCAAGTACATTAGGGTGTTATGTTTTTAAAAACTATCAAACAATATGTTATGGATATGTAATGTTTAAACAATGTACTTGATGTGAACAATGTCAGTTGTAATATATTTATAAATGGTGATGTTTATGTTATGATTCATATATATTCATTGTGATGATATTCAATTTAATTCACCCGAGCCCTCGGGCGTTTGCACCGTCTGGTTTGGGGGTGTGACATCTACTTGGTGCTATAAGGGGTGCACCAGATCAAACACTCTGCACGCTTCATCAACGTCAGACCCACAAACAAAAGGGAAGTTCGTCATCTGATGGGTTTTGTTAAACTATGGGTTGTAGCTAGCAACCACAGATGAGAGTCTAAACCCGTATAAATCTATACACAACTTCCTCGTTCACATGCGATTAATGGTTATAGGTTAGAGGATTTTACTCTTAGTTGATGAATTGAATACCTCATGTAGACTTTTGACGGTTCATCGGTTCCAACAATCAATAAACATATATGTGTCTAAAACCTTAAGTTATCAGACTGTGCGTATAGTTCCATCCAAAAACAGACATTATAATTACTACACATAAAGTAATCACATGTTTTAACCTACATAAAACCAGCAATACCAAGTATACGAATAACCATAAGTAGTTGTATAATAACAATTAACCAGTTATCTAGTGGTAATAACTATAAAACTATTAATAATTTTTATGACTTATTATAAAAACTATATTCTTCATTTTATAAAAACATCAAATCATCATATCATACTATATTATAAATGAATTATTTTTTATTTCACCACATTCATGATGTGTGTAAAATCAACTAGTTTTAATCCTACCAACTTAAACTCAAAGACAAACACACGAAAGGCAATGTACCTATCGATTAGTAGTTTAGTTCAGGTAAGTAGGGTATCGAACACAGGGAACGGAAATTAAACTAATAACTAGTTTTAACTAAACAAGTAATAAAAGTAAAATGTTTTTTTTCTCTAGTTTTACAAGACTGGAAACTTAACACACCTCCTAACACGTAATTAACTAAACAACTAAGACCAGTAAGAATTTACCAAATTTAATAAAAGGTTTCTATTTAGGTCCAATTAATTCACTCCTATGGTTAATTTTATGATAGAGTATTATATTGATTGTTATTGGTTACCAACTATGGTGATTAGGTTCGCATTCGCTATTACCAATCCTTAGGAAATTACTCAATTTAAGCAGTGGCCAATTGTTTAAACTAATTAACTCCATAGTTCAATTATTTAGATTAAATAAGATTTGTAATTGGTTAATCAAATTGGTGGTTCAACCAACCTCTTATTTGTTGGTTTACCAAAAAAGCTCACACATTAATTTACCCATTCTCTAATTAATCCTAGTTTCATGTTCACTAATCCTAGGCATATAATGTAGTGTTCACATAAATCATATGAGGTTACAATTAGAAGATGTTCATGCAGCCTAATTGTCTTCCAATTAACAGAAAATAGTCATAATCAATGCATAAGGTTCTTTAACAAACTTAGTTTAATAAAATCACCAATAATCAATCAAATAAAGTAATAATCACACCACAGGAGTAAATTAATCTTCCCTAAACAGAAACTACGAAATTTAGCTCATGGTTACAGTCATTGAAAAGCTAAAAACAAATTCAACTAAACTAAACATGCTTTACTTATAGATTAAGTGGAAGATTTGACCTAATTAGTCTTGAATCTCTTAATTATCAAAGATTAGGGTTCTTCAGGTTTCCAAAGGTATCTTCAATCGCAGGTTACTTTCCAAGGAAGCCAGAAAAAACTCTTTAATTCGGAATCTCAACCCATATTTATAGTTATCTCAAAACAGGGTCTACTCGGCGAGTAGGTGCCTAACTCGCCGAGTAGATAGAGGAAATCCGTGTACGACAAGGATTTTTGACTTATCTTCGCGAACATTCCTGGTAACTCGCTGAGTAGGTGCGTGGACTCGCCGAGTAGCTCCAGATTTTCTCCTCTTTCTTCATTCTCTAGCTTCTTATTGCCTCTCCTTCTTCCTTTTGTTTCCAAGCATGTCTTCTGGACTGAAAATATAATTCAAACATTATTAAGTACCTTTTGTCCATATTATGCAAATAATTAGCTAATAATTGATAAAAATCTATACTAAAAATATGGCTAATTATGCACATATCAATTCATTTGAAACTCCCAACTCTTCATATTTCCATATAATATACTCAATTTATTAACTTAAATATGTTTTTAGTTGTAAATATTATCATAAATAGAAGACATTGTGACTTATCAATATGATATACTTAATTTGTTAACTTTAATATATTGTTAAATAAATAACCTACATTAATATATCAAATAAGCTTAAAATTTTAGTGTAAAATTTAAAACCTAAAGTAAAATATCAAATAATGTTTACAAACAAATTCAATATATATATATATATATATATATATATATATATATATATATATATATATATATATATATATATATACACACACACACACACACACAATAGTTAAAAGGAAAACATTAAATATAATAAATATAAAAGAACCTAAATCGATGAATCAAATTAACTAAAATATGTCTGAAAACTATATTTTATAATAACTAAAATTCAATTAATTTGTTTTTAAATTAATTTATAATATAATAGTTAAAATAATAGAAACTCAGAAATTAAATTATGTTAGAGTACGAACAATCGTTGATAATTTAAATAATCATCATGATGAAATTAAAACACGGTCAATTTTTTAAAAAAATAATAAATCATAACACTAGTAAATTACAATAGTTAACAGATATAACTAATGTTATACATATATAAAACATGAGTAGAGACCATTAAATGGTTAGATTTTAATAAGCGTTATTTTATCAATTGTTCAAATTAATTATAATTTTATATAAATTAAATGTAATAATTATTAATTTATAGTTAATATAAATGATATAAATATTTTCAATAACATAAGATTACCAAAAGTTTTAAGTTTATTTTGTGCAACGCGTGATATTCGTCTACTATACTCATAAAAGAAACATTTTACTTGCACCACATGTATTTGTAACCTCCATAACTTTCCAATTTATTTCTAATAATTATTATAATTTGGTTAATTATGTTAAATTAATGTAAGAACAAAATTCTAATCATAAATTAACTAAACTACAATATTAAAATATAATACTTTACTTCCATTTATAAAATTATGACTTTATATTTTGAACATATTATATTTAACTTATTAGTTTAAATATGTTGGTGTATGTGACCAATTATCATTTTAACGTCACAACTTTTGTAAAATTTATGATTCTATGCAAAATATTTTAAATTATTAATTTCAATATAAAACTTAAATCAAAATTTTAGTTAAACTTGAAAATAACCGAGAGACTATTTTATAAATAGCTAAAAGTTATAAATTATAGTGTTAAACTTAAATTGTAATGCTAAATTAACAAAAAAAAAAAAAAAAAAACGTGAAACTATTTATTATAATCATTAGGAATTTTCAAATAAGCAGCTTAAAAATAACTTACAATAAGAATAGTTAAAAGTAATATCATCTAAAAAGTTATAATGTGATCTTAAAAAAAACAATGTTTGTTGTTTTAAATAATTATAATAAAATAAACTAAAACTATTCATCAAAGAAATTTTAAAAAAGTTAAAATTTTGAAACCAAATTAAAATAATTAAGAGTTTCCAAATACGTTATTTTAAATAACTTATAAAAATAATAGTTAAAAAATAACATTATATACAAAAATTATATTGTTACCTTTAAAAAAAACAATATTTGATGTTTTAAATAATTACAATGACATAAATTAAAATCTTAAGCTAATAAATTTTTTAAAATTAATTAATTATAACAACAACTATAAATATCATTAAACCATATATTATATATAATTTTATTCATAAGTAGCCTATATACAGAGACAATTGAGCCAACTGGGATTATAGAATTTTAAAAGATGTTTAAATTATCATATAAATCAAAATACACAATATTTATACCAATTTATTATAAGATTTATTATATAAGAGATAACAACATCGTTATTGATATATTTAAAAAACATATATTTATAATGATTTCAAATATATTGTTGTATTCTGCGCAACGCGCGGATATTTGCCTGGTATATATATATATATATATATATATATATATATATATATATATATATATATATATATATATATATATAAGAAGGATCATTTAAGAGCCTATAGTTTCCCGAAAAACCAGAGAACTAGTTTTAGACCATTAGATCAAAAAATAGAGGGCTGAGATTTCTTATGGCAATTATGTAAATAAATGAAAAAAAAGAGTGGTGGGGGAATCTTAAGTTTTTTCACCTAAGGGTTTTATTGGAATTTCCAATCTTAAATACCGTTAAATTTATTTCTCTCTATCCAAAACCAAAGTCACAACTCCATATCGCAGATCATCACTCACCTTCTCTCCCTCTATCAATTCGTTTCCCCTAAAAGCACCACCGTCTGAAATCCATGCCGCCTCCGACCACCGATTCTCTAGTTTTTAGATAGTTGGCTACGAATGAAAGTGTTAGAAAAGCTCTAACGCCCTCACAAAACCTTGCAGATCGGGTATTTGATGATTGTTAATGGCAATCCCCGTAGACGTTGTTATCAAGCAGTCACCGTCGTCTTCGAGTTTGCGTTTTGCTTTGGAAACATCCTCGCCTTCTTCATTCCCCTGTTAATCGGAGTTCTTGCATTCTCGTTCCATCTTTTCTCGATAAATTCAATGGAACCAAATGTCGATGGACACATATATGATAGTTTAATTCCACCATGAGTATATATACGATTTTACCCTTCAAAATTACCTATTCCGATTCTATTCTTGTTTGAATTGAAATTTGTGTTTTGTCTCAGAGTTATGATGTAGCAACATGCTTTGATTGATTTAAAATCTAAAATCATCAAACAATCCAGGCTTCGTTATGGCAATTATCAACAATATGAAGGTACGATGTAGCATTCAAGGATTCAGTTATTTTTGAAACATTCATCGGTCAGAGGTAACTAATTTTATTCCCTCTCAATTTTGTGGTTAAGCTTTTTTTATTCAATGTCATATTAGTTGAGAATTTGAGAAGTATAGTGTCACTAATAGTTAATATTTAATAGTAATAATAATACCATGGAAATTAATCTCTAAAGTGTCATTTTTTGCTGTTGACCTTCAACATCAGCCATTGATGATGCAACTTCTCTTCCCAGAATTGCCTTGTTGGATTTCAAAACTTGTAATTTTGATTATGCAACTTCAAGTTTCATAAGGATGTTTGGATTCCTTGTTCCTTCTCTTACTTTTTCTTATCTTTTAGAAACTTCAACAATCTACAAATTAAGATAATGTCATTAAATATTTTACTTTTTTATCCATTATGAAAAAAGAAATCATTTATTAAAAAGAAAAATGGAACACCTGTACTTCAGCCTCTTGTCTCCTTCTATCATATATTTGAACAAGATGACGAGCACCTTCTAGTGGAGCTCCCATTACCATTGCTCTTAATGGCTCTGCCACCTGTTCAAGATTTTAAAAAACTTTCTATTTGTACTTTAACTCTTTCTATTTTTATAACACTAATTTGAAATATCTATATAGTTACATTTGTATAATAATGGTTTGTAGTAGAACCTGAGTCCCAAATGATTTAAGTATGTTTCCTCTTTCCTTCTCCATTAAAGCACGAGCTCTTGAAAAGTTTTTTTTGCAGCTCTAGATAGTATGCTACCACTAGTGCATGTGTTCTCAACACCATATTCCTGCTAGAAGAATTTCATTAGTGCTTAATCTTATCATGCTATAGGAAAGCTAATTGTAATGAAGAATTTGTCAATTCCTTCTATAAACTTCTTTTTCCAAACTTCCATTCATCGATTTTTACTTGTTTTGAATGTCACTGTTACTACCGTTCACATGTAAATCATGTAAATCACATGTAATTCACATATAAATTACATGTGATTCACATGTAAATCACATATGAATTACATGTGATTCACGTGTAACTTACATATAAATTACATGTGATTCACATGTAAATCACAAGTGAATCACAAGTGAATCACATATGAATTACATGTGATAATTCACATATAAATTACACGTGATTCACATGTAAATCACATATGAATTACATGTGATTCACATGTAAATCACATGTAATTCATATGTAAATCACATGTGATTCACATGTAAATCACATGTAATTCACAAATTACTTGTGATTCACATGTAAATCACATAAGAATTACATATGATTAACATGTAAATCATAAGTGCATTCCATATGAATTACATCTATATTTACACATGCATTTTGTGTGAATGTTCATTGTTAATTATTTTTAAAAATTTTCTTATAAATTTCACACTATATCACATTATATAATCAAATGTGAATCTTATATGATATAATAACATGTGTATCTTACATGATATGTACATATGTATTTTTTAGTGTTCTTGCATTAATTTTCTTTTTTTTTTTTTTTTTTTTTTTTTTTGTAGATTTAGAAGAATTTGTGGAAAATATTGAAAACGTGAAAAGTGATAAATTTAAAGAAAAAAAATATGGAAATCTTGACATGAAGAAATGAAAACGCTTTGAAAATTTGTAGCATTTTTTGTTTTTTATATTTTAGATTGTATTGAATAAAATACGTGTACTATTGTGTTTCTAGATTAGTAATAAAAATGAGTTTTTTTTAATAATTTACTTACGAATATTATAGTATAAGGAATATGCATTATTGCATTGAAAAAAAAATATGCATATATGCACATAAAACGTAGATTTTTTTGGTTAAAAGATTATAGTTTTTTTTCTTTTAAATATTCCAGTTTTTTTTTTTTTTTTTTTTTTTTTTTTTTTTTTTAAATTTTATTGATTTTCAAAAGTGTACAGCTTTTAAAAAATTGCAGTTTAAAAAAAATCAATTTAAAAAAAAAATACTGTTTTCTAAAAAAATAAAAAATCTGCAATTTAATATATATATATATATATATATATATATATATATATATATATATATATATTATTTTTATAAATTTTTTTTCCGAAAATTTGATTTATTACGTTGATTTTTGGACATTTTTATTAATATTTTCAATGACGCACAAAATTAAACATGAGATTGATAAGATGACGATCATGTCCTTAATGAGTTAACTTTGATCTAACGCTCCACCTTTAGTTCTCGGGTTTTCAGAAAACTATGAGTTCTCAACGAATATATATATATATATATATATATATATATATATATATATATATATATATATATATATATATATATAACCTAGTTATCTTCCACGAAAATAGTTTAAAGGTGGGGTCGTTAACGATTGAAATAAAAGATCTGCACAAAAGTTAACTGATCGGGCTTATATTTCAGCTTTCCATTTAAATGTAGTGAATGAATAGGGTGAATGTAAAGAGTTACGAACAAACGGCTGTATTTATCATACAGTAAATTCCAAACGATCTTATCAACAATGCCTGGTATTGAGCCAAGCCAAACCATTTTTTGGGTTGGCTGGTTGCAAGCTGTCAGCTTACTGTTTTAAACAATACTTGGCTGAGCCATTCACTGTTCATCGGCTTAGGCTAAATGGGCGTGAAACATCGGCTCCATTGCAACGTGTTGTTCTGCCGATCGCCTGGGCTTCTTTGAGAAAACCGCCACCGCCTCTGCCTCTACCTCTTTGTCTTTACCTCCATTGAAACAAACGGGTGGATATTTCCTCATCCACTCTCCTTTGTTCATTCGTCGGAATCAGAAGGGTAGGTGATCAAAATCGGAGGTACTTCTCGCCGTCCGTCATCTCCATCGCCATCGAACGCTAAATCCTAACCGCTAGACCGCCTTACATTGTCTTCGATCATCTGAACTCTTTCTCCTACATCAGAATATCCGGATGGAATCGAAAATATCAGGCCGAAAGGGCCGACATCGACCCATCATCGTACAAACGAACTATCTACTTAGGTATGCACCACCGCATTACGACCGTTTGCCCCTTCCACCATGGCGCCGCCGATGTCTATCTCTATGCTATCCGTGGCATACCAAAAGACGGTGATGCTGCTGACGGAATTTCAAGTAATCAAATCATCTGCTGCTGTTTCTACCTCTTTTCTGTCTTCGATTAAAAACTTGCGTTATAGTTTGGTCGAATCGATATCTTAGGGTTTTTTGCATCTGGGTTGGTGTTGGAACTGAAAAAAAAAATGGTGGGTATGTTGATTTTGTTTCTTCCAAATCAGTTTCTTTCACTTTATTGATCGATTTCTCACATGATTATGCTTCTCTATTTTATTCCACCAGATGTCGATCAAGAACTAATTTGAAACCGTTCTCTGGTCCAGTTTCCATCGTTGACAGATGAAAGGTGCAAATGTGAAGAGTTAAAGTTGGTTATGCAGTTATGCTAATTACATCACTAGACCTATGAAGGTTACTGGATTTGAAGCTACTTCTATGCTTATTAGCTTAGATACATATAGGTATCTTTTATTGTTTTTTATTTGATTATTGGTCATTTGTCTGATTTTAGGGTAAAAAATTATGCAGAATAGCTGTGGAAAACGTCGCTATATAACTAATTACTCATTTATACTGATGCACAAGGGAGCAAAATTATGGATAAAGTTTGATACTTACTGTTGAACATTCTGTTTTCAAGAGGTAGAAGATATAATAATCAATTATTGTTTTTCTTTGATAGTGAGTTGGAAAATCCAGCCATCAAAGACCTTTAACTCTATATGTATGTGTCTGTGTGTTTGTTTAACTCTATGTGTTTCTTGTTTTGTTTATTAATGCGTAATTGTGTGTTTAACAACAAAGTTCCAAAAATAAGGAACTCGAATCTCAACTATCTTGCTTGCATTTTGTGTTAAATAAAAGCTTCACCAGCAACAATTATCTTGCAAGACTTTTAGAAATCATTACTTTTTTTTTTTTTTTTTTTCACAATTACACCAGCTTAGTTTTACATGTTACTAAAAACATAAATTCCCTTTAACTAATTTATGTTACCATTTTTGCTGCTTGGTGGTGTTGTTGACTATTTTACCCTTTTTTGGAGTGATTATAATGTGTGCTTTTATGATATGTTTAGTACATACCTGAGGGAAAAGAACTTCACTTCCACATGAAGAAGCTTTAGTAAAAGGCACGTAAGACTGGTGCTACAAGGCCTTGCTACACATGGATTGGCATTTGTGCTGAAAAGGACATATAGTATTTTATTTCTATCATTTTTTATTCTTTTTTTTTTTATTATTTATAAAAATATTTGTGTTGTTATTTTCAACTGTATTTTAACTTATGTAACAAAAAAAAGTAAACGGAAATTGAAACTACATGACAACTTTGGTCAGAATACAATTTGTACAATCTCATAACATCCCTTCATTTTCTTCTAAAATAATTATCTTTATGCAAAAGACATAATTACCCTTGGTAGAATACAATTTGTAAAATCTTAATTTAAAAAAATATAATGTCAACTAAGTATAATATCTGAAGGCAAAATATATAGTAGATATTATTTTATGATCTATTTAAATTTAATAGTAACTATTTAATTAGGCATATATTCCTCCTAAATTTTATAAAAAGTTTGAAAAAAAAAGTCACGAAACTTACTTTTGAAGCACGCTTTACAATTACTTCTATTAGAAAGTGGTCACACATGATGATCGGTCTCGAGGATTATGGAAAAATCAAGAAGGTAAAGAGGAATTGATATCGTTTTTGTGATAAATGAATTGAATTTGCGAACTATTTATAGGGTCGAATGGCATTCCACGTCGTGGCATTTTGGATTAGTTCGTATCCGTCTTTGGCCACATGTTAGGTCGGTGTAAGAGCTGTTTCTGTGACTCGCCACATCGTGTCTATTAGTTTGCCACGTCGTGGTGAACTGGTTCCAAGCATTCACGATTTGCCACATGGCATGCTCTTGGGCCGCCAAGTCATCATTTTTATCGAGTATTTTTCCAAATCTTCGAAAAATCGTATATTTTGCATATGAGCTCTAACATTACGTTATTTATATCCAAGCGTATGTATTTCCGAGTACTACAACTTTACTTTAGATCTTAACAACTAATTCTCACTCTATTTTAAATTCATATTTTTATAGAGACTGCATTACTAAAATCATAACTCATTCATACGAACACCATTCTTGACTGTCTTTATATGGACGGATTCATATTTACGAGATCTTCAACTCTTGTTTATATTGTTTTGTCTAACAAGTAATTGTTCTTTATTTCGATATTCAGTGTCACATACAGTTGTATCGGATGCGATTAACTTCTTCATAAAAAGTGAGATTTAGGTGTTCTTTGTTGACGTGCACTTTTGGATTATCTTATTATTTATACATTTTGAAGTATAAATTCGTATTTTTATTAAAAGTTGTTAGATATTATAAATTAAGCCTACTGCATTTGATGTTTGTCACGTTCACAGGTGACGATCGTTTGACTTAATTTTAATATTGTTGTAATATTGTTGCAGTAAGAAGTACAAGGAAATACAACCACTGTTTTAGGAATAGATAATAATAAATATTCAATGCAATTTACATCTAATTGTGAGTCGGTCTCCAATAGTTATCATGTTAAAAATCTAAATATACTTGTATTGATTATGATACTTTTATGTTTAATCCTTAATTTGAAAAATTATTTTGATTTCTGATGTCGATGTGAATGTTGCAGTTGCTTCATGCATTAGTGAATCAATGATAACCAAACAAGGGTACCCCATACAAACCATACACACCTCCGTGTCATATACTTTTCTTTCAACTTCTCATTTTAAACATTCTCTTTGGTTGATTCTTTCTGCCTTTGAGGCATCATGCTTGATCATGCTCTAAGATCAGTAAGGTGTAGTGTATTTTTTAAGAGCATAATTGATTTTATATAGTAGACAAGTATAATGACTTTATGTCCAATTGATTTGATATAACAAACAAATATAATGACTTTATAATGACTTTTCGTATGGAAGATATAATGGTACTTGTTTTTACAATAAAAGTGAAGAGTATTCAGCTGAAATGCTTAAACCAATATTGGCTAGAGTAAAAAAAATAGTGAGGTTAGAGTTTTACCAATAGCTAAATATACGGGGGAAGCCTTACTTTTGGAATTTGTAGATTAGTTAAATGTTATGAATCATACTTGATAAATCCTCAAGTTAGTCGATAATTAATAAGGAAACTATCATATTTCTGTTTTTAAATTTGGTAATTAGGATCTTCCGTTTTAAATTTGGTAATTAGGATCGTTTAGTATTTAAGTCGAATTTAGAGTTTTTGTTTCCTTATTGGCATCTTTTGTTTACCCCTATTTAAAGGATAGTCAATCATGAAATAAACATATGCTTTGAGTTTTAAAAATTAGTAGAGTACGTTTTAGTAGTTTAACCTAATCTCCTTTAAAGGAGGTTGGGTGATCCATAAGTTACGAGATCCAACTGTTGTATCCTTAGGCGTTACATTAGATGTGTACACTTAAGTTGAGGCTTCAATATGTGAAGGGATAAATAGGTGTTTCTTTTGACTTAATACAGAAAGGACGATAGGTAGATGTTGCACAACATACATGCATCATATATTCAATGTTTTTCTTTTTGTTTCTTTCTTTTCTCTTTCTAATTCTAGTTGCCATGAATGGAAATATTTAATGGCTCAATGGCTTAATTTATTTTCTATAGGTTGGCAAGAGTAAATAAGCTTACAACATCTTCATATCTCACGAACCAGGGTATTTCATCTGTTATTTTAAATAAAAAAAATCCCCATTAGGTGGTAAAAAAGAAAAAGGAAGATACTTGTCTTGATGATGACTAGATAGATCTCCAAAACCAGTTATGAATAATTGAGTGAAGCGGGATGAAGAAGGTTCAGTTGATCAAGAACCCTCAAAGAAGACACTAATGATGATGAATCAAGTGCTGATGTGGCAAAGTCAGAATCCAAACTAGAACATGCTTTCAAAAGGAGTGGACTATATCTGATACAATAGTAAACTCCAAGGAGCCTTCAAATTCTCAATCATTGAATCACACAACTTCAATTTTAAATAAGTAGAATATCTTGCTCTTTGAAACATGCAACAAATTTATTCATCACTACTGATTGCTATTTGAAACATGCAACATATTTATTTATCACTACTGATTCTGGAGGATTATCGACAAATTTGGACAGTATCCGGAGTAAAGGATTTTCGTTCCATATATGGAAAGTTGCCGGAGATTTCAACAAGTGGAATGGATAAGGGGGATGGTATGTAATATCCTCAAATCGGTCCTATAAGTTTTGGTCCTTTTTAATAAAATATTTGTTTTGAACATATAAATATAATAATGATACGTATATAAATAATTATAAAAGGAATTAAATTAAACCCAAATTTGAAAATATCGAAGTTATTTGGTCATAACTTGAATTAGGGACTAAAATGAAAAGAATTTTTAAAAATAGAGTTTAGATTACAACATAAAATGTTGACCAAGCATCTAGGTTAACAAAATCCTTAGTTTAGAAAATACGTGACAAATTGACTATAGTTGTCAACACTCTTAAACCTGTGACTTTAAGTTTTCACTCTCTTCAGTCTTCCCATTTTAAAGTTGATCGATGGAGGGCTTGCGGAGAAGAAATCTCATGGCGACTTTAAGAGGAGGACAATGTTTAGTGAGAAGTTTGAAGGAAAAGTTGTTGAATCTAAGTAAAATCTTTCATTAGAGATACTTGAAGATATAATCTCCATCTCTATTTTCACCCCTCTCATGTTATCATTTTTGAATAAAAAATAGAATATGAATTTTAGGTTTATTATTGAAGTTTTAGATTAATGGAGCATTGAATCAAAGATTAGGTGATGATTCAACACCAAAAATTCCTTATGTAGTTGAATCACCAAATTATGAAGTTTGGGTTTTCAAACCCTAAATATTAGGAGAGATCCAAATATCTATAATCAATAACTCAATTGAATGGATTTATTGACTTAAGATGTATTCTAGATTTTCATTAGATTGTCGTTAAAGATATGAATGATTTGAGTTGTAAATTGGCAATGATGAAATATGGTATAAATTAACTTAAAATGTATTCTAGATTTTCAATAGATTGTCGCTCAAGCCATATAAATAATCATCATCTCTAATGGTGGAATATGGTGTTTTGAAATCAAACCTCATGATTGGAGTTGTAAATTGGCAATGATGAGTTGTACCCTAGCCCTAGTTATAGAATTAAGTTCAAAAGTAGATGCAATGAGATCATTGTTGATCCTTATGATGATTCCATTGCTCCATGAAATAAGTGTGAAGTAATTAGTTTATTCATTGAACCTGTTTCGGAAAAAAACCTAGTGAGATTATTCCACAAAGAATGTAGCTTACAATGCTAATGTGAAGACTGCTCATGGTTTGATCAATGCACTATTTAATATGTACGAAAAACCTTCAACAATGAATAAGGTTTTCTTGATTTGAAAGTTGTTGACTCTAAAGATGAAGAAGTGTGGCTTAGCATTTGATCAATTCAATTAAGTCATCTCAAGGTTGATTTTGAAGGAATAAGTCGAGTGGTTGCTATTATTATCATATTTGTTCGATAGTTGGTCCGATATACTTACAAAAATTAGCAGCTCAGGTGTTGAGGAATGTTGAAGAGTTGAAAGGGATAGTTACTACGTTGTTCAAGCCTTCAAGTGAGAGATTTTGGGGTGTGATGACTTGAGCAAAGGTACTTATGGTGCGAAAAGGTGCTTAATTGGTGAGAGAATGCTCATTTGGTAAGAGAATGGTCATTCTGACGAAAACAAGCTAAAAGCTCTCCTATGATGTGATGAGGCATTGGCGTTCCTATGTGCATGAAAGGTGGTGATGGACATCCCTCAAGGTTGAATGTTCTGGAGGCATCTAAATAACATCCCGTGATTGGTTCATATGCTAATTATGGATGGTCCGACCCATCAGAATTAAGGTTTCCCATGATTTCCTACAAATAGGTCTACACATTCCAACCATTGTCTATCGCTAGTTTTTGTGAGCACATTCACGATGACAATCATTCTTAAAGCACATCCATTGGAGCAATTTGTAAGCATGAGATAATCTTTTGGATTGAGAGTTCAAGTGATGTGCAACATTGTGAGAAATTGTAATTGTTCTTTGAAGTTAATAAAATCATGTATCTCATTCTTTCGTGAACACATGTTACTTTGACCGAACACATAATGTATTTAGTTTTTAGTTTTATGTTTGTAGAATTATCAGTTTTATCTTGCGTGTTTTACTAAATCTAGTTTATCATTTGTATGAAATGCTTAATTTGTTTTATTGAATTCCCAACAACAAAATCCCTCAAGTTATCATCTGAAATACTCTCTTACGAGTGTGATATATGTTAAAAAGAATATGAAGATAATGTTCATTTGGAAGAAGCAATAAGTAAAAGTAAAAAAATGATAGTTCGTGGGCGGGGAAATACGGGTACACCTAGTTCAATAGGTTGCTTAATCAAATAATTTTAGAAACATTATTTGTAACATGTTTGTATTCGAATTTAATGGAAGAACAAAAATAGAACTTTTTTTTTTTCGAGTTGATTTCTTGAAATAATGTTTCATTTGAGTTGAAATCATATCAACACTAAGAAACCGATGAGGGTCTCCAAGATCTTTAAGAGAAAGACAATCATGAAGTTATTGGAGAAAATTTCAAAATAGTTGTCTAGGCATTCCATAAAACTTGTATAGATATTTGTTTGGAAGTTTTTTATCAATAGAATTAAATCCAAATTTCGTTCAATGGTATAATATCCTCACCTGTAGATATTTAAAATATGTTCATTGTCACAACAACTTAGTGATAATTCTATAAATAGTTTGTTAATTTATCATGAGATGATAAATTAAGGGATAATTATACCAAGTCAAAAGATTGGGGTTTAAAACCTTTAAACCTATCCTAATCCCATACATAAACCGACCACCCTTTCCATTTTCTCTCATCTCCCTCTCGGTTCTTGCTTGCTCTCGACATTCATTTCCTCTCCAACTAGGGTTTGCACTTTTTACCATCAAGAAAAAGGAGTATCGTGTCATTTTCCTTGGTCACCATTTTGGGGTGCTACCATATTAGAGAATTTCTAGGTTGGTCTCTAAATCATCCAAGAGAGTAGAAGGAATCGACTCAATAAAAGAAAGTTACCATTCAATCTTCTCTTTTTAGTTCTATTATGTTGCATTAAATTTATGAACTTATGATCCTTGTGGATTATGGTTTTGTATATTTGCTTCCGTTGCATATTTTATGATTTTTAAAGTATCACCATATCGTTTTTTTAGTTATACTTGTATTTTATATATAGTATGCCTTGGAACTACAAGGTAGATAAAAATACATACTTGATTTTTGTTTTTTGCCCTAAAAGTGATAGATTTCCACCAAATTCTCTTCCACTATATCGGTTTCTGTCAAACGTACTAGACAGGTTTCCACCAACAAATTAATGATCGATTCACTACAGTAGATCTATGAAGAGGAGCTCCTACACTGTCTACACATTTTTGGTATTACAAATAATGTTTATAAAATATAAGGTACCTCACATCACTCTCATCAACAATTTCTATAACACGGTGAAAATCAGGATATGTTGGAAAGACAAACCGATATTGGAACTGTCTTCAAAATCTATCTTTACGGACACCAAATGCAACAACCTATCAAAGTTCATATTTATGGGCAATGATACACCATAGTTCTTAACATTTTCCATATTATATTGAGTTTCACCATTGTTTTTTGTCTCTCATGACCATACAATGCAAACAACAATAAAAGTAATGTTCGATAAAATCCTTTTTGTAAGAATAGTTGATTCTTAAGACTTTTGAATTTTAACCATAAATAAGTACAAATTCTAGAATTTTGTATATAAGTTTCTCTAATAGGTCCATTTATATTACCAAAGTCAGATTTCAAGTATAAAGGTCAAATTTTGCAGTACGAAAGTCAAATTGCATAGTAGGAATGTCATATTTCGTTGTATGGATGTCAAGTTTTATAATGCATAGGTAGGTGTCACAGGGAAATAAATAGATTTCGTATGGAAGGATTTCATAGGGCAACATGGGATGATTTTGTAGAAGGGAAGAGATTTTTCATGGAGTATTTCATAGGGGCGTCGATACATAAACGATGTCACAACACCTACTAAAAATAGATGGTTATAGATGGTTGTTTTGAAAAATCATGTACTTTTCACCTAATGTTTGTGAAAAGAGATATAAATGCTATTGTCCTTTTGGCTAAATAATACACAACAACTTTAGCCTCCATTATTTAATTTTCAACCTTGTATTTGTTCTTAAATCATGATAAATCATAACATAACTATCATTATTTAATTCATTCTACTTGCAATCCGTCATATGATACAAAACATCACATATATTCATCACATCATAATTAAAGCTTATATGTAAAATATATTTTCCTTATCAATTTGTATGGTTGGTTGTAACTTTGTGCAAATTAGGATTTAAGATTTAGATATCTGTACATTTCATAACATAAATATTTTGCTATAAATAGAACATGCATGAAATGCCTTCAACTTGCAATCCATAATATGGTACAAAACATCACATATATTCATCACATCAATAATTAAACATTACAAGTCTATAAGTGGTTCATGTTTGGTCATCGCATGTCATAACACTTTATTACCAATATACCAAAAATGAATATACTAAAAATGGGCTATACTTACTAAAACACATGATCACTGTCACATTAATATATTACATGATACCTAAAAGTTGTGATGTTACATGAAAGTATGATTCTCTAATAGGTAAATGAATAAAAATATGTTTTTTTAATAGGTAAATGAACGTTAATTAATATGTTAGAGTTTTCTTGTATTTAACCCTATTTCTATGGTAGGGTTTCGTTCTTTAAAATCATATTATATACTTATACCATTTCCAAATTGTAGTAAGAAAAACCTATGTACTCACTACTAGAAAAAATGGTATTAGCGACAGAATTTTAGCGACGGAAAAAATCCGTCGGAAATTACAACAGGTTAACAACGGATTAAGAAAACCCGAGTACAAAGATTTTACCAACAGTTTGCTAACGATTTAGCGACAGAATAAACATCCGTCGGTAAGTCGTTACAATTTTCCGACGGAAGACCGACTGAATTTAGGAACGGATTCGAGACGAAATTTAATAACGAACTAGCAACGGAAATTAGAATGCCTATTCTGTATGGGCTACTGACCCCCCAAGGCCTTAAGCCATTTAACCCAATCTACCATATTTTAAAACCCGATCTGATTCCTTATTTTGAAACCAATGTAACCCTTCTGCCTTCACGATCCAGATACGCTTTTCGACCGTCGAGCTTCGACCATCGCACACAGTTACCAGTTACAAGTGTGCAAGCATCGCCGCTTACTTGTGCTATCGCCAACCATCGCCGCTCACTTCTGCAATCACCAACCATCGTGACCTCCTCTCTTCTATCTTCTCGTTTTCCCCCTTAACTGCACGATCCAGGTATGATGTTGCCCTAAATCGTTTTTCCGTTTCCTTTTGCTCTTTCGCACTATGTTCGAAATCGCACAAATGAAACCCACTCACAACAATCGACCTCGATTTCATGATTATTTTTCCGTTTTAAGTCAGATTGGGAAGGTAATTGGTAGAGGAGGGTACCGTATTCAGAAGATTCGAGACACTACGAGAAAACGTCAAATGTAATACGGTTATTACCATATCTCTATTTCTTTCTCATTATCCGATATGACTCTTCCTCTCCTTTCTCTCTATTTCTTTGTTGATGATTCTATTTGTGGTTTGTAAGTGCACATAATGTGTTCGATGTATTGCCTCATTGACATTATTAATGGTTTTTGACTTAGATTTCTGTTCTGATCCTTACCTATCCGTTCATGATCAGTGGTGGTTTGAATTTAGGTTAATTGGTTTTAAGAACATCTTGTTATTGTTTGTTTATAACTGATTCGAGAGGATTTGGATGATCATATAAAGATATATTTTCCTATCAACTCCTGTCCAGTAGATAAGTATTTAGAAACATGGACATGAATACATTTTCTTATCCCCCTTTTTAGTAGTTATTGGAACATTCAGATTAAAACTAAAACTGGCGCTGTGCTTATCTAGATTATTTTCCTAATCAGCTACAAACAAAAAACCTTAGGAACCAATAGAGAAAATCCAATACAAATTGTATAGCTTTACGTTATCAAACAAACTGATTTTGAGTCCTTCCTTTTGCTTCTTTGTTTATACAACAAACGACTATGGTTAATGTTGCATGACTCATTAGTTTAGCATCTTGTTTTCATAAAGTTCGATTTTTCTTGTCTAAGTTTATACGTGTATGCTAGTCCCATGTTTATAACCTTTGTGTTCTATTTGGAAATGGCATATACGAAATCTCAAATGCAAATTTCTTTTTTTCAAAGCCAAATGCTTACATTAAAAGGTTAAGAAATGGCATGTGAATTTGCAGCAAATAGTGCTTTAAAACCTAATTTCTATAAGATTTTGCACACCGTTAGGTCATGCCTATCCCACAAATCTCTTGCCTTCCAAGGGCATAATTGGAAGTTGTTGTTTACATTAAAATATTAGCATCAAAGCAAACTCTAAACTTTTTATGCCATATTTATTCATAGGCTTCTGAACAACAACAATATATGTGGTTATCTTCCATCAGAATTTGGAAATTTCCCAAATATGCTGATAGTGTAAGATAATATTTAGATCATAATGAATTAGTTAAATCATAAATGCTTATCTATTTGTTGATCCTATCATTCAGTCAACTTGATAATAATCACTTTGATGGAGCCGAAATTCCTGCTTCATTTGGAAATCTATCAAAAATAGTGAAATTGTAAGTTCTATTCAGAACATCCTCTGCTTTTTTCATATACAATATAATGATAATGATTCTATAATAGACAAATAAATGAAAGTTTTGAACTTGTGTTGCAGAAGCCTTAGAAACTGTAGCTTGCAAGGAGTTGTGCCTTATCTTAACAGAATAAAGAATCTTAGCTATATGTAAGTTTTTTCCTTTTCTTTTAATGTCCCTCATTTCTAGGATGAAATATATCACTTTGTTGCCTTATTGACCTTCAGTAATTAGTGTGTTATGTTACTTTTCCTCTTCTTGAAATTGGTTCAAATGAGAGGCTTGTGTTATGTTACCTCATTTCTAAGCATAGTACTTTCAAGATTTAGGTTTAACTGAAGTACAATGCTATAATTCTACCAAGTTTGTTGGTTCAACTGTCAAAAGTCCAACAGTAAGTTGTTAACCAATGTATGCAACAAAGTGAATTTTTTATTATACAGATATGTGTTACTATTTTTTTTACGAATTTTGATTCTCATTTTTATTGTTTAGATGGAAGAAAGGATGACATGATGCAACATGGTTGTTGAAGCTGGTGGGAAAAATGGTATTTTTCCATTTGATGCTACATCGAGGTTGTTTCATCATACTCTTCTCAAATATTTTAATTAGTGACGGTTACCTTTCATGTAAATAGGATATAAATTTTAATTTTTGCTTTTATACAGGTGCTTTTAGAAAAAGATTGGCTTGTTTTTGGGCATCCATTTTCAGAAACGGCAGGAATTGAATCTCTGAATCTTATCCGACAGTGGTTTACAATTACTTATCATTTGTGTTAAAAAAAGTTTATATTAGATTTTTCTGACTTTTGTGTGTTTTATTACATCTTTGTGCATGAGAGTTGTTTAGAATTACCTATTATTTATGTTTAAAAACCTTTTAATTTTATATTTGTTGGTTTTAAAATATAGATATGTTTTAAAAAATTTATGTGTTGAATATGTAATTATTTTTAATTTTTTCATGAATTTATAATTTTTTTTCATAATGCCAAAATCCGTTGCTAATCTGTTAAAAAATCTGTCAGTAATCCGTTACTAAGCTATTTTGAGATTCCGTCGGTAATCAGTTAGTAAATTATTCCGTCGGTAATCTGTTGGAAACATATTCCGTCTGTAATCTGTTGCAAAAATATTTCCGTCGGTGATCCGTTATTAGTTACCGACAGAAAAATCCGTTGCTAAAATTTTGTTGTAGCTGTCGGAAATCAGTTACAAACAGTTAGCGACAAGAATATACCGACGGATTTTGGTCTGTTATAATTCCATTAGTAAAGAGTATTAGTGACGGTTTACCGACGGTTTTGGCCGTTGGTAATGCTCTTTTTGTAGTAGTGACTTTTATATTCTGCAGGTAAATTTAAACCAATTTCAAGGAATGGGTAATAATAAAAAATTTAAAATAATACCTAGTCTCGTGTATTTCAATAAATTAACGGACTTCTTGCAAGACTTATTTTTGCTTACATTAATTTGATCAACTAATTCACATAAGTGGATAAAAACTGGAAAAACAAACCTTAACATTCGCTCCCTCTTTCTCCTTCTCTTAAATTATTCTTACTCTTGTCTTTTCTTTATTGAATATTTAATTGATTAATTTGATTCAAATTGAACAACAATATCCATGTGAGTGGCAATATATTATTTTGTTTAAATATTTAGTCGACAAAATAATGGAAATAGAATCACCATTCTGTACGTTTTAGATTTTTATCTAATTTTATCTAATAATGTATTCAAAGTCAAATAAGCTTTTATATTATTTAAATAAATTATAAATATTATCCTTGTATCGTATTATGTTCTTTCCCAATGCACTTCTCGGTTGAATTGATATATTGATATATTTTAATTTTAATACACGTTATGTTGAATAAGATCCGATCTCCCAAAAGCATAAACACTAACATAAGAGATACGATTGATAACCAAATACCAAATACAATTATACAAACAACTGGAACAATAAAGTTTAAAATCAGAAAATTGAAGTACACACATTTAGTTTTCTATTAATTAACATTAATTCAAACCACAACAACGTTGGCCTTAATTACACCAGCCATATTTCTTAAGATCTTGGAGGTATAATCATCAAACTTTCGGTGTTCTTCGACCTGAAAATTTTATCCAGTTGAGGACTGATATTCAAAGCAGATTGTAAAACCACAGGTGATAATGCCTTCCAAACCGACACTTTTCCAGCTAGTTGCTCGAAAACAGGCCTGTAAAAACACTCAAATTGTGAACAAAGAATTTGATGCTAAATCAATTTAATTAACGAGTGAATATATAAAATATGACTCACTTGGAGGTATTTGTGATCGAGAAAAGCTCCATTCCAAACTCATCTGCAATCACAGTAACAGCAAAGAATTGAGGAACAACCATCAATTCCCCTTCTCCCACTTCATCATCAAAACTAGGAGTTCCATCACCACCCACGACCTGGATCCGACCACTTCCCTTGGCGACATAAATGGATTGAACCGACCCGTCTGCCACATAGGTTGGTGCCAAGATAGCCTTACCTTTCAGTCTCACAAATCTTGCACTCAAACCCATCCCAACAAGCATCGGAAAATCTTTTTCCGTCAAGGAATTGATGATTCCACCGCCCTTCACAACTACACCCGCTTCCGGTTCCGGAGTATCAATGGCTCCATATAGTTTCTCCTTAACGTCTTCACTTGCATTGGGAAACTCAATTCCATCCTTCAGTTTAACAATCAGAGCGTCTGGTTGGCTTGTTGCAATATCTTCAGCTTCCTTGTTGCTCAGGCCGAAGACTTTAGCAACAACATCTGATTGGAATCCGCGTAGAATCCCTAGAACTCCAGCCATGAAAAAGTAGGTGAATTGACCTGGGATTTGAGCTTTGGTAGTTTCACCGATGAATACAATGGTCATATCGGTTTCACCACCGTTGAACCACCATGACACCACCCCACTTGGCAGT
Organism: Lactuca saligna; assembly: GCF_052625555.1. Taxonomy (NCBI): domain Eukaryota; kingdom Viridiplantae; phylum Streptophyta; class Magnoliopsida; order Asterales; family Asteraceae; genus Lactuca; species Lactuca saligna. The sequence goes on along the minus strand of NC_136421.1, from coordinate 260,711,568 downwards.
GGAATTACATCCCCTTTCTTGATCACTACGACTGTTTCTTCCGTACTGTTAGGTGCCACCAATCCAACCGTGCACACACCTGTATACATGAAGGATATATAGATTCATAGCTAGTCATTGATTATCAAAATTACGTCGACGGTATATATACGTACGTACCTTGAAGAACATAACCGAATTTGGAGGAATCAGCATAGTGAGGAAGAGCGAATCCAAGAGGGTGGAGGAGAAGCTTGCCGGCACCAAGCTTTGAATCCTTCAACAATGGAGATTTGGAAGTTGACCATGAATAGTAACCTCCACCGTCACCCTCATAGGCCGTCTCGTCCGCCGCCTCCGCCACCAATTTCATCTCCATGTTTCTTTTTGATGTCAAAAATGGGAGATTTGCTAAATATATGTATCGAGAATGTAAAGGTTTGATTCCGTTCTACAATGAAAATGTAGGATATTTTTCGTTGCACGCAGGGGAGTGGTACATACATGAGTTTTTATACTAAAGATTAAACGGAAAAACTTCACAGTCTTTAGCGGCTTTAGTCCTTTTGACAAAAATATTTGCAACCAAGTCCTTATGGTCACTCATTCAAACTAGTTATACTTATTATATTGATTTTCTATTTATTAATTGTTTTAATTATTTAAAAATACAAATGCTCCAACCACTCCCTGTTCCGCCTCTCGCATCTCTTTCTCATGTTCAAGTGTCTCCCTCTCTAAGACCTTGTTTTCGAGCTCAACTTAACGAAGGAAATGAAGGGACATGGATGAAAGTGAAAAAAAAATCGTTGTTCCTAAGTTTTTAATGAGATGAATTGAAAGGTCAACTTTCCTTTTAACTCAGGAACATAAAATATATTTTTTTCCCTTTCTTCTTTCTTCTTTTTTTCTCTATGTATTCTTTCTCTTTCTTTTCTTTTCTTTTTGTTGCTAAATCTCGAGAACAAGGTGTTAACCCTAACACAGTTCACCTTATTCTCTCTTCTTCTTTTCCCTAAAACCTAACCTACATCGAAAAGCACCAAGACCCCTCATCTTCCTTCTTCATGTCTCTTTTTTAAAGTTGCGCTAACCAAACACAACTACCTTCATCGTCATTCAGCTTTGTCGTTGACCAACATAACCACACCACCACACACCACCCTTTTGTCATTTTAAGACCACCAAATGCCACCATTCGTTTCTCTACTATATGATATCTTTTTTATTTTAAGCAACCTTCATATCTCTCTACACATCATTAGTGAATGAAAACGACAAACCCTCTGCTCCATTACCGCCACTTAACTCGTTCGTATTAGTCAACCACTATAAATAGATTGAGGAAAAGGTGGTGATGGTAGTTGTATATTGGCGAGGATTTAAATTTGTCGTTTCTAAGGGAGTTTCTAAAGGTTAAACGTAGGTTTCGGAAAGATACATTTTTTAATGGTAAAGAAGTGTTAAAGAGTAGACCTCTAATTTTTTCTCTTTTTGGTTTTAGGTTTCTCTAAGCATAATCAGTAGTATATTATCAGATAGTAGCTATTTCTATAGATGAGCACAAGTCGGTTTGTGGCTAAAACTGAACCAAACAATAGAAAATTGGTTTTTCGGCTTAAAACCCATTTGGGTTTGGTTTCTGCATGGGTTGGTTTTGGTGTGTGTTTTCGGTTTGAGAGAGAGAGAGAGAGAGAGAGAGAGAGAGAGAGAGAGAGAGAGAGAGAGAAAGAAGGTGGGTGTAAGATCTTGTTTCCTGCCATTTTTGGGTTGTGGGCCGGAAGTCGATTGTGTAAGGCTTTGGGACTTAAGGAGACAAAGTTTAGTCATTATGGAAGGAGGTAATATTGGTTATAAATTGACTAGCCCGTATCTACGAGCATTACAAGTAGTCTTATCGATCTTTTGTGGTGGACGTTGACCAGTGCACAAGAATGTGTACTCGATCCCTTAATCCTTCACGTGACTCACATGTACATGTGAACAAGGAATTAGTCTTAATTTTTCAAAGATGAAAATTCTCATTCATCATACAATACAACTTGCATGATTCCAAGTTTCGGTCCAATTGAAACTTGGGTGATGAGAGTCTTTCCTTATTTTGGTAAATTTAGACACTACCACAAAAGAAAAAATCAAATCTATTTTCCAATATTGCTATCAATGGAATCATATAAACAACAATTTTTTCACAAATGCCATTGTAATGAATTTTAAAATAAATAAAATTAAAACTTTTTTTCATTTTATTTTAAAAACTTGCGAAAAACTTATCCTTACAATGCAAATGCATATGAAAACTTGTTGTTATCTATTCCTAAGCAAAATATCATAACTCTTAAGCAACCGCTCAAAATTCTGATCACCGAATCATGCGATCGAAATCCATCTTCCCAACCAGAATCAACATATTCTTCCTTTAAGTTTCCTCTTTTCTTTGATTCTTAAAACATCAACATGTGATCTAGTCACTTTATGTATAAGAATCTCAAATAGGAACTTAATTGAGTTAGATAGTGGACTTTACCCGAAGTAGAGTCAAACTTTGACTTTTACCATCCTAATGAACTTTCAGGTAAATAGAGCAGCTTCGCAACTGTGACATCCCCAAAATCACGGCCAGAAAAGACTGATTTTCATTTATGCTTTTAAAATAATTTCAGAGTAAATCCTTTTGATTTGAAAGAGTTGCGGAATTTGTTCCCAAAAACAAAGTATGATAAAATAAGATTTACCAAAGCATTTCTTAAAGAAATGTATTTTTCATTATATGATCAAAACTCGGGATGTCATGTTCCGATACAGACCATAAAGCATAAACGATAACATTACAAGTCATTCGACAAATATATACATATACAAACTTGTAAACAAAACAACTTGATGATTCATCCATCTTATGCCCTTGCGCCACTTCCTGTAATACAAATAAAACTGAGTGGGTCAGGCTTGGGAGCCTGGTGAGCATATAGGGTTTTCAACCCACAATAAATAATTATATTTAATTCCAACAACCAACAATAACCCAATTACCCATTCCCGTTATTCTCACTTTACGTCCGTAAAACAACTAACACAAGAGACCTAGTCTTAGAATATTTCATCGGGGTGACAACACATGCATTCGGGGGTTTCCCAGTAATATATGTCAAATAAGGCAATCATGAGGGGGATGGAGTACAACGAATGAACACCCAAGTTCATTAACACCTACGGGTGGAGAACCTGCTAGCGTTCCACAGGACTGTCTAGAAAAGTCTGTGGTCGTCATCTAAACTCCGCTAGATGACTGAATCAAAAACAACATCGAGGCCTGTCATCTGTTTATCACACGTCAACTATCTACCCATGTTCTACCCGACATATTAGTAGATAAAAATATATATTTTTATACATAGTTTAAAACCTATATAGCATTCTCATTCAATACATATTCCAAAACAACAGATGAGACACATACACATAACACATATTTCATAGAGGATAAATCATATCTATGAGATAAAAGAAAGTGAATATACATTCACACATATAGCACAAAATATACACATAAAACATATTTCGTATAAAATAATTCATAATTATGCGTTAGAAGAAAGTAACTACACACTCACTTGATCAGAAGATGATCGGACAACACTACGGCTTGTAGAAGTAGTATTCTTCGGTGAAACCGGGATCACTTCACACACCGGTTTCTCGCGGGCAAAGCTTCGGCTCGAAAACTCCTTTCTTCTCGGGATCTTCGGGCTTCGGGACTTGGTTCGGGTCTCGGGATTGATACCGGGGCTTCGGGGGTACTTCTTTGCACGTAAATCGAGGTAATATGGGTGAGAGATGAGAGAATGAGGAACCCTAAACGGATGACCCTTCAAATCTATTTATTGGGCAAAACTGGCCCTTGCCACGTCGTGGCACCTTTTTCCACGTCGTGGGCTTGGTCGTCACTGCATGCGTCATCGCAAGTTGCATCTGGGGGACTCCCGGAGGTATCAGAAGACTTGCCACATCGTGGTATCTGACAGTTTTGGGGTTTCGCGGCCCGAACTTCAGAAATTCATAACTTTCGCATACGAACTCCGTTTTCGACGTTCTTTATATCGGCGCGAAGGTGATATTATGCTTTACAACTATCGTTTAGACTTCATTGGCTAATTTTGACTTGATTTTTAATATATTATAAGTATATTACTTATATATTATTTTTAGTAGGTCGGGACAGGAAAACCCTGTTCGAAATTCATAACTCCTTCATCTGAACTCCGTTTTCGTCTGTCTTTTTATATATCAATGAGATCTTCAATTCTCATTTAGAAATTTTTGGCTAAATATCACTCGATCTCTATTTCGAGTATTCGGGCTGCATACCGCTAAGTCGAAACTCCGAAAAATCATAACTTCCTTATACGAAGTCAGATTTGGGCGTTCTTTTTATGCACGCTCTCGGTTTAAGGAACTCTACAACATTCGCTTAGATCACTAATGCTAAATATTGCACTAACGTAAATTTCACTTTTTACGTCATTCAGCGTTGCCGGTTCTGCCGTGAAACTTCGACAGGTCCTAACTTCTTCGTTATAACTCGGATTTTGGCATTCTTTATATATTCGGAAACCTCGTTTCAACTACTACAACATTATACATAGATATCGGCTTTATCTAACATTTCATTTTGACGCTTATTTTTATTTTTAATTAAATTAAGTCACACAATTAAACACATAACACATAATACTCAAATATTTCATCATTAATACTTCAAAAAGAGTTACAAGGGTTAACCTAGACTATTACATCAATGATAATGTCTAGCCTAGAAATGCGGGCGTTACAACAACCAATTCCCCTTCCTTTGACAATAGAAACATATGGACCCTTTGTGAATGGTACACAGGATAATCTCAGACTTAGCCTTTCTCTTTACCATTTGGCCAACCGAGTTGACTATGGCCGATCCCTTTCCAGTGGGAAGAGAAAGCTTTTCTGGATTTCCAATGTTACCATTGTCAATGTCCATGAAAGTTTGGGAAGTCGATCTTCCAATCAAATTTTCTTTACCAGTTCTCCAAATCATTGTTGATTCAACAACATCAATCAAATAAGTAAGATCATTAAGGGTTATGTCATAGTCTGTTACATAGTAGTTCCAAAGGAACTCACTATGTGACTTAGGAAGTGATTGAAGAACCTTGTCAACGACCAACTTTCTGAAGACTTTGACACCCAACTCTCCTGGCCTGTCTATATATGACTTCATCTCCAAGATGTGAGCACACACAGATTTTGCCTGCCATTAGGGCTTGAGTGACCTTAAACTTGTGGGTTAGGGAGAATAATTAGAGGAGGTAGAGGAAGTGAAGTATGATTTCCATGATCCAACCACGGGACATCTTCTTTATTAGGAAAGCTTGTTCCAAGAGATTTGGGAAGATCATAATTGTCTAAACTAGACAATGGGAGAAATTCAAGTTAGTTGATTTAAATCCTTAATAAAACACCTAATATGAGATATTAAGGCTAGGACCCAACACAGTATTTTATAACTTGGAAGAGAGATGTCGTAATCCAAGCTATAAAATATTTGAAGGTAGTCGAATGACGATTCACCAATTTCCACCATGAAAACGAAATGTATTATTAGGTTTTAATTGGATTTGAAACTCCTAGATATCTTGAGATTCATTTAACTTTTCAATGGCATTTCTAAATCTCGATTGTGCCATCTTAAGTTTGTGACTAGGATGCCGAGGATCACAAACAAGGTGTGAATAACTATGCAACTATATTTGGTACCCTTAATATTTATCACCTATCGATGTGCCGGTTAACCACACGCGCTACACTGATCTATGATAAACCTTAAGCCACCCTTTGCCAACCTTGTTAAATCCAAGTTAGTGTGCTGGTTAACCACACACGCTCCACTGACGACTTAAGCAAGGTGAAAAGTGTAATTTCATGGGTTAGCACCAAATTCACATTTTCCTAAGTAACTAAGATTGAGAATTTATAAGTGTTTAGTTACTTAGTATTTATCATTATACATTTAATGAAGGGAGAATTAGAGTCTTGTCCTACCCGTTTGGCTAATGACCCTTCACCAGTCAAGGAAGCGGTGGGTGAGAGTGGACACCCATTAAACTGTCATTTTATAGGCAATAACATTATACTCCCCTTATAAACCGGCTTCGTGAATGAGGTCTACTAACGGTAAGACTAACTTTGTTCTTATACACACACACACACACACACATATATATATATATATATATATATATATATATATATATATATATATATAACTATTAACTATCAATATTATAATAGTATAAGGGTTGAATTTTAACTTTTAGAATTCTAATGGTTTAACCTGGAATTAGAGTATTCATGAGGGGAAACTTTCCAAATTCCAAAACTTGACGGCAAGTTTTGAACAATTAAAAAACTTTTGGATTTTCATAACTTATGAGTTTAATTAATTTTTTAAAAACTTTAATGAAGAGACTCTTGAACATCCATAACTTGAGGACAAGTTATGGAGTTCGTAAGACAATTTATGATGAAAAAGACTCTTCAATTGTGTAATCCATAACTTGAAGACAAATTATCGAATCCATTAAAAGATTTAGATCAAGAATTAACTAACAAACAATTTGCAAATAATTCCTATGATCTACCAAAACTCATAAGTGTATGAACAATCATATCAACAGTTTCAAGAATTAGATAAACACACATAAAACTTGAAATTTTGATAATAACCTAGAAATTGGTTTACCATAATCATCACCACATCAAAAAACAGGTTTTATTAGTCTAAAACAGTTTAAGGTAATGATTCTAGACCAATTCCAGCCTTAAAACTCGAAGATATGCTGTCAGGGGGTCCAACTCGTCGAGTGCATGAACAAACTCGACGAGTTGGATGATTTTAGGCATGGACTTGTCGAGTCCCTCCCTGGACTCGTCGAGTTAGTTGTCCAGACAACATATAAACTTCAATTTTCAGCAATTTGCATCAAGTATAAATGAAAACAAGCCTAGTCTCTGATACCAGTGATGGGTTTTGAGCATTCTAACACTCCTATGGTGTACATGCAACCCTATAAACATTGGATCTATGTTTTCTCTATTATACATGCAAATATTCAATATTCCAAGGTTTCATCCTAACTAGCATAATATGAAGTATATATAATACAATCCGATGTCCGTTTTCGTTAGACTTTTTACCGTTGTACTAGTATTAACGAGACCTTCGATTCTCGTTTTAGTTGTTTCGGTTAAAACTCACTCGATCTTTATTTCGAGTTTTTAACTGTCTACCGCTAATTCGAACTTTAGAAAAATCATAACTTCTTCGTACGAAGTCAGATTCAAATGTTCAATATATGAAAGTTCATTATTTTTACGAGTTCTACAACTTTCATTAAGGTCACTAAGGCTAAAAGTAGTTTATCAAAAACTCACTTTTTACGTGAAATAACGTTTGTCGGATTTATTGCGGATCTACGATTGGTCATAACTACTTTGTTATAACTCGATTTTGGAAGTTCTTTATATTTTTGAAATCATTGTTAAAATCTCTATGACTTGGTTCATCCCGATTAAGATTATTTAACATTTTAAATTTTGAGGGTCAATTATGTAAATATATCCAATATGATAAAAATTTTCTTTATTATTTCAAAAAGAACTACTAATTACACTATTACATAGATTTGAAATAACGGTTTGTTACACATTTTCACCCATTAACTTTCTAAACTCTCTTGTTTATCACTATAGTATATATAATATGATTATTGTTAATAATTTTCCTTCGTTAACTTATAAAAAACTTTTATATATATATATATATATATATATATATATATATATATATATATATATATATATATATATATATATATATATATATATATATATCGTTATAAATTCAAGGTGATCATCATTTCGATGAAAATTTAGAACGTTCATTGTCTTACGTGTTAGCACTTTTTTAAATGTTTTTTTATGTGTGTGTTATAAAAAACTTTCTTGTTTATCACTAGTTAAAATTTAATAACTAAAACAATAAAACTTACATATAATATTTAATTATCATCTTCATCGCGTCCGAATAAATCTAAAATATGTACAACCAAATTTGCTTGAAGTCAATGATTATGTAGTTTTGTATTTCTTTGAATATACTGTTTAAAATTGTTCAAAACACCAGTGGTAGTTGTTGGAGATTTCACTATCTAGACTAATTTTCATTTTTCGTTGCGAACATCATTGCATTTTTTTCGTTTGTATTATTCATAATTTCTTTGAGTAAAAATTTGTCTATTTCTATAAGTAGCTTCTATTGTTTCATGATTTGGATCCATAATTTCTTTCCTAACAGTTCTAGTTATACACAATTGAAATGATTGAGATAATGAAAAAAAAATTTGTGGTAAGATATTAATTTATACAAGCTAAAATTAAAAGAAATATAAACAAAATTTTAAAGAAAATTATCATAAAAGTCCTAGTATTTTCAAAAAAGTTATATTTTAGTCCAAAATTTTACTTTTGGAACATAAAAGTCCCGATTATTTGGTTTTACACGATAATATGTCATTTCTTGTTAAAAGAAAAAAAAAAAATTTTTTGTTAAATTGAATCAAAATGAAATAAATAGGACTTTTATGTTCAAAAAATAAAATTTATGATTAAAATGTAGTTTCTAAGTTTATAAAAATTTCATAGATGGTCCTGTGATCTCTCGAAATCTGAGATATAGTTTATAAGTTTATAAAACCTCATAAATGGTCCTTAAAAAGACTTATTTATCATTTATATTTTTTATTTTTTATTTAAACTTATTTAAAAAAAATAAAATCTTATCTTAAACTCATCTATCTATCTATCTATCTCACACACACATAAAGAGAGAGAGAACAATTCATTCCTATAGAAAAAGAAATAGTAATGGTGAAGGAAAAGATGAATGATTTATGCCTTAGTGTTATGAGTTTCTTCAAGTGCCCAATATCATTGACGTAATGAGACCCCTTATCAGCCTCTACACCAGCGTCACCTACGATCGAATAAACATTAAAAAATGGCTCGAATGTGGCCACAACACCTGTCCGACCACCATGCAAGTCTTCAATTCCACAGACGTCATCAGTTGAATTACCGCTTTTGATCTGATTCTTTTTACAAAGAAGTCAAAGAACGATTAAAGAAAACCAACACAGATGATGCTTTCTTCTCACCGTTCAATTTTGTTCTTTAGAAAGGCAACTTGGATTTATAAATTAGCGTTGTTAGGATTTTAGAGTCACTCACCCTATTCGATTATGATTCGAGAAGATTAATCACCAAACAAAAAAGACTTATTAAACGAGCTTTGTCATCTTACCAACACGTTAACAAATCAGATAACAATTGAAGCCAAATTAACCGTTATCATCGCGATTTCCACATCCAAGTCGACCAAAAAGGATCTCCTTCGGCAGGGGATTGTGAGAACCATTGGACGGATCCCGATCGGTTCTGAAAATACAATTACAATAACATAAAAAGAATCGTTCGTATATCGTCGCCGATCACACTTTTCTAGCGTGAGTTGAGAGAGAGAGAGAGAGAGAGAGATGCCTAAGGGGGAGTTTTTATTTATTTTCTTTTTAAAAAAATAGATTTAGATAAAAAAATCAAAAAATTTATTATAAATGATATATAATTTTTTTTATATGGGTGACAAAAGAGTTGAAATCACATAATAATATATATATATATATATATATATATATATATATATATATATATATATATATATATATATATATATAAAAGATTTTTTAAACTCTGGGATTATATCACTAATTCACTATTTATCATTTGTCAAAAACATATGTTGGCATGACGGATATATTCAACCACAAATTTTATATAATATTAATTTTGGATGGTCTAAGGAATAATTAATATCACCCCAATAACTAGATCCTAATCTGCTCCACTTCCCACTCCCACTGTTTCAGTACAACAGATGATCCACCTTAGAACATCTCAATTCCACTCCTATTTTCCATTTTTTCCCTCATTTCTCCTCCATTCTTCTCTAACTCTCCCCCATTTTGGGAGATAGGAATAGTATTACACCAAATATGGTGGTATACTATTCATTTCTCCCAAAATGGAGATGAACTTTGCGTTATTGGTTTTAGTCCTTCTGTTTATATATTTATACATTTCTAGTTCGTTTTTACTTACTAATTATAATTTAAATATAATATTTAATAATTATAATATTTTGTTATATATTAAATTATATTAATTAATTATAAATAAAAAATTTGTTTTTTTCATCAAATTCATATAAAAAATTAAAAACATATTGAAATTTTAAAAAATGATAACGTATTTTACAAAAACTTATAATTAAAATATATATTACAAATACGATAGAGGTTGAATTGATGACAGACGAATACTGTCAATTCCAGTAATTTCTTGCTCGATATAAACGTATTAAAAATAAAAAAGCACACTTCAATCTACGAAATGCGTTAGTTGATCATTTGTGGAAAATTTATTCCAACGCATAAATATGTTATCTATGCATGTATAATATTTATTTAAAAATGTGTATGTCTAATATTTATATAAATGTATGTATAATATTTATTTAAAAGTGTGTATGTGTAATACTTTTATAAATTTGTGTATAATATTTCTTTATAAGTGTATTATAAATATAATATTGTTTATTTAATATTAATGTAATGAAAAAAATATAGATTATATATTTGTTAAAACTAAATTAGTAGAGGGGTGTGTTTGCAAATATTTGTATGTTGAAATAATAAAATATATTTGGAATATACTTTTTGGGGTTAAAAATGGGAGAAAAAATGGAGTAGGGTTGGAGATAAAACACTATTTACTCCATTTTGGGGGGGGGGGGGGGGGGGGAAATGGGGATGGGTTGGAGATGATCTTAATGATCTAAACCAGAAAACAACAAAATCACATCAACCAATTTTGTGTTTCCTTCTTTGATCCGTCCTTCCCACTGTCACTCACTGCCGATTTAGGGTTCGCCCACCTCCACCGTCATATCGATATCCCTTATGTTGCTCCCAATAAATCAATGGCGAGTTTCAAGCTGCAAAAAACTCATCCTATAGCGTCCGACTTCAATTCCATCACCTACGACTACAAAAATAAATGAGACAGATCAGTAGAGACTTATAAGATGTTTTATTAGAGGTATGAGATGTTTATGTTGAGGTATGAGATATATCACGCCAAAGAAACTCCGCCTCCTTTGCATATGCGTTCCTTTTTTTTTCTCCCAGAAACAAAATCGACCTCGTTAGATCAGACTGCTTCTCCATCTTCGACCGTCGGCATCTCATTTTGCTTGATTATGCTTATGATCATTACCAAAAGACTTTAGGTATGTTGCTTCTCTAATTTGTGATAGTCTAATTTCACACCAATTATGTGCGTAACGATTACAACTTTATGATTATGGATTGATTTTTCTGGGGAGTCCCTTACTCATTTTATGGGGTTTCTTTGTATCAAGGATATAGAGCCTGATCCACAACATATAGCATCGGATCCACAGCAGCCCAATGCATCATCATAGCCCATCACAATATACTCACGTTTATAATGTATTTACTTATTCAATTGTATAGTCAATAGATCCAAAAATATCTCATGTAGAATAGCTTGTAATCTGTTGTAATTGAGACTATATATGGCTATATATGGCGTGTTAATAGTGGAATACAAATCAGGTCATTCGATCATATTCTTTTATTTACTCTATATGGTATTAGAGCTCCAATAGCTCCTACGATTTCTTCACACCCACTCGATCCAATTCATCTTCAATTCTTAATCACACACAATCAACATGTCCAGCATCATCGAAGTCACAACCCATACCCACTTTCCAATAAAACTTACAGCCAACAACTTTCCAGTTTGGAGGAAGCAAGTAGTAGCAACCCTAACTGGACTAGGGCTCGAAGGTTACGTTGATGGATCCACAGAAGCTCCAGTCAAAACCCTAGCCGCCGACAGCACATCTAAACCAAACCCAGCATACATGAGCTGGTATCATCAGGACCAAATTATTCTCGGTGCCCTATTAGGAAGCTGTGCTGAAACAATCCAGCCGATTGTCTCCTCATCCAACACAGCTTATGAAGCTTTTAAGCGTCTGACATATAGCTATGCGAGTGTCTTCAGGTCTCGTATCATCTCCTTAAAATCAAGATTAGCCAACAATCCCAAAGGTACACGCTCTATCACTGAGTATCTCCATGACATGAAGAATATTGCTGATGATCTAACTCTAGCTCAAAGCCTCGTTGACGAAGAAGACCTAGTAGTCCACGTACTAGGATAACTAGGAGATGACTACACTCACATTGCATCTGCTTTGAAAATTCGTGACACTCCTATCACGTTCCCTGACCTTTTCGATAAGCTTCTTGATCATGAGCGATCTCTCAAAGAAACTCAACCTACACCAATTATTGCCACTGTCAATAACACCCAGAAATACTCAAATCGCTACCCATCAAAAACAAACCAGGAAAATCGCAATCAGCCACAATTTACCAACAACAATAACACCACTGGCAATAGGAATTTCCGCTCCCATGGTTCTAACTATGGAGGTAACAACAACTAACAGAAAGGTAACAGAAATAACAGTTTTTGTCAATTTTGTAGTATACCAGGGCATGAAACCAAGGATTGTAGGAAGCTCTCTCAGTTCCTAAGAGAAAACAACATCAGCATATCTATGTCTTCTCCTAGTCCCACGGTGAACACTATAACTGCTGTCTCTACATCAACCACGCCACCTTGGATGCTTGATACTGGAGCCTCTCATCATGTTGCATCAAATCCTGGTTCCTTCCATACCCTATCAGAATACGGAGGCCCTGATGAGATCGTGCTAGGAAACGGTAAAGGACTATCCATCTCTCACACTGGTCATTCTATTCTTCCTACCTCTTCCCGCCCTTTGAACTTGCACAATGTTCTCTATGTACCTCAGTTGCGTAATAATCTCATATCAGTAGCCAAACTCTGCAAATCTAACAAAGTTTCTGTTGAATTTTTCCCTTATTTTTTCCTTATCAAGGACCTACGCACGGGCACCATTCTCATGCAGGGAGTGAACATCAATGATGTCTACTATGCAGCCATTTGCTCTCTTCGTAATATTCCAAGCATCAACTCCACTGTTTCCTCCAAGTGCACCACCAACTCTTGGCATCACAAGCTCGGTTACCCTTCCATCAAGATTTTTAAATTTCTATCCAGTCGTTTAGGTCTCTCCTGTAATAAAAATTCGACTGTTTCTTTTCATTGTGAGTCATGTTCTATTAATAAAAGCCATAAGTTACCATTTGGTTCCAACTCTTTTACAGCCACAAAACCATTGCAATTAGTATACTCGGATGTATGGGGCCCGGTCCAAACCTCAAATGATGATTACAAATACTATGTCACCTTTATTGATTACTATTCTCGGTATATCTGGCTATAACCCATGAAATGAAAATCCGATGTGTCCATTTTATTCCCTCAATTCCACACTCTAGTCGAGAAATACTATAACACTTCCCTCATTTCTCTTTTCACTGACAATGGCAGTGAATTCATCAAACTTACCTCCTATCTCCAACAACATGGCATCTCTCACTTCACCACCCCACCTCATACTCCCGAGCAAAATGGAATTACTGAAAGTCGCCATAGACATATTGTTGAAACCAGCTTATCTCTACTACATCATGCCAATCTTCCCCTTACCTTTTGGACCCATGCTTTTCAAACCGCCGTACACCTCATTAATCGCCTTCCCACACCAATCCTTCAGTATCAATCTCCATATCAAACTCAAGCCATTTGGTTGCCTTTGTTACCCATGGCTTAGACCATACTCTCTCACCAAACTTCATCCAAGATTCGCCAAGTGCATTTTTCTTGGTTATTCCTCATCGAAATCAGCATACAAGTGTTATGACCCCACATCCCACAAACTATACCATTCCCACCATGTTGAATTTATCGAACACATTTATCCCTTTCATACTGAACAATCTACCTCCTTACCCTCGGTTGATGCTCTCTGTTCCCCCATAGCCTCACAACCAGATACCACAGCTTATACATCCTCACCACTTTGTTGTCCCACTCCCACAGTCACTCATTCTATCCCTATACACACTCATCCAACTGCATCGAGCTCTACCACAAATACCACATCCTTACCACAGAATAATCTACCATCACCTCAAAATACTCCACCATCACCACAACTTATTCCGCTCTCACCTCAACCCAATCTGTCCCCCCTCCTTCACCTCAACATAATGCACCGGATCCACAATCACCACTTCAGCTACCCTCTCCTATCCAACTACATCCACTATCTCCTCCTCGTACCCATCAGATCAGGAAACCAAATTCAAAATATTTCAACAACTACCTTATCAATACCATAACCCTTCATCCCATACCTCCTACACTTGAACCATCTACTCATATACAAGCCTTGAAAGAACCCAAATGGCGACATGCAATGGACTCAGAATTCAATGCTCTCTTACAAAATCAAACTTGGGATCTTGTTCCCTTATCCACTCAAAAACCTATTGGTTGTAAATGGGTCTTCCGCATTAAACGAAATCCGGATGGCACTATCTCTAAATACAAAGCCCGTCTAGTTGCCAAAGGATTTCATCAACAATATGGAAAAGACTATTTTGATACTTTCAGTCCAGTCACAAAACCGGTCACCATTCGTACTATTCTCTCCATAGCTCTTTCAAACAATTGGCCCTTACGACAACTTGATGTCAACAATGCATTCCTTCATGGTACTCTTCATGAGGAAGTTTTCATGTCTTAACCACCTGGATACATTCACCCTCAATACCCAAACCACATCTATAAACTCAAAAAATCCATCTATGGTCTAAAACAGGCTCCCAGAGCCTGGTACATTGAGCTTACCACTTTTCTCATCCAGTTCGGCTTCAGAAAATCCTTAGCCGATGCCTCCTTGTTCATATACAAACATCAACTTATCACTTGCTACTTCATGGTCTATGTTGATGATATTTTCATAACGGGCAATGACACCTCCTTTCTCACTCACTTCATCAAATCCTTGAGTAACAAATTTTCCCTCAAGGATCTGGGTATGCTCCATCACTTTCTAGGTGTTGAGGTAATTCCCACACCCACCGGTCTTTTCCTCTCCCAACATCGATATATCTAGGACATTCTAACTCAATTCCACATGGAAGGGGCCAAAGATGTCACCACTCCACTTAGTGCTACTGAACCGTTATCTCTCACTGATCAATCTCCCACAGTTGATGCCACACCTTATTGCAAACTTGTTGGTACTCTTTAATACCTTGCCTTTACTCATCCGGATATCTCCTTTGCAATAAACAAACTCTCTCAATTCATGCATGCTCCTCGCTAAACTCATTGGCAGGCTCTCAAACGTGTCCTTCGCTACCTCAAAGGTACAATACATCATGGTCTAGTTCTTAACTGTAACTCCTCTCTCACACTCTCAGCGTTTTCTGATTCTGATTGGGGCGGAGTTCATAGTGTCGGACGCTCAACGACAGCCTACTTGCTCTACCTTGGCACCAACATTGTGTCATGGAGATCCACTCGTCAGAAAACAGTCTATCGCTCCTCCACGGAGGCTGAATATAAGGCCTTAGCAAATACATCAACAGAAATCACTTGGCTCAAGAACTTACTTCTCGAACTTGGTGTCACTCCTACTACTACTCCTACACTTTTTTGTGACAATACGGGGGCGACATATCTGTGTGCAAATCCAGTTTATCACTCCTGAATGAAGCACATAGCCTTGGATTATCATTTTGTTCGGAAACAAATTGCATCTGGCTCATTAAAAGTTCTCCATGTTCACTCTCAAGATTAGTTGGATGACATGTTAACCAAACCTCTCTCACGAGCACCCTTCTTGAAGCATAGATCCAAGATTGGAGTCTCCGATGGATCCTCCATCTTGCGGGGGCGTATCAAGGATATAGAGCCTGATCCACAACATATAGCATCGGATCCACAGCAGCCCAATGCATCAGATCCACAGCAGCCCAATGCATCATCATAGCCCATCACAATATACTCACGTTTATAATGTATTTACTTATTCAATTGTATAGTCAATAGATCCAAAAATATCTCCTATAGAATAGCTTGTAATCTGTTGTAATTGAGACTATATATGGCGTGTTAATAGTGGAATACAAATCAGGTCATTCAATCATATTCTTTTATTTACTCTATACTTTGTTTGTATTTTGAAGAGAAAATGATCGGTTAGAAGGGGAAGAAAGATCGTAAGTTTTCCAAGAAGAATATCTCATCCGTTCTTAAACATAGAAGAAAAAACAAGATTACTTTCAACACAAAGACGTTTGAACGGTAATATTCTCTTCAATTTATCTGCGCATACACTGATACGGTGTACTTTGTTGTTCTTTCTTTAATCATCAAGAAATGCAATATTTCTTAGGTTGGTTTATTGGTAATTTTGTATTAGTCATGAGTATGGACAAGTGTTGTAAGTAATTACTCTTTCATCGTTCGGTTATTACGTGCTTGGGGTTTATGAGTTGTTATACTCCCAAATTTTATTAAGATCTAATACGCACTAAGAACTCATCTTCTAATGCATTGTTGCAGAAGAGAAAACAGATGTTGAAAAAAAAGGTAGTGAAAACATTAGAGGTTATATCCAATTCAAAACATACAAATCCTTAATGTTATATATTATTGATCTTTAAATATGATTAGAAAAAACTCTGGAAGTAAAGTCAATTGAAAAATCTCAATGCCATCCGTTATACCCTCCATATAAAGTTGTGGTATTTAAACTCTGGATTATTGTTCTATTAGACCATCCGTTATACCCTCCATATAAAGGTGTGGTATCTAAACTCTGGATTATTGTTCTATTAGACCATCCGTTATACCCACCACATATTATATATGTGGTGGGTGCCACGTCAACATCATATTCCACTACTACTAACATGGGATACCTACCACTAACACACCACTCCACATCATTATTTTTATTTTTTTAATTCAAAAATACAATAAAATTACATTTTTTATAATTAAAAAGCATTCATTTTTTTAAACTATTTTTTCATTAATTATAAAAATAAAATAACAACTTTAAACTACATTACTTAGTTAATCTAGAAAAAAACCATTACATTAATTAAAAAAACAAACAAACATTATTATAAATATCATAATCGTCGTTCATGTTATGTTGGTACGAATGTTCCGCGATATCTTCTCGAAGATTGAAACACGTTTCACTGTTATGAATTTCAACAACTCGCTCTAAAAAAACATTAGTTCCGGGTACGAACTCCTCAATTGGAACGACAACGTCGTTCGGATCATACGTGCAAATCGCTCGACATTCATCTTCAATAATCATATTATGCATTATAATACATGATATGACCATTCTTTTAATTCTTTCTTTATCCCAGAGTCGTGTATCATATTTCACTACATGTCATGACTGCTTAAGGACTCCAAAAACCCTCTCGATATCCTTTCTCGCCGATTCCTGTTTTTTTTGTAAAATTTTTTGCCTTTTCACTTCAAGGAACCGAGTATACCTTCATCAATGTAGAATAATTTGGGTATATCCCATCACCAAGGTAGTAACCGTATTTGTACGCGTGCCCGTTCATCGTGAATGCCATATCAGATGCTTTGCCGGTCCAAATATCGTTGAAAAGTGGAGACTGGCCAAGAATACTAAGGTCGTTGTTAGACCCTGCTACTCCAAAAAAGGCATGCCATATCCACAAATCTTGAGATGCAACAAATTCTAGGATGATAGTTGGTTCACCTATATCTCCTCGAGTGAACTGACCACGCCATGCAGTTGGACATTTTTCGCAAGCCACATGCGTACAATCTAGACTGCCAAGCATACCCGAAAATCCATGTCTCTCTTCATGAGCCGAATATAATCTCTCAATATCACATTAAGTAGGTTTGCGCAAATATTCTTCGTGAAAAACCTCATAAACACATGCAGAAAACCAATCTACACATTCAACTGTGGTCCTCTCGGATACTTTCAAGTATTCGTCAGATGAATCAAATGTTATACCGTATCCCAAATACCTAAGAGCAGCCACACATTTTTTTATACTACTAAAACCCATTCTTTCTCTAGCGTCGGGTTTTTGTTCGAAAAAATCATAACGAGATTCTAAAGGATTACTAATACGTAAAAATATAGCCTTATTCAGACGGAAACGATGTTCGAACGAGTCGTCATTATAAAGACAATTATCGACAAAGTAATCACGTACCAATAAGTCGTGTGCGGCTTGGCGATCACGATTGACGATCGCCCTTGTACGAGCTGCATTCGAAATTTCTTCGTCGTGAATGTGTTACACAACGTTGAAGAATGTCTCGACGAATTCTACGTCGTCATCCGTGTCAAAACTTTTTAAAATTCCATATGTATTGTGGAATCCATGTATATGTGTTTTGTGGTTTTAGAGAATAGAATGAGGTGTAAGTTTTGGTATAATAGAAGGTTTATTTATATTTAGTGAATTGAGTTTGAAAAAAAAAAAAAGAAACGGCCAAAATAGCCGTTCAACGGCCAAAAAACCAACAACCAATCACATTGTTCGTTTGAATCCGTCGTCGGGAGCACGAAGAAGCACGACCATGCTCGACCACGGAACGTCGGGGTGGTGTGCATGATTCGTTATCGTGGCCAACTAGACCACGATTCCATTCGTGGTACGTATACCACAAGGCCTTATCAGGATACTGTGCACATTGATTGTTTTCCACATTAGGGTTACCACTTATGGAAAGACAAATGAAAGTATTATATGGTATATCTGAACTTTACATTGTAGTTTTCCACATTAGGGTTATGTTTTGTATAGTTATCTGATTAAATTCAAAATCTTTTTTGTACAATCTTAACTTCAAAAAACAATTTAAAAACATTGGAGGTAATGGTTGACCAAGTCAAATGATTTTTTTTATGTGTAGGAGAGTCTTTCATTCATTTATTCTAAAATCTTATGTTTGTATATTAGGCTTACATGTACTGAGTTATGCCCCTGGGTATTATTTTAAAGAAATTATTTTGGCTGTGTATGAGCATTGTTTGGTCTCATTTCATAAAATGAAATGAATTATTTACTTAATGGTTTTTGGAATTAATAAAATTCACTTTTGCACATATGGACTTCATTAAGACAGTCAGTGACAGTTTTTTCCATCTTAATTTTCTACAGATGCATTTTGGTGGATGAAAATGACAATGTTCTTACCAAAGCAGAATTATACATCTAGTTTAGTTTGGTTTCATTATTATATTTATATACTTTTAAGAATTTTTTTTGAACGACACTTTTAAGAAATTAATATAACTTTATATCATGTATTCTCTTCTTCTCTCGAGCAGCGACTTATCATATTGTTCCCAAGACAAGTAAATATTCAAAACCAATTTGACTTAAGATCCAAGCGCATAAATTGGAAAACATTCTTCACTAATAAAATATGCTTCTGAAGTAAGTTTATTCAACACCCAACATTGAATACCAAATGAAGAGCAGTTTGTTAAATGATAACAGTTGATTAAAAAAAGATTGCAAGTGCTGCTTACATACGATACTGTTTAATTTGATAGAAGATTGAGAAAGATAATTTGCTTCACTGAGCATTCAGTGTATTTTTATTCAATTGAAAACAGGAATTACTCCTTCAGGTAGATTACAACAGTAGACGATTTAGGTTAGTTTTTTTTATTCGCATAGAAAGAAAATGTACAGAAAGCGATTAGTTTGTGTTGAAGAAATGAAGAGAATCACAATACTAATTCATGATTTAATGAAGGGATCGATTTTACATACCCTCTTTGTAGTAAAAAAAAGGGGCAAGTGAAATATGTAAATATGTATGTTTATGTGCAGAGTAAATTACACGAATGGTCCCTATAGTTTGAGGTGATTTACATATTTGATCTCTAACTTTTTTTGTTATCTTGTAGCATCCCTATAGTGTGATTTTGTGGTCGTTGGTCCTGAACGACTTAAAAAGACTTTCATAGTTTTTCTCATTTTTTTTTTAATTTTTAATTATTTGTTTGAACTTTTATTCACCCAAAGGTTTATCATCTTCCTCACTCTCTTGAAAGAATCACTACCATTGACATCCCTTGTTCTTGACTTCAACCTACAAATCAGAAATCAGGGTAGAGAGGAACCCCATGGCAGCACCGTTTGCAACTAAAAGAAACCCCATCACACCCCAAAAGTCCCTATAATTCAAGCTTGATTGTTATGATGGAGTACAAATGATCTGTAAAAATGTAGAAATATGGAGACCTTAATGATACTGTTTTGGATCCAAATTTTTCGAGCTTTGGTTTCCAGCGTTCGGTGTAACTCGACCCACAACTTGGTAGGGAAACGCGAATAATGTTGCATCCATGGCGGTGTTTGATCCCCTTTGTCCGATTCCAATTTTGTAGATCTGAGTTGTAACAGCCAGATCAAAGGTAAAATTCTTTAAATTTAATATGCATATTTTAATTTTGATAAGGTCGTACGCGGGGTGTAACCAAGTGTTACGCAGGGGTAGCTCATTAATGTGGTCACATGATTTTTCTTGAGTACGTTGGGCATACCTAGAGTATGCATGGCGTACTCATGGCGAATGCAAATCCTAATTTTAGGGTCTTGGACCCTATAAAACCTCATTATTTCCCTTAAGGATTGCCTTATCTTCAGCCTCCATCCTCTCAAGCAGTCCTCTCGAAACCCTAGCCCCATCTGTGATATTCTTGAGCCCTTTGAGTGATTTGGTGTGTTTTTGGTGCATATTACAGAAGAAGGAGCTCATTGGAGAAGTGTTGGTTAGCTTGGAGCTTGTAGATAAAGACTTCGTTAATCTTGATCATCCTTCTGGAGGTATAAAGTCTCAAACTTTATGGTTCATTGCTTAGATCTAGTTTAGCTTAGGGTTTTGGCATATTTTGGTCCTATGGGTTGGTTCTTGTTAGTAAAAGCTACTCTAGAAGCTTATGTTAGCATTTCTTGATGTTTCTGAGGTTTCTAGTGCATAAAAATTGCATCTTGATGGTCATAATAAGAAGTTAGAGTTTGGTTTTGGGCTTCTTTGAGCCATGCTAAGGCATCAAGTTATTGACTTTATCAGTTACGACGTTTCTTAGGTTGAGATCGATGAGTTGGACGAAAGGTCTTTAAGCATTAAGAGCTTAATAACAATTTTTGGACAGCTAACAAGTACATTAGGCATACCTTCTAGGTATGCACGGCATAACGGGTTTAGCTCGTGCCCCATTTCAGTGAAGGTCCAGTATGTTGGGCGTACGCATCGCATGCTCACCTGAAGCCCATTTGGGCCATTTTTGGGCCTTGATCCATGGTTAGTTGGGTCCAGAGTAGGAAGAGAAGAAGGCTCTTTTACCCTTTGTAAGATAGATTATGATTTGGGCGTTTATTTTCGGGTTATTACCCAAAATAATAATTAGGGTTGGTTTGAATGTGTTCAGTGTGAGGAGCCTTTGTAGCAGGAGCTTGTGTGTGATTTTTTATCATCGTACTGAGGTGAGTCTCTTAACTATACTTGTGGTTCGAAGGCACCAATGTTGGCCCACTGGATTATGTTTGTAGAATCCTAGTTATTTGTGTGATACTTACATATTTTGTATGTTGGGCGGGGCCCATTATATGAGTTAGGGCGAGGCCCGTTATACTTATTGGATGGGGCCTATTATGCGAGTTAGGGTGAGGCCCATTGTAACGTTCAAGTTCTGGTAAGTTTACCTTGTAGCCCTAATGCAGTTTTCTTTCAAAATTGGTCCCTTGGTTAGTATGTAGGGTGTACTCAGTGGGTACGCTTAGTGTGCTAGCCATAAGTCTGGTCGCGGGACTCAACCACGTACGCGGGGCGTACGTGGAGTATGCATGGCATACGTGAGTCTGAGACAAACCCTAATTTTTAGGGTTTGCACCATATTTAAACCTCATTATAGCCTCATTCGGACATGTTTAACCAGCCTCCACCCTTCCTTGTCCTAGAAATGAAACCATAGAGTGATTTGGTGAACTTTGAGCTTGATAAAGAGATTTTGGTGTCTTAAGATGAAGAAGAAGAAGAAACCCTTGAAGAAGTTAATTGAGCTTGTGGATCCAGGATCACTTCCACTTTTGCAAGCTTTTTGAGTTAAAAAGCTTACTCCTTTGCGCTCTTCTACGTTAGATATAGTTCATGGAACATTTGTGCATATTTTTGAGTCCTTTGTATTAAATGAGAGCTTTTGATCTACTCCAGAGACAATGGATGCTAAATCTTAGCTCCATTCGGTCCCCAAGTTCATAAAATGGTTAACTTTATGGAGCATTTGGACTCATGCATGTCTTAAGACCTTTTAAGCCATGCATGTGTGTAAAGTTGCCAACTTTATGTGATAAGTGGTCTTATAGAACCAGATTTGAAAATTTGGCTTGAAGTCTCAATGGAATAAGTGCTTAATGGAGTAGGGTGGCAAGATGAAGAGTACACTACGCGTACTAGCTCTAGAAGGTGTACGCTAAGCGTACAAGCCGAGTACGCCCGGTGCACTCAGTAGATGGGCTTTTTGGGATTGCATTCTCAGTTTAAGCCATAACTTGGGTTTTCTTCATTTAGGCCTTGCTGGGCAATAAGACTTTTGATCTGGGCTTCTGGCTAGTGCTTTGGGTTCCTTTGGATTTTAGTCCATGATGGGCTTCGGGCCTAATTTGGAAGATTGGGCCATATTTGGGCTTTAGGTGATCATTTAGGATTTAGGCCTTTTGGGCAATAAGTTGGGCCTTGGCCTTGAGCCAAAATAGGGGAAGGGTAAAATGGTCTTTTACCTTAGGCTTGGGCTAAGTATCTTGGATTATTGGTTATGGCCTGAGACCCAGTGCTTATTAGATGTCGTTTATGATGATAGAGCAGGCATTTTTCTGGCCAGCAGGTAGAGATTTATTTGTATGATTCAGCAGTTAAAGGTGAGTTCCCTTATCATGTTTAGCGGGCCGAAGGAACCAATGTCACCCCATGGTTTATTATGTTAGGATACTAGATGTATGCGTGACTCTTGCATGTGTATGTGCATGTATGCTTACTGGGTAGGGCCTGATGGTTATTTTGTATACTATTACTTGTTATGCTTGTATGTTTGTATTGTTGGGCGAGGCCCGTTATGCGAGTTAGAGTGAGGCCCATTATACTCAGTGGGCGGGCTTGTTATGCGAGTTAGAGCGAAGCCTCTCATACTCAGTGGTTGGGGCTCATTGTATGAGTTAGGGCAAGGCCTGTTATACTCAGTGGGCGGGGCCCATTATGCGATTTAGGGCGAGGCGCGTTACACTCATCGGGTGGGCCCATTATATGTTTGATATGTGTGGTATGTGGTATTTGGGGGAAGCTCACTAAGTTGCGTGCTTATGGTTTTCAGTTTATGTTTCAGGTACTTCTAGTGCAAATGGGA
This sequence comes from Lactuca saligna, assembly GCF_052625555.1. Taxonomy (NCBI): domain Eukaryota; kingdom Viridiplantae; phylum Streptophyta; class Magnoliopsida; order Asterales; family Asteraceae; genus Lactuca; species Lactuca saligna. The sequence goes on along the minus strand of NC_136421.1, from coordinate 260,687,957 downwards.
AGAGCTCGGGGTGATTGCAGTTAACACACTATTTTGTTCCGCATTCCTATGATTACTCTGGTGTTTTATGTCCATGATGATACATTTTGATTTGCTATGGTTATTCTGATGTCTAGATAAACGTTTTAGCTATTTAAAAAATCAAAATATTTTGATCTATATTTTTGGGACGTTACCCCGTTTTACTTATTGGGCGGTGATCGTTATGCGAGTTAGGGCGATGCCCATTATACTTAGTGGGTGGGGGCCAATATGCGAGTTAGAGCGTGTCCCATTATACTCATTAGGCGAGGCCCATTGCTTGTATGGTATGTGGTATTTTAGAGAACTCACTATGCTTTGTGCTTACGGTTTACGTTTATGTTTCAAGTACTTCCGGTTCAAAGGGGAAGGGTCCGACCTGATTTCAGCGCATCCACCCGTGTCCAACATTTTATGATTTTGGGATTGTACTCTGATGACTATTTTCGACTATGACATAACATTGGTGGTTTTGAGATATATGTTTGATGGTTATTTAAAATAAAAAAAATTCCTTAATATTTTTGGAATGTTACAAGTTGGTATTAGAGCCTTGGTTTGAGGGATTCGGACACATTCTCGGGTGTTTCTGAACTCAAACTAAGGATTTGGTAAGTTTCTCATAAAAGAGATGATTTTCTAAAAATAGTTCTATATAAAGAAGGGGTGTGATGGATGTAATCGGTCAAGCTCAAGTAAGTCTTACCAAAATACCCATACACGTTTGTTTGATTTAGTATGTGAATATGTGAATAGCATGCAAGATTAGCGCTAAGGAACTGCTCAAAATTGTATGTTACGAGAGATGCATTTGTATGCTTACTGTATGAGCCTCTAGAACTGTATGTTACTATGGATTTTGGATGATATATTAGGATGACATGTTAGGCAGTAATCTGGTTAGAACTCAATGCTCGAATGTTGCTTGCTTTGTGCTTTTAGGAACCACTGCTAATACTAGTTAACTATCAAGAGGATATGATAGGTTACATGGTATAGAAATTAGGTAATTTTAGAAGGTTAGGTTTAACACTATTACACAGCTCTTGTTTGAGTCCACCCGTTGTAGTGTGAGACCTTGTAGTCAAAGAGTTATCTAGTGTTTGTTGCATGTAATTATATTCATAAGGTAGTTAACAAGTGTTAGTGGGGGTTTCTGAAGGTTTGTATCGATCATATACACTTCAAGTATAAAGAGCGAAACAAAACTTAATCTAAGAAGAAAAAGAACAGAAAGTAAATAACAAAGAGAGTTCTCCAAATTGTATTTCACCAAGAAAGTTTTTTGTCTTCACCCTGAAGATGGGTTTTCACAAAGACGGTCACCAAGACGAACTCAACATTAGGGTTTACCCTAATGTTGATTATATAGTAATCTATACAAGTATATACCATGATTAAAGGGATTGTGTCTAATTTATACTAAGAACGATCCTCATCACAAGGATACCAGATCTTTTATCTATTCTATACTTATTGTATCATTACCTTATATACAAAAGATTACATAGAATAACTATACTACTCTTGACGTTGGTAAACAAGTTACGTTGACGTTGTCGGTGTTGTAGACGCTAATACCGATAGATGTATAGAATGTTTGACTTATCAGATCATAAGGTGTGATCTTACAATATTCCCCTATCTGATGATGTCAAAACTAATCTTCAATGAATTCTTTAGCTCGTGCCCCCCCCCCCCCCGAGAGTAAGAATGAAGTTTTAACTATTCAGCTTTAACGAATGCTCCCCCTGAGAAGATGAATAACTTCCCATGATGATCAAGCAGTTGCGATAACATTTATGAATCATAGAGGATAGTGTTGATGTCAGCGGATGGCAGATAGTGTTGATGTCATCTTGACTCCCCCTTATATTGTGCTTTCCTAAACATCTAGTTGTTGCTTCATCGTTGGAAAGATTATTGCGAGAGTATCAGAGTTGCATCTTGTAGTCTAGTTGGATTATGATGTCTCCTGATAGTTTAGGTTTGAACTACCAGTCATTAGCATAATATTGCAAGATATCACCAACATGTGGTTTCATATGTTGACTCGTTAATCACTTTCATTAGAAGAAAAGGGCAATAGTGGTATGTTGCATGTAATACATTTCGGTATGAAATGTATCTATTGGCAAAGAGTGTCGAAGTTTTATCAGTATATGGCTAATACAATAAATCATTAACTTCTAAATAGAAGAATAGTTGGGAAAGTTGTTGGATTAGGTGTCTAAGCCAGTAACTAAATTATTATAAACTTGAATTATTAGAAAAGTCTTTTTGGGTTTCCCTCAAACTTGTTAAGAGACTTAAATGCTCTTTAGAAAGACATGTTGATTTATTAATTTATTATATGATTAATAAATTAATTAGAAATCAAAATAAATAATTTATTAATATGTTTTGAAAAAATATATTACTTACAAGTTATATTATTCAATTATAAATTAATTGGAATTAATTTTGGGATTATTTGGAATAATTAAAAATGGAAGGACTAAAGGTGAAAATGTTCAAAAGTTGAACATTAAGCAATTCTAGAATGTCCCTAAAGGGGGGACGAAAATTCTAGAGGATTTCTAGAGGTTCTAAGGCTAGAGGGAGTTGTGCCACACTCCCTCATGAAACTGCAGTGCCATGTAGGCGCCATGTCACCATTTTACCACGAAAGTGTGGTTTCATACCACACACAAGGAGTGATGTCACACTTTGCTCCTTTTTTTTAATAAATAATTAGGACTTATAAGTCAAGGGTGGATTGTGTCATTTCTGAAACTAATTATGTAGAGAAAAGGTAAGCAATTTTTTTTTTCTTCTTCTGTTCGTAGACCAAACTCCAAGAACCTATTATGCCAAATTCAGAAAATATGATGTCTTCTTTCTCACAGCTCTTGCTGCCTGATTTCCTCCATTGTTAACAAACCCAAACTCGAATTTTTGAAAGTAATTCCATTCCTAGCCTCAAGTAGCTTCCCTTTCGAATCTTAAAAACCTTATATATATATAGTTAGTTAAAAAAGTTTGAAAAACGAGCATTTGGAACGACAGCCAATAAAAAACCATCACCAAGTGCTCCCTTCCATTGTCGCACTGCGGCCTTAGCCACACCTTAACCGCACTGAAGGGGCGGTGTTTAGCTGCCACGGTGGCAAAACTGCAGTCTGGAACCACACCACTCCCTTCGATCTAAAGCCTTTATTGGGCTCTAAGGAAACTTGGGGGGGGGAAAGCAAAAAGGATAAGCCTTATCCAAGACTCCTTGATCACCTATATAAACCCTTCCATAGCCTTAGAAACATCGGCCATCACATCCTCTCAAAGGAATTCCAAAAATTCCATCGTTTCCCCTCTCTCTTCAATAGCCTCCAACTTCTAGGGTTTAGGTGTGAACCATTAGAAGCATGAAATTTCTGGTGCTTGCTTATTAAAGCTAGGTCAAGAAATAATCATTGTTTATTTACTATAATAAAAAAGGTATGTAATTTCTATAACCTTTTGATAATTTCAAAAATAACAATGTGCTTTAGGGTTTCTTGAATTCAAATTGTTGTTTGCAAATCTTAGTGAGAACATAGATCCTTAGGGTGTATGCAAACTTACGGAGAGGGGGTTATGAGTTAAAATAGGACTCATTTATGATTTATATGTAAGGTTGGAATGATTTTAATAAATTTATGAACTATATGTAATTATGTAAAAACAACGAAATATATAAATTTTACTTTATATATTACTAGTTGTGAGACTCATGTATTACATGAGTTAATTTAAGAAAAAAAAGTTAAATATAAATATATTTGAGTACTTTCAATTTTTAAGAAAATAAGAAAAATAATGAATTATTATAATGAAAATGTCTTTTATGTTTTAAATTTAAATAAATAAACAAAAGAAAGTAATAAGCTTTAATTTTTAGTTTTTGAAATTTTGAAATTAAAAAATAAGTTGATTAATAAAATTGATATTCATTTATTATTATATTTATTGTAATTATTATATTAAAATATTATGTAGAATTTAATAAAATAGAAAAACTCTTAAAATAATATGTGGAAAAAAAATTAGTTCAAAATAACCACAAAATAATATTTGAAAAATTAAATGAGAGTTTGACAAAAAAAATCTTAATTTATTAAAATAGATTTGATAATTTTTATAATCTTTGTAATTTGAATTTGTTCTTGTTAGAAAGATAAAATTATAATTTCTCTTTCAACAGATCTTTGAATAGTTCAGGCCTGGCGTCTTAATCATTCAGCATGCACTGAATGATTCAGTTTCTACTAAAAAAAACCCCAAATAACTCTGATCTCTTAATTTGTCTACTTCATCACAATTCACAAAATAGCTCAAAGCTTAAACTTGATACATTAATGATACAAACTTTTAATCACATTGAGAGGAAAAGAGGGATTCATACACTCTTTTTATGACTTGCCATTAATCCTTTCTACAACTGTGATAAGCCCCTGAGTCCCAAGCTTACCGTCCCCATTAGCAACCATGCCGGAAAATAATTGCTTAGACAAAGCAGCGCCGGGCAAAACCACCACCTTATCACCCTCCTCCTCCACAACATCTAAACCCATCCCTAAATCTTTCACCATGTACTCAGCAAATCCACCAGGCCTAAAGTCTCTTCCGATCATCCTTTCCCCAAATAAATCCATCGCTATAGACCCTGCAGCTCCTCCCCTCACCGCCTCCAACCACCGTCTCTTCTCCAGCCCTGCCGCCTCAGCAAACACCAGTCCTTCACTCAACCCCAACAAACTCCCACCCACTGTGATCTGATTAGCAATCTTACAGCTCTGTCCACACCCAGCAACACCCACGTAAGTCGGTTTCCCCATTAAATTAAACAAAGGAGATAGCCACTTCACAACGCCTTCATCTCCGGCAGCTAGTATAGCCAATTTCCCTTCTCTAGCGCCAATATCACCACCGGATACCGGAGCATCGACGGACCAGCAATTCTTCTCGCGAGCAGCATCAAAAATCTGTTTAGCAAGATTTGGGTGGCTGCTAGTGTGATCGATTATGACACTGCCCGGGTTTAAAGAAGATAGAATTGAATCAGGATTCTCTAAGACAATTTGTCGAACATCTGATGGGTGGCCCAGCATTGTGAATACCACATCGCTTGCTTTGGCGACTTCCGATGGGGAGTCAACGAGATGGGCGCCTTGCGATTGGAGTGATAGGGTTTTGGAAGGGGTTCGAGCGTAGATGTTGAGCACGTAGCCGGCGGATAGAAGCCGGGAGGCCATTGCAGCGCCCATTACTCCTGTGCCTATCCATCCGATTCGGGTTTGTGATGGGGTTATCGGTGTTGGGTAGGGACTGTTCATCGTGGAGAAGGAAAATGGTCCGCCGGAGATACAGAATAAACGGTGTTTGGTCGATAAAAGTGTTTGGTTTTTTGTCGTTACTCGTTAACATAGAGAAAATTACATAAATGGTCTGTATGGTTTTTCAAATTTACAAGTTCTTTCCCTAACTTTTTATATTATGATCTTTCTAGTTTTTATTTCTTGGATGGTTAGTCTCTAATGTATATAAAATTACTTATATATAATTTTTAATTTCTTTTACATCTTGTTTTTAATTTTTTTAAAGGGAGATATCCAGAAAAATTATAGTATTTTACCATAATTTATGAAAAAGTTTCAAACTAAAATTTATTTATGAAAAAACATGAATAATCGGTAAAAATGACGATTTGATCGATTTTTTTTGTTTATCAGTTTCATTAGTTACACGGTTCCATTAAAATTTTATTATTTTACCATAATTTGTGAATAAGTTTCAAACTAAAATTTAGTGATGATTTGATTGCTGACCTAGACGCCTAATTAACGAAAAAAACAAACACTTTTATTGATTGATATATGTTTTACCAGTTTTCATTGTTGACTTGGACGTCTAGCCATTAAATGAACTGATAAGATAGATGATGTGGGTTATATAATGATACGTTTACTGTAAAATTTGATATTCATCTCATAAATCATTTATGATTATGTAAGGACATCAATGAAACCGGTAAAATATGTGTTTCTGGTTAAGGTCAACCCTAGAGGGAGGGCAAACTGGGCAACCACACTAGGCCTCGCCAAATCTCGTGGCCCCTGCAAATTACAATTAATACATGTATAGTTTTTCTATATAAAATATAATCTACATATGAATAAGGAAATGTACTTGGAGTTGAGATGGTTGAGGCCCCGACACAACAATCTTAAGAGCTGGTATGCCCCATGTTCAAATCTTGGTATTTTCTTTATAATCGAGATTTGGTATTTTTGTTTATAATCTAGTTTTGTAATAGTTTTTTAAGAAGTCCTTCTCCGAAAGCGACTTTTCAGTTTTTAAGAAACAATTGAATCAACTGAATCGCCTTCCTAATGCGAGTTTTGATTTCGAGAGTGATTTTTTTTATTTTTTTAGAAGAAACCAAAATACCTTCCCAAAGATACTTCACTTATAATTTTAGGGTCTTTGTCGATTAATACCTTGTGTTTTGGGGCGAGATCAAGATTCCTTGGTTTGTTTCAATGAGTTCACGCTTCCCAATGTTCCAAGGTGACTGTATATAAACCTCAAATCGGTGCCTTCAGTCTTCCATGGTTCATTTCAGGAAGTTCAAATGTATTGATTATTTATTCTGGGTTTGCTTGATTTATAATATTCCTTGACCTAAACCAACACTTGTATGCATTGCGCTACTGTGTCCCTTTGAAATCAGCATCGACATCAGCACTCGTTGTTTGTTTTTTTTTTCTCGTTTTTTTCCCTTGTTGTTCTTCAATTTTTTTTTTTTTTTTGTATGTGATATTTATAATCTGAAATACCTTCATTGATTTCTAAAATTATGTTGATTGTTGAAATCTGAGACTTGATTTCTAGTTAATTTCTAAAAGATGTTGTAATGCTGAAATATGTTGTTCATTTGTTAAATATATGTTGCTGATTTGTGATGATTTGTGCTGTTATGTGCTCATTTGTACTGATTTTTGTTGTTTATATGTAGATTTTTGTTTTTATGTGCTGATTTTTGTTGTTTATGCGTTAATTTTTGTTGATATGTGCTGATTTATATTGTTATGTGTTGATTTGTACTATTGTGTGTTGATTTGTGTTGTTATATGCTAATTTGTTATTGAAATTATCCTAGACATGTCACAAAAGAAGACTAGGATTAGTTGGAAGGTAGAAGGTATTGAAAGAGCTTTTCTGGAAGCATGTTTGCAAGAAATTTTGGTTAATGGTCGTGTCATATCCCCAAACCGAATTAGCGGAAACATTCAGGGGTGGAAGACGTCATGTGCAGTATCATAACAATGCGACATAGTAAATCAAGCAACAACATCCATTACATTAAATAGTAATAGTTAATATATGTGTGTTCTCTGTACAGTTTGAAATGACACCAAAATATATAATCAAAATAGTGACGAGTCTCGAATCCACTCCATCTTCTCAAAAGCTATATGGGTGTACCTGACTTACTGGTTTCCTGAGTATACAAGTTATTTGAAAAGTGAGCGTCAACATAGAAATGTTGGTGAGTTCATAAGTATTTTAGTGTTGAATGTTTATATAGCAAAATTGTTTAGGTTTGAATAAAGAAAATGTTTGTTTACTTTCCTAAAAAATCCTATATTTTATACTTAATGAAAATGTGGTCTTCTACCAAGACCCGAAGGTTTGTATGTTTGTTTTCATGTAAAAATGTAGTGTTGAGATTTGGTACTTGAAATAGTATAGAAAGTATGGTTGTACTTTTATTATCTGTATAAAAGTATATTTACCATATAGTTACTATCTTATACAAAGATAGTAAGCATTCACCCAGTGGTACTACCACTGTAAAAAGTAGTGGAGAAATGGAAACTCGTAGTCGTATTTAATGTATCATACACTACCAAAAGTCTTATTACCTTAAAACCGATTTGGTTAATTTAGGTTAAAAATGTGATGAGATTATAACCATGCTTGATCGACCTAGTATAAGACACGACGTTCATCGGACGTCGAAAATAGTATGACATTTGTTCACCCATGGACTTGTAGGTTCCACTGTAGCTAGCAGCGAGGTGTGGGATGGTCAATCCCATATATCTATACACAAACTCACGTTTTCCCTCCAGGAGACTCTGGTTACAAAACGTGACATACCAAGTGTATCGTTGTGCCATGAAGTAGTATTTCACATTTTCGTTATCATGTACATGGATAGTGTGTGTATGTCCCTTCTGTTTTCTTGTATAAGTTCCTTTTGTAAATGAAATGTTCGTTTTGTATATGTAATGTTCCTTTTGTAAATGTAATGTTCATTTTGTTAATGAAATGTTCCTTTTGTATATGTAATGTTCCTTTTGTAAATGAAATGTTCCTTTTGTATATGTAATGTTCCTTTTGTATATGCAATGTGTATAGTGTTACTCCTTGTACTTGTATATGTATGACTTCTAAACTATACCCATTATAGTTTACTAGTATGTCTACTGTATAACTGGCTTGTTAAGAGGACTCAATTGTTAACCATAAACAATCATGTTATGTAATAGTTAGAGAAAAAGGCTTAATGTTCATATGAGTATTTTATATGTATAATAATAAGTTAATCGACAATCGGACTAGCGAATACTACCCTAAGCCCAAAACCAAATAAGGAACATGAGTCAAGGTCATTAACACTAGTCCTAAGTCCATTAAAGTATACTTATACATGAATATTTATATGAACATGATTTTGAAAGCAAAAGAGTTTATAAGTAAATTGGTAAAACGGTTTGATATGAAATTTAACAGTGTTTGGAAGCAGTAAAAGTCATTTTTGTTTGTATGAAATCAAATGTATGAACAACACAATTTTGTTGTGTTTCGACTTGTATCCCCTCTCCCCCTAAAAGCATTTAAAAGGTTGATTGTAGGGGTATGAACTCACCTGTAGTGAGTGTATCGAATGAAAGATCGAAATAGGATGCTAAGTATGCTAAGTGAAACCTTGAGCACAAACGAATCCTATTAAGCATATAATGGCACATATATGAATATAATTAGTGTATATAACAACTAATCATGTAAGGGAACAACCTTAGGTACTAGTAAACACTTAAAATGAAGTGTTGCAATCACATGGATTGATTGAATGGGGTTTACGGCCACACAAGGATAAGTTCACGGCCAAGGAGTGTTCACGGCTACATAAAGATGTGTTTACGACCATAGCATAGTTTACGACCAAGAACACATGAAGGGTTCACGGCCCAAACTTGTTTCTATGAAGGGTTTGTGGTCCTATCTTGGGTTTAGGAAGAGTTTACGGCCACATGAAGGGTTCATGGCCACATGAAGATCTTATGAAGGGTTCACGACCACATGAAGGGTTCACGGTCGTGAACTCTTGAAGATTATATAAATGTGTTTGATTCAAGGCTGGAAATCCAGTGATTTTAATGGATAACAACTATATGAAAGAGATACTTACTTAGTGGAAGTCTTGAAGGTGTTCACGGTCCAAGAATAAGTGTGTGTTCTTGGTGTAATGATGAAGATTTGAAGATCTAAACCAATAGTGTTGAATTTATGGATGAAATGAAAGATCTTCTCATGAATAAGAAAGATATCAAGTAAAAATGAAAGAAACACTTACAATTTTGGGGATAAATGAGAGTGTTCTTGATGATACTTGAGAGAGTCTTGAGTGTTCTTGACTTGAAAATGAGAAAAATGAGGAAATAATGAAGGAAAATCATATATATGGGGAGGGGTTCACGGCCAACATGGGTTTACGGTCGTAAACCCTAGTTTGCGGCCGTGAACTCCTTTTGATGGATTTTCCGACTGATTTCAACTCAACGAACTTAAGTTAACACATCCTAACACACCATCCTTGAATGCACTAGACTTAGAACACTCAAACGGACCCTCAACAATGTCAAAAGATAGCGTAAATGAGTCTGACTTTTGATTGAATTTTATTGGCTTTACAAGATAGAAATTTCGGGTTGTCACAGGTCGGGAATAGGGTAGTTTGAAAGCACTCTCTTGGAGGATTGTAGCTGAAAAATTAACAATAGAACATCATTTTTTTTGTCAACCAAAAGCAAATGAAGAAATGCTACAATAAGTTAAAGTCAAAGTTTTCAGCTTGGTTGAAGTTAAAAAAACAAAACCGAGAATGTTTATAATCCTATAACCAACACCTTTAACCTGTCAGAAGAAGAATGGCAACTAGAAATGAAGGTATTTTGCATTTTTTATAATAATTTTTTTATTAGGCTTTAATAATCTAATATAATAATTGTCAAGCAGTCGAACAAACATGTTGAATGTTTGAGAAAATCGCCACTACCCTTCCCCGACCTTTGTATACAATTGTTTGAAGACGCGACTGCGACACACATTCATAGTTAGGGACCAACTTCTACCCTTCCCCGTCCTACTCAAGAGTCAAACCACTATAGTTTGCATGACTTTGATGACATCGATTCAATAAGAAACTGTAGGTCTCAATGACGAGTCGTCCGCTCAATCAAAAAAACAAAAGACTATAGATACGACATGATTGCTTGAAATCAGGGAAGATTATGGAATGTTTCGCTAAGTAGATGTTTTAAATGTTTTGATGTTTTTTTTTGGTTAACTAGATGTTTGGTTTGAACTATATGGTTTTTTTGGATTACTTGATGTTTGGTTTGAACTAGATGGTTTTTTTAGATTATATGACATGAATGACTTGATGTTTTGGATGAATTTTTATGTTATATGTTGTTAATATAATTGTTATGTATTTTCGAAATAACAGATTGCTTATGGATTCGGCTGGGTTAACTTAGTTGACTTGGTGGGTTTGACCAGTTGACTTTGACCAATTTTGACCTTAACGATATTTTTGGTATTTTGGAAATTCTAATTGGTTTGGTCATTTGGTTGGAATAGGAGGCAGTCGGAGCTGAGATTCGGAGTCAGGACATTATCAGTTTCTGTTCAGTTTGCGGTGTGAGTTTTCCTCACTGTACTTATGGGTCGAAGGCACCAAGTCCATCCCATTGGTTTGATAACCTAGTATTTATTGATATGTTGAGTATGGAATAAATATGCATGCTAGTTTTGATATGCTAGCCTGGTAGATCGGTAGGAGTACATGTGATGCTGTCTGTATGACTATCTGTATATGTTAGCATCTATTATATGTCGACCTATTGTGTGGGTTAGGTTGAGGTTGTACTACTCCGTACGGTAGCCAAAAAACCCTGGAGCAATCCAGATATAAGTTGAGAGTCGGATAGGACATGACAGACTCATACTAAGGGCTCATGAGCATTCCAGATATGAGTTGAGGGCTGAGTAGGGCATGCCAGACTCGTACTGAGGGCTTGGTGGTATTCAGTTCGAGGATTGATCTGGTTGGGGAGCAAGCCAAATATAAGTTGTGGGCCCCGAGGGCAAGCCAGACTTATGTTGTAGGCTAAGGGGTAATTCAGTCTTTTAGTTGTGGACCCATTTAATGTTGTTATTGTATATGTGTTATTTGGTTATGTGTTGGTACTTTGGGGGATCTCACTAAGCTTTGGTCTTATAGTTTTAGGTTATATTTCATGTAACACCCCGAGTTCAGAAGTGCAAGTTCAGGGTGCTTGGTGTAATTAAGGAGGATCGACTCGGCGAGTCCATGGATAGACTCGGCGAGTCGAGTCGCGATTTTGGTTGCGTGTTAAGTGACCAACTCGGCGAGTCGGTAGCTGGACTCGGTGAGTTGGTGATGAAGGGAGAAAAACCCTAATCCGGGGTTTGTGCCATATATAAAGCACATTATAGCGACCCTCAGCCTCTTTACCTTCCCTTTTAGTTCCAGAAAACCCTAATTCGTGAGGAAACCCCATTGTTGAGTGAATTAGAGCTTGGAGAAGGATCTTTGGTATTTGAAGCTTGAAGGTTTGGAGGCTTGTATCAGGAAGCTTGGGGAGATCAGGAATCTACAGTTGGTTGGGCTCATTTCAGGGGTAAGGAACCATTTCCTTAAGCTATTTCTTCATGGATTCATGTATGGTGATTGATATGAGATCTAATTCGAGATAGAAGCTTGGATATGAGGATGCTACTTCAGATCTAAGATTGTGATGGTCCTATATGTCATAAAGTTCCTGTATAAGAGTTATTGGTGAAGCCTTTTTGTCCTTAGCCTTAGCCCTAGAGTGTTTTGAGCTTATATCTCCTTGGTTTCACGTAAAGTTTGCAACTTTATGTGAGGGCTAGGATGTAAAAGAGTGGATCTATAGATTTGAGTCCCTGCATGGCTTGAAAAGCCTCTGTATGGAATGAGAACTAAAGAGACTCGGCGAGTTCCATGGGTGAACTCGGAGAGTTGGATGAAGGTGTGCATGAACTCGACGAGTTGGAAGAACAAATCGGCAAGTCTGTTGAATATTGCCTTGGACTCAGCGAGTCTGTTCTTGGACTCGGCGAGTCTGGCCGTGGAGTCCTAACCTTTTTCTGGTTGACCGGTGAATCGGTGAGTCAAGGGATGACTCTCGGTGAGTTGAACGAGAAGGGACTCAGAATTTTGGGACTTGGCGAGTCGATGGGGCGACTCGGCGAGTAGGGTCACACAGGAAGGTTGACTTTGACTGACGACTTTAACTTTGACCAAGAGTTGACCAGTGGACTTCCAAGGGTATTTTGGTAATTATTGGTATTTATTGAGTTCAGTCATTTGGTATTGATCAGTGGTGGAGTTTGTGTTGGAGGTTGGAGCAGCGTGATCTTATCTCTTCAGTCAGCAGTTGCGAGGTGAGTTATCCTCACTATATCGACAGGGTCTAAGGCACCAAGGCCGGCCCTTTATCGGATGGAAATCCGGGTAGTTGTTATGTTATTGCTTTGCTATATGTTTGCATCCTGGTAGTTATGATGGTATATGTTAGATACCTAGTTAAGGTCGGAATCCTGGTATATAGGATGATGTTATGTTAGTGACCGGTTAGGTCAGTATCCTGGTTAAAGTGTGCTATATATGTGATCTGCTAGATCGGTTGATTAGTGAGGAATTGCTATATGATTATATGTCTATGTGCACATGGTTGACTGGGGTTGGGTTGAGGCGGATCCTGCTTTGTGCTGTAGGCCAACATACCCAGGGCGGACCGGATATCCCGAAGGCCCAGCAAGCGATCCGAATAGGTTGTAGGCCCCACGAGGGGGGACCAGACGTAACGAGGCTCGGAGAGTGGACCAGACCAACTGAAGGCCCGGTGCGGGCGAACCAGTCATACTGTAGACTCAGAGAGTGGTCCATGTGGGTTGAAGGCCCGATGCAGGCAGACCAACCACACTGCAGACTCGATGTATATGGCTAGACTCGGAGGGTGGACCAGGTGAACTGAAGGCCCGGTGTGGCAGACCAGTCACACAGTAGACCCGAAGTGCATAGCTGTTCTTTTTATGATATGTTATATTATGTGTATGGCATATGTGGTTGGTATTTTAGGGGTAACTCACTAAGCTTTCGGGATTACAGTTTTCAGTGTATTGTTTTAGGTACTTCAGGAGATCGTGGCAAGGCGAAGGCGTAATCATACCGCTCCTCGTGCTTTATGTGTTTATGATGTGGTTATGGGAAATACTCTGATAATAAATGAATTGAAAACCTTTTTGTAATAAATTAACGAATATGGGTTGTTTTTGAAAAGTTTAAATTGGTTGGAAATTTTGGATGTTACATTTCAGGTACTTCAAACGATTGCGGGAAGGCGAATGCGTGATTGTACACATCCTCGTGTTTTAACTTGTGATTTTGGGAAACTCTGATATTGAACATGTTTTGAAAACTATATTGTAAACAATTTATGATTTTGGATTGGTTTAAAAAGTTTAAATTTTTCATAGTTTTTATGGATGTTACAAGATAACAAAATGTATATATGAGCCTTCAGTCTGACTGGACCGCCTCACAAGGCCTACAACCTATCTGGACCGCTCTCCAGGCCTTCAGCCTGACTGGACAACCTCGCATGCCTTCAGTCTATCCAGACCATCCCAGGTATCATAGCCTTCATAGCTCAAAATACCCAAAATGCATTTAAGTCAAAATTTCGATCAAAGATCAAAAGTCAAAATTAATGGGTTGCGTACGCCCTGCATACTCCCCTCTACACCCAATGTAGAGGGTACCTTCACAAACGATGGGTTCAAATCCTGGTACACGCAGCGTACCTCCAGGTACGCCCAAACTACCAGAGTTGAATCTAAATTTTCCATTAAGCTCTTATTTTGTTGAGACAAAGTACTAAACTTCAGATCCACATAAGGGACGTATTAATGGATAAAGTCTTCAACTTTACCCATTTGCATTCATACAAGAGGGTAAAAACTCAAACCCGTGGTCCAAAAATTATCCAAAGTCCCACAACTCTTGCATGGCTTAAAGATAATGCCAAAGCTCTCATTTTTATGGATCTATGAGCTCAAAACTATAGATAACTACATATCAAGGACCTAGAGTAGCTCATACTCCACTGGATCAAACTATGGGACCAAAAATATACACAAACTTTAAACTAGCAAGATCTGAGCAACTAACTCATCAAGATTCGAACTTTGTAGCTCTAAATGATGCTTGAAGGTGAGATGCTTCTGGGTCTAAGTGGTCTTGAGCTTCCAAGGTGGTTCTTCAATCTTCTCCTTGTTTTAATGACACCAAAAAGCACACTTTCAAGCTCAAAATGTACACACAATAGATTAAGATTTGCTATGGATAGAATGAGGGGTGGAGGCTGATGAGGGAAGGAGTCTTGGGGAGTTAATGATGCTTAAATTGTGCTCAAACGCTAAAGATTAGGTTTTGGATTTTTGTCATGCACGTACACCCAGCATACCAAAGTGTACACTCATCATATACACAAGGTGGTGCATTTCTCCTTAATGAGTCATAGGACCAATCTTGCAACAAAATTCATATTCAGGGTCAACAGTGTAAATTACCTGAATAATTGAATGTTACAAACCGGGTAAGTAATGAAACTGGTAAACTAGGAAATGGGACAAATCTTCGTTTTTACGGGTAATTCACATAAAAAAAAAATTTAGTTTTGGACTTTTTCGTAAGTTAGTGTAAAATATTAGAACTTTTTTTGGAGATTTTCATTTACTTAACAATCAAGAAATTTGGATGGAGAGAGAGAGAGAGAGAGAGAGAGAGATAGAGTGTGTGTGTGTGTGAGGGTAAGGAGGGTAATGATGGTGATCGTCCTTTTCAGTTGGAGGTGGTGCTAACCAAAGGAGGAAGAAAACAGGAAGGATAATATATGAATATTGATTGGATTTTGGGGTGATGGTGATGGTGGGCTCTTTTATTTTTATAACTTAATATTAAATGAAAGAGAAAAAATGAAAAAAAAATGAAAATAATATATTAGTATTTAACTTGTTGAAAATGATTATATCCAAGGGTTTAAGCTTTTTACTAAGAAATACAAACCACATGCATCATTCTTGCAATTTTGTCTTTATTTATTTATTTATTTTTTATTTTTTTGACTTTTAGATCTTATTTAACCAATTTTGTCTTTATTTATTTATTTATTTTTTATTTTTTTGACTTTTAGATCTTATTTAACCAAATACCTATTGACAATGCACCTATTGTTAATGTTTTGAAGGACCTAGCGAGTCTTCAATAACTTAGCTTAGAATAGAAGTGTACAAAATAGATTTAGAAAATACCATTAAACTCGATTGAAAAAAGACTAATCAAATCTGGTTCGAAAAAACTGAAGTGTTCCGAAATTAACTAGACCATTTTTATGCATCTCCAACTTAGAATATCATATCATGTATTTTACTTCACTCCCCGGCACCTCCTCCTTCATGGTGGTTCCTTCTTCCGACGGCCCTCCTCCAACTCACGGTGGCGTCCCCTTCCTTGGCCGCCAATACAACTAAGAACTCAACAATGGACGATAAAATGTATCAGGTATTGCTCAGGTCAAATGTTCAAGTCCCGATGTGGGCATAAATGTAGTTTAGGAGTAGATTAAATTTTTCGTTAAAAAATAAGTATTTTACTTGTAAGATATTTCATATTTGGTTTGATGTTAGTGATTTTAATTTGTTTGTTGGTGGTCGTTGGCTCCGTGTCAAAAAATTCATGGTTGATTTATTGCTCCACATTAATTCATTGTACTGGATGCATTTGAAATTGTCGTTTATACGTATTTTTCATGAACTACATATTTTAGTACGTTGAACATGTTTTACTAGTGTAACGTATGCTATATGGTTTAAGATAAGCCATGCCTGTGTACTTGACTACTTGTTTGGTTGTTGACACTCACTCACACATGGGGAGTTTGTAAAACCTAATATTGTAGATCAATTAATTGGTTTTTCTCTTTTCTTTTTCACATGATGACTTAACACCTACATGGTTGCTTTTTTTTTTTTTTTTTCACATAACGCTCTCCGTTGCTGTTGCTATAATGTAGAATTAAATGATTTAATGTAGCTTTTTTTTCTTGCAATTTAATTAGCTCAATCACATATCATTGAAAATTGATAACAAATTACATACACCACCCTCCAGGTTTTAGAATTTACAGATCGAACCCTTGCAATGCTTTTCACCTTCCATCAACTCATGTCCTACGTTTGAAACAACTCCTAATATTTCAGTTACAACTCATATTGCAATGAATCAATGACGTGTTTGTTATCTCTTTTTCACCTTTTGCAATCCTTAAACTTTTTATTTTTGATTTGTGTCACGTATTTTTAATGCTTTTGACATGATGTGTTGTTTGGACAAAATCTCAGCCGTCTGTTGGCGTCCCAACAAATCCGAGTTTTTTAATATTAAATTTCGCGTGGATGGGTCAACAACATAGCCTTGACCAGGCATCCATTCTAGCAACTGAAGTAGAAGATCCTTCTTTTCTGGTTGAGCTAAGTAGCGCGATATTGCCATGGAAAACAAACCCTAAGATACAAGTAAACCCATTAAGCCATGTATTAAGTGCTTGAAATTAACTTAAGAAACAATGTTATGTCTACAATTAATTACCTGACCAATGTTATAGCCCGAGTTGTGGATAGCCTTCATCACATCATTTATCAAATTTATATTCCCAAATCTCATAAACGAACTAGCAAATCTCTTCAAAGCAGGTCGAGAGATCAACCTTGAATTGTCCTAAATATTATAATAAATCATATACATTAACAAGTGAAATCAAGAAAATATCTATTTTTTTATAAATGAAAAATAATGTTACCTTGAACACAACATATGCGTCTTTATAAAGTCGTCCAGCTATGAGGATGTAAAGAATCTTCTCATGAAGATCCTTGCACATTGGTTTCTTGCTGTATCTCAACATATTGTAGATAGTATATGCTTCTGAGTGGGCCCCGGTTTTACCAAGATGAAACATTAAATTGGAACAAAGTTCCTATTAATACACAATGTGTTAAGTCAAACCTATGCAAAATTTCAGGTAGCAATATAAATTTATTTAAAAAAAAAAAAGAGAGTGAAAATAGAGAAAAGGGAAACATACTTCATCTGGTTGTTGGCCTCTTTTATGCATATCTTCCATGGTCTTAAAAGCAAGCATATATAACTTCTCTTTAGCAAAATACTTTATCAGAATATGAAAAGTATTTCGATCAGGATTAATTGCCAATTCATCCATTTTCTTCATCAGATTCATCACATTCTCCATTTCTCCACTTCTACAATAGGCACACAGCATTGTATTCAATATAACCACATCATATTTTTCATATTTGGCTTCAAATTCTAATGCTGATTCCTTTGCATCTTCAAGGAGCCCATGTTTACAGAAGGCTGAAATCATAATGCTGTAGGAATAACCATCTGGGGATCATTTCAGAATGAAATAATTAGATTCAAAAACTTCACAAGTCAAGTTAATGGAAACTTTTTTTTTATTCAAGAAGAACCACCTGTTTTCACATTTTTTCTCTTCATTTCAATAAAAACCAACTTAGCTTCATCAATTTGTCCAGCTTTTGATAGTGCATCCATTAGCAAACAGTATGGCATCTATAAATGAAATTACAATGCTTTGTAAACAATCATTTAGGCAAAAATTAAGATCGACTTATATGCTTTTTCTTTTTCTTTTAAACTTTTTACAAAATTGCCCTTTTGTATTACCTCTTCTTCGGCATAGCCAAGGGCTTCTAGTTCATTTAGCAACTCTCTTGACTTCTCAAACAAGCCTCCTCTAACATACACCTTCAATAAAGTTGTCAAAACAACCTGCAAATCTCCAAATTGTAAGCAAAATTATAAATTTATATTACAATGTTTGAAGGCAATGAAGCATATGAAACAAACCTTGTTTGGAACTAACCCTGTTGATCTCATCTCTCTAAGTATCTCCTCAGCTTTCTCATAGTTTCCATCCATTGAATAAGCATTAAGCAAAGAACTGTAATGAAACACATTAGGAACATGGCCTTCGATCTTCATTTGCTTAAAATAACTCTCTGCTTCTTTGCATTTGTTACATGAAGCACAAACAGATATAAGTGTCCCATAAATAACACTATCCATTTGTAAACCCTTGTACTTGATCTCCTGAACAAGATCTGTTGCTTTTTTATAACCATCTTGAACTTTAGCACAACCTGCAAGTAGCTATTAACAAAAAAAAGTTAATTTTGTGATCTGTGACTGTGACTGTGACTATGAGTCTGTGTCTGACTGTGACTGTGACTGATGTCAATGAGAGCTATAGGCATACCGTACTGTAAGTAATGACATCTGGTACTAAACCATCTTGTTTCATTTGATGAAAAAGTTGAAAGCTGTTCTCAAGTTTGCCACTTTTAATTAAACAACCAAGAACAGAATTACAAACAGATGGGTTGACTCGGGTTAATTTATCTTCTATTCCCTTGTATATTTCCAGTGCTTTATTAGGATGGAGGCTTTTCCCCATGAGCTTCATGTAACTACTATAAGAAGCAAAGTTAAGCTCCCCATTTTGCTGCATCCACTCAAAAAGCTGCAGTGTTTCCAAACAATTTCATATGTATTACATAGTATCATTTATTGGAAATGGATTTGAAACATGTAAGAAAATGTATGAACTGTAGATTAGTTCTTAAATGTTGGAAGTAGATATTGACTGTAAGAACACACATCAAGAGATGAAGCTACCACAAAAGTTTTTTTTTAGTTTTACATTAAGACTCATAGGTGGTGTTTCTTTATACTCAATGGACTTCATAAAGACAATACTAATCTGGTAAGCTATAAGGTTATAACTACACAAACACAATAATTAAGTTCAGTAAATTGAAAATGTGCATAGTATTGCATCTATTCATGAGGGTTAAAGGGTTGAGTTGGAAGAACCTGAGAAAGATCCTTCAATCTATTTTGCTTGCCAAAGTGGCGCATAACGAGATTGAGGTCCTGCACTTTCAGCACACCTCCTGACCTACATACCGGAAAAAAAAAAAATCATATAACATGCTAATTAGTTAAATTCCAAATTGGCATACATTTCATCAACTCGGATGAAATTTTTTATAACTGCGGACTTTATAGCAATTACTATTTACTAAATATAAGGGTATTAAGTTTGTAATCGAATCCATGCTAATTTTTCACTTCAAAATTGAGATAATTACCTCGAAAGAGCTAAATGTAAATCAGGGGATTGTTGAATATCATTAATAGCGGACTGTCTAGCTTGGTGGGAGATTGAGATGTATGTTTTGGATTTCGGGGAAGAACTGAATGATGGTCCATTGGGAGATTGACTTCGAAGTGTTGTACTGTTGTTGGCAGTAGTAGCAGAAGTTGCAGATGGAGACTGAGAATTCTTGATTGGTCTGGTTGAAAAGGGAAGTAGAGGTGGCGATACTGTAAGGAAAATTGTTTGAACCCGATGAGTAGGAACACGGAAAATCTCCATACTTATGTCAAATTAATGGTTGATTTGTTGATAGAAATGGGATTGGTGGTGCTCATAGGAAGAACACAGGAGAGGATCGTCAAATTTTTTGGGAAAGATTTTGGATGGGTTTAATGATTAATCCAAAAAGATGCAAAAATAGCCCCTAGAGTATGTATTTATATCAGTTTGACCGCTCATGTCTTTAAAAACACAATTCAAGACCCCTTCGTTGACACCACTACTAGTCTTCTACTTTTATGGTTTAATAGTTTAGAGGTAACTCGTTTTATAATATTTTGTTAGAACTATTCACTAAAATATCATATTTGAAACCCCACTAAACCAAAATAATTACATTTTAATAATTTATAAGAAAATAATCATCAATATAACAAAATACATCGTGAATTTGCGAGACATCTCTTTCTAATCTTTCTACCTAATATAAACCTCTCTAAATTGTCACTTGTCATTCTTTTACACTTCCTTTGTGCCACGTGTCCACTTTTTGTTCACCATAATTTTCTTTTCCCGCTCATAAACTCATAAACTCTGCTTATCAATTGTTTTCCCGCTCAACCCATATATCTATCTCATTTGAATTCTCTAAATTGTCTCCCTGAATATCTCCTCAATTTATGCATAAATTTATGACTAATTTACTAATTTCTCATTTAGTCTCATATTTCAATTTCAATTTGAGGCGAAGACAAAGATCTGTTTTCAATTTAAGGAGAATGACGGTGCTTCTCTTTCTCTCTCTCTCTCTCTCTCTCTCTCTCTCTCTCTCTCCACCACCCCTATTTCATCGTTGTTTACTGTCGAGAACACCATCACCGGCTGCTTGCAAGTCTTCGTGAACCTAACCCTAAAAAAGCAGGGCTATAATCTACTGATGGGAAGGTTTTTCGATCTTTTATCTTTATCTCTATTTTGTGCACCTTTTCAATCTGCAGAAAGACATAATCACCAGAAGATGCCGTCGTAGATGCTCTCCGCTCTGCTAACTTCAATGGTTATGCAACAAAAGGCGATTCTCATCAAGCAAGAAGGTATTAATTAATGTTATCCCATTCGTCCTACCGATCCTTTTGTTAGTTTGATACTTTGATTCAAAATCGAAATCCATATCCGTTACTGGTAAATCATCATCAAATGTTTGTTACTTCTGTGATTTAACCTTTGAATCATTGATTTATATTTCTTCATTTGTTGAATAAATTGGTATGCCTAAATAGTGTTTACATTCTTATTTATATCCCCATATAGCTTATTTGTTGTAAGTATACATAATTGAATAATTTACTTTTTTATAATGAGGATGTTTTTATCTTCTTATTGAAAACTAAATGGAACAAGAGGTCAGACTATCTTCCATTTATATGAAATGAAACTAAGCACAATTAAGCTATTTATTTATTTTTCTTATTCATGGTTTGGTGATCCATGTGTCTTTGTTCACTAGGCTTTGGTGAGTTGCAGCTCGAATGTTTTTGTCAGGATCACCAAAACGTAAGTTATATATTATAAAGTTAAATTTATTTGAAAAAAAATCTAGATGTATATTGATAAATTTGATATGTTTGAACAGTGTATTACTATGCACAAATTTGGAAGGTGAAATATTGGTTGGGACAAAGCATTTGCAAGAGTTGACAGAGTTGTAAGTATTAAACTACAAGAAAATATCAAAAATTAACTCTACTGCTTCTACACTTAACACCCAACTATTAGTTTACTTTTAGGATGTCAAATTGAATTCACTCAACACACCGTTTCGATATGCTTTACTTTCAAGTTACTCGGCTTCTAATAAATTAACCTCATTGTATTTTTTTCATATAAATGTTAGAAATCTATATATATTTGAATATTGAATAAAAAAATTAAATGTGCTTCCATACAAGTAGTAGGTCCTTGCCTGATTCCTTTGAGCCCTTTAAGACATTATATGTCTTGGAATAAGATGATTTAACAAATAAACAGAATAAAGACTTGAAACAAGATTTCAATTACCATATTACATGATTGGCCAACCAAGTAGTCAAAGAGCTAAAAGTCTTACTTAACAGTCAAATATATGTGTGTACATAGGATATGTTTGTGTGTGTTATATGTTTCACAGTGGCCACTTATAATACACTATCCTTGACTTTCATTTCCTTGGTTTGTTTACTCATTCATTTCCAGCTGATGGATAATCATATTGTAGCCTTTTAACTTATGGTGATTTTTTTTTCTTTTTTATCTTTGTAATTGTTACGGTTAATATATGTTTGTAAACGGTGGTATATCTTTGACCAAATTTGTTACTAATTGATACAGCAACTGCAATATCACTAATGTTGGCTAGATTCTATGAAATTAGTCTTCAAATGTAATTCATGATATATTTTGTGTGTGCAATAATCATTGGTTGATTACCTTCAAGATACCATGGTAAAAAAAAACAAAGGATTTTGTGTCTATAAATGTTTTGAATCCATGGACATGTATAAAAACGTGCACATGAGATTTAAATGGTTGTGGTTTTAACAAAAGAGATGCAAGAAAAGAAAGTAGGAAACCATTTTGGTAGTTGGTAGTTGGACAATGTAAATTACTTTGGCACATACTTTGCTTGTGAATGATGATTCCAACTATCTTGCTTCTTGGTTATGCTTGGATCTGATTCTTTTTTTCTCCTTACCTCGAATAATTATTTTGTCGATTGTTTAGCTTATGTATCTCATCCTTTTTTTTAGGAAGGACATTGGTCTTGATTTTTAAAAATTTAAGGTTATGATTTTTTTTTAAATCATATGTTTTAAGAGAAACTTATGGAAGAAATACAAAATGTGAAACAAGAGAGTTGGAGGGAGCTATATCTTTTTTGATATATATATATATATATATATATATATATATATATATATATATATATATATATATATATATATATATATATTTGTATCCATGTTATAAAAGAATAAGATGTTTGTTTATTTTTACACTTTGTCTATTTTGTTTATTTGTGGTTTAGAAAGTGAACAAAGACAACCATATATAATTTTACTTTTGTTTAATTTTAATGTAGGAATTGATTAATGAAAGGAAAAATATTTGTTTATGTTTGTTAAATTGCAATATATAAGTTATGATTGATAGACGCTTTGAAATTAAAAAAAAAAAAAAAAAATGGTTGAAGACCTTCAAAAGTGAGGTTGTAGAGCACATTATGTTAAATGCACAAAATATGGTTGTAAAATTTGAAGTCGTTTAAAAAAAAATTACATTAATATGTATTTTAATAGTTATACAACTTTTTAAGTAAATATATATCTATTGCCTTATATTATTTTGAACCAAAAAATTTTCTATACTCCTAAACTAACATTTAATTTCACTTACCCTCGAAGAGAGGTCACCATCTACTGTTAGAGTATACAAACATTAAAATTGACAAATGAATGCCTTAATGATGATTATATGGTTTAAAAAATGTGTCAAATATATTTGTTACATTTTAATTTTTTAATAAAAAAAATTATGTTTTGATGTTTATTGGAGTACGAAATGTTTCCACAATAAGTAATCAAATAAAGGTAAATATCATGTCTTTTGAATATAAACTAATCGATTAAAAAATTCATTTTTGAAAATAAATTATTCATTTTCCCATTATTAGCAAAACATCTAATTTTTTCAAATCTATGATTAATGATTATGTTAATAAAATATTAATATTTTTTACTTGGAACCGTGGATTCCACGGATTATAACCTAGTAAAGTTCTAATAAAGTAAGCTCGTTAAATTTTTGTGATATACATTAATTCCGTAAACCTAGCTAATTTTCGTCTAATATGTCGTCACACTCTCGATAATACCTTTAAGGTGTTGTTTGTTTTTAGAAAAATGATTTACCAGGGTAATCATCTTTTAGACAATTTTTTTTATATATATTTAACCATTTAATTTATTATATGTATTTACATATTACCATTGTTACCGGTTATAACATGTTATATGTGACAATGGTAATATCTGAATACATTTAACAAGTTAAATATTATTTAAATATGAACAAAACGAAAAATTAATTATTATAATAAGTCATTTTCCTTATTTTTAATAGCGATTTAACTTTTCACATTTATTAGTATTGTTTTTTTTAAACGTTATTTTTAAAGTATCCATAATGTCCTAAGTATTAATTAAATATTGATCAATTCTGAACTTTACTTTATTAATATATTTTTGTTTTGTGAAATATTTTATATATCTCTTATTTTTTTCCTTTTGTTTTTAAGCATATACGATATTATTAAAGTAACTACTATCTAACAATAAAATCAAATAAATTAAATATTTAGCAAAATGTATGGAGGACCTTTAAAAAAAATAAAAATTATTACATAGCTAATATATATATATATATATATATATATATATATATATATATATATATATATATATATATATATATATATATAAGTTCGTCTTGTGCTTTAAGAATTAAGCAAAGTGCGATAGGAGGAATTTTGTGGATTTTTCCTTGATTTTTATGGATTTTAGTTTGAATTTTGGTGATTTTTGGTAAAGAAGAGAAGATGACGACCTCTTGGTGCCTCTTCTTTAATCCGAGTCATTGCTGGCTCAACCTTTTTAAGACACGTTTTGGACACCTAAGATTGTTATTGATGTGTGTGAAACAAACTAGTTTTAATCATACTAACTTAGACACAAAATAAACACAAAAGGCAGTGTACCTATCGATTAGTAATATAGTTCAAGCAAGTAGGGTATCGAACACAGGGAACGGTAAACAATTAAAATAAATATTAATATTATCTAAATAAAACAAGTAATAGAAAGGGGGTTTCTCTAGTTTTGCAAGACTAGAAACTTAAATACTTTACTAACACGCAAACTAAGCAACTAATAGCTAAGAAAACAAAGATCAACTAAATTCAATGATTAAAAAGGCCTTCTGTTTAGGTTCGAATCATTTGTTCCCATGGATGATTTTATGGTAAATATATCGGATTAATTCTTCATTGGTTACCGACTAAAGTGATTAGATTCACATTCGCTATAGCTAATCCTTAGAAAACAGATTAATTCAAGCAATGACTAGTTGTCTAAATTAATGAATTTCCTAGTTTGTTGATTCGGGTTTAGAAAGACTTGTAATTAGCTAATCAAATTGGTTATTCAATTAACCTCTTGTTGATGGTGTATCACACAAGCTCACACACTAACTTACCTATCTTTTGATTAATTCTAGTTTCACATTCGTTATTCCTAGACATACAATTATGTGGTCACGTAATCATATGAAATTAGCAACTAAGAGATGTTCATACAACTTAATTACTGATTTATTAATAGAAGAATAGTTATTGTTAACACATAAGGTTCTTTAACAAGCTTAATAAAACATAATCACCAATTAAAATTAATCCTAATCAAATAATCAATCCATTTTCACAAATTCATCTACCTAAACAGAAGTTATGAGTTTTTAGCTCATGATTACAGTAGAAACAAGCACAAAAACAACATCAATTGGTAAAAACATAGTTTAAACAAGAGATTAGGTAAGAGTAAACTTGATTTTGACTTGATTCTCCTTAAAATTGAATGTAGGGTTGATTCCCTTGCTTCCCACGCTCCAGCAACACCTTTAGTCGACAATTGTCCTCCAATGGTTCATCTATATGCTAGGGTATTGATCTGAAAGTCCCTTTATATAGATTTTCACAAAACAGAGGCTACTCGGCGAGTCCAGTGACCTACTCGGCGAGTCTGTCACTTAAAACCCGTGTACGGCAAGTCAGCGCGTCCAGAATCGCGAAACTTCTGACCAATTCGGCGAGTTGATGGCCTACTCGCCGAGTCCATTTGGAATCAACATTTTCTCAAAACACGAAAGTCGTCCAAAATTGTGTCTAGTTTTCAGAACATTTTGAATCTCGTCAATCGGAGTTATGGTTCATGAGATATGACCAAAACACTGACGAGGGGTCAAGTTATCCAACAACATCCTTCTTTCTTCAAAATCCAATATCCAAGCCTCCAATCGCTAGTTCTGCTTCCTTTTCCTTCCGAGCATGTCATTATTGCTGAAAAATGAAATTCTAAACTAATTAAGCACCTTTTGTTCATTAAATGAGATAAAATCAACATAAAGTATTAAGTCCAGAAAACCCTAAGACGCAATTGTGAGGGATTTGAGTGCATTTGAACCTTGGAGAAGAGATTTTGGAGGAGATCTTGGAGAATTAGGAGGCTTGGAGCAAGGGGCTTTGCTAGGATTCGGATTTCTCTTCTGTTGGAGCTTCTTTTGAGGTATTATTTCGTTTCTTGGGTTGTTATTCATCTAGATTCATCATTTTGGAGTATTTGGAAAGAATAGCTTGTGATATTTTGAGTTTGGAGGTTAGAACATTTTGAATCTCGTCAATCGGAGTTATGGTTCATGAGATATGACCAAAACACTGACGAGGGGTCAAGTTATCCAACAACATCCTTCTTTCTTCAAAATCCAATATCCAAGCCTCCAATCGCTAGTTCTGCTTCCTTTTCCTTCCGAGCATGTCATTATTGCTGAAAAATGAAATTCTAAACTAATTAAGCACCTTTTGTTCATTAAATGAGATAAAATCAACATAAAGTATTAAGTCCAGAAAACCCTAAGACGCAATTGTGAGGGATTTGAGTGCATTTGAACCTTGGAGAAGAGATTTTGGAGGAGATCTTGGAGAATTAGGAGGCTTGGAGCAAGGGGCTTTGCTAGGATTCGGATTTCTCTTCTGTTGGAGCTTCTTTTGAGGTATTATTTCGTTTCTTGGGTTGTTATTCATCTAGATTCATCATTTTGGAGTATTTGGAAAGAATAGCTTGTGATATTTTGAGTTTGGAGGTTAGAACATTTTGAATCTCGTCAATCGGAGTTATGGTTCATGAGATATGACCAAAACACTGACGAGGGGTCAAGTTATCCAACAACATCCTTCTTTCTTCAAAATCCAATATCCAAGCCTCCAATCGCTAGTTCTGCTTCCTTTTCCTTCCGAGCATGTCATTATTGCTGAAAAATGAAATTCTAAACTAATTAAGCACCTTTTGTTCATTAAATGAGATAAAATCAACATAAAGTATTAAGTCCAGAAAACCCTAAGACGCAATTGTGAGGGATTTGAGTGCATTTGAACCTTGGAGAAGAGATTTTGGAGGAGATCTTGGAGAATTAGGAGGCTTGGAGCAAGGGGCTTTGCTAGGATTCGGATTTCTCTTCTGTTGGAGCTTCTTTTGAGGTATTATTTCGTTT
This sequence comes from Lactuca saligna, assembly GCF_052625555.1. Lineage (NCBI taxonomy): Eukaryota > Viridiplantae > Streptophyta > Magnoliopsida > Asterales > Asteraceae > Lactuca > Lactuca saligna. Next base: position 260,660,679 of record NC_136421.1, on the reverse strand, counting down.
CTTGGGTTGTTATTCATCTAGATTCATCATTTTGGAGTATTTGGAAAGAATAGCTTGTGATATTTTGAGTTTGGAGGTTAGAACATTTTGAATCTCGTCAATCGGAGTTATGGTTCATGAGATATGACCAAAACACTGACGAGGGGTCAAGTTATCCAACAACATCCTTCTTTCTTCAAAATCCAATATCCAAGCCTCCAATCGCTAGTTCTGCTTCCTTTTCCTTCCGAGCATGTCATTATTGCTGAAAAATGAAATTCTAAACTAATTAAGCACCTTTTGTTCATTAAATGAGATAAAATCAACATAAAGTATTAAGTCCAGAAAACCCTAAGACGCAATTGTGAGGGATTTGAGTGCATTTGAACCTTGGAGAAGAGATTTTGGAGGAGATCTTGGAGAATTAGGAGGCTTGGATCAAGGGGCTTTGCTAGGATTCGGATTTCTCTTCTGTTGGAGCTTCTTTTGAGGTATTATTTCGTTTCTTGGGTTGTTATTCATCTAGATTCATCATTTTGGAGTATTTGGAAAGAATAGCTTGTGATATTTTGAGTTTGGAGGTTAGAACATTTTGAATCTCGTCAATCGGAGTTATGGTTCATGAGATATGACCAAAACACTGACGAGGGGTCAAGTTATCCAACAACATCCTTCTTTCTTCAAAATCCAATATCCAAGCCTCCAATCGCTAGTTCTGCTTCGTTTTCCTTCCGAGCATGTCATTATTGCTGAAAAATGAAATTCTAAACTAATTAAGCACCTTTTGTTCATTAAATGAGATAAAATCAACATAAAGTATTAAGTCCAGAAAACCCTAAGACGCAATTGTGAGGGATTTGAGTGCATTTGAACCTTGGAGAAGAGATTTTGGAGGAGATCTTGGAGAATTAGGAGGCTTGGAGCAAGGGGCTTTGCTAGGATTCGGATTTCTCTTCTGTTGGAGCTTCTTTTGAGGTATTATTTCGTTTCTTGGGTTGTTATTCATCTAGATTCATCATTTTGGAGTATTTGGAAAGAATAGCTTGTGATATTTTGAGTTTGGAGGTTAGAACATTTTGAATCTCGTCAATCGGAGTTATGGTTCATGAGATATGACCAAAACACTGACGAGGGGTCAAGTTATCCAACAACATCCTTCTTTCTTCAAAATCCAATATCCAAGCCTCCAATCGCTAGTTCTGCTTCCTTTTCCTTCCGAGCATGTCATTATTGCTGAAAAATGAAATTCTAAACTAATTAAGCACCTTTTGTTCATTAAATGAGATAAAATCAACATAAAGTATTAAGTCCAGAAAACCCTAAGACGCAATTGTGAGGGATTTGAGTGCATTTGAACCTTGGAGAAGAGATTTTGGAGGAGATCTTGGAGAATTAGGAGGCTTGGAGCAAGGGGCTTTGCTAGGATTCGGATTTCTCTTCTGTTGGAGCTTCTTTTGAGGTATTATTTCGTTTCTTGGGTTGTTATTCATCTAGATTCATCATTTTGGAGTATTTGGAAAGAATAGCTTGTGATATTTTGAGTTTGGAGGTTAGAACATTTTGAATCTCGTCAATCGGAGTTATGGTTCATGAGATATGACCAAAACACTGACGAGGGGTCAAGTTATCCAACAACATCCTTCTTTCTTCAAAATCCAATATCCAAGCCTCCAATCGCTAGTTCTGCTTCCTTTTCCTTCCGAGCATGTCATTATTGCTGAAAAATGAAATTCTAAACTAATTAAGCACCTTTTGTTCATTAAATGAGATAAAATCAACATAAAGTATTAAGTCCAGAAAACCCTAAGACGCAATTGTGAGGGATTTGAGTGCATTTGAACCTTGGAGAAGAGATTTTGGAGGAGATCTTGGAGAATTAGGAGGCTTGGAGCAAGGGGCTTTGCTAGGATTCGGATTTCTCTTCTGTTGGAGCTTCTTTTGAGGTATTATTTCGTTTCTTGGGTTGTTATTCATCTAGATTCATCATTTTGGAGTATTTGGAAAGAATAGCTTGTGATATTTTGAGTTTGGAGGTTAGAACATTTTGAATCTCGTCAATCGGAGTTATGGTTCATGAGATATGACCAAAACACTGACGAGGGGTCAAGTTATCCAACAACATCCTTCTTTCTTCAAAATCCAATATCCAAGCCTCCAATCGCTAGTTCTGCTTCCTTTTCCTTCCGAGCATGTCATTATTGCTGAAAAATAAAATTCTAAACTAATTAAGCACCTTTTGTTCATTAAATGAGATAAAATCAACATAAAGTATTAAGTCCAGAAAACCCTAAGACGCAATTGTGAGGGATTTGAGTGCATTTGAACCTTGGAGAAGAGATTTTGGAGGAGATCTTGGAGAATTAGGAGGCTTGGAGCAAGGGGCTTTGCTAGGATTCGGATTTCTCTTCTGTTGGAGCTTCTTTTGAGGTATTATTTCGTTTCTTGGGTTGTTATTCATCTAGATTCATCATTTTGGAGTATTTGGAAAGAATAGCTTGTGATATTTTGAGTTTGGAGGTTAGATCTGGGGTTGCTACTTCAGATCTGGAATGGAGAAGGTCTAGAGTGCATTAAATCCCTATCTTGAGTGATTGGTGAAGCCATCTTGTCCCAAACCCTAACCCTAGAGCGTTATATGCTTAGATCTCTTTGGATTCACGTAAAGTTTGCCACTTTACGTGATGGATGAGTTGTATAAGGGTAGATCTATGTTTTGGATCATCTGCATGGCTTGAAAAGCTTCTATATGGGTTAAGATCTAGATGCACTCAGCAAGTTACAAAGGTGTACTCGGCGAGTTGCTTGAAGATGGATTGGCACTCGACAAGTTGGACGAACAACTCGACGAGTAGGTTGAAGATGACCTTGGACTCGGCAAGTCTGTTCTTGGACTCGGCGAGTCTGGTCGTGAGGTCCAAACTTCGTCTGGTGGAGCCATGAATCAGTGATTCAAGGGAGGTCTCGGCGAGTGAGTGCGAGGGGACTCAGAGTCATGGGACTCGGGTTGACTCGGCGAGTAGAGTTAGTCAAGAGGTTGACTTTGACCAAGGGTTGCCCAGTTGACTTCCAGGGACATTTTGGTAATTGTTGTCTTTTGTTTGAGTTCAGTGTTGGTGTTGGCTAGTGGTGGAGAACGTATCAGTGGTCGGAGCATCTTGGTCTTATCTTTCAGACTGCAGTTGCGAGGTAAGTTATCCTCACTATATCAACAGGGTCTAAGGCACCAAGGCCGACCCTTTATCGGATTGTAATCCGGTTATTGTTGTTATGTTGTTGCTTTACTATGTTTGCATCCTGGTAGTTAGGATGGTATATGTTAGAGATCTGGTTAAGGTCGGTATCCTGGTATCTAGGATGATGCTATGCTAGTGACCGGTTAGGTCGGTATCCTGCTTAGAGTATGTCATGTTATGTGATCTGCTAGATCGGTTTGATTGGATGTGAATTGTTATATGATTGTATGGTTATGTGCACATGGTTGTTTGACTGGGGGTGGGTTGAGGTGGGTCATGCTTTGTGTTGTAGGCCAACATACCCAGGGAGGACCGGTTATCCCGAAGGCCCAATGAGCGGTTCATAGGTTGTAGGCCCCACGAGGGCGGACCAGACGTGCCGAGGCTCGGAGAGTGGACCAGGCCGACTGAAGGCCCGATATAGGCGGACCAGTCATACTGTAGACTTTGAGGGTGGACCAGGCGGACTGAAGGCCCGATATGGGGGGACCAGTCATAATGTAGACTCGGAGGGTGGACCAGGTGGACTGAAGGCCCGATACGGCGGACCAGTCACGCAGTAGACCCGAAGTGCATGGCTGTTCTGTTCGGTTATGATATGTTATGCGTGGTATATGTGGTTGGTATTTTGGGGGTATCTCACTAAGCTTTCAGGCTTACAGTTGTGGTTTAATGTTTTTCAGGTTCTTCGGGAGACCGTGGCAAGGCAAAGGCGTGATCGTACCGCTCCTCATGATTATGTTTTATGATCTGGTTCTGGGAAGACTCTGATAATGATTGTATTGAAAACTTTTTTGTAATAACATTATGAAAATGGGTTGTTTTTGAAAAGTTAAAATTGATTGAAATTTTTATGGTCGTTACAGGCACCTAGTTTCATTTCACGGTTTCCCAATATACGGTTGTAATCCACTACATGTGTTAGCTTCTTTTACACACTTCAAATCCCTTTTTAGTAAATTCTATAAAAAAAAATCGGGGTTTCCATACCTCATCACCGCTTTATCTTAATTTGTTTCCTCCTATCATACCTCCACCATGAATTTCTGCTTAAACCTCTATCACTCAATCCCATGTTGTCTCCTTTCTTTCTTCATGCTGATATCTTTTGTGGAGCGGTTGCAATCGAAAAAATCACAACTTTCCACTTCTTCTATTCATACTTCTCTTTAATTTGTAGAAAGAGATTTCAGTTTTGTTTCTTTTTGTCGAGCAAAATCAAGCTAGATGCCACCGGTGGTTGGAAGCCTAAATTTTCTAGTATCGCCAGAACAGATCTACACGCCTCTAACATCCTCAATATGATGCAAATTACCTATATGTATATTCAACCTTTTGCCTTATGTTGCACCACATACCCTACCAATGTTTTATGACTTTTCTACATGTAATCCACCACCCACTTCTATCTTCACTCTAGAAGATTAGGTCGATTAGACACCTCTATTCACCTCTCTCTCTCTCTCTCTCTCTCTCTCTCTGATAACCATATGATCTCCAAGCGTTCTTTACATTTTTGTATGAACAAAGAGAACTGAATGCCAACTCATGCATTGACAGTCCTTAAAATCTATCATCTTCGGATGACATGTCATCGATTATTTGTTCATCTCTATACTCTACAGGTTCTTACGATTCATACAATCTTAAATCTATACATGATTCCCCTTCTTTCTTCTTGTTTGCAAATTATTGTAAGCCCTTATTTCAATACGTAATAGACACAAGTATGTTGCATAAGGCTTTGTATAATCGTATTGTAAGTTATTTTATTTGCTTTTGGTTTTGTCAGAAGATGAAGATGATGGACGATCGGTTTCTCTGAAGAATAAATTGTTGTTGCAAATTGATCAAGTACAAGTGAGAGTAAACAACGATGTCTCGTTGGACACGATCACCTAATATTGTTATCATCTTCTTAATCGCTTGATGTTTTTTTTCTCTTTTCCTTTCCTCTTCTGTTTAAAACGATGTTTGAAGCGTCCACCACTTTTTTTTCTCCTATTGTGTGCATCAAATTTATACAGTTCACATGCGACCACCTTCCGAGCCATGGGCATCAAAGTCGATGCATGCTACCTCCCGATTTCAGTTACACTGATATTCGCCTTCTTCTGTAATGCCCCGATTCTCAAGTATGGGATTAAATGAAAGTTTATTTGGTTGGAAGATCTACTCGACGAGTTGGTTTCCTTACTCGTTGAGTAGCAGCGGGGTGGGATCGCACATTTAGTGGCCTACTCGCCGAGTCTATAAAGGGACTCGACGAGTAGGAGCTGGCAGATGAAACCCTAAATTTCGGGGTATTTCACCCTATTTAAAGGATCATTGGCCTTCCCCAGCCTCCCCTTCACTGCTTCTTGTCCTTTTAAAGTCCTAATCGTGTGTGTGTGTGCTCATTTTGTGCAGTCTTAAGCTTCGAGGAGGATTTTCTTGGAGAAAAGAGCTTGGAGATCAAGAATTCAGAAGCAAGGAGTTTGAAGGATCTGAAATCTATTGTATTTAGCATCTTCTGGAAGGTATAAATCGTTACCCTAACCTCATTTCATTCTAGATCCCCGATTTGGATGAATTCTAGGGTTTTCATGGTATGATTGGAAGCTATTCTTGTGTGCAAACTCAGATCTGAAGTTGTAACTTCAGAACTGAGTTCCTTTGGGCTTCTTACTCCATAAAGTTTCCAGCTTGAGCAAGAATGAGACTCTCCCAAGGTGTAAACCTCCATTAGAAGCATAGATTGGTCATTTAGGGTCTTTAGAACCTTGCATGTGCATAAAGTTTGCAACTTTACGTGATAAACATGCCTTGGAAGCTTGGATCTGTAATCTGGAGCCTTGCCAAGGCTTAAAAAGCGTCTACATGGATGAAGGTCTGCAAGGACTCGGTGAGTTGGATGAACAACTCGGCGAGCCCGATGAAGATGGCCATGAACTTGACGAGTTGGATGAACAACTCAGCGAGTCCGTTGAAGTTTGCCTTGAACTCGGCAAGTTGTTAGAAGACTCACGAGTCGGCTAGGGTTTCTCCCAATTCTTGGACACGTATGAACTCGACGAGTTAAAGGAGAACTCGACGAGCCAATCAAGGATTTCACGACTTCTCGAGTTTAGGAAGGACTCGACGAGTAGGTGAACTGCACTCGACGAGTCGAGTCAACATGGACTGTTGACTTTGACTGTGGACTTTGATTTTGACCAAGAGTTGACCAGTTGACTTCTGAGGGTATTCTGGTAATTTGGAGATTTATGAAAGAGGATTTTATGGTATATATAGGTAGTGAAGTTTGTGTTGGTGATCCGGGAGTTGAAGCATTCTAGTTTCAAACGTCAGTTGCGAGGTGAGTTCTCCTCATTATATCAACAGGGTCTACGACACCAAGGCCGGACCTTTATGATTTACATCCTAGTTTAGGATGGTTGCTATGTTAGATTACATCCTGGTTTAGGATGGTTACTATTCTAGTAATTTGTTTGTTTGATATCCTGGTTGTAGGAAGGTCTCTATGCTAGAGATTGGTTAGATATGTATGACTCTTCGTTATTGCATGCTAATGTACGATAATTATGTGCACATGTTTATTGGTATGGGGAAGGTTGAGGCGGGTCCTGCTACGTGTTATAGTGCCAAGACACCCCGGGCGGATCGGGTAGACTGCAGGCCCGGGCTGGGCAAATCTAGTCAGGTCGAAGGCCTAGCGAGCGGTTCGGATAGGCTGAAGGCCGGGGGGGGGGGGGGGGGGTCCAGACGTATCGATGGCTCAATGAGCGGTCCAGATAGGCTGAGGACCGGGAGTCGGTCCAGTCAGACTGATGGCTCATTATATATGTTGTTTGTTGTTTTCTTATATGTTTATACGATATGGTTATATATGTATAACGTTGGTATTTTGGGGAAACTTACTAAGCTTCAGGCTTACAGTTGTTGATTTTGTTTCAGGTACTTCTGATGACCGCGGGAAGACAAATGCGTGATCGTACAGCTCCTCATGCTTTACCTATGTCTCTGGGAAAACTATGATATTATACATTTTGAGAATAAAGTTGTAATGATTTTTAATGGTTTGAAATGTTTTAAAATTTTTAAATTCGTTTGAATTTTAAGAAAAAATGTTTATTAGCTTATGATTTTTAGGAAACACTGTTTTTAAAAAAAAATGTTTGGATAGAAAAAACTGCTTTTCAAAAGTAAAATAGTTAAAATGCTAAAAAATTAGGATTTTCCAGCTTTTTGAAAATTTTACTTTTTTATATCCAAAAAAATATTTTAAAAAGTGTTTTTTAAATACACAAATACTTTTTTTTATGGCTTTTTAAAAAGCTAAAAAATTAATAAGCTGTTCTGAAAATTTGTATTAAAAGATAATCTTTACTATATTATTAAACATATTGTTTGTTTCTTGAAATTTAAGAGGACAATACCTATTACCTGATGTACAATTTATCATCCAATACAACTACTCATGAATCCATTTACAAAATTACTTTGGAATTAAACAATATTTTTTATTCGTAGACGTCACAATCTCTCTCTAAAACCCTAAATCAGTCATCTTCATTGAGAAACCCTAAATCACAATTACCTCATTTACCGTAATCCTTCTTACGCATCTGTTACCACCACCATCTTGAATCTGGGTTTCATGTCGGCGTCCTCTTCATCAGTGATCGTAGCCTCTCAATGGTTATCGCCTAAACCTCCACCGTGATCAAGAAGAAATCATTTTTGCGTTTGGTTCATCAGGTCTGTTTATTTACCAATTTTATATTTTTTCTTTAAGGCAAACTGAAGCATACCATCTCTCATCTCTATCTCACTCGATCTATGTCTCTAAAAGAACCACATTACCACCTCTATTCTTTGTACAAATCTCAGGTAAAACTTCTTTTTTATCTCTTATATTGAAGAAATCGCAACTAGATTTCCCTTTGATCTATTATATTGAAGAAATTACAAATAATATTTCGTTTTCATCTCTATTCTTGGGCTTGAAGGGAAAGGAGAGTCCATGTTCTCTCTCGCCAGTTGACCAAGATTTCTTGGTACCGGTTTAAAAACCAATGAGGTACTTTTTGCTAATAATTTCAAACTTGTGTTTATTTGATGATTACTTTACTTATTGTTAACCGATTTTAGGTTTTAGATCTGATCGTATGTGATTTTGTCATTTTTAGTCACTACCTACTCTCGCTTATCTAATGAACCAAAAGATAAACGATTTTAAGGATTTTCAATGAACATGGCTTGGTTTGATTTTGGGGTTTTCATCAAGAACAAGTTTCTCCGTCTCCTCTTTTTCTAACCAAACCCTATGATTGATTATGTGGTCAAATCTTTCACAACCAACACCAACCGGATCAGTTTCATGGGTTTCTTGAACATGATGGGGATAGCTCCTTTTCTTTTGACTATGATGATTTTTTTTTTTCGAAAAAAGACTGATGAATTTGTTAGATCTACAAAATAATTTTTTCTTTTTGTAGGTTTAATGGTACATATCGTTTCTATACAATTCGAAAATTTGTGTGTGAACCAAGTCTTGCAAACATGGCTTCAGAAGCTCTGGACCTTATAAGTTGATATATGAAGGGTAATGTGGTGGTGTTTTTGTTTAACAGTGTGTGTGTGTGTGTGGGTTTGTCTTTACAAGTCCCAAATCCATTGTTTTATTGGTACTCAAAGGTAGTGTATTTCTTTCCTTTGGCATCAATCAATTGTTTTATTGTTGTTTGATTCATGTTATGAAACTGTATAATTGGTTTGTTGGTTGGTTAAATTATAATTACTATACTGTGTTTTGTCCTATCGTATTGGGTTATTTATCGGGTTTTTTTCCCATCTAATTATGTCTTGTATAAGATTTATTAACCCTTGGGCAAGTGCTTTTTAATTTCTTGCTTCTATCCTTACAAAGGTTTTGTTTTCATTGTAGAGCTTAATGATGGTCAAATTGAAAAGGGATCAAGATGTCTGATATTGAAGTCCATCAAACTAAAAGTAAGTTTGATAAAAAGTACAACATCATAATTTTTATAACTTGAGTTTGAGAATTCGAGAGTAAAAGAAATGGGGTGATCTTGATGTTCATAGGTTACAAAAAAAAAACTTCTGTTGTTTACCCCAAAAGAAAAAAGAATAAGAAAAAAAGTCAATGTTGAAAGTATTGCTGTCAAAACAAAAGACAATAGAAATAAATATTGTGGTGGTGTTGATATTGGCAATTTGGTGTTCTTAAAGCTTCACGTGGTGTTTCCAAAAGACAAAACAAAAAGAAAGGACTTTTGCTGTCAAATTAATCTTGTTCTATTTACACCTATATGAATTATTGGATCATACGAAACACAAATGGAGTTGTTTGAATGTGATGTCTTCAAGTTTCATCTATTACTGATTTTGACCAGTTTCTGAATTTAGTTGTGCTCTCATCATATTTTATGAATATGCCTTAATTTTTGTAAGTTTTTTGATATAAAAACAAGAAAGTTACAAATACAACAGGAGATCAATGTTGAGTTTGACATTTTAAACTAAAAGATTGACCATTCTACCCTTGATGCTTTTTAAAAGATTTTAACTGTTTAAACCTACAACACAAGAAGATTGACAAAAATACCCCTTTACACTTGACAGATTAAGACTTTTAACAGTTTTTAAGGTTTTAACAATTCATGATGGTTCTACCCTTATGCTTTTTAACCTGACAAATTTAACCAAATCAATCTAAATATAGGTTGAAATAGTTACCAAATAAACATGGTAAAATCGTGAAATGATTATTAATAGAAACAAACTAAAAAATAATAATATAAATGTAATTTATGTAAAAACAAGCCATGAAGAAAAAACACTTGATTTGCTTTACCACCAAATTAAATACTTATTTTTTTTAAACTTACTAATAGAAATAATAGAAATAATTGTTGAAAAAACTATACGCATCCGTCGCTTGGCGCGGGTAAATGGCTGGTTTATATTTATATGTTTTGTGGAATAAACGGATATATAAAATGATATTTCGCAGCGCAAGGGATTAGGGATGCAGTTCCGCAGTTCGGAAAGTGTACCTTGTTCGGCAAGGTGATATCCTATTCAGCTCACAGATTTGCTAGAATCTAGATGCGCTCGATTTCCTGTCTGATATTCACATTATCTTCTATACAATCGCCATCTACGATCTCTTTTTGCTAAGATTTCGTCTGATTGTAGTTTCATTCTAGGGCTTTTCTTCCTCGCCTTCAGTCAGAAGAGTTTACAGGGTTTAATTTTACTATATCATCGGAGCTGGGCGTGAAGGATGAACGGGATAAGTTTCGGCGTAGAGTTGTCGAAGCCGGAGGAGATGAGTGTGAAAGAGGATTGGTTGACAATTTTGAAGGGATTAGAACGTGAAGAAATCGAGGAGGTATTGTCTCAAACTTTTTGCGATCGTTGCAAGGTTAATTTGCATGCCCGAGTGCAATCCATTGCTAACCGTAAGTTTCGAGTTCCTCTTTGTCGAATTTCGCTTTAAAGAATTACAATTAAGTTGTTATTGAATGCGTATTTGTACGTGGATTAATCATTCGATTTATTTAACTTTGACCGAAGAAAGCTTCAATGTCTATTCATTCGTTACAATCTGCAATTAGGGTTCCAGAGATTTCCGTTTACCCAGAATCCCATAAAAACAACCTAACTAATGTCAATATCAACATATTTGTTTCAAATCTAAAATGGTTATGAGTTTTTTGAGTGTTTTTTCCGACTACATTAAAGTTCATAATAGGTATTTCGATATATAATGCTCTTATGTTATATTAGCAGCAAATTAATGTCGAAATCTTATCATCATGTTCCTTCTTGGTTAATATCTAGTTGCTTTACTGTGCAACTATAGTAGCATTATTTGAATTATACTTATTGCTTTCCAAATCCAAACCCTTAATCGATCTTGTTAAGCTTTTGTGACAAAAAAGCTCATACCTTTTATCATTTTGTACATTAATATAACTATCTATCCTTCTTCATATAACCTTTTATCTATTCAAAAGTTGAAACACAATCTAAATTCCCAATTTATTTTGACAGGAAAACGCACAAAAAAACTATCAATATCAAGTCCAGAGTCCACCATCTTAAACAATACTCCTGATAAATATATAGAATCTTACACCACAAGTATTCAAGAATCTTCAAGCAAGAGTGACTCATATAAAACCCCAGAAAACATTCACTCAAGAAACCAGAAACACTTTTCTAACAAGTTCTCAGTGAACAACAAACACCTGTCTTCATCAACACAATCAAAATCTGGTAAATCATTAGACGATGGAATACATGGATTCTCATCTATGGAAGATGATGACTTACACTCTGATGAGCAGAAAGAAATGGCAAGGTTTAGAAATATTGGAAGGAAGATCAACTTTGTACACTTTGAGAGGGTTTATGGGAAGAACATGAATATTCTTCAAGGGCTTGAACTCCACACTCAAGTCTTTAATCCCGAGGAGCAAAAAAAGATTGTTGAATCTGTTTACGAGTTTCAGCGTTTAGGCCAAAAGGGTCGCCTTAGAGGTTCATATTCTTCCTTTCTTCATTTTTCTTCATAAATTGTATATTTAAAAAGCTAAAATATATAAAATTGGATGTAATATTTTCAGCACGAACATATACCCAACCTACAAAGTGGATGCGAGGCAAAGGGCGCATTACAATTCAATTTGGCTGTTGCTATAATTACGCAGTGGTGTGTAAATTTTAAATATTTTTTTACTTTCTACATATGTATGTAGTTTAGTTATCTTTATTGAGTTTTTGTTATATTTTTTCAGGATAAAAATGGAAACCCTCCGGGAATAATTAGAGAAGAAGAAGTGGACCCTCTTCCTCAAGTATTCAAACAAATGATAAAAAGAATGGTTAGGTGGCATGTTCTCCCTCCAACATGCATCCCCAATAGTTGCATTGTGAATATATACGAAGAAGGCGATTGCATTCCTCCACATATCGATCACCATGACTTTGTTAGACCATTTTGCACCGCATCATTCTTGACCGAATGCAACATATTATTCGGCTCAAGCCTCAAGATTGTGGGTCCCGGAGAATTCACGGGCCCCGTTTCGATACCCTTACCTGTCGGGTACAAATACAAATACAATAACTGAATAACATCATAACATATCCTTTTTCTTTTTCTTTATTGTTATTAGATTAATATATTATATTATATGCCAAAAAACAATGATGTGATTTTTGAACTTTTTCTTAATCCAGATCGGTGCTTATATTGAAAGGTAACGGTGCTGATGTGGCGAAACATTGCGTCCCTGCTGTCCCGGCCAAAAGGTATGTAGTCGCAGTGTGGGAGTTTCAGTTCCAATGTTGATTACTTGATTAAACTCGATTCATAACCGAATTTGCATTTTTTGGTTGGATTGATTGATTGCAGGATTTCGATTACTTTTAGGAAAATGGATGAGAGGAAGATTCCATATGGATATGTAGCGGATCCTGAGCTACACGGTGTTCGACCTCTTTCTCTTTCTCTGAAAGCACCATCATCATCATCATCATCATCATCATCATCAGTTTTATCACAAACGGAAGAAACATCTCCGCCTTCTCCACCTCCTCGTGCTGTTTCAAAACCCAAGGCTCCGGCTTTTGTTGGTGGAGAAAACGATTTCCCGCCTTTAGGATTAGCTCTACAAAGGCGTTCTAACAAGAATGTTTCCAAGGCTTGAGGTTTTTATTTTTTTATTTTTTAGGTAGTGTCTGTTTAAGCTCATTATTTATTGTGTTGTATTTGTTACAATAATACTTGAATTGGGGAGGGAGGCTAACTCATATAATTCTATGTTCGAAAGTATAGACTAATGGAATAATCAAGGGTTATTGTGGGTGTTTAGTTTGACTCGGTTTACTTGATTACCTATGGATGTGCATGTTCTCATCATATTTTTATCCGCACCAACTACTTGATCAATTAACAAATTAATAAATCTTTGTTGCCTGGTTTGTTTTGATTTAGACCCAAAATGCTATATAAAGGATATACAAGACTCTGGATAGGGTCTTGATTTACCTTTTTCCATGTCAAAATCGTATGGAAATGTTTATATATTTTTTGGTTGTGGTTTTAGTTTCTTGCATATTTGGTTCTTGTGATACATTTTTGTTACAAAAGTGATATGAAAATGCTAATTTACTGACACCACCGCCGGAACCATTGTTGTTGTTCAACACGATCTTCAGATCTGGAGTTGTTGCTTTCAGATCTAGAGCCTTCTCCTTCAGATCTAGAACCTTTTCTTTCGGATCTAGAGCCTCCGCCTTTCGATCTGCCATCACGACTGTGCACAACCTCCTTCCACCGTCATCTATCTCACTAACACCAACAATGGCCTTTCATCAGCCACTTTTCTTCGTCGGAACACCTAGAAAACACTACACTCTATTTTGAAGTCTGAATCTGCTTCTTCTCCAGATCTCCGACGTTTCACATCTGATGAAGCACGAGAAAAACTTTCTGATTCGTTTCGCCGGAATAACAAATCTGAGGGAGCATGAAGCTCTTTCACCTCTAGATGTCCAACTACCTCCAGTGAAGATCGCCTGTATCTTCATTCACACCGGATATGATCAGATCTGATGTAGATCTAAGAATTTAGTGTTATTTTACAAAGGTTTTTCTTTCTATTTCATAATTTCCTCGTTGGATCTACATGATATCTGTTCTCCCACCGTTGGTGTCATCGTCGGAGTATCACAAATTAGAAATCACAATCATCATCTCAACCTACAGGTGCTAATCTTTAACTCATTTTGTTTCAAAAACTCTTGAACTTGTTTTTTTTCTCTGATCTGTTCCATCACCGACAAAATGTTTGTCGGATTTGTACCAAATTTGCTATGTGTTGCCTCCTTCTCTTCATCTCCATCTCTTATCTCTGGTCAAACAACCACCAAATCGACATTAGATCTGATTTGTTTGTGCATTTTCAATTTAGATCTGGTGTGTATAGGGTTCACATTGATGGTGTTCACAAAAGGAAGTTATGAAAAAATATGCACACAAGGTGTTTAATGAAATGCCTCAATGAAATTCAGTAAGTTATTCAACTGTGAATTTAGTCGTGAATGCATATTTTTTGTGTATTAAACTGTAATTTTATTGTATTAAACTTTGAATTTTGTGTATTAAGCTATTATATTTATGCTTAAAATTGTGAATTAAATGCATTAAGTTGTAAAATTTTCGTTTAAATTATAAATTGACTATATTAAGCTATGAAATTTGTATATTAAACTATGAATTAATTGTATTAAGCTGTGAATTTCGTATATTAAACCGTGAATTGACTCTATTAAAAGTTTTAAGTTGATAATATTGTTATAAATGAATACTTTTTTGTATTAAACTGTGAATTTTATGTATTAAGTTGTTTATTTTTGTGTTTTAAACTGTGAATTGATTGCATTAAGCTGTAAATTTCCTGTATTAAGTTGTTATTTTGTGTTTTAAACCATGAATTGACTGTATTAAATTGTGAATTGACTATATTAAATTGTGATTTTTTTATATTAAACTGTAAATTAATTGTATTAATATATGAATGAATTGACTGATATTAAACTGTAATTTTTTTATTATAAATTTTTTGTTTGCTTCTGAAATGTAAGATAGAAGAAACATTATACACATATATGATTTTATTTAATTTTTAATAAAGTATGTAAAACTTAAATTATGAATATTTGTGTAAATAAACTTTAAAAGAAGCACTAGTATATAAATCTAAAGGTATAAATAAGTTTTAAGTTAAGAATATGATTGTGAATGTATATCTTTGTCATTAAATTGTGAATCTTAATAATTATTAAAAGAGAAACCTAAATTCTAAAATGAAGAAATAATGACCCTTAATTGCTTTTCCATAGTAATTTTTCCACATTTGGATCTTTCTGCTGACATGTTTTTTTTCCATCTAAAAAAATTAGTATGCGATAATGAATCCATATATTTCAAATAAAATTAAAACAATTGCCATAAATGTTGTACTCTGTAAAATGATATGAAATTATGGGTTTCTAACTTTCCATATTTTAAATGGCTAAGCAACCATATAAGTTAATCTGTAATTTTCTCTCTCAAACCATGAACACAAATGACAAACCCTTTGATTCGTGCTTCCACTGCTACTACTATGTTATTCCAGTGCCCTGCCTCTCCAATCTCCTCTTAACCATGGCTCTGACTCCATCGTCCTAGCTCTCTGTTTCCATATTTTCTGGTTCATGTTTCCGTCGATTTGTGTATAGGTTCTACATTGTCTCTCCACGACGTCGTATCTTCTCCATTCTCTCTGAGAACCAAAAAAGCGAAAAACCCTAGACGTTGTTTTTATCTTTATTATCTCGCAATTGGTAAGTAGTTCTTGCTTTCAATAAAGTCATATTTTTCGATTGTTATGATGGAATGCAACAAAGAGAAATCGCATTATTCTCAACTTTGTGTTCCTATACCAGAGTATAACCCCCTGAAAAGCTTAGTAAACCAAATTATGTGTTTATAGTCTATTCTAGATTAGGATTTACTTTTTACCCTCAAACTTTCTACAAAGTTCTAGGTGGAACACACTACTTCTCATAATGAACTATGTTAGAAGTTGCATACTTGATTCTATAGAGGCACACACAGATTTTATAGTGATTGTTACTTTTGAAATTAAGGGAAGCAACCCTACCTAGACCCCAACCTTTTTTTTCACACCATTGAAAAGGAAAATTTGGTTATACATGATGTTGGCCTGCTGATTTTGTTTAATTTGGAGCAATAGTCAAATTCTTCCAATTTGACAATTCTATAACTCGTAAGTTTCAATATGGATTTGTTAAATTCATTTTGAATCTCTGTTTTATTGATCGTCCTACATCTGTGTGGTTGTTGTTTGAACTTATCAACTTTCATTCATTGTTTTTTTTGGTAACATCCACACTTACATGTCGAAGTATCATGTCGATTTTTTGCAAATAATCATGATTCATAAGTTTTCGAATAGAAAAAAATGGACCACTTCACCAAAAGTAGGAGACCACCCTTCTTAACCTCTATTATTCAATCAAATTCCATTCGAAAATGAAATTAGGCGTGATAAATATTTTGCAGGTGAATCTGTACGGCAAAAAGATGCGATTCATCTTTTAATCTTTTTTGGACTAATGCAACATAATACTTTTATTTTAAGGATGAAAGGGCAATTTGGTCAAAATCTGTTTTGGTTAACTTTCAAACATTTTATTATTATTTTTGAATACTTGGAGTTTGAATGGCTTGGTCCAACAATTAAATCTGTATTGGATCGATTTCTTCAAGAAATGATATAATGAAATTTTGATTGAAGGGTATTTATGTCAAAAATGGAAAATTAAGGAATTTTTTTTTGGAAGTCGGTATCTCTTTGATT
The DNA here is from genome assembly GCF_052625555.1 of Lactuca saligna. Taxonomy (NCBI): domain Eukaryota; kingdom Viridiplantae; phylum Streptophyta; class Magnoliopsida; order Asterales; family Asteraceae; genus Lactuca; species Lactuca saligna. The sequence continues at coordinate 260,644,019 of NC_136421.1, read as the reverse complement.
GGATTTTCATTGGCCAAGGAGGGGGGGAAGATTTCATTACTTTTTTGGTCCTCCTGTTCTTGAATGGATTATCAATGGTAAAAGGAAAAGAAAAATAAGAAAATGAATTTTAATGGGAAGCGTAGTAGGACCATTTGGAGTTTTTTAATCATAAATCTTGAAGACTATTCTTTCTTAAAAAGCAACAGGTTTGACCCTTGGAATTTGGATGTTAAGAATTGGTTTTTTCTCTCCAACTTAACTAAATGGCAGTTTGGAAATTATCATATATGGAAGGTGTTGGAATGCAGTTATGATATTCATAAAATATGGAAATCAAAAGCATATAATTGGTTTTGATTTAGCATTTTTCCTTATAAAATTGCAATGCTTATCGGTTTTATCCCGATTTTCATAAGGTTTTTACCTTGTGAAGTGTTTTTTATTTTTATTTTTTTGCAAATGGGTAGAATCCCCATTTTCCATGGTTCAAAACGTTCTGGTTCAATTCCAAGAATTTTAGTCGTTTGGTTTTACCATTTTTTCTAAAAAAAATGCAATTGACCAGTTCAATCCCTAAACTTTTAGCTGTTTGTTTTGAAACATTTTTCTATAAAAAAATTATTCAATTCAGTTCAAATTCGACACGTTTTAATAGTTGGTTGGTTTATATATATATATATATATATATATATATATATATATATATATATATATATATTGCAATGACCACAATATACAGATTTACAAATCAAATGGTATTCTACATCTAAAATTTGGAATTTGATTTTATTAATTTGATAAATTGTTTTTAATTACAAAGCTCATTATGTTCTCCTAGGTATGCATGCGTGAGTTCTCAATAGACCTAACTCCCAACTTCTTGGAGCCAATGGCCGTGATGATGACCCACTTGTAAGTTTTAATCAATTTTCTTTTATATATTTTTTATTTATATCATTTTATTCTTTTTACCAATATAATCCATGTATGTTTTTTTATTTATAATAAAAATACATACACTTTTACTTACCCATAATGGCAACATACTTCCATTTTGACTGATAATAGCAATATGTAACCCAAATAGCAACATATTTATATTTCTTTACATTATATGATACACTTAAAAATAGAACTAGCTTATATATTTCATCAATTGAACATTTAATTTTCCCTAACGATTTAAAAATAAAATAAAATTGGGCTTTGCTTCTATATTTCTAGATGGAATTTTAGATCTTTTGATTTTTAAAACTGTAATTTTATAATCATTTTTTTTTATGGAAAACATCTATTATTTTCAAGAATAATGCTTTGGCATTTATATGTGGTTTGATTTTAAAATTTTAGTTAAGTTCTTTAGCTTATGGTGGAACAGGACAATGACATCTAAACATGGAAAGAGCATCTTAAAGCATGCATTTTTTAAATTCTTTAATTCTATCATGTTGAAAATATTTTGAATTTCTTATTAATATCCCACATTCATCTTTGCTTTTTTGTTATTCTGGGTGGGTGTGTGTTGGAGGAAAAGGTGCGATGAACAACTAATAATTAATGATGTTCTTAGTTGACTTCAAATTATTTTTAATGTGTTTTATGATATTGTTTTGTCCATTGTATTTATTTCCCAATTTTCAATGTGTATTTATTAATTGATGTGTTTTATATCTTTTTTAAGGAATGTTATTTGTTATTTATCTACAAAATTTTACTAAGTTATTAACTACAATCGTTTTTTTTTTTTTTTTTTTTTTTCTTGCATTTTATTGAAGTTTAAAATTCTCAAAAAAAAAAAAAAATAACAATAATAATTGTGTACTTTGAAAGTAGGATAGTATAATAGACACATCACTAAATGTATATTTATCCCTATGTATTGTAAGTTTTTGGAACAAATAGCATTGTACTTTAGTAAGTCAACTTTTTTTTTTTCAATCAAACATAAAAATTAATACTATTTAATGTTTTTTCGCAAATGAAAAGATAAGGGTGCACCAGGAATGAAAAAATAATGTTTGGTTATTGGTTATGGTAATCTATTTTTAACAGTTATGATGTTAAATAGCTATTGTAATGTATATTAATGAAAGTGTTTGAAACTTTTAAAGTCACTTAATTTTACTCCTTCTCATAACCTTTCCCCTTTCCATCCCAACTCTAACTATTTCCATTTTGCATTGTAAATAGATCTGGAAATGGAGCGGGTTTGGAGCGGATCAACCTTGATCCAAACCCATTAAACAATTTTCAAATGTTGATTTAAACCTGACCCGTAACTCGCATGGTTTTGAATAATTAAATTCATACCATTACCTACTAGATCACCGGATTTTCAACACTTTTACCCAACCTATTTTACAATATTGAGATTATACTATAATTATGCATTACAACACATATAACATGAATATCTAAAACCATACAACATTCATTCCAAAACAAGCTTCAATTATAGCTTAATAAATAACATTTCCAAAACAAAACAAATGTCTACTATTGAAAACATGCATGAGAAAATGACACACAATTGAAGTAAATTTCAATAACACATGATTTCAGTAAGGCACGATTTCAATAAGTCTCCCGATTTTAAGTCATAATTTTGGCACAGTAACATAAGATTGGTACCCAGTAAGGCAGCAACAAACGATTTCAATAGGTCACAATTTTAATAAGTCAATTTCAATAACACACAATTAGAGTAAAGAAGATGACATTAATCAATTATATTAAAATTTTAGAAAACAAAGTTGATTGTGGAATGTCGATTGCAAAAAACCCTTCTACGAAACGAGATATATTGAATTATTTTCTTCTTGTTCTTGGTTGTTAACTGTGACTGTAATACTAATTTCACATATTTATTTGTATTGAGAGTTGATTGAAATTCGGCCATTAGGAATTGGGAAGTGGAAATGTAATGATCAAACTCCTCGAGTCCTGTACAAAACATTGTTTTGGTGATAAATATATAACTTATAAATAATAACTTTATATTTTAAAATTTTAGACGGGGCGCTTCATAAACGGATCAGATTGATAGTGATCAATACCCGACCCTTTTTTAAAAAATGGTTAACGGGTAAACAAATCATAAAATATGATCAAAACCCATAATTTTGCACGGGTTTAGAGCAAATCAGGGTCAAAACCCGCTCCGTTGTCAGGTATACTTGTAAACTAATTATGAATTTTGCGATTCCACTTCCCAACTCAAGTGTTTTACTTTTTCCTTTTTGTCTCCCTGTCTCTTGCTTTCCAACATGTAAAATGTTTTAATCCGGTATGGCACAACATATTTACAAGGTCTAAATCTTAACCCAAAATCCGGCACGAAAATAAATGAGTTGACATGACACGACACAATACTTAAATGGATCAGATTAGGATCAAACATTCTCAACTCGTTTAAGATCTTGACATTACACGACACATTTTCCAAATCTACTTGGGCTACACGATTTCAGATAGAGCCAACAAAAGCAATCCAATCTGCCAACAAAACCCAAAATTAATTGGTTGGGTTGATATTTTCAACCCATTTAATTTAAGTGGTCAATCCACATAAAAATTGTCAACATGTTTTCAACCACAACCCATTTAGATTTAATATATCTTTAATTTTATATTTAGATACTATTATTTAACAGTTTAATTATAATTTATGTTTAAAAAACACAACAGACTTCATACATCTATATATTTTATGACCTTAGAGTGTGCTGTGATACATGTTTATTATTTTATGACTTTGATGGTTAGACATTACGCAGTTCTATTTAACGGGAGCATCACCTTTTACGTTTTAACACAAGATGATTTTTTTGTTTTTTTCAATTACAAACTAACTAAACTATTCCTAAATAACCACCTATATCTCCAACAAAACTTGAACTTATGACCTCTCATATAAAAGATTCGTTCATTACAGGGTCGATCCAAACGTATATGGGGTCCGGGGCGAAAAGAAAAAAAATGACCCCTTAAAGACAAATATAATAAAGATTCAAAAAAATATTATTTATTTTTCACTATAAACACGTTCAATTAGCAATAACAATCAAGCCAAATTGTTTATGTTTTAAGCTAGTTTGAGTTTAAACAGCTTTAGATCCTGAAAATCATTTAGGTAATATATATATATATATATTTTATATATATATACTACATAACCTATAAATTTTGGACCCCTTGAAGACGTGGGTCCTGGACAATCGCCCGGATTGCCCACCGTCAGGACCGACCCTGGACTTCATTACCGTTAGGCCATTGACCATTTCCTTTAAGACAAAATATATAGACAATGAAATTCATGGGTTTTGGCCCTTTGCACTTTAGCTTGACGTGCAAGTAGGTGCATAATGACTATGCTTAGCCATGCATTGGTCGACCAAGACTCGTCAGGCTTGATTGTCTCATCTTGTCCTGTTCAATTGTCTTCTTCTAGTATTCTATTAATGTGTATTGACTTATATCGATATATTAATTTTCGTGTAAAAGGAAAATATCTTTTAATGTTTCTGGAATAATATTTAAGAGAGCCTTTACATTTTCTTTTGGTGTATTGGGGTTGATGGCTTGCTTTGTTATTTTTATAATATATTTTAATTAATGTTTTTGGTAAATTTAAGATAATATCATAGCATTATTAAACATTATCTTACCAAAATACATTTTTAGAATGAAGCTATATATAAGATGTCATTAATTTGAATAATTTGATAAAGGTAAATCTGATGTGTGATCTGCATTCTTTCTGTGATGTGAGGTTAACGAACCCCACAAAAGGTGTAAAGCCATAAAGGTAGGCTGTCGACCTAACGTTAGCCCAAAAGAAGTCTTTAAAGGCCCGTTCTTGTTAGAAGGAAAATAATAGTGTTTGTAGTAGGATTGAATTGAAATGATTATAGTTTAAAATATACTCCAATTAGTTATGTTTGTTAACTATTGTTTTAGATCAATAAAAAGTTTATGTAGGCTTTATAAATAATTTTCTTTTGATTATTACCATTATATCCGTTACATCAAATTATATGTACTATTTTGGTTGATAAACAATTTGTCTTATATATAAGGTTAGGTTCATTTGAGACCACCTATATTTTGTGAGACTGTGAGACGTATTTTTTTTTATTTTTTTTATTTTTTTTTAATTTATTATTATTATTTTTTTATTTTTTTTAGTTAATTCATGTTCCGAAAATAATATTTAAAAAAAGAATTTTTTGATTTTTCCATTTATTTTGCATTTTAAAATTATTTTTAGAATATGTACAGTGTAATATTCTATTTAGAATATTTCACGTATTTAAAAAAAAAAAATAGAATTATTTTTATTTATTTTTTATTTTTTTTAGTTAATTCAAGTTCCGAAAATAATATTTAAAAAAAGAATTTTTAGATTTTTTCATTTATTTTGCATTTTAAAATTATTTTTTAGAATATGTCAGTGTAATATTCTATTTAGAATATTTCACGTATTTTTCAAAAACAAAACGGAATTTTTTTTATTTATTTTTATTTTTTTAATATTTTTTTTAGTTAATTCAAGTTCCGAAAATAATATTTAGAAAAAGAATTTTTGGATTTTTCCATTTATTTTGCATTTTAAAATTATTTTTAGATTTGATCTCACGGTCTCACAAAATTAGAATGGTCTCAAATGAACCTGAACCTTATATATATATATATATATATATATATATATATATATATATATATATATATATATATATATATATATATATATATATATATATAACATCATTTCATGTGTTTTTATATTGCTATAACTGAGTTTTAATCTTTATTATCAATAGTAACAAAATGATAATATCTTATATATTATTTTGTATTTTTATGTATAGTATTCATATTACAATTACAGTATAATAGAGATAACATAAAGATTGTCAACTATATTTGGTTATGAGTTGAAATATTTTTTTGTTTGTAATTTATTCTTACAATTTGTAGAGATAACGTAGCGATATGTCAACTATCTCCGTTACGAGCTGAATTAATTTTTTTGTAATTTATTATTACAGTTTGTAAAGATAACATAACAATATGTCGAAGTATTTTGGACAGCTTAAAAAAAGAATAAAATAATTCCGGTTGAATAAATAATATTGTTTGTTTGTGCTTGCTTTTGGCTTTTGATGGTTGATTTATATACATCATCAGCATATATTTCAGATTTCAATCATTTAGTTAAATCAAAGACATTAAGAAAATGATTACAATTTGTTTTGCATCTGCTTGTGATGGATGATAATAAAAACAAATATCAGTAATAATTTCATAAATGGTATATGAAATAAAAACCAATTGTTCAAGAACTTTAGATGTACAAGAAAAAACAGTTCAACAAAATATTGTTTTTTGACTTGAGTAAACATGCTATAAGGCCGGTTATAATGACCTTATAAAATAACTTCCTAAGTCCTAACACTTGACATAATTAATCGGAGTATTTCAACTTTTTTTCTTTAAGAAAATATAAAACATTATGGAATAAATTGTCTGTAATTCTATATGTGTTTGCTAGAGTAATACATTATGAGAATGAATATTATAATCTATAAGATTGTTTAGTTTCTTATTTTGAAAACAATAACATATTCTATAAACTGATAAGTTTTTTACATAACAACAGAGAAATAACAAGTAACAAATAATTAACATGTTTTTAATAATAAGTGTTAATTCAAAAATCTGAGGGATGTACGATATATCAAACCATAAACAAAAATATAACGAAAATTTGATTGAAAATCAGGACATAAAATCTCCATATAAACTCACAAAATTTTTATGAGTGGTGTTGCTTTCATATGCTTGTGCTTTGTGATAAGAATTGTTTTATTGTAAATACTATAATTAAAAATCACAACGCAATTCCAATAATATGTAGTCGTAGATTATAACTATAACTTTTGAAAAATCTCAACCATCCGAACTCGTTTAAATCTCATTAAGTATTTTAAATAACACATGTTACATCACGCGAACATTAGTTTCTTCATGCACTTATTTATATTTGGTGCTTATTCTTTTTATTTCCAACTTTAAATAAAGTTATATTATTCCTAAGTTGAGATGTATCAAATAAATGATTTAAAAATCGATTGTTGTTCTTTTTATGTCATAATGATAGTTAAATATAATGGAATTTCGATTATAAAAAATAAACTGTAGTCTATAGCTCAATTTTTTTTTTTCTATAGCCTTTTGATCATCAAGTTATCGAATAAGTAAAAGCATGGGCCATAATTTATCAAAATAATTTATCGTACCTTTTGCGTAAAACATTGATTTTAAGATTTGGCATATAACCTAGTTTTTTATTCAAGTTTTTAATATTTTCAAACATGTCTTTATTCCATATAATATAATACAACAAACACTTATCTCCAATACTAACAATTTCAAAACTTACCAAGCTCTACATCCCTTTTGGCTTCATCAATAAAAGTTTCAAATCTTCTAAATACCCTTCAAATAATATTTATTAGATAACATTTCACAATTATTCACAAATGGTTTCCAAAATATATCGCTTTCAGGAAATTAGCGATAACGATATGCCAGTGGTCCTTATGGTTGCAAAAATTTGTTTGGTTGATCCTTTTGGTCATCTCCCTTGATAATTGATCGTTAAGTATATATAAAATACATGTTTACCCTTCTTTTTATTTTTCATATTTGGTCCAAGGGTATATCTATCAAGTTAAAAAGTAATACTTTAAAAGTTAGATTTAACGTATGAAGGACCACATTGTCTAGAAAGTGATCCTTTTGGCCATCTTCCTTGATAATTGATCGTTAAGTATATGTAAAATAGTTTGAGAGACACAAATATTTTTTTGTAATTCATACAACATTCGTCTAAAATAGTTTGAGAGACACAACAATAATTGACTTTCGTATTCGAAGGAAGTCATCAACCATCGGCAAACATGGCATTGATATATGTATAATTGTAACTCAAAACAATTCATTCTCATAAAACATAAATATATGGATAGAGTACATTTTGCATTTCTTTTATAACCCTAATACTAAAAAAAAAACTATCAATAGAGTACATTTTGGAATCATTTGTAACTCTAATACCAGAGTAAAGAAATTATATCTAAATAATAACTATTCTAATCTAAACAACATGATAAATTTAATTGTTAAAATCAATTGACAACTTAGCCGATAGTTTTTCATTTTGAATGCAAGTCTATCATTAGATAGTTTTTCATTTTGAATGCAAGTCTATCATTAGATAACATTTTAAGGCTGAGGGGAGTGATATAGAGGTCACCGAATTCCATCTCAGTCAAATATTGTCTACATGATCCAAAACTTATGCTAAAAGGAGAAAGAGTCAGCATACGAATGATGAACAACACGTATTTTCTTGCTTTGCCATGGAGCTAGAGCTCGACATGTCCATGCCAACAAGGATGCCAAACTTCTTAACACCTTGGAGCTTAGTGAACAATGGATGATAATTCCTATTTCCTTAGGACATAGACCTACGTATGTACCATTGTCCACCAAAGTTTTTCATGCCTATTGCTTCGATATACTTAGGGTTTGTGAAAAGAATTGTTAGATTGTAAATTCTATAATTCCAATAACAATAATTCCAATAATATGTAGACTACCACTACTTTCGAAAAATTTCAACCGACCGAACACGTTTAAATTTCATCAAGCATTTTTAAATAACATTAATTTTTTCATGCATTTAATTATATTAGGTACTTATTCCTTTTCTTTTAACTTTAAATAAAGTTATATTATTCCTAAGTTGAAATATATCAAAAAAATATACTATAGCCCAGAATTTTTTCTATAGCCTTTCGATCATCAAAGAATCGAATAGGTAAAAAAGCACGGGCTAGAATTTTAACAAAATAATTTATTATTCCTTTTGCCTACAAACATTGTTTATGAGATTTGGCATATAAACTAGTTTTTTATTCAATTTTTCAATATTTCAAACATGTCTTTATTCAATATATATACAATATCACCTGATTAAACAATTGCTGATAATTTTATTATGAAGCAATAATTGACTTGTCATGGGTGATATTTGCCTGACTTTCGAAAGAATAAAAATATTTAATTTCTAATTAAAAATTAACCAAAGTTAAGTTATAGTATTAATCTGAGATTAGGAAACAAGAAAAATAAAAATCGTACTAATTTAGATTTGTTTTATAATTTAATATTAAAGATGCGATTTGTTTGTTATAAAAAATGCTAAAATTCTGAATCTAAAACAACTCATCTTATGCTTTGCGTCGGCATTCAGTCAGACCAACGACAAAACAGCAGGAAGCGTCATATCTCCGTTCTCCACCCGATCATTTTTCATCCAACGTTCATCAACCTTTTGACTACCTTTTGCATGCTTGCCACGTAGTCAAATGATGTGATTCCCCCAAAAAAAACACACACTATTCCCCTTCCCCCCTTTCTTACCTGAAATTCGCTGATATGGAACTCCGGCTTCTCACCTCCTCCACACCCAAAACTTCTCTATATGGTCTCTGATTCGCGACTTTCAAACTTCAATTCGAAGATCTTTACTTGCTTCACCACTGGATCTTGCTATTTATCTCCGATTTTCTTAGGGTTGATGCAAAACCTATCTGGGATTTGATTCGATTCGATTCAGTTCAGCAGGTGAGCTCTTCCGTGCATATTTTTTTTTGTGAATTTGAATCTCCATTGAGTTTTACATCAATTGGATTTTATTTGTTCTTGTTCGTAAGCGTTTTGCTGATTCGTTAGTTTAAAATCTGTAAAACGCACACATGATTGACGGTTTAAGCGGAATAATTTTGAGTAACGTCATCGGAGATTAATTAGGATGTTATAATTTCGCACCTGGATTTTTAGATTGTTATTTGCTACATATTTCTGTGGATTTAGATTGGATGCTTGAGGATGAATGTAAAACGAGTATAGTTTTTTAGTTGGAATCCGATGTTAATTGAACTACCTGGCTTGAAGTCTTCAGGTAGTATGGGAGGCCATCTTACGGTCAAAGTCAATTGCTTAGATATATTCAATAGCAGTCACAGTGTTCAATGCATATGAATGGAAAGTGGTTTGATTTCCCTAGTTATTTTAGAATAATATTTTAAACACGAATGGATAGAGATCACTCAGATTTTTTCAATTGTATATTCTTTTTGTATCTAGTAGTTAATTACTCCAGGATATAATACAATATCTATTTGTTTCATCCAAAGTTTCAATCACTGCTTCTTATGGTCAGTCGATTCTTACAATGTCTGCTTTTACTATTCAAACACAATCTCCCATGTTGTAAGTTGAGTTCTTTAGATCTGTATCAAAACATATCTTACTTTTAGTTTTAGATTTTTATATATCTTCATTATTATAATCATATCATGACCTGATGGTTTTCAGGATGAGTCAGGAGATAAAGTTACATGGAGATGTTTACTTTGGTAATGTCAAGGGTAAACTCCCCCATGGCATGGGTAGCTACACATGGTCAGATGGCACAGTTTATGATGGGAATTGGGAAGATGGAAAGATGTGTGGTAGAGGTCGAATCTCATGGTCATCTGGAACAAGTTATGAGGGTGATTTTTCTGGTGGATATCTCCATGGTTTTGGCAAATTAACAACTCCTGATGGATCTGTATACAAAGGGTCATGGAGATTGAACATTCAAAATGGTGTTGGAAGAAAGGAGTATAGTAATTCCGATGTTTATGATGGTTGTTGGAAAGATGGAGTTCATGAAGGAAGTGGAAAGTACGCTTGGGGGAATGGAAACACGTATATAGGGAACTGGAAATCTGGTAAAATGTTTGGTAGAGGGGTAATGAAATGGGTAAATGGTGACCTTTTTGATGGATCTTGGTTAAACGGGTATAGACATGGGTCGGGTGTTTATAGGTTTTCAGATGGTAGTTACTATTTTGGGACATGGACAAAAGGGCTTAAAGATGGTCAAGGCACATTTTATCCTGCAGGAAGTAAATGCTCATCTTTTAGAAAGAAAGCTCATTCTCAAAGATTCAGGGATCCAGAACGTAATGTTACTCGAACTTATTCTGAAAAAATTACTTTTAGTAGTTTTTTTAGAGAGTCGGGTCGTATAACAAGCAGGAGAATCCCGCCGGATGACGATTATACCCTTGGGGATTCCACTAGAGAGTTTTCTACTTCTGAGAGAACAGAAATGTTTTCTCATATCTCAGATGAAGGTGAAAGTGAAGTAGATGATGATAGTACTGTGGCATGGGAAAGGGAGTACATGCAAGGCGTTTTAATGAAAGAACGTGTTAAGAATCATTCAGGGGCGTTATCGTCCAAAAGCAAACAAAATAAACGTATCACAAACGAATCGAAACAGAAATCATGTGTGGATATTTTTGAAGGTCATAAAAGCTACTGTTTGATGCTCAATCTTCAACTAGGCATCAGGTAAATAAACCATACCTGAACACCTCATTTTTTTTTTTTAATATCTTTCAAGATTGTGGTTTTTGTTTACTAATTATTTTTATTACCACAACACAACTCATGTGTTGTATCATTTGAAGTTCACAGGTACACAGTTGGCAAGATTACACCAGTTCCTATGCGTGAAGTGAGGTCTTCAGACTTTGGGGAACGTGCTAGAATAAGGATGTATTTCCCAAGAAAAGGCTCACAATTTACACCTCCACACTACTCTGTTGACTTTCATTGGAAAGACTACTGTCCCATGGTCTTCAGGTATCTGTTTGTATGCAAATATAGCACAAAAATGTAAAGGGTAGATTTGTAATTTTATGGTAGATTGTGATGGGTGTTTCTCTTCAGGAATTTGAGAGAGATGTTTAAGTTAGACGCTGCAGAGTATATGATGTCAATCTGTGGGGATGATGGATTGAGAGAGCTTTCTTCTCCAGGGAAAAGTGGCAGCTTATTTTATCTCTCTCATGATGACAGATTTGTAATCAAGACTCTAAGAAGATCTGAGCTCAAGGTTTCATATTATTTTTACAAGTATAATCTAATTATTGAGTTAAAGTTGCAGAGAATTAAATATGATATTATTTGTGTAGGTTCTGTTGAAGATGCTTCCTAGCTATTATGATCATGTTAAAAAGTATGACAACACTTTGATCACCAAGTTTTTTGGACTCCACGAGATAACACTAAGAGGTGGCAAGAAGGTATATTTTGTTTTCCGATTCATGTGTAGTTTATTTATTTTAGTTTAATGTGATTTACAAATTTTATTTTGTTTTAGGTGCGGTTTATAGTGATGGGAAATATGTTCAAAACAGAATTACGGATACACAGGAGGTATGATCTGAAGGGTTCATATCAAGGAAGATTTACATGTAAGGATCATATAGACGAAGGCACCACATTAAAAGACCTTGATCTTGCATATGAATTTCATATGGACAGGACATTGCGTGAGGCCCTTTTCGAGTAAGTCTATTATATTATATTTTATTATAATAAGTTGAAATAAATTATGATTTTAAACACAAGTATGATATTTTGCAGGCAAATCCAGCTAGACTGTTCGTTTTTAGAATCTCAGCAGATTATTGATTATAGTCTTCTACTTGGATTGCATTTTAGAGCTCCTGAGCATTTGAAGGCTCTATTGGAAGCACCAGATGCAGAGCATGGGTCTTCTTCATCTCTTGAATTCGATGATGGTAAATATCAATGTCAATTGTCTGTTCCTATTATCTTATATTTGTTGAAATTGAAAATTTAGGAACAATTTTTAATTTAGGTTCAAAATCGGGTGAGCTGTCAATCCCTCCAACGGGTCTTCTCCTAGTGACACATGAACCCAGTTCAGTGAACACTGCACCTGGTCCTCACATAAGAGGAAACACCTTAAGAGCATTTTCTGTAGGCGACAAAGAAGTCGATCTCCTTCTTCCAGGAACTGGAAGGTATTTAATACTATTTACATATAATCAAATTTCAATCGGATTTCTTTCTTTTCTTTATTTAAATTAATAATTACCTATTTATTATGTATCCAGATTACGAGTGCAATTAGGGGTAAACATGCCAGCTCAGGCAAACCGGAAAGTTTCACAAGAGGTTTCTGGTTCAACAGAGGTGGAGCTTTTTGAGGTATATGATGTTGTTCTATATCTTGGAATAATTGATATTCTACAAGATTATAACATGAGAAAGAAAATAGAGCAAGCCTGTAAATCCGTACGATATGATCCCAATTCAATATCTGTTGCTGATCCCAAATTTTACTCCAAACGTTTCATCAATTTTCTTCACAAGGTTTTTCCTGTTGATCCCTGAAACTCCATCAAGATTCTTTTATTATACCTATACCCCCCCAAGTATATAGTTTTTCCTTTTAATTAATATTATCCTTTTTCTTGTAACTTTTTATGTATCATATTCTCTCTCTTTTTTTTTTTTTTTTTTTTTTTTTTGTGTTTTATTATTATGTAATAAACTAATTCAAGCCTATCTTGTTTCAATGCTACGCGGAAAAAAAATAGCTTTATAGGGTAGGGTGATGCAATAACTTTATAAAGTCTTGTTGCCAGTAAAAGGTCTTTATGGTCTTCCTTTTCTGTAAAAGTTATCAATCATCTTCTGGACAGCTACCTCCATTATTTTGCCTTTGAAAATTGAGGTGTCATCATTGTATCATAATTAAAAACTGCAACACATCAAAGGGTGCCCACATCAAATACTTGGAAGAGATTGTTAATTATGCCACCGTTTAAAATTTTGACGGTTTATTTTCATTAAAACATATGATTATAAGTTAAGGAAGTTCTTGAAGGATTTATGTATCAACTTACAACAGATTTCAAACAGATGAATAAAAACTCTTGTGTTATGTTGAGTTATCATTTATGATGTTAGATGGAGAAGTATGTGATGGATGCACACGCAAGACTTTTTATAGAAATATCTTGCTTCAGTTAAAAACTGCACAAATGTTTTTTTTTTTGTGTCAATACTACTTATAAAAGTAGGACAAGTACATAAAACAATTTTTTAGGGTTGCTGTAGTACCCCCAATGCCCCATCTGGCTCCGCTACTGTTCTCGGGGATGCTTTAGACCACATAAAGCCTTTTGTACCTTGTAGACTTTATCTTCGTCACCTTAAAAACATATCCGTCTGGTTGCTCCAGGTATATTGTTTCTTTCAAGATTTAAAGCAAGAACGCACTCTTTACGTCTATTTGAAAGATTATCCAGTTGTTTTGTGCGACAAGTGCTATAGTAACTTCTGAAATATGTCTCATCATGCTATAGGTGTAAACACTTCATCATAATCGTTGTCATACTTTTATGAGTAAACTCTCACAACTAGTCTCACTGTGTATTTGTCAACCTTTCCCTTTTCATTTAGCTTAGTTTTATAAACTCATTTAACTCTAATATTTCTCATTCAAGTTGGTTTTTTTTTGAACCGGTAAATGATATTAAAAATTATAAGGTCACACCTTATGATCTGATGAGTCAAACACATGATATGCTGATCTATGAGCGTCATCATCTTCAAGTCATCGGTGCCAGCATCTCAAGTTCAATAGCGTCAACTTTAGTATAGTTGTCTGATTGTAATCTTTTGTATATTATGCAATTATTATAGATAAATATAGAATAAGTATCAGATTCGTAATCTTGGTGATAAGGATCTGATCATTAGTATACATTAGACACAATCTCTTCAATCAAGAGATATACGTGTATAGATTAGTTTATATACAACATTAGGGCAAACCCTAATGTAGTAGTCGTAGATTAGTGATCATGGTTTTGCGTCAATCGTCTTTGTGACAAACACGTCTTCTTGGTGAAGACAAAACCTCTTTTCTTGGTGAAAGGAAAAATTGGAGAACTTTTGTGTTATTTACTTTCTGTTGATTATTTTGCTTAGATTAGTTTTTCTTTTCTTGTTCATACTTGAAGTATCTGATCAAATACAAACCTTCAAAAATAAAAGACAAACCAAGCAAGGAACTAGACAGGCACAAAACAATTACGAAATAAATTTTTTTTAATCATCTTATTTACAAGAAAATAGACAAATACTCCAATCTATCCATTTAAATGGACAACTCAATCTCCTATATTTGATCAAATTAAACACCATTGATTTGATACAGTCTGCCACCTTTGTTGGGTTGGTGATATAGTGTTTGTACAACCTTTCATTTTGGGCCTTCCATATGCACCATAATGATCCGTAACAGATATTCGTTAGTATATCCTTCTCTTTCTGTAGTTTTCCTATCTGGTAACATAATTAATAAGTTCCCCATAGAGTCTAGTTGAAGAAATGGAAACCGACACCACCCGAATACCCACTCCCAAACAGTGGTTGCGAATGGACATTTTAACAAAATATGATCAGTTTCTTCTTCCTCTGCCAAACAATACTTGCACAAGTTGGAACCAATGTTAACACCCCGCTTTGATAAAACAATAGCCAAAGGTAGTCGATTAAGATTTGCTATCCACACAAAGCATAACACTTTGATATGTATATCATTATTCCAGTCGACTAGTACATCCCCATATGACAATGATAGTTTATTAATTAGTCTCCTGAGTACATCAACTTCAAAAATACCATCTTTTTCTATAGCACAAGTCCATGTATCTGGTCTAGAATTTAGGTAGAATGATCCAATCATTGAGGCTAACACATTTATCTCCCCATTTAAATAAAACGACATCAGTAGTGTACTCCATGCCCATGAATTACCACCAGATTGTATTCGATCAAAAACAAAACATCTTTAATCTCTCCAGTTTATATAAATTAGGGAACTCGAATTTGAGAGAGCAATCTCTGATCCATGAGTCTAACCAAAACAACACATTTCCATTATTGTTTGTTATCTTTTTACTACATCAGACATGTTAAATATCAAACTTTGCCAGATCTTTTGCAATAACTGCAATATTATGCCAAACTCCAACACTCGTTTTCTATGACAGATAGTGATCATGTTTATGTATCCCAATCACCACACAACACCACATTGAGGAATTTTCAGTTCTCAGACGCCACCACCACTTCACCACGAGAGAAATTTTGAGAGCTCTAAGTGAGGTAACTCCAAGTCCCCAAGTTCTTTGGGGGCAACCACTCTTTCCCATGTCGATCACACCTATAGGAGCAACGAACAATGAAAAAAATAGTTAGGATGACTACTCTTTCCCATAACACTTTGTATTAATGTTATCCTCCCCCTGAATGCCAATGTCTTCGATTTCCATAACGAGAGTCTGGATTGAAATTTATCAATAATCAACTTCCAATTCTTTTTTAGATTCATATTTGCCCCAACAGGTACCCCGAGATAATTAAACGGAAGAGAAGATGACTCACAACCAAGAGGGGCAGCCCACCTAGTTATTTCTTGCAGCGTAGCACCAATACCACACACTCTTGATTTGTAGAATTTAACTTTAAGTCCCAAGGATACATAGACACATCTAAGGATTCTAGATTTTTTTTAAATGTTTTCCTTTGACCATTAACAGATAAATAGTGCATTATTGGCATAAAATAAATGAAAAATCAAACATTTTTCATGAGGAATCGATAAACCTTTAAAGATTCTCTTTTAACACATCGTCTTCATTACAACGTTTACGACCTCCATTGCAGTTATAAAAAGAAAAGGTGAAAGTGGGTCACCTTGCCTAACACTTTTTGTAATAGAGAATTCCTTGGTTGGGGACCCATTAACAAGTATTGATGCTCTTTATGAGTCAAGACATCCTCTGATCCAAATTCTCCATTTCTCACCGTATCCCATTTGAACTAGGATCAAATCAAGATATTCCCAATTGATAGAGTCAAACGCCTTATCGAAATCCACTTTGAAGAGTACACCTTTCTCTTCGCTCTTTTCGCCCAAGAACAAATTTCATTAAAAATTAGTGATGGAGTCAAGACATCCTCTGATTCACATTCTCCCCTTCACGGGCCTCGTTTACGAGTCTCATCCAAGCTAGATAACAATAACGATCGCGACTCAAACCAAATAAAAGAAGTAGTACCTTCATAGTATTACGACCCTTTCCTGTAACGGTCAACTCATCCTAACGGATACTACAGCCAACCTATAGTATTGCCATACTTCCACAATAGCCATTGGCCTAGCCTATGGTCTTGCGGACCATCTATAATGTCGATCCAAAATCAATCATGTGCTGAAACCTCATACTGCTATACCCCAATCAGGTGTTCGGGTCGTGCTTCGAACCCCAAAGCCTTCATCAGATAAGAATATGCAGAGACATTCCAACATAACCATTAACCTGAACCTAGTTCCGAACCCATCATGTGTCATTACTGATGCTTCACACCCTTGGACAAGATAACATAAACCTTCCGCATCTGCTTCCCTGATTACAACCGAACAATGGACATTATTCTAAGCCTAAATTCCGACTCATGCCACCACCATAATTGACTCTTCCAACCTCATTAATCCAAATGACTCTCCTTTACTTGGATTCAACTGCACTCTGCCAATCTCATAACCATTGGATTTCCAAACCATCTTCCCAACCTCATTACTCCATAATTATCATCATAGGCTTATAAGAATCAAGATCCCAAAACAAAAAATCCAGGGTACACCCACCCTAGAACCAGGTTAAACACTTTGCTGCTCTTGATGAATGTTTGTTGCATCCCTAACACCTTATCCTGATATAATTCCAAATCTGTGAACAACCTCAACTGATGAAAAAGAATAAATAGATCTAATATCAGAACGAATAGATAACTAATCCATCAATTCACTACTACTGAGCAAAACTCATGTGAACATGCATCAACTACATCATGAATGTATGAATCTGACAAAAACTATCCTTACAACCACTATTTTACTAGTCCTTCATTGCCTCGCAACCATGAATGATACCTACGAATCCCACATTCAAATCCAATATGCTCACACTACAACTTCCTCAGACTCTTTGCTAAAACCATCAACATAAATCTGGATGCTGATCCTCCAAGAAGAACACTTAGTCTTCCTCCATTTAAGGATTACTCTATCATTGGCTGATTTCTCCCATTTCGATGCCTAAAACCGACTCATCTAAATATCCTCTGAGCACATCTCTCGATATATAAAATGGCATATGACAACTCTTTGAAATATAACAACTAGAAAATCATAAAGAAATTATGATCCTTAAGTGGAGACTTAATTACACCAAACATGTCGTCTCAAACACAATCACATGATCATAAGCATTGATAAATAAATAAATCATGAAGGAAGTAAATACGATACATACCTGCAACAATATCTGATGGAACTCGGGTCTCCTTGACATATATTTGAAAAGATTGACTCCTCACAACTGGAGCCTCCACTCTGCCCTCACGACCATTAGTAATCCTCAATGTGGATGGAGCAAGTGCCCTCACTGATCCACTCATCAACCTCAAACAATTGTCCTTATGGCCCACTTGGTTGCAATGAAAACAAATCAGACTTGAACCCCTAGGACAATCCCTGATAAAATGACCAACCTAGCCACAACCGAAGCAACCTCTCCCTTTCTTCCGATAGCTCCCCTTGTGGGTCCTCCCATACTTGGTACAATGGCCCCAACCCTACTGGCATCTTGATCACAAATCCTGTGTCTTGGTCCTCTTCGCCTGAGCCAGTACGGTCTGAATATGCTCTGGCCCGCACTTCATCCAAAGTCTTGCAGCTCAAAAGGCTCACAAACTCACAGATATCATCCCACAACATATCATGGTACCTTATCTTCTTCATCTCCTCATCTGTTGCATACTATAGAACTAGTAAATCCCTCTCCTTGAACTTGCAGTGATCTCCACCACAGTCTCTGTTGTCTAGCAAAGGTCCTGAAACTCCCTTACTAACTGCTTCACCTTAATGGCGGGTTCAAACTCCGCCCTAAACCTCGTCACAAATTCATCCAAAGTCATGGCTGCTGATGTCACACCCCCAAACCAGAACGACGGAAACGTTCGGGGGCGGAGGACGTCATATTTAGTATCATAACAGTTCATAGAAGGGAAAGTACACACCACCATATATATTAAAGTTTCCAAGATGTTTACATAGTTGTATTCATTACATGTTCAAAAGATAAATACATAAACATCATTCAAAAGAAGGCATCGTGCTGCCAAAAGAAAAAAAATATGGAAAAATTTATAAGTTTTGGCAGTTCAGAGTTGAATGATATTGAGTTAACTTCTAATAGTTCTAAGAAGTTGGGTTTGACTGACACAATGTTTTGAGCTTGAAAGTAAAGTTTGAATAGATGTACCAATGAATCGAACGAATTGCGCATGATTAACAACAACAAGAAACGGGGTATACCCTTATATATATTAAACATATAGTTGTGTTACAGCGGGGTCTAGACAAAAGTTCTTGGCCTTTCTAAAGGCCTCCGATTACAGAACAATTTAAAGAAAATAATACTTTTATCCGAAGTCCTAATTTATAACAAAATTTTGAGAGTCGGCAAGTACTACTTGCGGTGCGCTTTGCGTTTGGAGCTCGACTCCGTGTTGGACTGCTTCAATTCCATGAGGCGTCTATCAAACGCAGCTTGTTGTTCTCTTAATTCTGCGAAGGCCGCATTTGCTTGTGCTTGAAATGCTTCGGCGCGAATGTGGATGTCGTTCTGCAACAACTCTAGGCGGTTGATATCGTCCGTGTGGATTTGTACTTCCACATTGACCTCTCGGATTCGGTTGGCTTGCACTCCGGATTGATAGCACTGGTTGGCGAGTTTGCCAACCATGATCGGAAGTGCGCGGTCAACTGATCCCCCGCCTCTCACATCATAGAAGTCTCGGCACATGCCGTAAGGAGGGCGTAAGCTTTGTTGTTGGCTCCAATGATGGAGGTGACTTCCCCACACTGGAGTGGGTCCTTGGAAATTCCTCACGTGGACGGGAGATTGTGGGATTGGTGGATTTATAATTTCTGGCTCCGAATCTGTGCCAGAGTCATCCCCTCCCTCCAACTCTATAGGCTCTTCGTCTTCTTCAGGATCTTCTTCGATCCACCCTCCATTACCTTGGTTGGGGTAGTAGGGGTCATTGGGGTGATGGAATCCCGCCATTTAGACTGTACGAGAATAGAGTTAAAAGTTTACTATAAGCTAGAGCACATGAAACTTACCCTTAAGTTTAATGGTTGACGGCACTTGAATACTCCCTCAATATTCTTTAGCGATATGCTTTTGGTAAGTTTTAAATTTATTGTCCATTACAGACACTCCTTGGCATACGTTAGTCGGCTCTTGGACAAATATAGTTGATCAGACTATATTCTTCCCAGTTCCGATTACATGTCCCAAGGTGTACCTGTGCTGCACAACTTATTTATAATACTTCTAAAGTTATTTACTATGAAACTGTTATTAGTATAAAAATGAGTGCATGCTTACCTTAAAACTAATTAGATTTACTTTCAAAAGTATGAATTTTCCTCAGATTGTTTTTGCCCAGTTGAGTTTATAGTTGTATATCAAAAAGGAATGGTTTTGATATACTTAATTCCCTATAAACAAAGCTCTGATACCAATCTGTCACACCCCCAAACCAGAACGGCGGAAACGTTCGGGGGCGGAGGACGTCATATTCAGTATCATAACAGTTCATAGAAGGGAAAGTACACACCACCATATATATTAAAGTTTCCAAGATGTTTACATAGTTGTATTCATTACATGTTCAAAAGATAAATACATAAACATCATTCAAAAGAAGTAATTAACGCCAGCGCGTTAATCCCAAAAGTTGATTCCCAAACCTGCTTAGCGGTTCCCTGAGAATACAAGTTATTTCAAAGAAAAAGTGTCAACAATTAAGTTGGTGAGTTCATAAGTAGTTTAGAAAAATTGGATGCCATTCCAAAATGGGTGTATATTTTCCAGAAAACGCAACATTTCAAATGTAAAGAGTTGTGATTTGTTGTGTTGAAAGTGAATGTATTAGATCCAGAACATCCCATATTTTCCCTAATGGTTGAAATACGAGTTGTTGTGTTTTCC
This sequence comes from Lactuca saligna, assembly GCF_052625555.1. Classification (NCBI taxonomy): domain Eukaryota; kingdom Viridiplantae; phylum Streptophyta; class Magnoliopsida; order Asterales; family Asteraceae; genus Lactuca; species Lactuca saligna. Next base: position 260,622,951 of record NC_136421.1, on the reverse strand, counting down.
AAGAAAAACCCTTATTTTCTTATAAAAGCATGAAATGCATATAAATGTTCGTGTTATAAGTTGTAAATAATTGCACCAGGAAAATCCCTTATTTTCCTATTAGTTGTTTGGTTTGTATGCAGGAGAAACCCTTATTTTCCTAACATAAATGGCAGTCTCTAAGACCGAAAATCGCAAGAAACCGACGTTCTCAAAAGTTGTGTCATAGTTTTATATAATAAAACTATACGAAGATCGCATTTGTTAGATGAAGAATAGTTTTAATAGCTACTCGTTCATAAAAGCATAATACCATAATAATTGTATATCCGATGAGTTTTATAACCATACTAAACATAATATGCCTGTAACGACGTTCTTCAGGCGTCGCAGCGTTATGACAACTGTCACCCCAAAAGATGGACTGTAGCTAACAGTTAGGGCGCGGGATCATGACTTCCCGTATAGATCTATACACATTTGACACGTTCTCCGAACGGGAGACTCTGGTTATAGACAGGACTTGCAACATTACTTTCTAATAAAGAAAAGTAACGTTTGAAGATATACACGTCTCATGGATTCTCAATTAAGCCCGTATTAAAGTGATAGTTTTCTATGCAAAGTTTATCCTTTTTCACAAAGTTTGACAAATCAAAATCATAAGTTTTTAGAATGTATAAAACGACTTAGCAATGAAAGGTACTTTGAAATCGTTATATACTTTGTATAAGTCTAATGCACACAAAGTATGACAAGAGTTTTCCATAATAGTAATGAGTTCCAAGTGATTTATTCGATAAAACAAGCTAAGTGAAACTTTATAAAATACACGATAATAACCGTATGTTTACTTGTATTCCCCCCCTAAAAGAGTATAAAAGCATTTGAAAATGTATTTAAAGTGTGTTTGAAAGGGGTATGAACTCACTTGAAAGCTTGAAGATAGCAAGATGGAAAACCGGGCAGAGTTTCGTCTCGGGAAATGGATTTTTCTCGGAAATCTCGGGATTCCTCGGGAGAAAAATCGACCTTCGGGACTTGCACAAAATGACCAGGGCTTCGGGGTAGTGCGAGCACGGAAAACGAGGTAAAACGCAAGAAAAAGGAGAGAGAATGGGCCATTTTCCCGGGAACCCTCGCATGCTATTTATAGGGGGGCCTGAGAGGCCTCGTACGCGGGGCGTACGCTCGTACGCAGCGCGTACGCGTACGTCATGCGTGACCGAAGCCTCGACTGCCTCGGCCTCGGATGGGACGGCTCAGGCTGTCGGGTCGGATGGGACGGCGGGTCGGACGGGCGGGTCGGGTGCCTCGCATAGGGCGACGTGGACGGTTTGAGGCCAAGTTCCTTGGGTACACGGGGCGTACAGGGGTACGCAGCGCGTACCTCGGATGAAGACGCTGACTCCCCTTCGGATAATACCGAAGTTTTAATAAAAATTATATATAAATTATTTATCAAACTTCGAAAATTCATATCTCCTTCATACGAACTCCGTTTTTGACGTTCTTTATATCCTCGCGAAGGTGAGACTGCGATCTACAACTTTCATTTAGATTCCGTTGGCAAATTCCGGAATTATTTTTATTATTTATTTATTAAAATGACGTGATTAAGGAATTTCTTTAAAAATTCATAACTTATTCATACGATGTCCGATTTGAGCGTTCTTTTTATGCATGTTTGTAGTTTAACGATATCTACGACTTTCATTTAGACACCTAAGGTTGGAAAGTGTTTTATTGAAACTTTGCATTTTTACGCAACTTCGTATTGCTGGTTTTTGTCGGAAAACTTAGAATGAGCATAACTTCTTCGTTATAACTCGGATTTTTGTGTTATTTATATGTTTGGAAACCTTAAGACGATAACTACCACATAGTGTACTCCAAATAGAGTTTTTGAATACTTAATTTTTCGATGATATTCTATTTCCTTTCTCAAAGAGGTTACATGACTCGATTTTTTTACTGACTTGAAATAACGGGTTGTTACATCATCCCCCCGTTAGAGGGAATTTCGTCCCGAAATTTTAATACAAAAGAAGAGTCTTAGGGGCTGGGAAAAAGATGTGGATACTTCTGTTGCATTTGATCTTCTCGTTCCCACGTGAACTCAGGTCCCCTCTTAGCATTCCATCGGACCTTTACTATTGGAATGCGACTCTGTTTAGTTCGTTTAACTTCGCTATCCATGATCTCGACGGGTTCTTCCACAAAGTTAAGATTTTCATTTAGTTCGATCTCATCGAGTGGAATTACAAGTGTTTCGTCGGACAGACACTTCTTCAGGTTTGATACGTGGAATACTGGATGTACTTTGTTAAGCTCTATTGGAAGTCGGAGTTTGTAGGCTACTGGACCAACCCTTGAAATGATTTCGAAGGGTCCAATGTACCTAGGATTTAGCTTCCCACGCTTTCCAAAGCGTATCATTCCCTTCCAGGGTGAGACCTTCAGTAGTACCCGATCGCCAATCTGAAATTCCAAGGGTTTACGTCTTTTGTCGGCATAGCTCTTTTGCCTATCCCTCGAGGATTTCAGTCGTTCTCGTATTTGCACGATCTTTTCAGTAGTTTCTCTGATGATCTCTGGACCAGTGAGGGTGCTATCAGGGACTAGACCTTTTGCTAGTTGTGTGTCGCCCACTTCCGTCCAGCACAGAGGTGATCTGCACTTACGGCCGTAAAGGGCTTCAAATGGAGCAGTATTGATACTAGTATGATAACTATTGTTGTAAGAGAACTCAACCAAAGGTAAGTGAACATCCCATGCTTTACCAAAGTCGATTACACATGCTCGCAACATGTCTTCCAAGGTTTGAATCGTTCTTTCGTTCTGTCCGTCAGTTTGGGGGTGATAGGCTGTACTCATGTCCAATCTTGTTCCCATGGATTTTTGCAATGATTGCTAGAATCTAGACGTGAATCTGCTGTCTCTATCCGAGATGATAGACATTGGCACTCCATAGAGTCGTACGATCTCTCGGATGTAGATTCTCGATAGCTTTTCCATTTTATCAGTTTCCTTGATCGGTAGGAAATGAGCGGACTTGGTTAATCTATCGACGATTACCCAAATAGTATCTTGGCCACCCTGAGTTTTGGGCAGTTTCGTTATGAAGTCCATGGAAATCTGCTCCCATTTCCACTCAGGAATTTCAGGTTGTTGGAGTAGTCCTGAGGGTTTCTGGTGTTCTATTTTGATCTTGGCGCAAGTCAAACACTTGCTCACATATGTAGCGATTTCTTCTTTCATGTTTGGCCACCAGTAGAGTTGTTTGAGATCTTGATACATCTTGTCTGACCCGGGGTGTACGGAGTATGGAGTCTTGTGTGCCTCGCTCATAACTACCTCTCTAAGTCCACCAAACTTGGGTGTTCATATTCGGTTCATGAGGTAGCGTGCTCCGTCACTCTTGATTTCTAAATTCTTGTCCATTCCCCTAAGGGTCTCACCTGTCACGTTTTCGGGTTTCAGGGCCTCTATTTGAGCTTCCTTGACTTGTGTCGACAGGTGCGAATGGATTGACATGGCTAATGACTTCACTCTTCGGCCAGAGTACTCCTTACGACTAAGGGCATCTGCCACGACGTTAGCCTTTCCTGGATGATAGCGAATCTCACATTCGTAGTCGTTGAGTAATTCGACCCAACGTCGCTGTCTCATGTTCAACTCCTTCTGGTCGAAGATGTGTTGTAGGCTCTTGTGGTCTGTAAAGATAGTGCATTTGGTACCATATAGGTAGTGTCTCCAGATTTTAAGAGCGAAGACCACCGCCCGAAGCTCTAAATCATGAGTGGTGTAATTGACCTCATGCGTTTTCAGTTGTCGTGAGGCATATGCAATAACCTTTCCCCTCTGCATTAGTACACAACCCAACCCTTGCTTCGAAGCGTCGCAATACACCACAAAATCTTCGGTCCCTTCTGGGAGAGAAAGGATGGGCGCACTGCAAAGGGCCTGTTTCAAAGTCTGAAATGCAGCATCTTGCTTTTCTCCCCAATTGTAGGTCACACCTTTCTGGGTTAAGGCGGTAAGAGGCTTTGCGATGCTGGATAAATTCTGGATGAACCTTCGGTAATAACTAGCAAGACCTAGAAATTGGCGAATTTCTGTTGGTGTAGTTGGCGCAGTCCAGTTTTTGATAGCCTTGATTTTTGATGGATCCACGTGGATTCCTTCCTTGCTGACCACGTGACCGAGGAAGTCCACCTTTCTAATCCAAAATTCACATTTTGAGAATTTTTCATACAGTCTCTCAGTCCGTAACGTCTCTAAAACTTGCCTCAGATGTTGACCATGCTCTTCTTTATTCTTTGAATAAATGAGTATGTCGTCTATGAATACTATCACGAATTTATCCAAGAATGGACGACATACCCGATTCATTAGATCCATGAATACAGCCGGGGCATTGGTTAGTCCGAACGGCATCACTACGAACTCGTAATGTCCGTATCGTGTTCGGAAGGCCGTCTTGGGAATATCACTCTCCAGGACTCGCAGCTGGTGATATCCCGATCTCAGATCGATCTTGGAGAAGTAATTGGCTCCTTGGAGTTGGTCGAATAAGTCATCGATTCGGGGTAGGGGGTATCGGTTCTTGATGGTAAGTTTGTTGAGTTCTCGGTAGTCGATGCACATTCTGAATGATCCATCATTCTTTTTCACGAACAGTACGGGTGCTCCCCATGGCGAAAAGCTCGGCCTGATGAATCCTTTTCCAAGTAGTTCATTCAGTTGGCTGGATAGCTCTTGCATCTCTGCCGGGGCTAATCGATAGGGTGCTTTGGCTACTGGGGTAGCTCCGGGAACTAGATCGATTTGGAACTCAACTTGTCTCGCGGGTGGTATTCCCGGAAGGTCCTCGGGAAAAACATCGGGAAAATCGCGTACGTCGGGCACACTCTTGATGTCTTGGACTTCGCGTTTCACATCTACAACATGTGCCAAGAATGCGTGACACTCCTTGCGTAGGCATTTCCGAGCTTGGATACTTGAGATGATACGAAGAGTGGTACTTGGTTTGTCGCCCAAGACAATGAAAGTTTCGCCGGTTGGCAGATTAAGGCGAACGGCCTTATCGTAACATAGAATGTCCGCATGATGAGAAATCAGACAATCCATGCCAATGATGACATCGATACTCTTAATCGAGACTGGCATGAGGTTGATTGAAAAGGGATTATCGTTTAAAGTTAGGGTGCAGTTTAAGTATATCTCCTTAGTGCCTTCGGTTTTCCCGTTGGCCATTTCTACTATGAATGGTTCACTTAATGATTGTGGTATTGATTTTAGCAGGCTTTTAAAGTCGTGACTCACAAAACTCCTTTCCGCTCCACTATCAAACAAAATGCATGCATACGAGTTATTGAGAAGAAACGTACCCGTAACAACAGTAGGGTCCGCAATGGCTTCATCTTGTCCCATTGCAAAAACTCGGCCCCTTCCGCCGGTAGTCCGGTTGTTTGCCCTTGGGCAGTCCCTGCGGTAGTGCCCCGTGTCTCCGCACTCAAAGCAGGCGCGGCTTACCCCGGTATTAGTAGTGGGGACGGATGGTTGGGTTGGCCCTTTGCAATAGCGGGCTGTATGTCCCTTCTTATTACACTTGGTGCATTGAAGATCAGGGCAAGGACCGTGGTGGTGGAAGCTGCATCGGTTGCATTTAGGAAGTTTCCCATTATATGAGCTTGTGGGGGCAGGGTTCACAGGTACAGTCATAGCGTGGGTCGCTATTACTTGTTGTTTCTTGGGGTTTTCCTGGAGAGTTTGTCCCCTCCTTTTGTTCCAAGGCCTACTCTGGCCCTGAGCCTCCCTAGGTGGAGTTGCGGTTGTTGAAATGATACTGGGTTTTACTCCGTGGACGATGAGTCGCTGAGCCAGGCGTTTAGCGCTGTTGTAGGTAACAGGGCCGGAAGTAGGACATGCCCTTGAATCTGGGGTGACAACCCCCAAATGTACCTTTCAACCTTCTTTGATTCTGGGTTGACCATGGTAGGGCACAGTGCAGCGAGGTCGTTGAACCTAGCTGTGTAGGTGACTAGGTCAGACCCAGTCATTTTCAGATTCCAGAGCTCCTGCTCAAGCTTTTGCACTTCTCCCCTTGGGCAGTATTCTTCCAGTAGTAGAACCTTTGGATCGTCCCAACTCATGGCGTTGGCGACAGTGAGCGTCACTGAATTCACATGGCTTTTCCACCAAGTGAGGGCTCAATCTACGAAAGTGCAAGCAGCGAACTTGACTTTGCTTGCTTCTAGGCATGAGCAGATCTCGAAGACCGTTTTGGTCTTCTCGAACCATTGCATTAGTGCAATGACTCCCCCAGTTCCATTAAAAGTTTTTGGCTTAGCGTTAGAGAACTCCTTGTAAGTACATTCTCTTCCTTGGCCATGACTAGTGCCATGATTTGGATGATTCGTGCTGCTTCCCGCCCCTCCATTTCCGTGGGAGTTTATTTGCGAGAGGGCTGCAGTTACTGCTGCTGTGATAGCAGCCTGAACCATGGCTGGATCATAAGCTGGTGGTGGAGGTGGTGGTGGTACCATGCCCGACCTGGGCCTTAGGTTTGGACGAGGAGGCATCGTGCTGCCAAAAGAAAAAAAATATGGAAAAATTTATAAGTTTTGGCAGTTCAGAGTTGAATGATATTGAGTTAACTTCTAATAGTTCTAAGAAGTTGGGTTTGACTGACACAATGTTTTGAGCTTGAAAGTAAAGTTTGAATAGATGTACCAATGAATCGAACGAATTACGCATGATTAACAACAACAAGAAAAGGGGTACACCCTTATATATATTAAACATATAGTTGTGTTACAGCGGGGTCTAGACAAAAGTTCTTGGCCTTTCTAAAGGCCTCCGATTACAGAACAATTTAAAGAAAATAATACTTTTATCCGAAGTCCTAATTTATAACAAAATTTTGAGAGTCGGCAAGTACTACTTGCGGCGCGCTTTGCGTTTGGAGCTCGACTCCGTGTTGGACTGCTTCAACTCCATGAGGCATCTATCAAACGCAGCTTGTTGTTCTCTTAATTCTGCGAAGGCCGCATTTGCTTGTGCTTGAAATGCTTCGGCGCGAATGTGGATGTCGTTCTGCAACAACTCTAGGCGGTTGATATCGTCCGTGTGGATTTGTACTTCCACATTGACCTCTCGGATTCGGTTGGCTTGCACTCCGGATTGATAGCACTGGTTGGCGAGTTTGCCAACCATGATCGGAAGTGCGCGGTCAACTGATCCCCCGCCTCTCACATCATAGAAGTCTCGGCACATGCCGTAAGGAGGGCGTAAGCTTTGTTGTTGGCTCCAATGATGGAGGTGACTTCCCCACACTGGAGTGGGTCCTTGGAAATTCCTCACGTGGACGGGAGATTGTGGGATTGGTGGATTTATAATTTCTGGCTCCGAATCTGTGCCAGAGTCATCCCCTCCCTCCAACTCTATAGGCTCTTCGTCTTCTTCAGGATCTTCTTCGATCCACCCTCCATTACCTTGGTTGGGGTAGTAGGGGTCATTGGGGTGATGGAATCCCGCCATTTAGACTGTACGAGAATAGAGTTAAAAGTTTACTATAAGCTAGAGCACATGAAACTTACCCTTAAGTTTAATGGTTGATGGCACTTGAATACTCCCTCAATATTCTTTAGCGATATGCTTTTGGTAAGTTTTAAATTTATTGTCCATTACAGACACTCCTTGGCATACGTTAGTCGGCTCTTGGACAAATATAGTTGATCAGACTATATTCTTCCCAGTTCCGATTACATGTCCCAAGGTGTACCTGTGCTGCACAACTTATTTATAATACTTCTAAAGTTATTTACTATGAAACTGTTATTAGTATAAAAATGAGTGCATGCTTACCTTAAAACTAATTAGATTTACTTTCAAAAGTATGAATTTTCCTCAGATTGTTTTTGCCCAGTTGAGTTTATAGTTGTATATCAAAAAGGAATGGTTTTGATATACTTAATTCCCTATAAACAAAGCTCTGATACCAATCTGTCACACCCCCAAACCAGAACGGCGGAAACGTTCGGGGGCGGAGGACGTCATATTCAGTATCATAACAGTTCATAGAAGGGAAAGTACACACCACCATATATATTAAAGTTTCCAAGATGTTTACATAGTTGTATTCATTACATGTTCAAAAGATAAATACATAAACATCATTCAAAAGAAGTAATTAACGCCAGCGCGTTAATCCCAAAAGTTGATTCCCAAACCTGCTTAGCGGTTCCCTGAGAATACAAGTTATTTCAAAGAAAAAGTGTCAACAATTAAGTTGGTGAGTTCATAAGTAGTTTAGAAAAATTGGATGCCATTCCAAAATGGGTGTATATTTTCCAGAAAACGCAGCATTTCAAATGTAAAGAGTTGTGATTTGTTGTGTTGAAAGTGAATGTATTAGATCCAGAAAATCCCATATTTTCCCTAATGGTTGAAATACGAGTTGTTGTGTTTTCCAAGAAAAACCCTTATTTTCTTATAAAAGCATGAAATGCATATAAATGTTCGTGTTATAAGTTGTAAATAATTGCACCAGGAAAATCCCTTATTTTCCTATTAGTTGTTTGGTTTGTATGCAGGAGAAACCCTTATTTTCCTAACATAAATGGCAGTCTCTAAGACCGAAAATCGCAAGAAACCGACGTTCTCAAAAGTTGTGTCATAGTTTTATATAATAAAACTATACGAAGATCGCATTTGTTAGATGAAGAATAGTTTTAATAGCTACTCGTTCATAAAAGCATAATACCATAATAATTGTATATCCGATGAGTTTTATAACCATACTAAACATAATATGCCTGTAACGACGTTCTTCAGGCGTCGCAGCGTTATGACAACTGTCACCCCAAAAGATGGACTGTAGCTAACAGTCAGGGCGCGGGATCATGACTTCCCGTATAGATCTATACACATTTGACACGTTCTCCGAACGGGAGACTCTGGTTATAGACAGGACTTGCAACATTACTTTCTAATAAAGAAAAGTAACGTTTGAAGATATACACGTCTCATGGATTCTCAATTAAGCCCGTATTAAAGTGATAGTTTTCTATGCAAAGTTTATCCTTTTTCACAAAGTTTGACAAATCAAAATCATAAGTTTTTAGAATGTATAAAACGACTTAGCAATGAAAGGTACTTTGAAATCGTTATATACTTTGTATAAGTCTAATGCACACAAAGTATGACAAGAGTTTTCCATAATAGTAATGAGTTCCAAGTGATTTATTCGATAAAACAAGCTAAGTGAAACTTTATAAAATACACGATAATAACCGTATGTTTACTTGTATTCCCCCCCTAAAAGAGTATAAAAGCATTTGAAAATGTATTTAAAGTGTGTTTGAAAGGGGTATGAACTCACTTGAAAGCTTGAAGATAGCAAGATGGAAAACCGGGCAGAGTTTCGTCTCGGGAAATGGATTTTTCTCGGAAATCTCGGGATTCCTCGGGAGAAAAATCGACCTTCGGGACTTGCACAAAATGACCAGGGCTTCGGGGTAGTGCGAGCACGGAAAACGAGGTAAAACGCAAGAAAAAGGAGAGAGAATGGGCCATTTTCCCGGGAACCCTCGCATGCTATTTATAGGGGGGCCTGAGAGGCCTCGTACGCGGGGCGTACGCTCGTACGCAGCGCGTACGCGTACGTCATGCGTGACCGAAGCCTCGACTGCCTCGGCCTCGGATGGGACGGCTCAGGCTGTCGGGTCGGATGGGACGGCGGGTCGGACGGGCGGGTCGGGTGCCTCGCATAGGGAGACGTGGACGGTTTGAGGCCAAGTTCCTTGGGTACACGGGGCGTACAGGGGTACGCAGCGCGTACCTCGGATGAAGACGCTGACTCCCCTTCGGATAATACCGAAGTTTTAATAAAAATTATATATAAATTATTTATCAAACTTCGAAAATTCATATCTCCTTCATACGAACTCCGTTTTTGACGTTCTTTATATCCTCGCGAAGGTGAGACTGCGATCTACAACTTTCATTTAGATTCCGTTGGCAAATTCCGGAATTATTTTTATTATTTATTTATTAAAATGACGTGATTAAGGAATTTCTTTAAAAATTCATAACTTATTCATACGATGTCCGATTTGAGCGTTCTTTTTATGCATGTTTGTAGTTTAACGATATCTACGACTTTCATTTAGACACCTAAGGTTGGAAAGTGTTTTATTGAAACTTTGCATTTTTACGCAACTTCGTATTGCTGGTTTTTGTCGGAAAACTTAGAATGAGCATAACTTCTTCGTTATAACTCGGATTTTTGTGTTATTTATATGTTTGGAAACCTTAAGACGATAACTACCACATAGTGTACTCCAAATAGAGTTTTTGAATACTTAATTTTTCGATGATATTCTATTTCCTTTCTCAAAGAGGTTACATGACTCGATTTTTTTACTGACTTGAAATAACGGGTTGTTACATCATCCCCCCGTTAGAGGGAATTTCGTCCCGAAATTTTAATACAAAAGAAGAGTCTTAGGGGCTGGGAAAAAGATGTGGATACTTCTGTTGCATTTGATCTTCTCGTTCCCACGTGAACTCAGGTCCCCTCTTAGCATTCCATCGGACCTTTACTATTGGAATGCGACTCTGTTTAGTTCGTTTAACTTCGCTATCCATGATCTCGACGGGTTCTTCCACAAAGTTAAGATTTTCATTTAGTTCGATCTCATCGAGTGGAATTACAAGTGTTTCGTCGGACAGACACTTCTTCAGGTTTGATACGTGGAATACTGGATGTACTTTGTTAAGCTCTATTGGAAGTCGGAGTTTGTAGGCTACTGGACCAACCCTTGAAATGATTTCGAAGGGTCCAATGTACCTAGGATTTAGCTTCCCACGCTTTCCAAAGCGTATCATTCCCTTCCAGGGTGAGACCTTCAGTAGTACCCGATCGCCAATCTGAAATTCCAAGGGTTTACGTCTTTTGTCGGCATAGCTCTTTTGCCTATCCCTCGAGGATTTCAGTCGTTCTCGTATTTGCACGATCTTTTCAGTAGTTTCTCTGATGATCTCTGGACCAGTGAGGGTGCTATCAGGGACTAGACCTTTTGCTAGTTGTGTGTCGCCCACTTCCGTCCAGCACAGAGGTGATCTGCACTTACGGCCGTAAAGGGCTTCAAATGGAGCAGTATTGATACTAGTATGATAACTATTGTTGTAAGAGAACTCAACCAAAGGTAAGTGAACATCCCATGCTTTACCAAAGTCGATTACACATGCTCGCAACATGTCTTCCAAGGTTTGAATCGTTCTTTCTTTCTGTCCGTCAGTTTGGGGGTGATAGGCTGTACTCATGTCCAATCTTGTTCCCATGGATTTTTGCAATGATTGCTAGAATCTAGACGTGAATCTGCTGTCTCTATCCGAGATGATAGACATTGGCACTCCATAGAGTCGTACGATCTCTCGGATGTAGATTCTCGATAGCTTTTCCATTTTATCAGTTTCCTTGATCGGTAGGAAATGAGCGGACTTGGTTAATCTATCGACGATTACCCAAATAGTATCTTGGCCACCCTGAGTTTTGGGCAGTTTCGTTATGAAGTCCATGGAAATCTGCTCCCATTTCCACTCAGGAATTTCAGGTTGTTGGAGTAGTCCTGAGGGTTTCTGGTGTTCTATTTTGATCTTGGCGCAAGTCAAACACTTGCTCACATATGTAGCGATTTCTGCTTTCATGTTTGGCCACCAGTAGAGTTGTTTGAGATCTTGATACATCTTGTCTGACCCGGGGTGTACAGAGTATGGAGTCTTGTGTGCCTCGCTCATAACTACCTCTCTAAGTCCACCAAACTTGGGTGTTCATATTCGGTTCATGAGGTAGCGTGCTCCGTCACTCTTGATTTCTAAATTCTTGTCCATTCCCCTAAGGGTCTCACCTGTCACGTTTTCGGGTTTCAGGGCCTCTATTTGAGCTTCCTTGACTTGTGTCGACAGGTGCGAATGGATTGACATGGCTAATGACTTCACTCTTCGGCCAGAGTACTCCTTACGACTAAGGGCATCTGCCACGACGTTAGCCTTTCCTGGATGATAGCGAATCTCACATTCGTAGTCGTTGAGTAATTCGACCCAACGTCGCTGTCTCATGTTCAACTCCTTCTGGTCGAAGATGTGTTGTAGGCTCTTGTGGTCTGTAAAGATAGTGCATTTGGTACCATATAGGTAGTGTCTCCAGATTTTAAGAGCGAAGACCACCGCCCGAAGCTCTAAATCATGAGTGGTGTAATTGACCTCATGCGTTTTCAGTTGTCGTGAGGCATATGCAATAACCTTTCCCCTCTGCATTAGTACACAACCCAACCCTTGCTTCGAAGCGTCGCAATACACCACAAAATCTTCGGTCCCTTCTGGGAGAGAAAGGATGGGCGCACTGCAAAGGGCCTGTTTCAAAGTCTGAAATGCAGCATCTTGCTTTTCTCCCCAATTGTAGGTCACACCTTTCTGGGTTAAGGCGGTAAGAGGCTTTGCGATGCTGGATAAATTCTGGATGAACCTTCGGTAATAACTAGCAAGACCTAGAAATTGGCGAATTTCTGTTGGTGTAGTTGGCGCAGTCCAGTTTTTGATAGCCTTGATTTTTGATGGATCCACGTGGATTCCTTCCTTGCTGACCACGTGACCGAGGAAGTCCACCTTTCTAATCCAAAATTCACATTTTGAGAATTTTTCATACAGTCTCTCAGTCCGTAACGTCTCTAAAACTTGCCTCAGATGTTGACCATGCTCTTCTTTATTCTTTGAATAAATGAGTATGTCGTCTATGAATACTATCACGAATTTATCCAAGAATGGACGACATACCCGATTCATTAGATCCATGAATACAGCCGGGGCATTGGTTAGTCCGAACGGCATCACTACGAACTCGTAATGTCCGTATCGTGTTCGGAAGGCCGTCTTGGGAATATCACTCTCCAGGACTCGCAGCTGGTGATATCCCGATCTCAGATCGATCTTGGAGAAGTAATTGGCTCCTTGGAGTTGGTCGAATAAGTCATCGATTCGGGGTAGGGGGTATCGGTTCTTGATGGTAAGTTTGTTGAGTTCTCGGTAGTCGATGCACATTCTGAATGATCCATCATTCTTTTTCACGAACAGTACGGGTGCTCCCCATGGCGAAAAGCTCGGCCTGATGAATCCTTTTCCAAGTAGTTCATTCAGTTGGCTGGATAGCTCTTGCATCTCTGCCGGGGCTAATCGATAGGGTGCTTTGGCTACTGGGGTAGCTCCGGGAACTAGATCGATTTGGAACTCAACTTGTCTCGCGGGTGGTATTCCCGGAAGGTCCTCGGGAAAAACATCGGGAAAATCGCGTACGTCGGGCACACTCTTGATGTCTTGGACTTCGCGTTTCACATCTACAACATGTGCCAAGAATGCGTGACACTCCTTGCGTAGGCATTTCCGAGCTTGGATACTTGAGATGATACGAAGAGTGGTACTTGGTTTGTCGCCCAAGACAATGAAAGTTTCGCCGGTTGGCAGATTAAGGCGAACGGCCTTATCGTAACATAGAATGTCCGCATGATGAGAAATCAGACAATCCATGCCAATGATGACATCGATACTCTTAATCGAGACTGGCATGAGGTTGATTGAAAAGGGATTATCGTTTAAAGTTAGGGTGCAGTTTAAGTATATCTCCTTAGTGCCTTCGGTTTTCCCGTTGGCCATTTCTACTATGAATGGTTCACTTAATGATTGTGGTATTGATTTTAGCAGGCTTTTAAAGTCGTGACTCACAAAACTCCTTTCCGCTCCACTATCAAACAAAATGCATGCATACGAGTTATTGAGAAGAAACGTACCCGTAACAACAGTAGGGTCCGCAATGGCTTCATCTTGTCCCATTGCAAAAACTCGGCCCCTTCCGCCGGTAGTCCGGTTGTTTGCCCTTGGGCAGTCCCTGCGGTAGTGCCCCGTGTCTCCGCACTCAAAGCAGGCGCGGCTTACCCCGGTATTAGTAGTGGGGACGGATGGTTGGGTTGGCCCTTTGCAATAGCGGGCTGTATGTCCCTTCTTATTACACTTGGTGCATTGAAGATCAGGGCAAGGACCGTGGTGGTGGAAGCTGCATCGGTTGCATTTAGGAAGTTTCCCATTATATGAGCTTGTGGGGGCAGGGTTCACAGGTACAGTCATAGCGTGGGTCGCTATTACTTGTTGTTTCTTGGGGTTTTCCTGGAGAGTTTGTCCCCTCCTTTTGTTCCAAGGCCTACTCTGGCCCTGAGCCTCCCTAGGTGGAGTTGCGGTTGTTGAAATGATAATGGGTTTTACTCCGTGGACGATGAGTCGCTGAGCCAGGCGTTTAGCGCTGTTGTAGGTAACAGGGCCGGAAGTAGGACATGCCCTTGAATCTGGGGTGACAACCCCCAAATGTACCTTTCAACCTTCTTTGATTCTGGGTTGACCATGGTAGGGCACAGTGCAGCGAGGTCGTTGAACCTAGCTGTGTAGGTGACTAGGTCAGACCCAGTCATTTTCAGATTCCAGAGCTCCTGCTCAAGCTTTTGCACTTCTCCCCTTGGGCAGTATTCTTCCAGTAGTAGAACCTTTGGATCGTCCCAACTCATGGCGTTGGCGACAGTGAGCGTCACTGAATTCACATGGCTTTTCCACCAAGTGAGGGCTCAATCTACGAAAGTGCAAGCAGCGAACTTGACTTTGCTTGCTTCTAGGCATGAGCAGATCTCGAAGACCGTTTTGGTCTTCTCGAACCATTGCATTAGTGCAATGACTCCCCCAGTTCCATTAAAAGTTTTTGGCTTAGCGTTAGAGAACTCCTTGTAAGTACATTCTCTTCCTTGGCCATGACTAGTGCCATGATTTGGATGATTCGTGCTGCTTCCCGCCCCTCCATTTCCGTGGGAGTTTATTTGCGAGAGGGCTGCAGTTACTGCTGCTGTGATAGCAGCCTGAACCATGGCTGGATCATAAGCTGGTGGTGGAGGTGGTGGTGGTACCATGCCCGACCTGGGCCTTAGGTTTGGACGAGGAGGCATCGTGCTGCCAAAAGAAAAAAAATATGGAAAAATTTATAAGTTTTGGCAGTTCAGAGTTGAATGATATTGAGTTAACTTCTAATAGTTCTAAGAAGTTGGGTTTGACTGACACAATGTTTTGAGCTTGAAAGTAAAGTTTGAATAGATGTACCAATGAATCGAACGAATTACGCATGATTAACAACAACAAGAAAAGGGGTACACCCTTATATATATTAAACATATAGTTGTGTTACAGCGGGGTCTAGACAAAAGTTCTTGGCCTTTCTAAAGGCCTCCGATTACAGAACAATTTAAAGAAAATAATACTTTTATCCGAAGTCCTAATTTATAACAAAATTTTGAGAGTCGGCAAGTACTACTTGCGGCGCGCTTTGCGTTTGGAGCTCGACTCCGTGTTGGACTGCTTCAACTCCATGAGGCGTCTATCAAACGCAGCTTGTTGTTCTCTTAATTCTGCGAAGGCCGCATTTGCTTGTGCTTGAAATGCTTCGGCGCGAATGTGGATGTCGTTCTGCAACAACTCTAGGCGGTTGATATCGTCCGTGTGGATTTGTACTTCCACATTGACCTCTCGGATTCGGTTGGCTTGCACTCCGGATTGATAGCACTGGTTGGCGAGTTTGCCAACCATGATCGGAAGTGCGCGGTCAACTGATCCCCCGCCTCTCACATCATAGAAGTCTCGGCACATGCCGTAAGGAGGGCGTAAGCTTTGTTGTTGGCTCCAATGATGGAGGTGACTTCCCCACACTGGAGTGGGTCCTTGGAAATTCCTCACGTGGACGGGAGATTGTGGGATTGGTGGATTTATAATTTCTGGCTCCGAATCTGTGCCAGAGTCATCCCCTCCCTCCAACTCTATAGGCTCTTCGTCTTCTTCAGGATCTTCTTCGATCCACCCTCCATTACCTTGGTTGGGGTAGTAGGGGTCATTGGGGTGATGGAATCCCGCCATTTAGACTGTACGAGAATAGAGTTAAAAGTTTACTATAAGCTAGAGCACATGAAACTTACCCTTAAGTTTAATGGTTGACGGCACTTGAATACTCCCTCAATATTCTTTAGCGATATGCTTTTGGTAAGTTTTAAATTTATTGTCCATTACAGACACTCCTTGGCATACGTTAGTCGGCTCTTGGACAAATATAGTTGATCAGACTATATTCTTCCCAGTTCCGATTACATGTCCCAAGGTGTACCTGTGCTGCACAACTTATTTATAATACTTCTAAAGTTATTTACTATGAAACTGTTATTAGTATAAAAATGAGTGCATGCTTACCTTAAAACTAATTAGATTTACTTTCAAAAGTATGAATTTTCCTCAGATTGTTTTTGCCCAGTTGAGTTTATAGTTGTATATCAAAAAGGAATGGTTTTGATATACTTAATTCCCTATAAACAAAGCTCTGATACCAATCTGTCACACCCCCAAACCAGAACGGCGGAAACGTTCGGGGGCGGAGGACGTCATATTCAGTATCATAACAGTTCATAGAAGGGAAAGTACACACCACCATATATATTAAAGTTTCCAAGATGTTTACATAGTTGTATTCATTACATGTTCAAAAGATAAATACATAAACATCATTCAAAAGAAGTAATTAACGCCAGCGCGTTAATCCCAAAAGTTGATTCCCAAACCTGCTTAGCGGTTCCCTGAGAATACAAGTTATTTCAAAGAAAAAGTGTCAACAATTAAGTTGGTGAGTTCATAAGTAGTTTAGAAAAATTGGATGCCATTCCAAAATGGGTGTATATTTTCCAGAAAACGCAGCATTTCAAATGTAAAGAGTTGTGATTTGTTGTGTTGAAAGTGAATGTATTAGATCCAGAAAATCCCATATTTTCCCTAATGGTTGAAATACGAGTTGTTGTGTTTTCCAAGAAAAACCCTTATTTTCTTATAAAAGCATGAAATGCATATAAATGTTCGTGTTATAAGTTGTAAATAATTGCACCAGGAAAATCCCTTATTTTCCTATTAGTTGTTTGGTTTGTATGCAGGAGAAACCCTTATTTTCCTAACATAAATGGCAGTCTCTAAGACCGAAAATCGCAAGAAACCGACGTTCTCAAAAGTTGTGTCATAGTTTTATATAATAAAACTATACGAAGATCGCATTTGTTAGATGAAGAATAGTTTTAATAGCTACTCGTTCATAAAAGCATAATACCATAATAATTGTATATCCGATGAGTTTTATAACCATACTAAACATAATATGCCTGTAACGACGTTCTTCAGGCGTCGCAGCGTTATGACAACTGTCACCCCAAAAGATGGACTGTAGCTAACAGTCAGGGCGCGGGATCATGACTTCCCGTATAGATCTATACACATTTGACACGTTCTCCGAACGGGAGACTCTGGTTATAGACAGGACTTGCAACATTACTTTCTAATAAAGAAAAGTAACGTTTGAAGATATACACGTCTCATGGATTCTCAATTAAGCCCGTATTAAAGTGATAGTTTTCTATGCAAAGTTTATCCTTTTTCACAAAGTTTGACAAATCAAAATCATAAGTTTTTAGAATGTATAAAACGACTTAGCAATGAAAGGTACTTTGAAATCGTTATATACTTTGTATAAGTCTAATGCACACAAAGTATGACAAGAGTTTTCCATAATAGTAATGAGTTCCAAGTGATTTATTCGATAAAACAAGCTAAGTGAAACTTTATAAAATACACGATAATAACCGTATGTTTACTTGTATTCCCCCCCTAAAAGAGTATAAAAGCATTTGAAAATGTATTTAAAGTGTGTTTGAAAGGGGTATGAACTCACTTGAAAGCTTGAAGATAGCAAGATGGAAAACCGGGCAGAGTTTCGTCTCGGGAAATGGATTTTTCTCGGAAATCTCGGGATTCCTCGGGAGAAAAATCGACCTTCGGGACTTGCACAAAATGACCAGGGCTTCGGGGTAGTGCGAGCACGGAAAACGAGGTAAAACGCAAGAAAAAGGAGAGAGAATGGGCCATTTTCCCGGGAACCCTCGCATGCTATTTATAGGGGGGCCTGAGAGGCCTCGTACGCGGGGCGTACGCTCGTACGCAGCGCGTACGCGTACGTCATGCGTGACCGAAGCCTCGACTGCCTCGGCCTCGGATGGGACGGCTCAGGCTGTTGGGTCGGATGGGACGGCGGGTCGGACGGGCGGGTCGGGTGCCTCGCATAGGGAGACGTGGACGGTTTGAGGCCAAGTTCCTTGGGTACACGGGGCGTACAGGGGTACGCAGCGCGTACCTCGGATGAAGACGCTGACTCCCCTTCGGATAATACCGAAGTTTTAATAAAAATTATATATAAATTATTTATCAAACTTCGAAAATTCATATCTCCTTCATACGAACTCCGTTTTTGACGTTCTTTATATCCTCGCGAAGGTGAGACTGCGATCTACAACTTTCATTTAGATTCCGTTGGCAAATTCCGGAATTATTTTTATTATTTATTTATTAAAATGACGTGATTAAGGAATTTCTTTAAAAATTCATAACTTATTCATACGATGTCCGATTTGAGCGTTCTTTTTATGCATGTTTGTAGTTTAACGATATCTACGACTTTCATTTAGACACCTAAGGTTGGAAAGTGTTTTATTGAAACTTTGCATTTTTACGCAACTTCGTATTGCTGGTTTTTGTCGGAAAACTTAGAATGAGCATAACTTCTTCGTTATAACTCGGATTTTTGTGTTATTTATATGTTTGGAAACCTTAAGACGATAACTACCACATAGTGTACTCCAAATAGAGTTTTTGAATACTTAATTTTTCGATGATATTCTATTTCCTTTCTCAAAGAGGTTACACGACTCGATTTTTTTACTGACTTGAAATAACGGGTTGTTACATCATCCCCCCGTTAGAGGGAATTTCGTCCCGAAATTTTAATACAAAAGAAGAGTCTTAGGGGCTGGGGAAAAGATGTGGATACTTCTGTTGCATTTGATCTTCTCGTTCCCACGTGAACTCAGGTCCCCTCTTAGCATTCCATCGGACCTTTACTATTGGAATGCGACTCTGTTTAGTTCGTTTAACTTCCCTATCCATGATCTCGACGGGTTCTTCCACAAAGTTAAGATTTTCATTTAGTTCGATCTCATCGAGTGGAATTACAAGTGTTTCGTCGGACAGACACTTCTTCAGGTTTGATACGTGGAATACTGGATGTACTTTGTTAAGCTCTATTGGAAGTCGGAGTTTGTAGGCTACTGGACCAACCCTTGAAATGATTTCGAAGGGTCCAATGTACCTAGGATTTAGCTTCCCACGCTTTCCAAAGCGTATCATTCCCTTCCAGGGTGAGACCTTCAGTAGTACCCGATCGCCAATCTGAAATTCCAAGGGTTTACGTCTTTTGTCGGCATAGCTCTTTTGCCTATCCCTCGAGGATTTCAGTCGTTCTCGTATTTGCACGATCTTTTCAGTAGTTTCTCTGATGATCTCTGGACCAGTGAGGGTGCTATCAGGGACTAGACCTTTTGCTAGTTGTGTGTCGCCCACTTCCGTCCAGCACAGAGGTGATCTGCACTTACGGCCGTAAAGGGCTTCAAATGGAGCAGTATTGATACTAGTATGATAACTATTGTTGTAAGAGAACTCAACCAAAGGTAAGTGAACATCCCATGCTTTACCAAAGTCGATTACACATGCTCGCAACATGTCTTCCAAGGTTTGAATCGTTCTTTCGTTCTGTCCGTCAGTTTGGGGGTGATAGGCTGTACTCATGTCCAATCTTGTTCCCATGGATTTTTGCAATGATTGCTAGAATCTAGACGTGAATCTGCTGTCTCTATCCGAGATGATAGACATTGGCACTCCATAGAGTCGTACGATCTCTCGGATGTAGATTCTCGATAGCTTTTCCATTTTATCAGTTTCCTTGATCGGTAGGAAATGAGCGGACTTGGTTAATCTATCGACGATTACCCAAATAGTATCTTGGCCACCCTGAGTTTTGGGCAGTTTCGTTATGAAGTCCATGGAAATCTGCTCCCATTTCCACTCAGGAATTTCAGGTTGTTGGAGTAGTCCTGAGGGTTTCTGGTGTTCTATTTTGATCTTGGCGCAAGTCAAACACTTGCTCACATATGTAGCGATTTCTGCTTTCATGTTTGGCCACCAGTAGAGTTGTTTGAGATCTTGATACATCTTGTCTGACCCGGGGTGTACGGAGTATGGAGTCTTGTGTGCCTCGCTCATAACTACCTCTCTAAGTCCACCAAACTTGGGTGTTCATATTCGGTTCATGAGGTAGCGTGCTCCGTCACTCTTGATTTCTAAATTCTTGTCCATTCCCCTAAGGGTCTCACCTGTCACGTTTTCGGGTTTCAGGGCCTCTATTTGAGCTTCCTTGACTTGTGTCGACAGGTGCGAATGGATTGACATGGCTAATGACTTCACTCTTCGGCCAGAGTACTCCTTACGACTAAGGGCATCTGCCACGACGTTAGCCTTTCCTGGATGATAGCGAATCTCACATTCGTAGTCGTTGAGTAATTCGACCCAACGTCGCTGTCTCATGTTCAACTCCTTCTGGTCGAAGATGTGTTGTAGGCTCTTGTGGTCTGTAAAGATAGTGCATTTGGTACCATATAGGTAGTGTCTCCAGATTTTAAGAGCGAAGACCACCGCCCGAAGCTCTAAATCATGAGTGGTGTAATTGACCTCATGCGTTTTCAGTTGTCGTGAGGCATATGCAATAACCTTTACCCTCTGCATTAGTACACAACCCAGCCCTTGCTTCGAAGCGTCGCAATACACCACAAAATCTTCGGTCCCTTCTGGGAGAGAAAGGATGGGCGCACTGCAAAGGGCCTGTTTCAAAGTCTGAAATGCAGCATCTTGCTTTTCTCCCCAATTGTAGGTCACACCTTTCTGGGTTAAGGCGGTAAGAGGCTTTGCGATGCTGGATAAATTCTGGATGAACCTTCGGTAATAACTAGCAAGACCTAGAAATTGGCGAATTTCTGTTGGTGTAGTTGGCGCAGTCCAGTTTTTGATAGCCTTGATTTTTGATGGATCCACGTGGATTCCTTCCTTGCTAACCACGTGACCGAGGAAGTCCACCTTTCTAATCCAAAATTCACATTTTGAGAATTTTTCATACAGTCTCTCAGTCCGTAACGTCTCTAAAACTTGCCTCAGATGTTGACCATGCTCTTCTTTATTCTTTGAATAAATGAGTATGTCGTCTATGAATACTATCACGAATTTATCCAAGAATGGACGACATACCCGATTCATTAGATCCATGAATACGGCCGGGGCATTGGTTAGTCCGAACGGCATCACTACGAACTCGTAATGTCCGTATCGTGTTCGGAAGGCCGTCTTGGGAATATCACTCTCCAGGACTCGCAGCTGGTGATATCCCGATCTCAGATCGATCTTGGAGAAGTAATTGGCTCCTTGGAGTTGGTCGAATAAGTCATCGATTCGGGGTAGGGGGTATCGGTTCTTGATGGTAAGTTTGTTGAGTTCTCGGTAGTCGATGCACATTCTGAATGATCCATCATTCTTTTTCACGAACAGTACGGGTGCTCCCCATGGCGAAAAGCTCGGCCTGATGAATCCTTTTCCAAGTAGTTCATTCAGTTGGCTGGATAGCTCTTGCATCTCTGCCGGGGCTAATCGATAGGGTGCTTTGGCTACTGGGGTAGCTCCGGGAACTAGATCGATTTGGAACTCAACTTGTCTCGCGGGTGGTATTCCCGGAAGGTCCTCGGGAAAAACATCGGGAAAATCGCGTACGTCGGGCACACTCTTGATGTCTTGGACTTCGCGTTTCACATCTACAACATGTGCCAAGAATGCGTGACACTCCTTGCGTAGGCATTTCCGAGCTTGGATACTTGAGATGATACGAAGAGTGGTACTTGGTTTGTCGCCCAAGACAATGAAAGTTTCGCCGGTTGGCAGATTAAGGCGAACGGCCTTATCGTAACATAGAATGTCCGCATGATGAGAAATCAGACAATCCATGCCAATGATGACATCGATACTCTTAATCGAGACTGGCATGAGGTTGATTGAAAAGGGATTATCGTTTAAAGTTAGGGTGCAGTTTAAGTATATCTCCTTAGTGCCTTCGGTTTTCCCGTTGGCCATTTCTACTATGAATGGTTCACTTAATGATTGTGGTATTGATTTTAGCAGGCTTTTAAAGTCGTGACTCACAAAACTCCTTTCCGCTCCACTATCAAACAAAATGCATGCATACGAGTTATTGAGAAGAAACGTACCCGTAACAACAGTAGGGTCCGCAATGGCTTCATCTTGTCCCATTGCAAAAACTCGGCCCCTTCCGCCGGTAGTCCGGTTGTTTGCCCTTGGGCAGTCCCTGCGGTAGTGCCCCGTGTCTCCGCACTCAAAGCAGGCGCGGCTTACCCCGGTATTAGTAGTGGGGACGGATGGTTGGGTTGGCCCTTTGCAATAGCGGGCTGTATGTCCCTTCTTATTACACTTGGTGCATTGAAGATCAGGGCAAGGACCGTGGTGGTGGAAGCTGCATCGGTTGCATTTAGGAAGTTTCCCATTATATGAGCTTGTGGGGGCAGGGTTCACAGGTACAGTCATAGCGTGGGTCGCTATTACTTGTTGTTTCTTGGGGTTTTCCTGGAGAGTTTGTCCCCTCCTTTTGTTCCAAGGCCTACTCTGGCCCTGAGCCTCCCTAGGTGGAGTTGCGGTTGTTGAAATGATAATGGGTTTTACTCCGTGGACGATGAGTCGCTGAGCCAGGCGTTTAGCGCTGTTGTAGGTAACAGGGCCGGAAGTAGGACATGCCCTTGAATCTGGGGTGACAACCCCCAAATGTACCTTTCAACCTTCTTTGATTCTGGGTTGACCATGGTAGGGCACAGTGCAGCGAGGTCGTTGAACCTAGCTGTGTAGGTGACTAGGTCAGACCCAGTCATTTTCAGATTCCAGAGCTCCTGCTCAAGCTTTTGCACTTCTCCCCTTGGGCAGTATTCTTCCAGTAGTAGAACCTTTGGATCGTCCCAACTCATGGCGTTGGCGACAGTGAGCGTCACTGAATTCACATGGCTTTTCCACCAAGTGAGGGCTCAATCTACGAAAGTGCAAGCAGCGAACTTGACTTTGCTTGCTTCTAGGCATGAGCAGATCTCGAAGACCGTTTTGGTCTTCTCGAACCATTGCATTAGTGCAATGACTCCCCCAGTTCCATTAAAAGTTTTTGGCTTAGCGTTAGAGAACTCCTTGTAAGTACATTCTCTTCCTTGGCCATGACTAGTGCCATGATTTGGATGATTCGTGCTGCTTCCCGCCCCTCCATTTCCGTGGGAGTTTATTTGCGAGAGGGCTGCAGTTACTGCTGCTGTGATAGCAGCCTGAACCATGGCTGGATCATAAGCTGGTGGTGGAGGTGGTGGTGGTACCATGCCCGACCTGGGCCTTAGGTTTGGACGAGGAGGCATCGTGCTGCCAAAAGAAAAAAAATATGGAAAAATTTATAAGTTTTGGCAGTTCAGAGTTGAATGATATTGAGTTAACTTCTAATAGTTCTAAGAAGTTGGGTTTGACTGACACAATGTTTTGAGCTTGAAAGTAAAGTTTGAATAGATGTACCAATGAATCGAACGAATTACGCATGATTAACAACAACAAGAAAAGGGGTACACCCTTATATATATTAAACATATAGTTGTGTTACAGCGGGGTCTAGACAAAAGTTCTTGGCCTTTCTAAAGGCCTCCGATTACAGAACAATTTAAAGAAAATAATACTTTTATCCGAAGTCCTAATTTATAACAAAATTTTGAGAGTCGGCAAGTACTACTTGCGGCGCGCTTTGCGTTTGGAGCTCGACTCCGTGTTGGACTGCTTCAACTCCATGAGGCGTCTATCAAACGCAGCTTGTTGTTCTCTTAATTCTGCGAAGGCCGCATTTGCTTGTGCTTGAAATGCTTCGGCGCGAATGTGGATGTCGTTCTGCAACAACTCTAGGCGGTTGATATCGTCCGTGTGGATTTGTACTTCCACATTGACCTCTCGGATTCGGTTGGCTTGCACTCCGGATTGATAGCACTGGTTGGCGAGTTTGCCAACCATGATCGGAAGTGCGCGGTCAACTGATCCCCCGCCTCTCACATCATAGAAGTCTCGGCACATGCCGTAAGGAGGGCGTAAGCTTTGTTGTTGGCTCCAATGATGGAGGTGACTTCCCCACACTGGAGTGGGTCCTTGGAAATTCCTCACGTGGACGGGAGATTGTGGGATTGGTGGATTTATAATTTCTGGCTCCGAATCTGTGCCAGAGTCATCCCCTCCCTCCAACTCTATAGGCTCTTCGTCTTCTTCAGGATCTTCTTCGATCCACCCTCCATTACCTTGGTTGGGGTAGTAGGGGTCATTGGGGTGATGGAATCCCGCCATTTAGACTGTACGAGAATAGAGTTAAAAGTTTACTATAAGCTAGAGCACATGAAACTTACCCTTAAGTTTAATGGTTGACGGCACTTGAATACTCCCTCAATATTCTTTAGCGATATGCTTTTGGTAAGTTTTAAATTTATTGTCCATTACAGACACTCCTTGGCATACGTTAGTCGGCTCTTGGACAAATATAGTTGATCAGACTATATTCTTCCCAGTTCCGATTACATGTCCCAAGGTGTACCTGTGCTGCACAACTTATTTATAATACTTCTAAAGTTATTTACTATGAAACTGTTATTAGTATAAAAATGAGTGCATGCTTACCTTAAAACTAATTAGATTTACTTTCAAAAGTATGAATTTTCCTCAGATTGTTTTTGCCCAGTTGAGTTTATAGTTGTATATCAAAAAGGAATGGTTTTGATATACTTAATTCCCTATAAACAAAGCTCTGATACCAATCTGTCACACCCCCAAACCAGAACGGCGGAAACGTTCGGGGGCGGAGGACGTCATATTCAGTATCATAACAGTTCATAGAAGGGAAAGTACACACCACCATATATATTAAAGTTTCCAAGATGTTTACATAGTTGTATTCATTACATGTTCAAAAGATAAATACATAAACATCATTCAAAAGAAGTAATTAACGCCAGCGCGTTAATCCCAAAAGTTGATTCCCAAACCTGCTTAGCGGTTCCCTGAGAATACAAGTTATTTCAAAGAAAAAGTGTCAACAATTAAGTTGGTGAGTTCATAAGTAGTTTAGAAAAATTGGATGCCATTCCAAAATGGGTGTATATTTTCCAGAAAACGCAGCATTTCAAATGTAAAGAGTTGTGATTTGTTGTGTTGAAAGTGAATGTATTAGATCCAGAAAATCCCATATTTTCCCTAATGGTTGAAATACGAGTTGTTGTGTTTTCCAAGAAAAACCCTTATTTTCTTATAAAAGCATGAAATGCATATAAATGTTCGTGTTATAAGTTGTAAATAATTGCACCAGGAAAATCCCTTATTTTCCTATTAGTTGTTTGGTTTGTATGCAGGAGAAACCCTTATTTTCCTAACATAAATGGCAGTCTCTAAGACCGAAAATCGCAAGAAACCGACGTTCTCAAAAGTTGTGTCATAGTTTTATATAATAAAACTATACGAAGATCGCATTTGTTAGATGAAGAATAGTTTTAATAGCTACTCGTTCATAAAAGCATAATACCATAATAATTGTATATCCGATGAGTTTTATAACCATACTAAACATAATATGCCTGTAACGACGTTCTTCAGGCGTCGCAGCGTTATGACAACTGTCACCCCAAAAGATGGACTGTAGCTAACAGTCAGGGCGCGGGATCATGACTTCCCGTATAGATCTATACACATTTGACACGTTCTCCGAACGGGAGACTCTGGTTATAGACAGGACTTGCAACATTACTTTCTAATAAAGAAAAGTAACGTTTGAAGATATACACGTCTCATGGATTCTCAATTAAGCCCGTATTAAAGTGATAGTTTTCTATGCAAAGTTTATCCTTTTTCACAAAGTTTGACAAATCAAAATCATAAGTTTTTAGAATGTATAAAACGACTTAGCAATGAAAGGTACTTTGAAATCGTTATATACTTTGTATAAGTCTAATGCACACAAAGTATGACAAGAGTTTTCCATAATAGTAATGAGTTCCAAGTGATTTATTCGATAAAACAAGCTAAGTGAAACTTTATAAAATACACGATAATAACCGTATGTTTACTTGTATTCCCCCCCTAAAAGAGTATAAAAGCATTTGAAAATGTATTTAAAGTGTGTTTGAAAGGGGTATGAACTCACTTGAAAGCTTGAAGATAGCAAGATGGAAAACCGGGCAGAGTTTCGTCTCGGGAAATGGATTTTTCTCGGAAATCTCGGGATTCCTCGGGAGAAAAATCGACCTTCGGGACTTGCACAAAATGACCAGGGCTTCGGGGTAGTGCGAGCACGGAAAACGAGGTAAAACGCAAGAAAAAGGAGAGAGAATGGGCCATTTTCCCGGGAACCCTCGCATGCTATTTATAGGGGGGCCTGAGAGGCCTCGTACGCGGGGCGTACGCTCGTACGCAGCGCGTACGCGTACGTCATGCGTGACCGAAGCCTCGACTGCCTCGGCCTCGGATGGGACGGCTCAGGCTGTCGGGTCGGATGGGACGGCGGGTCGGACGGGCGGGTCGGGTGCCTCGCATAGGGAGACGTGGACGGTTTGAGGCCAAGTTCCTTGGGTACACGGGGCGTACAGGGGTACGCAGCGCGTACCTCGGATGAAGACGCTGACTCCCCTTCGGATAATACCGAAGTTTTAATAAAAATTATATATAAATTATTTATCAAACTTCGAAAATTCATATCTCCTTCATACGAACTCCGTTTTTGACGTTCTTTATATCCTCGCGAAGGTGAGACTGCGATCTACAACTTTCATTTAGATTCCGTTGGCAAATTCCGGAATTATTTTTATTATTTATTTATTAAAATGACGTGATTAAGGAATTTCTTTAAAAATTCATAACTTATTCATACGATGTCCGATTTGAGCGTTCTTTTTATGCATGTTTGTAGTTTAACGATATCTACGACTTTCATTTAGACACCTAAGGTTGGAAAGTGTTTTATTGAAACTTTGCATTTTTACGCAACTTCGTATTGCTGGTTTTTGTCGGAAAACTTAGAATGAGCATAACTTCTTCGTTATAACTCGGATTTTTGTGTTATTTATATGTTTGGAAACCTTAAGACGATAACTACCACATAGTGTACTCCAAATAGAGTTTTTGAATACTTAATTTTTCGATGATATTCTATTTCCTTTCTCAAAGAGGTTACACGACTCGATTTTTTTACTGACTTGAAATAACGGGTTGTTACATCATCCCCCCGTTAGAGGGAATTTCGTCCCGAAATTTTAATACAAAAGAAGAGTCTTAGGGGCTGGGGAAAAGATGTGGATACTTCTGTTGCATTTGATCTTCTCGTTCCCACGTGAACTCAGGTCCCCTCTTAGCATTCCATCGGACCTTTACTATTGGAATGCGACTCTGTTTAGTTCGTTTAACTTCCCTATCCATGATCTCGACGGGTTCTTCCACAAAGTTAAGATTTTCATTTAGTTCGATCTCATCGAGTGGAATTACAAGTGTTTCGTCGGACAGACACTTCTTCAGGTTTGATACGTGGAATACTGGATGTACTTTGTTAAGCTCTATTGGAAGTCGGAGTTTGTAGGCTACTGGACCAACCCTTGAAATGATTTCGAAGGGTCCAATGTACCTAGGATTTAGCTTCCCACGCTTTCCAAAGCGTATCATTCCCTTCCAGGGTGAGACCTTCAGTAGTACCCGATCGCCAATCTGAAATTCCAAGGGTTTACGTCTTTTGTCGGCATAGCTCTTTTGCCTATCCCTCGAGGATTTCAGTCGTTCTCGTATTTGCACGATCTTTTCAGTAGTTTCTCTGATGATCTCTGGACCAGTGAGGGTGCTATCAGGGACTAGACCTTTTGCTAGTTGTGTGTCGCCCACTTCCGTCCAGCACAGAGGTGATCTGCACTTACGGCCGTAAAGGGCTTCAAATGGAGCAGTATTGATACTAGTATGATAACTATTGTTGTAAGAGAACTCAACCAAAGGTAAGTGAACATCCCATGCTTTACCAAAGTCGATTACACATGCTCGCAACATGTCTTCCAAGGTTTGAATCGTTCTTTCTTTCTGTCCGTCAGTTTGGGGGTGATAGGCTGTACTCATGTCCAATCTTGTTCCCATGGATTTTTGCAATGATTGCTAGAATCTAGACGTGAATCTGCTGTCTCTATCCGAGATGATAGACATTGGCACTCCATAGAGTCGTACGATCTCTCGGATGTAGATTCTCGATAGCTTTTCCATTTTATCAGTTTCCTTGATCGGTAGGAAATGAGCGGACTTGGTTAATCTATCGACGATTACCCAAATAGTATCTTGGCCACCCTGAGTTTTGGGCAGTTTCGTTATGAAGTCCATGGAAATCTGCTCCCATTTCCACTCAGGAATTTCAGGTTGTTGGAGTAGTCCTGAGGGTTTCTGGTGTTCTATTTTGATCTTGGCGCAAGTCAAACACTTGCTCACATATGTAGCGATTTCTTCTTTCATGTTTGGCCACCAGTAGAGTTGTTTGAGATCTTGATACATCTTGTCTGACCCGGGGTGTACGGAGTATGGAGTCTTGTGTGCCTCGCTCATAACTACCTCTCTAAGTCCACCAAACTTGGGTGTTCATATTCGGTTCATGAGGTAGCGTGCTCCGTCACTCTTGATTTCTAAATTCTTGTCCATTCCCCTAAGGGTCTCACCTGTCACGTTTTCGGGTTTCAGGGCCTCTATTTGAGCTTCCTTGACTTGTGTCGACAGGTGCGAATGGATTGACATGGCTAATGACTTCACTCTTCGGCCAGAGTACTCCTTACGACTAAGGGCATCTGCCACGACGTTAGCCTTTCCTGGATGATAGCGAATCTCACATTCGTAGTCGTTGAGTAATTCGACCCAACGTCGCTGTCTCATGTTCAACTCCTTCTGGTCGAAGATGTGTTGTAGGCTCTTGTGGTCTGTAAAGATAGTGCATTTGGTACCATATAGGTAGTGTCTCCAGATTTTAAGAGCGAAGACCACCGCCCGAAGCTCTAAATCATGAGTGGTGTAATTGACCTCATGCGTTTTCAGTTGTCGTGAGGCATATGCAATAACCTTTCCCCTCTGCATTAGTACACAACCCAGCCCTTGCTTCGAAGCGTCGCAATACACCACAAAATCTTCGGTCCCTTCTGGGAGAGAAAGGATGGGCGCACTGCAAAGGGCCTGTTTCAAAGTCTGAAATGCAGCATCTTGCTTTTCTCCCCAATTGTAGGTCACACCTTTCTGGGTTAAGGCGGTAAGAGGCTTTGCGATGCTGGATAAATTCTGGATGAACCTTCGGTAATAACTAGCAAGACCTAGAAATTGGCGAATTTCTGTTGGTGTAGTTGGCGCAGTCCAGTTTTTGATAGCCTTGATTTTTGATGGATCCACGTGGATTCCTTCCTTGCTAACCACGTGACCGAGGAAGTCCACCTTTCTAATCCAAAATTCACATTTTGAGAATTTTTCATACAGTCTCTCAGTCCGTAACGTCTCTAAAACTTGCCTCAGATGTTGACCATGCTCTTCTTTATTCTTTGAATAAATGAGTATGTCGTCTATGAATACTATCACGAATTTATCCAAGAATGGACGACATACCCGATTCATTAGATCCATGAATACGGCCGGGGCATTGGTTAGTCCGAACGGCATCACTACGAACTCGTAATGTCCGTATCGTGTTCGGAAGGCCGTCTTGGGAATATCACTCTCCAGGACTCGCAGCTGGTGATATCCCGATCTCAGATCGATCTTGGAGAAGTAATTGGCTCCTTGGAGTTGGTCGAATAAGTCATCGATTCGGGGTAGGGGGTATCGGTTCTTGATGGTAAGTTTGTTGAGTTCTCGGTAGTCGATGCACATTCTGAATGATCCATCATTCTTTTTCACGAACAGTACGGGTGCTCCCCATGGCGAAAAGCTCGGCCTGATGAATCCTTTTCCAAGTAGTTCATTCAGTTGGCTGGATAGCTCTTGCATCTCTGCCGGGGCTAATCGATAGGGTGCTTTGGCTACTGGGGTAGCTCCGGGAACTAGATCGATTTGGAACTCAACTTGTCTCGCGGGTGGTATTCCCGGAAGGTCCTCGGGAAAAACATCGGGAAAATCGCGTACGTCGGGCACACTCTTGATGTCTTGGACTTCGCGTTTCACATCTACAACATGTGCCAAGAATGCGTGACACTCCTTGCGTAGGCATTTCCGAGCTTGGATACTTGAGATGATACGAAGAGTGGTACTTGGTTTGTCGCCCAAGACAATGAAAGTTTCGCCGGTTGGCAGATTAAGGCGAACGGCCTTATCGTAACATAGAATGTCCGCATGATGAGAAATCAGACAATCCATGCCAATGATGACATCGATACTCTTAATCGAGACTGGCATGAGGTTGATTGAAAAGGGATTATCGTTTAAAGTTAGGGTGCAGTTTAAGTATATCTCCTTAGTGCCTTCGGTTTTCCCGTTGGCCATTTCTACTATGAATGGTTCACTTAATGATTGTGGTATTGATTTTAGCAGGCTTTTAAAGTCGTGACTCACAAAACTCCTTTCCGCTCCACTATCAAACAAAATGCATGCATACGAGTTATTGAGAAGAAACGTACCCGTAACAACAGTAGGGTCCGCAATGGCTTCATCTTGTCCCATTGCAAAAACTCGGCCCCTTCCGCCGGTAGTCCGGTTGTTTGCCCTTGGGCAGTCCCTGCGGTAGTGCCCCGTGTCTCCGCACTCAAAGCAGGCGCGGCTTACCCCGGTATTAGTAGTGGGGACGGATGGTTGGGTTGGCCCTTTGCAATAGCGGGCTGTATGTCCCTTCTTATTACACTTGGTGCATTGAAGATCAGGGCAAGGACCGTGGTGGTGGAAGCTGCATCGGTTGCATTTAGGAAGTTTCCCATTATATGAGCTTGTGGGGGCAGGGTTCACAGGTACAGTCATAGCGTGGGTCGCTATTACTTGTTGTTTCTTGGGGTTTTCCTGGAGAGTTTGTCCCCTCCTTTTGTTCCAAGGCCTACTCTGGCCCTGAGCCTCCCTAGGTGGAGTTGCGGTTGTTGAAATGATAATGGGTTTTACTCCGTGGACGATGAGTCGCTGAGCCAGGCGTTTAGCGCTGTTGTAGGTAACAGGGCCGGAAGTAGGACATGCCCTTGAATCTGGGGTGACAACCCCCAAATGTACCTTTCAACCTTCTTTGATTCTGGGTTGACCATGGTAGGGCACAGTGCAGCGAGGTCGTTGAACCTAGCTGTGTAGGTGACTAGGTCAGACCCAGTCATTTTCAGATTCCAGAGCTCCTGCTCAAGCTTTTGCACTTCTCCCCTTGGGCAGTATTCTTCCAGTAGTAGAACCTTTGGATCGTCCCAACTCATGGCGTTGGCGACAGTGAGCGTCACTGAATTCACATGGCTTTTCCACCAAGTGAGGGCTCAATCTACGAAAGTGCAAGCAGCGAACTTGACTTTGCTTGCTTCTAGGCATGAGCAGATCTCGAAGACCGTTTTGGTCTTCTCGAACCATTGCATTAGTGCAATGACTCCCCCAGTTCCATTAAAAGTTTTTGGCTTAGCGTTAGAGAACTCCTTGTAAGTACATTCTCTTCCTTGGCCATGACTAGTGCCATGATTTGGATGATTCGTGCTGCTTCCCGCCCCTCCATTTCCGTGGGAGTTTATTTGCGAGAGGGCTGCAGTTACTGCTGCTGTGATAGCAGCCTGAACCATGGCTGGATCATAAGCTGGTGGTGGAGGTGGTGGTGGTACCATGCCCGACCTGGGCCTTAGGTTTGGACGAGGAGGCATCGTGCTGCCAAAAGAAAAAAAATATGGAAAAATTTATAAGTTTTGGCAGTTCAGAGTTGAATGATATTGAGTTAACTTCTAATAGTTCTAAGAAGTTGGGTTTGACTGACACAATGTTTTGAGCTTGAAAGTAAAGTTTGAATAGATGTACCAATGAATCGAACGAATTACGCATGATTAACAACAACAAGAAAAGGGGTACACCCTTATATATATTAAACATATAGTTGTGTTACAGCGGGGTCTAGACAAAAGTTCTTGGCCTTTCTAAAGGCCTCCGATTACAGAACAATTTAAAGAAAATAATACTTTTATCCGAAGTCCTAATTTATAACAAAATTTTGAGAGTCGGCAAGTACTACTTGCGGCGCGCTTTGCGTTTGGAGCTCGACTCCGTGTTGGACTGCTTCAACTCCATGAGGCATCTATCAAACGCAGCTTGTTGTTCTCTTAATTCTGCGAAGGCCGCATTTGCTTGTGCTTGAAATGCTTCGGCGCGAATGTGGATGTCGTTCTGCAACAACTCTAGGCGGTTGATATCGTCCGTGTGGATTTGTACTTCCACATTGACCTCTCGGATTCGGTTGGCTTGCACTCCGGATTGATAGCACTGGTTGGCGAGTTTGCCAACCATGATCGGAAGTGCGCGGTCAACTGATCCCCCGCCTCTCACATCATAGAAGTCTCGGCACATGCCGTAAGGAGGGCGTAAGCTTTGTTGTTGGCTCCAATGATGGAGGTGACTTCCCCACACTGGAGTGGGTCCTTGGAAATTCCTCACGTGGACGGGAGATTGTGGGATTGGTGGATTTATAATTTCTGGCTCCGAATCTGTGCCAGAGTCATCCCCTCCCTCCAACTCTATAGGCTCTTCGTCTTCTTCAGGATCTTCTTCGATCCACCCTCCATTACCTTGGTTGGGGTAGTAGGGGTCATTGGGGTGATGGAATCCCGCCATTTAGACTGTACGAGAATAGAGTTAAAAGTTTACTATAAGCTAGAGCACATGAAACTTACCCTTAAGTTTAATGGTTGACGGCACTTGAATACTCCCTCAATATTCTTTAGCGATATGCTTTTGGTAAGTTTTAAATTTATTGTCCATTACAGACACTCCTTGGCATACGTTAGTCGGCTCTTGGACAAATATAGTTGATCAGACTATATTCTTCCCAGTTCCGATTACATGTCCCAAGGTGTACCTGTGCTGCACAACTTATTTATAATACTTCTAAAGTTATTTACTATGAAACTGTTATTAGTATAAAAATGAGTGCATGCTTACCTTAAAACTAATTAGATTTACTTTCAAAAGTATGAATTTTCCTCAGATTGTTTTTGCCCAGTTGAGTTTATAGTTGTATATCAAAAAGGAATGGTTTTGATATACTTAATTCCCTATAAACAAAGCTCTGATACCAATCTGTCACACCCCCAAACCAGAATGGCGGAAACGTTCGGGGGCGGAGGACGTCATATTCAGTATCATAACAGTTCATAGAAGGGAAAGTACACACCACCATATATATTAAAGTTTCCAAGATGTTTACATAGTTGTATTCATTACATGTTCAAAAGATAAATACATAAACATCATTCAAAAGAAGTAATTAACGCCAGCGCGTTAATCCCAAAAGTTGATTCCCAAACCTGCTTAGCGGTTCCCTGAGAATACAAGTTATTTCAAAGAAAAAGTGTCAACAATTAAGTTGGTGAGTTCATAAGTAGTTTAGAAAAATTGGATGCCATTCCAAAATGGGTGTATATTTTCCAGAAAACGCAGCATTTCAAATGTAAAGAGTTGTGATTTGTTGTGTTGAAAGTGAATGTATTAGATCCAGAAAATCCCATATTTTCCCTAATGGTTGAAATACGAGTTGTTGTGTTTTCCAAGAAAAACCCTTATTTTCTTATAAAAGCATGAAATGCATATAAATGTTCGTGTTATAAGTTGTAAATAATTGCACCAGGAAAATCCCTTATTTTCCTATTAGTTGTTTGGTTTGTATGCAGGAGAAACCCTTATTTTCCTAACATAAATGGCAGTCTCTAAGACCGAAAATCGCAAGAAACCGACGTTCTCAAAAGTTGTGTCATAGTTTTATATAATAAAACTATACGAAGATCGCATTTGTTAGATGAAGAATAGTTTTAATAGCTACTCGTTCATAAAAGCATAATACCATAATAATTGTATATCCGATGAGTTTTATAACCATACTAAACATAATATGCCTGTAACGACGTTCTTCAGGCGTCGCAGCGTTATGACAACTGTCACCCCAAAAGATGGACTGTAGCTAACAGTCAGGGCGCGGGATCATGACTTCCCGTATAGATCTATACACATTTGACACGTTCTCCGAACGGGAGACTCTGGTTATAGACAGGACTTGCAACATTACTTTCTAATAAAGAAAAGTAACGTTTGAAGATATACACGTCTCATGGATTCTCAATTAAGCCCGTATTAAAGTGATAGTTTTCTATGCAAAGTTTATCCTTTTTCACAAAGTTTGACAAATCAAAATCATAAGTTTTTAGAATGTATAAAACGACTTAGCAATGAAAGGTACTTTGAAATCGTTATATACTTTGTATAAGTCTAATGCACACAAAGTATGACAAGAGTTTTCCATAATAGTAATGAGTTCCAAGTGATTTATTCGATAAAACAAGCTAAGTGAAACTTTATAAAATACACGATAATAACCGTATGTTTACTTGTATTCCCCCCCTAAAAGAGTATAAAAGCATTTGAAAATGTATTTAAAGTGTGTTTGAAAGGGGTATGAACTCACTTGAAAGCTTGAAGATAGCAAGATGGAAAACCGGGCAGAGTTTCGTCTCGGGAAATGGATTTTTCTCGGAAATCTCGGGATTCCTCGGGAGAAAAATCGACCTTCGGGACTTGCACAAAATGACCAGGGCTTCGGGGTAGTGCGAGCACGGAAAACGAGGTAAAACGCAAGAAAAAGGAGAGAGAATGGGCCATTTTCCCGGGAACCCTCGCATGCTATTTATAGGGGGGCCTGAGAGGCCTCGTACGCGGGGCGTACGCTCGTACGCAGCGCGTACGCGTACGTCATGCGTGACCGAAGCCTCGACTGCCTCGGCCTCGGATGGGACGGCTCAGGCTGTCGGGTCGGATGGGACGGCGGGTCGGACGGGCGGGTCGGGTGCCTCGCATAGGGAGACGTGGACGGTTTGAGGCCAAGTTCCTTGGGTACACGGGGCGTACAGGGGTACGCAGCGCGTACCTCGGATGAAGACGCTGACTCCCCTTCGGATAATACCGAAGTTTTAATAAAAATTATATATAAATTATTTATCAAACTTCGAAAATTCATATCTCCTTCATACGAACTCCGTTTTTGACGTTCTTTATATCCTCGCGAAGGTGAGACTGCGATCTACAACTTTCATTTAGATTCCGTTGGCAAATTCCGGAATTATTTTTATTATTTATTTATTAAAATGACGTGATTAAGGAATTTCTTTAAAAATTCATAACTTATTCATACGATGTCCGATTTGAGCGTTCTTTTTATGCATGTTTGTAGTTTAACGATATCTACGACTTTCATTTAGACACCTAAGGTTGGAAAGTGTTTTATTGAAACTTTGCATTTTTACGCAACTTCGTATTGCTGGTTTTTGTCGGAAAACTTAGAATGAGCATAACTTCTTCGTTATAACTCGGATTTTTGTGTTATTTATATGTTTGGAAACCTTAAGACGATAACTACCACATAGTGTACTCCAAATAGAGTTTTTGAATACTTAATTTTTCGATGATATTCTATTTCCTTTCTCAAAGAGGTTACATGACTCGATTTTTTTACTGACTTGAAATAACGGGTTGTTACATCATCCCCCCGTTAGAGGGAATTTCGTCCCGAAATTTTAATACAAAAGAAGAGTCTTAGGGGCTGGGAAAAAGATGTGGATACTTCTGTTGCATTTGATCTTCTCGTTCCCACGTGAACTCAGGTCCCCTCTTAGCATTCCATCGGACCTTTACTATTGGAATGCGACTCTGTTTAGTTCGTTTAACTTCGCTATCCATGATCTCGACGGGTTCTTCCACAAAGTTAAGATTTTCATTTAGTTCGATCTCATCGAGTGGAATTACAAGTGTTTCGTCGGACAGACACTTCTTCAGGTTTGATACGTGGAATACTGGATGTACTTTGTTAAGCTCTATTGGAAGTCGGAGTTTGTAGGCTACTGGACCAACCCTTGAAATGATTTCGAAGGGTCCAATGTACCTAGGATTTAGCTTCCCACGCTTTCCAAAGCGTATCATTCCCTTCCAGGGTGAGACCTTCAGTAGTACCCGATCGCCAATCTGAAATTCCAAGGGTTTACGTCTTTTGTCGGCATAGCTCTTTTGCCTATCCCTCGAGGATTTCAGTCGTTCTCGTATTTGCACGATCTTTTCAGTAGTTTCTCTGATGATCTCTGGACCAGTGAGGGTGCTATCAGGGACTAGACCTTTTGCTAGTTGTGTGTCGCCCACTTCCGTCCAGCACAGAGGTGATCTGCACTTACGGCCGTAAAGGGCTTCAAATGGAGCAGTATTGATACTAGTATGATAACTATTGTTGTAAGAGAACTCAACCAAAGGTAAGTGAACATCCCATGCTTTACCAAAGTCGATTACACATGCTCGCAACATGTCTTCCAAGGTTTGAATCGTTCTTTCTTTCTGTCCGTCAGTTTGGGGGTGATAGGCTGTACTCATGTCCAATCTTGTTCCCATGGATTTTTGCAATGATTGCTAGAATCTAGACGTGAATCTGCTGTCTCTATCCGAGATGATAGACATTGGCACTCCATAGAGTCGTACGATCTCTCGGATGTAGATTCTCGATAGCTTTTCCATTTTATCAGTTTCCTTGATCGGTAGGAAATGAGCGGACTTGGTTAATCTATCGACGATTACCCAAATAGTATCTTGGCCACCCTGAGTTTTGGGCAGTTTCGTTATGAAGTCCATGGAAATCTGCTCCCATTTCCACTCAGGAATTTCAGGTTGTTGGAGTAGTCCTGAGGGTTTCTGGTGTTCTATTTTGATCTTGGCGCAAGTCAAACACTTGCTCACATATGTAGCGATTTCTGCTTTCATGTTTGGCCACCAGTAGAGTTGTTTGAGATCTTGATACATCTTGTCTGACCCGGGGTGTACAGAGTATGGACTCTTGTGTGCCTCGCTCATAACTACCTCTCTAAGTCCACCAAACTTGGGTGTTCATATTCGGTTCATGAGGTAGCGTGCTCCGTCACTCTTGATTTCTAAATTCTTGTCCATTCCCCTAAGGGTCTCACCTGTCACGTTTTCGGGTTTCAGGGCCTCTATTTGAGCTTCCTTGACTTGTGTCGACAGGTGCGAATGGATTGACATGGCTAATGACTTCACTCTTCGGCCAGAGTACTCCTTACGACTAAGGGCATCTGCCACGACGTTAGCCTTTCCTGGATGATAGCGAATCTCACATTCGTAGTCGTTGAGTAATTCGACCCAACGTCGCTGTCTCATGTTCAACTCCTTCTGGTCGAAGATGTGTTGTAGGCTCTTGTGGTCTGTAAAGATAGTGCATTTGGTACCATATAGGTAGTGTCTCCAGATTTTAAGAGCGAAGACCACCGCCCGAAGCTCTAAATCATGAGTGGTGTAATTGACCTCATGCGTTTTCAGTTGTCGTGAGGCATATGCAATAACCTTTCCCCTCTGCATTAGTACACAACCCAACCCTTGCTTCGAAGCGTCGCAATACACCACAAAATCTTCGGTCCCTTCTGGGAGAGAAAGGATGGGCGCACTGCAAAGGGCCTGTTTCAAAGTCTGAAATGCAGCATCTTGCTTTTCTCCCCAATTGTAGGTCACACCTTTCTGGGTTAAGGCGGTAAGAGGCTTTGCGATGCTGGATAAATTCTGGATGAACCTTCGGTAATAACTAGCAAGACCTAGAAATTGGCGAATTTCTGTTGGTGTAGTTGGCGCAGTCCAGTTTTTGATAGCCTTGATTTTTGATGGATCCACGTGGATTCCTTCCTTGCTGACCACGTGACCGAGGAAGTCCACCTTTCTAATCCAAAATTCACATTTTGAGAATTTTTCATACAGTCTCTCAGTCCGTAACGTCTCTAAAACTTGCCTCAGATGTTGACCATGCTCTTCTTTATTCTTTGAATAAATGAGTATGTCGTCTATGAATACTATCACGAATTTATCCAAGAATGGACGACATACCCGATTCATTAGATCCATGAATACAGCCGGGGCATTGGTTAGTCCGAACGGCATCACTACGAACTCGTAATGTCCGTATCGTGTTCGGAAGGCCGTCTTGGGAATATCACTCTCCAGGACTCGCAGCTGGTGATATCCCGATCTCAGATCGATCTTGGAGAAGTAATTGGCTCCTTGGAGTTGGTCGAATAAGTCATCGATTCGGGGTAGGGGGTATCGGTTCTTGATGGTAAGTTTGTTGAGTTCTCGGTAGTCGATGCACATTCTGAATGATCCATCATTCTTTTTCACGAACAGTACGGGTGCTCCCCATGGCGAAAAGCTCGGCCTGATGAATCCTTTTCCAAGTAGTTCATTCAGTTGGCTGGATAGCTCTTGCATCTCTGCCGGGGCTAATCGATAGGGTGCTTTGGCTACTGGGGTAGCTCCGGGAACTAGATCGATTTGGAACTCAACTTGTCTCGCGGGTGGTATTCCCGGAAGGTCCTCGGGAAAAACATCGGGAAAATCGCGTACGTCGGGCACACTCTTGATGTCTTGGACTTCGCGTTTCACATCTACAACATGTGCCAAGAATGCGTGACACTCCTTGCGTAGGCATTTCCGAGCTTGGATACTTGAGATGATACGAAGAGTGGTACTTGGTTTGTCGCCCAAGACAATGAAAGTTTCGCCGGTTGGCAGATTAAGGCGAACGGCCTTATCGTAACATAGAATGTCCGCATGATGAGAAATCAGACAATCCATGCCAATGATGACATCGATACTCTTAATCGAGACTGGCATGAGGTTGATTGAAAAGGGATTATCGTTTAAAGTTAGGGTGCAGTTTAAGTATATCTCCTTAGTGCCTTCGGTTTTCCCGTTGGCCATTTCTACTATGAATGGTTCACTTAATGATTGTGGTATTGATTTTAGCAGGCTTTTAAAGTCGTGACTCACAAAACTCCTTTCCGCTCCACTATCAAACAAAATGCATGCATACGAGTTATTGAGAAGAAACGTACCCGTAACAACAGTAGGGTCCGCAATGGCTTCATCTTGTCCCATTGCAAAAACTCGGCCCCTTCCGCCGGTAGTCCGGTTGTTTGCCCTTGGGCAGTCCCTGCGGTAGTGCCCCGTGTCTCCGCACTCAAAGCAGGCGCGGCTTACCCCGGTATTAGTAGTGGGGACGGATGGTTGGGTTGGCCCTTTGCAATAGCGGGCTGTATGTCCCTTCTTATTACACTTGGTGCATTGAAGATCAGGGCAAGGACCGTGGTGGTGGAAGCTGCATCGGTTGCATTTAGGAAGTTTCCCATTATATGAGCTTGTGGGGGCAGGGTTCACAGGTACAGTCATAGCGTGGGTCGCTATTACTTGTTGTTTCTTGGGGTTTTCCTGGAGAGTTTGTCCCCTCCTTTTGTTCCAAGGCCTACTCTGGCCCTGAGCCTCCCTAGGTGGAGTTGCGGTTGTTGAAATGATAATGGGTTTTACTCCGTGGACGATGAGTCGCTGAGCCAGGCGTTTAGCGCTGTTGTAGGTAACAGGGCCGGAAGTAGGACATGCCCTTGAATCTGGGGTGACAACCCCCAAATGTACCTTTCAACCTTCTTTGATTCTGGGTTGACCATGGTAGGGCACAGTGCAGCGAGGTCGTTGAACCTAGCTGTGTAGGTGACTAGGTCAGACCCAGTCATTTTCAGATTCCAGAGCTCCTGCTCAAGCTTTTGCACTTCTCCCCTTGGGCAGTATTCTTCCAGTAGTAGAACCTTTGGATCGTCCCAACTCATGGCGTTGGCGACAGTGAGCGTCACTGAATTCACATGGCTTTTCCACCAAGTGAGGGCTCAATCTACGAAAGTGCAAGCAGCGAACTTGACTTTGCTTGCTTCTAGGCATGAGCAGATCTCGAAGACCGTTTTGGTCTTCTCGAACCATTGCATTAGTGCAATGACTCCCCCAGTTCCATTAAAAGTTTTTGGCTTAGCGTTAGAGAACTCCTTGTAAGTACATTCTCTTCCTTGGCCATGACTAGTGCCATGATTTGGATGATTCGTGCTGCTTCCCGCCCCTCCATTTCCGTGGGAGTTTATTTGCGAGAGGGCTGCAGTTACTGCTGCTGTGATAGCAGCCTGAACCATGGCTGGATCATAAGCTGGTGGTGGAGGTGGTGGTGGTACCATGCCCGACCTGGGCCTTAGGTTTGGACGAGGAGGCATCGTGCTGCCAAAAGAAAAAAAATATGGAAAAATTTATAAGTTTTGGCAGTTCAGAGTTGAATGATATTGAGTTAACTTCTAATAGTTCTAAGAAGTTGGGTTTGACTGACACAATGTTTTGAGCTTGAAAGTAAAGTTTGAATAGATGTACCAATGAATCGAACGAATTACGCATGATTAACAACAACAAGAAAAGGGGTACACCCTTATATATATTAAACATATAGTTGTGTTACAGCGGGGTCTAGACAAAAGTTCTTGGCCTTTCTAAAGGCCTCCGATTACAGAACAATTTAAAGAAAATAATACTTTTATCCGAAGTCCTAATTTATAACAAAATTTTGAGAGTCGGCAAGTACTACTTGCGGCGCGCTTTGCGTTTGGAGCTCGACTCCGTGTTGGACTGCTTCAACTCCATGAGGCGTCTATCAAACGCAGCTTGT
This sequence comes from Lactuca saligna, assembly GCF_052625555.1. Classification (NCBI taxonomy): domain Eukaryota; kingdom Viridiplantae; phylum Streptophyta; class Magnoliopsida; order Asterales; family Asteraceae; genus Lactuca; species Lactuca saligna. The sequence goes on along the minus strand of NC_136421.1, from coordinate 260,582,114 downwards.
TGTTCTCTTAATTCTGCGAAGGCCGCATTTGCTTGTGCTTGAAATGCTTCGGCGCGAATGTGGATGTCGTTCTGCAACAACTCTAGGCGGTTGATATCGTCCGTGTGGATTTGTACTTCCACATTGACCTCTCGGATTCGGTTGGCTTGCACTCCGGATTGATAGCACTGGTTGGCGAGTTTGCCAACCATGATCGGAAGTGCGCGGTCAACTGATCCCCCGCCTCTCACATCATAGAAGTCTCGGCACATGCCGTAAGGAGGGCGTAAGCTTTGTTGTTGGCTCCAATGATGGAGGTGACTTCCCCACACTGGAGTGGGTCCTTGGAAATTCCTCACGTGGACGGGAGATTGTGGGATTGGTGGATTTATAATTTCTGGCTCCGAATCTGTGCCAGAGTCATCCCCTCCCTCCAACTCTATAGGCTCTTCGTCTTCTTCAGGATCTTCTTCGATCCACCCTCCATTACCTTGGTTGGGGTAGTAGGGGTCATTGGGGTGATGGAATCCCGCCATTTAGACTGTACGAGAATAGAGTTAAAAGTTTACTATAAGCTAGAGCACATGAAACTTACCCTTAAGTTTAATGGTTGACGGCACTTGAATACTCCCTCAATATTCTTTAGCGATATGCTTTTGGTAAGTTTTAAATTTATTGTCCATTACAGACACTCCTTGGCATACGTTAGTCGGCTCTTGGACAAATATAGTTGATCAGACTATATTCTTCCCAGTTTCGATTACATGTCCCAAGGTGTACCTGTGCTGCACAACTTATTTATAATACTTCTAAAGTTATTTACTATGAAACTGTTATTAGTATAAAAATGAGTGCATGCTTACCTTAAAACTAATTAGATTTACTTTCAAAAGTATGAATTTTCCTCAGATTGTTTTTGCCCAGTTGAGTTTATAGTTGTATATCAAAAAGGAATGGTTTTGATATACTTAATTCCCTATAAACAAAGCTCTGATACCAATCTGTCACACCCCCAAACCAGAACGGCGGAAACGTTCGGGGGCGGAGGACGTCATATTCAGTATCATAACAGTTCATAGAAGGGAAAGTACACACCACCATATATATTAAAGTTTCCAAGATGTTTACATAGTTGTATTCATTACATGTTCAAAAGATAAATACATAAACATCATTCAAAAGAAGTAATTAACGCCAGCGCGTTAATCCCAAAAGTTGATTCCCAAACCTGCTTAGCGGTTCCCTGAGAATACAAGTTATTTCAAAGAAAAAGTGTCAACAATTAAGTTGGTGAGTTCATAAGTAGTTTAGAAAAATTGGATGCCATTCCAAAATGGGTGTATATTTTCCAGAAAACGCAGCATTTCAAATGTAAAGAGTTGTGATTTGTTGTGTTGAAAGTGAATGTATTAGATCCAGAAAATCCCATATTTTCCCTAATGGTTGAAATACGAGTTGTTGTGTTTTCCAAGAAAAACCCTTATTTTCTTATAAAAGCATGAAATGCATATAAATGTTCGTGTTATAAGTTGTAAATAATTGCACCAGGAAAATCCCTTATTTTCCTATTAGTTGTTTGGTTTGTATGCAGGAGAAACCCTTATTTTCCTAACATAAATGGCAGTCTCTAAGACCGAAAATCGCAAGAAACCGACGTTCTCAAAAGTTGTGTCATAGTTTTATATAATAAAACTATACGAAGATCGCATTTGTTAGATGAAGAATAGTTTTAATAGCTACTCGTTCATAAAAGCATAATACCATAATAATTGTATATCCGATGAGTTTTATAACCATACTAAACATAATATGCCTGTAACGACGTTCTTCAGGCGTCGCAGCGTTATGACAACTGTCACCCCAAAAGATGGACTGTAGCTAACAGTCAGGGCGCGGGATCATGACTTCCCGTATAGATCTATACACATTTGACACGTTCTCCGAACGGGAGACTCTGGTTATAGACAGGACTTGCAACATTACTTTCTAATAAAGAAAAGTAACGTTTGAAGATATACACGTCTCATGGATTCTCAATTAAGCCCGTATTAAAGTGATAGTTTTCTATGCAAAGTTTATCCTTTTTCACAAAGTTTGACAAATCAAAATCATAAGTTTTTAGAATGTATAAAACGACTTAGCAATGAAAGGTACTTTGAAATCGTTATATACTTTGTATAAGTCTAATGCACACAAAGTATGACAAGAGTTTTCCATAATAGTAATGAGTTCCAAGTGATTTATTCGATAAAACAAGCTAAGTGAAACTTTATAAAATACACGATAATAACCGTATGTTTACTTGTATTCCCCCCCTAAAAGAGTATAAAAGCATTTGAAAATGTATTTAAAGTGTGTTTGAAAGGGGTATGAACTCACTTGAAAGCTTGAAGATAGCAAGATGGAAAACCGGGCAGAGTTTCGTCTCGGGAAATGGATTTTTCTCGGAAATCTCGGGATTCCTCGGGAGAAAAATCGACCTTCGGGACTTGCACAAAATGACCAGGGCTTCGGGGTAGTGCGAGCACGGAAAACGAGGTAAAACGCAAGAAAAAGGAGAGAGAATGGGCCATTTTCCCGGGAACCCTCGCATGCTATTTATAGGGGGGCCTGAGAGGCCTCGTACGCGGGGCGTACGCTCGTACGCAGCGCGTACGCGTACGTCATGCGTGACCGAAGCCTCGACTGCCTCGGCCTCGGATGGGACGGCTCAGGCTGTCGGGTCGGATGGGACGGCGGGTCGGACGGGCGGGTCGGGTGCCTCGCATAGGGAGACGTGGACGGTTTGAGGCCAAGTTCCTTGGGTACACGGGGCGTACAGGGGTACGCAGCGCGTACCTCGGATGAAGACGCTGACTCCCCTTCGGATAATACCGAAGTTTTAATAAAAATTATATATAAATTATTTATCAAACTTCGAAAATTCATATCTCCTTCATACGAACTCCGTTTTTGACGTTCTTTATATCCTCGCGAAGGTGAGACTGCGATCTACAACTTTCATTTAGATTCCGTTGGCAAATTCCGGAATTATTTTTATTATTTATTTATTAAAATGACGTGATTAAGGAATTTCTTTAAAAATTCATAACTTATTCATACGATGTCCGATTTGAGCGTTCTTTTTATGCATGTTTGTAGTTTAACGATATCTACGACTTTCATTTAGACACCTAAGGTTGGAAAGTGTTTTATTGAAACTTTGCATTTTTACGCAACTTCGTATTGCTGGTTTTTGTCGGAAAACTTAGAATGAGCATAACTTCTTCGTTATAACTCGGATTTTTGTGTTATTTATATGTTTGGAAACCTTAAGACGATAACTACCACATAGTGTACTCCAAATAGAGTTTTTGAATACTTAATTTTTCGATGATATTCTATTTCCTTTCTCAAAGAGGTTACACGACTCGATTTTTTTACTGACTTGAAATAACGGGTTGTTACATCATCCCCCCGTTAGAGGGAATTTCGTCCCGAAATTTTAATACAAAAGAAGAGTCTTAGGGGCTGGGGAAAAGATGTGGATACTTCTGTTGCATTTGATCTTCTCGTTCCCACGTGAACTCAGGTCCCCTCTTAGCATTCCATCGGACCTTTACTATTGGAATGCGACTCTGTTTAGTTCGTTTAACTTCCCTATCCATGATCTCGACGGGTTCTTCCACAAAGTTAAGATTTTCATTTAGTTCGATCTCATCGAGTGGAATTACAAGTGTTTCGTCGGACAGACACTTCTTCAGGTTTGATACGTGGAATACTGGATGTACTTTGTTAAGCTCTATTGGAAGTCGGAGTTTGTAGGCTACTGGACCAACCCTTGAAATGATTTCGAAGGGTCCAATGTACCTAGGATTTAGCTTCCCACGCTTTCCAAAGCGTATCATTCCCTTCCAGGGTGAGACCTTCAGTAGTACCCGATCGCCAATCTGAAATTCCAAGGGTTTACGTCTTTTGTCGGCATAGCTCTTTTGCCTATCCCTCGAGGATTTCAGTCGTTCTCGTATTTGCACGATCTTTTCAGTAGTTTCTCTGATGATCTCTGGACCAGTGAGGGTGCTATCAGGGACTAGACCTTTTGCTAGTTGTGTGTCGCCCACTTCCGTCCAGCACAGAGGTGATCTGCACTTACGGCCGTAAAGGGCTTCAAATGGAGCAGTATTGATACTAGTATGATAACTATTGTTGTAAGAGAACTCAACCAAAGGTAAGTGAACATCCCATGCTTTACCAAAGTCGATTACACATGCTCGCAACATGTCTTCCAAGGTTTGAATCGTTCTTTCGTTCTGTCCGTCAGTTTGGGGGTGATAGGCTGTACTCATGTCCAATCTTGTTCCCATGGATTTTTGCAATGATTGCTAGAATCTAGACGTGAATCTGCTGTCTCTATCCGAGATGATAGACATTGGCACTCCATAGAGTCGTACGATCTCTCGGATGTAGATTCTCGATAGCTTTTCCATTTTATCAGTTTCCTTGATCGGTAGGAAATGAGCGGACTTGGTTAATCTATCGACGATTACCCAAATAGTATCTTGGCCACCCTGAGTTTTGGGCAGTTTCGTTATGAAGTCCATGGAAATCTGTTCCCATTTCCACTCAGGAATTTCAGGTTGTTGGAGTAGTCCTGAGGGTTTCTGGTGTTCTATTTTGATCTTGGCGCAAGTCAAACACTTGCTCACATATGTAGCGATTTCTGCTTTCATGTTTGGCCACCAGTAGAGTTGTTTGAGATCTTGATACATCTTGTCTGACCCGGGGTGTACGGAGTATGGAGTCTTGTGTGCCTCGCTCATAACTACCTCTCTAAGTCCACCAAACTTGGGTGTTCATATTCGGTTCATGAGGTAGCGTGCTCCGTCACTCTTGATTTCTAAATTCTTGTCCATTCCCCTAAGGGTCTCACCTGTCACGTTTTCGGGTTTCAGGGCCTCTATTTGAGCTTCCTTGACTTGTGTCGACAGGTGCGAATGGATTGACATGGCTAATGACTTCACTCTTCGGCCAGAGTACTCCTTACGACTAAGGGCATCTGCCACGACGTTAGCCTTTCCTGGATGATAGCGAATCTCACATTCGTAGTCGTTGAGTAATTCGACCCAACGTCGCTGTCTCATGTTCAACTCCTTCTGGTCGAAGATGTGTTGTAGGCTCTTGTGGTCTGTAAAGATAGTGCATTTGGTACCATATAGGTAGTGTCTCCAGATTTTAAGAGCGAAGACCACCGCCCGAAGCTCTAAATCATGAGTGGTGTAATTGACCTCATGCGTTTTCAGTTGTCGTGAGGCATATGCAATAACCTTTACCCTCTGCATTAGTACACAACCCAGCCCTTGCTTCGAAGCGTCGCAATACACCACAAAATCTTCGGTCCCTTCTGGGAGAGAAAGGATGGGCGCACTGCAAAGGGCCTGTTTCAAAGTCTGAAATGCAGCATCTTGCTTTTCTCCCCAATTGTAGGTCACACCTTTCTGGGTTAAGGCGGTAAGAGGCTTTGCGATGCTGGATAAATTCTGGATGAACCTTCGGTAATAACTAGCAAGACCTAGAAATTGGCGAATTTCTGTTGGTGTAGTTGGCGCAGTCCAGTTTTTGATAGCCTTGATTTTTGATGGATCCACGTGGATTCCTTCCTTGCTAACCACGTGACCGAGGAAGTCCACCTTTCTAATCCAAAATTCACATTTTGAGAATTTTTCATACAGTCTCTCAGTCCGTAACGTCTCTAAAACTTGCCTAAGATGTTGACCATGCTCTTCTTTATTCTTTGAATAAATGAGTATGTCGTCTATGAATACTATCACGAATTTATCCAAGAATGGACGACATACCCGATTCATTAGATCCATGAATACGGCCGGGGCATTGGTTAGTCCGAACGGCATCACTACGAACTCGTAATGTCCGTATCGTGTTCGGAAGGCCGTCTTGGGAATATCACTCTCCAGGACTCGCAGCTGGTGATATCCCGATCTCAGATCGATCTTGGAGAAGTAATTGGCTCCTTGGAGTTGGTCGAATAAGTCATCGATTCGGGGTAGGGGGTATCGGTTCTTGATGGTAAGTTTGTTGAGTTCTCGGTAGTCGATGCACATTCTGAATGATCCATCATTCTTTTTCACGAACAGTACGGGTGCTCCCCATGGCGAAAAGCTCGGCCTGATGAATCCTTTTCCAAGTAGTTCATTCAGTTGGCTGGATAGCTCTTGCATCTCTGCCGGGGCTAATCGATAGGGTGCTTTGGCTACTGGGGTAGCTCCGGGAACTAGATCGATTTGGAACTCAACTTGTCTCGCGGGTGGTATTCCCGGAAGGTCCTCGGGAAAAACATCGGGAAAATCGCGTACGTCGGGCACACTCTTGATGTCTTGGACTTCGCGTTTCACATCTACAACATGTGCCAAGAATGCGTGACACTCCTTGCGTAGGCATTTCCGAGCTTGGATACTTGAGATGATACGAAGAGTGGTACTTGGTTTGTCGCCCAAGACAATGAAAGTTTCGCCGGTTGGCAGATTAAGGCGAACGGCCTTATCGTAACATAGAATGTCCGCATGATGAGAAATCAGACAATCCATGCCAATGATGACATCGATACTCTTAATCGAGACTGGCATGAGGTTGATTGAAAAGGGATTATCGTTTAAAGTTAGGGTGCAGTTTAAGTATATCTCCTTAGTGCCTTCGGTTTTCCCGTTGGCCATTTCTACTATGAATGGTTCACTTAATGATTGTGGTATTGATTTTAGCAGGCTTTTAAAGTCGTGACTCACAAAACTCCTTTCCGCTCCACTATCAAACAAAATGCATGCATACGAGTTATTGAGAAGAAACGTACCCGTAACAACAGTAGGGTCCGCAATGGCTTCATCTTGTCCCATTGCAAAAACTCGGCCCCTTCCGCCGGTAGTCCGGTTGTTTGCCCTTGGGCAGTCCCTGCGGTAGTGCCCCGTGTCTCCGCACTCAAAGCAGGCGCGGCTTACCCCGGTATTAGTAGTGGGGACGGATGGTTGGGTTGGCCCTTTGCAATAGCGGGCTGTATGTCCCTTCTTATTACACTTGGTGCATTGAAGATCAGGGCAAGGACCGTGGTGGTGGAAGCTGCATCGGTTGCATTTAGGAAGTTTCCCATTATATGAGCTTGTGGGGGCAGGGTTCACAGGTACAGTCATAGCGTGGGTCGCTATTACTTGTTGTTTCTTGGGGTTTTCCTGGAGAGTTTGTCCCCTCCTTTTGTTCCAAGGCCTACTCTGGCCCTGAGCCTCCCTAGGTGGAGTTGCGGTTGTTGAAATGATAATGGGTTTTACTCCGTGGACGATGAGTCGCTGAGCCAGGCGTTTAGCGCTGTTGTAGGTAACAGGGCCGGAAGTAGGACATGCCCTTGAATCTGGGGTGACAACCCCCAAATGTACCTTTCAACCTTCTTTGATTCTGGGTTGACCATGGTAGGGCACAGTGCAGCGAGGTCGTTGAACCTAGCTGTGTAGGTGACTAGGTCAGACCCAGTCATTTTCAGATTCCAGAGCTCCTGCTCAAGCTTTTGCACTTCTCCCCTTGGGCAGTATTCTTCCAGTAGTAGAACCTTTGGATCGTCCCAACTCATGGCGTTGGCGACAGTGAGCGTCACTGAATTCACATGGCTTTTCCACCAAGTGAGGGCTCAATCTACGAAAGTGCAAGCAGCGAACTTGACTTTGCTTGCTTCTAGGCATGAGCAGATCTCGAAGACCGTTTTGGTCTTCTCGAACCATTGCATTAGTGCAATGACTCCCCCAGTTCCATTAAAAGTTTTTGGCTTAGCGTTAGAGAACTCCTTGTAAGTACATTCTCTTCCTTGGCCATGACTAGTGCCATGATTTGGATGATTCGTGCTGCTTCCCGCCCCTCCATTTCCGTGGGAGTTTATTTGCGAGAGGGCTGCAGTTACTGCTGTTGTGATAGCAGCCTGAACCATGGCTGGATCATAAGCTGGTGGTGGAGGTGGTGGTGGTACCATGCCCGACCTGGGCCTTAGGTTTGGACGAGGAGGCATCGTGCTGCCAAAAGAAAAAAAATATGGAAAAATTTATAAGTTTTGGCAGTTCAGAGTTGAATGATATTGAGTTAACTTCTAATAGTTCTAAGAAGTTGGGTTTGACTGACACAATGTTTTGAGCTTGAAAGTAAAGTTTGAATAGATGTACCAATGAATCGAACGAATTACGCATGATTAACAACAACAAGAAAAGGGGTACACCCTTATATATATTAAACATATAGTTGTGTTACAGCGGGGTCTAGACAAAAGTTCTTGGCCTTTCTAAAGGCCTCCGATTACAGAACAATTTAAAGAAAATAATACTTTTATCCGAAGTCCTAATTTATAACAAAATTTTGAGAGTCGGCAAGTACTACTTGCGGCGCGCTTTGCGTTTGGAGCTCGACTCCGTGTTGGACTGCTTCAACTCCATGAGGCGTCTATCAAACGCAGCTTGTTGTTCTCTTAATTCTGCGAAGGCCGCATTTGCTTGTGCTTGAAATGCTTCGGCGCGAATGTGGATGTCGTTCTGCAACAACTCTAGGCGGTTGATATCGTCCGTGTGGATTTGTACTTCCACATTGACCTCTCGGATTCGGTTGGCTTGCACTCCGGATTGATAGCACTGGTTGGCGAGTTTGCCAACCATGATCGGAAGTGCGCGGTCAACTGATCCCCCGCCTCTCACATCATAGAAGTCTCGGCACATGCCGTAAGGAGGGCGTAAGCTTTGTTGTTGGCTCCAATGATGGAGGTGACTTCCCCACACTGGAGTGGGTCCTTGGAAATTCCTCACGTGGACGGGAGATTGTGGGATTGGTGGATTTATAATTTCTGGCTCCGAATCTGTGCCAGAGTCATCCCCTCCCTCCAACTCTATAGGCTCTTCGTCTTCTTCAGGATCTTCTTCGATCCACCCTCCATTACCTTGGTTGGGGTAGTAGGGGTCATTGGGGTGATGGAATCCCGCCATTTAGACTGTACGAGAATAGAGTTAAAAGTTTACTATAAGCTAGAACACATGAAACTTACCCTTAAGTTTAATGGTTGACGGCACTTGAATACTCCCTCAATATTCTTTAGCGATATGCTTTTGGTAAGTTTTAAATTTATTGTCCATTACAGACACTCCTTGGCATACGTTAGTCGGCTCTTGGACAAATATAGTTGATCAGACTATATTCTTCCCAGTTCCGATTACATGTCCCAAGGTGTACCTGTGCTGCACAACTTATTTATAATACTTCTAAAGTTATTTACTATGAAACTGTTATTAGTATAAAAATGAGTGCATGCTTACCTTAAAACTAATTAGATTTACTTTCAAAAGTATGAATTTTCCTCAGATTGTTTTTGCCCAGTTGAGTTTATAGTTGTATATCAAAAAGGAATGGTTTTGATATACTTAATTCCCTATAAACAAAGCTCTGATACCAATCTGTCACACCCCCAAACCAGAACGGCGGAAACGTTCGGGGGCGGAGGACGTCATATTCAGTATCATAACAGTTCATAGAAGGGAAAGTACACACCACCATATATATTAAAGTTTCCAAGATGTTTACATAGTTGTATTCATTACATGTTCAAAAGATAAATACATAAACATCATTCAAAAGAAGTAATTAACGCCAGCGCGTTAATCCCAAAAGTTGATTCCCAAACCTGCTTAGCGGTTCCCTGAGAATACAAGTTATTTCAAAGAAAAAGTGTCAACAATTAAGTTGGTGAGTTCATAAGTAGTTTAGAAAAATTGGATGCCATTCCAAAATGGGTGTATATTTTCCAGAAAACGCAGCATTTCAAATGTAAAGAGTTGTGATTTGTTGTGTTGAAAGTGAATGTATTAGATCCAGAAAATCCCATATTTTCCCTAATGGTTGAAATACGAGTTGTTGTGTTTTCCAAGAAAAACCCTTATTTTCTTATAAAAGCATGAAATGCATATAAATGTTCGTGTTATAAGTTGTAAATAATTGCACCAGGAAAATCCCTTATTTTCCTATTAGTTGTTTGGTTTGTATGCAGGAGAAACCCTTATTTTCCTAACATAAATGGCAGTCTCTAAGACCGAAAATCGCAAGAAACCGACGTTCTCAAAAGTTGTGTCATAGTTTTATATAATAAAACTATACGAAGATCGCATTTGTTAGATGAAGAATAGTTTTAATAGCTACTCGTTCATAAAAGCATAATACCATAATAATTGTATATCCGATGAGTTTTATAACCATACTAAACATAATATGCCTGTAACGACGTTCTTCAGGCGTCGCAGCGTTATGACAACTGTCACCCCAAAAGATGGACTGTAGCTAACAGTCAGGGCGCGGGATCATGACTTCCCGTATAGATCTATACACATTTGACACGTTCTCCGAACGGGAGACTCTGGTTATAGACAGGACTTGCAACATTACTTTCTAATAAAGAAAAGTAACGTTTGAAGATATACACGTCTCATGGATTCTCAATTAAGCCCGTATTAAAGTGATAGTTTTCTATGCAAAGTTTATCCTTTTTCACAAAGTTTGACAAATCAAAATCATAAGTTTTTAGAATGTATAAAACGACTTAGCAATGAAAGGTACTTTGAAATCGTTATATACTTTGTATAAGTCTAATGCACACAAAGTATGACAAGAGTTTTCCATAATAGTAATGAGTTCCAAGTGATTTATTCGATAAAACAAGCTAAGTGAAACTTTATAAAATACACGATAATAACCGTATGTTTACTTGTATTTCCCCCCCTAAAAGAGTATAAAAGCATTTGAAAATGTATTTAAAGTGTGTTTGAAAGGGGTATGAACTCACTTGAAAGCTTGAAGATAGCAAGATGGAAAACCGGGCAGAGTTTCGTCTCGGGAAATGGATTTTTCTCGGAAATCTCGGGATTCCTCGGGAGAAAAATCGACCTTCGGGACTTGCACAAAATGACCAGGGCTTCGGGGTAGTGCGAGCACGGAAAACGAGGTAAAACGCAAGAAAAAGGAGAGAGAATGGGCCATTTTCCCGGGAACCCTCGCATGCTATTTATAGGGGGGCCTGAGAGGCCTCGTACGCGGGGCGTACGCTCGTACGCAGCGCGTACGCGTACGTCATGCGTGACCGAAGCCTCGACTGCCTCGGCCTCGGATGGGACGGCTCAGGCTGTCGGGTCGGATGGGACGGCGGGTCGGACGGGCGGGTCGGGTGCCTCGCATAGGGAGACGTGGACGGTTTGAGGCCAAGTTCCTTGGGTACACGGGGCGTACAGGGGTACGCAGCGCGTACCTCGGATGAAGACGCTGACTCCCCTTCGGATAATACCGAAGTTTTAATAAAAATTATATATAAATTATTTATCAAACTTCGAAAATTCATATCTCCTTCATACGAACTCCGTTTTTGACGTTCTTTATATCCTCGCGAAGGTGAGACTGCGATCTACAACTTTCATTTAGATTCCGTTGGCAAATTCCGGAATTATTTTTATTATTTATTTATTAAAATGACGTGATTAAGGAATTTCTTTAAAAATTCATAACTTATTCATACGATGTCCGATTTGAGCGTTCTTTTTATGCATGTTTGTAGTTTAACGATATCTACGACTTTCATTTAGACACCTAAGGTTGGAAAGTGTTTTATTGAAACTTTGCATTTTTACGCAACTTCGTATTGCTGGTTTTTGTCGGAAAACTTAGAATGAGCATAACTTCTTCGTTATAACTCGGATTTTTGTGTTATTTATATGTTTGGAAACCTTAAGACGATAACTACCACATAGTGTACTCCAAATAGAGTTTTTGAATACTTAATTTTTCGATGATATTCTATTTCCTTTCTCAAAGAGGTTACACGACTCGATTTTTTTACTGACTTGAAATAACGGGTTGTTACATCATCCCCCCGTTAGAGGGAATTTCGTCCCGAAATTTTAATACAAAAGAAGAGTCTTAGGGGCTGGGGAAAAGATGTGGATACTTCTGTTGCATTTGATCTTCTCGTTCCCACGTGAACTCAGGTCCCCTCTTAGCATTCCATCGGACCTTTACTATTGGAATGCGACTCTGTTTAGTTCGTTTAACTTCCCTATCCATGATCTCGACGGGTTCTTCCACAAAGTTAAGATTTTCATTTAGTTCGATCTCATCGAGTGGAATTACAAGTGTTTCGTCGGACAGACACTTCTTCAGGTTTGATACGTGGAATACTGGATGTACTTTGTTAAGCTCTATTGGAAGTCGGAGTTTGTAGGCTACTGGACCAACCCTTGAAATGATTTCGAAGGGTCCAATGTACCTAGGATTTAGCTTCCCACGCTTTCCAAAGCGTATCATTCCCTTCCAGGGTGAGACCTTCAGTAGTACCCGATCGCCAATCTGAAATTCCAAGGGTTTACGTCTTTTGTCGGCATAGCTCTTTTGCCTATCCCTCGAGGATTTCAGTCGTTCTCGTATTTGCACGATCTTTTCAGTAGTTTCTCTGATGATCTCTGGACCAGTGAGGGTGCTATCAGGGACTAGACCTTTTGCTAGTTGTGTGTCGCCCACTTCCGTCCAGCACAGAGGTGATCTGCACTTACGGCCGTAAAGGGCTTCAAATGGAGCAGTATTGATACTAGTATGATAACTATTGTTGTAAGAGAACTCAACCAAAGGTAAGTGAACATCCCATGCTTTACCAAAGTCGATTACACATGCTCGCAACATGTCTTCCAAGGTTTGAATCGTTCTTTCTTTCTGTCCGTCAGTTTGGGGGTGATAGGCTGTACTCATGTCCAATCTTGTTCCCATGGATTTTTGCAATGATTGCTAGAATCTAGACGTGAATCTGCTGTCTCTATCCGAGATGATAGACATTGGCACTCCATAGAGTCGTACGATCTCTCGGATGTAGATTCTCGATAGCTTTTCCATTTTATCAGTTTCCTTGATCGGTAGGAAATGAGCGGACTTGGTTAATCTATCGACGATTACCCAAATAGTATCTTGGCCACCCTGAGTTTTGGGCAGTTTCGTTATGAAGTCCATGGAAATCTGCTCCCATTTCCACTCAGGAATTTCAGGTTGTTGGAGTAGTCCTGAGGGTTTCTGGTGTTCTATTTTGATCTTGGCGCAAGTCAAACACTTGCTCACATATGTAGCGATTTCTTCTTTCATGTTTGGCCACCAGTAGAGTTGTTTGAGATCTTGATACATCTTGTCTGACCCGGGGTGTACGGAGTATGGAGTCTTGTGTGCCTCGCTCATAACTACCTCTCTAAGTCCACCAAACTTGGGTGTTCATATTCGGTTCATGAGGTAGCGTGCTCCGTCACTCTTGATTTCTAAATTCTTGTCCATTCCCCTAAGGGTCTCACCTGTCACGTTTTCGGGTTTCAGGGCCTCTATTTGAGCTTCCTTGACTTGTGTCGACAGGTGCGAATGGATTGACATGGCTAATGACTTCACTCTTCGGCCAGAGTACTCCTTACGACTAAGGGCATCTGCCACGACGTTAGCCTTTCCTGGATGATAGCGAATCTCACATTCGTAGTCGTTGAGTAATTCGACCCAACGTCGCTGTCTCATGTTCAACTCCTTCTGGTCGAAGATGTGTTGTAGGCTCTTGTGGTCTGTAAAGATAGTGCATTTGGTACCATATAGGTAGTGTCTCCAGATTTTAAGAGCGAAGACCACCGCCCGAAGCTCTAAATCATGAGTGGTGTAATTGACCTCATGCGTTTTCAGTTGTCGTGAGGCATATGCAATAACCTTTCCCCTCTGCATTAGTACACAACCCAGCCCTTGCTTCGAAGCGTCGCAATACACCACAAAATCTTCGGTCCCTTCTGGGAGAGAAAGGATGGGCGCACTGCAAAGGGCCTGTTTCAAAGTCTGAAATGCAGCATCTTGCTTTTCTCCCCAATTGTAGGTCACACCTTTCTGGGTTAAGGCGGTAAGAGGCTTTGCGATGCTGGATAAATTCTGGATGAACCTTCGGTAATAACTAGCAAGACCTAGAAATTGGCGAATTTCTGTTGGTGTAGTTGGCGCAGTCCAGTTTTTGATAGCCTTGATTTTTGATGGATCCACGTGGATTCCTTCCTTGCTAACCACGTGACCGAGGAAGTCCACCTTTCTAATCCAAAATTCACATTTTGAGAATTTTTCATACAGTCTCTCAGTCCGTAACGTCTCTAAAACTTGCCTCAGATGTTGACCATGCTCTTCTTTATTCTTTGAATAAATGAGTATGTCGTCTATGAATACTATCACGAATTTATCCAAGAATGGACGACATACCCGATTCATTAGATCCATGAATACGGCCGGGGCATTGGTTAGTCCGAACGGCATCACTACGAACTCGTAATGTCCGTATCGTGTTCGGAAGGCCGTCTTGGGAATATCACTCTCCAGGACTCGCAGCTGGTGATATCCCGATCTCAGATCGATCTTGGAGAAGTAATTGGCTCCTTGGAGTTGGTCGAATAAGTCATCGATTCGGGGTAGGGGGTATCGGTTCTTGATGGTAAGTTTGTTGAGTTCTCGGTAGTCGATGCACATTCTGAATGATCCATCATTCTTTTTCACGAACAGTACGGGTGCTCCCCATGGCGAAAAGCTCGGCCTGATGAATCCTTTTCCAAGTAGTTCATTCAGTTGGCTGGATAGCTCTTGCATCTCTGCCGGGGCTAATCGATAGGGTGCTTTGGCTACTGGGGTAGCTCCGGGAACTAGATCGATTTGGAACTCAACTTGTCTCGCGGGTGGTATTCCCGGAAGGTCCTCGGGAAAAACATCGGGAAAATCGCGTACGTCGGGCACACTCTTGATGTCTTGGACTTCGCGTTTCACATCTACAACATGTGCCAAGAATGCGTGACACTCCTTGCGTAGGCATTTCCGAGCTTGGATACTTGAGATGATACGAAGAGTGGTACTTGGTTTGTCGCCCAAGACAATGAAAGTTTCGCCGGTTGGCAGATTAAGGCGAACGGCCTTATCGTAACATAGAATGTCCGCATGATGAGAAATCAGACAATCCATGCCAATGATGACATCGATACTCTTAATCGAGACTGGCATGAGGTTGATTGAAAAGGGATTATCGTTTAAAGTTAGGGTGCAGTTTAAGTATATCTCCTTAGTGCCTTCGGTTTTCCCGTTGGCCATTTCTACTATGAATGGTTCACTTAATGATTGTGGTATTGATTTTAGCAGGCTTTTAAAGTCGTGACTCACAAAACTCCTTTCCGCTCCACTATCAAACAAAATGCATGCATACGAGTTATTGAGAAGAAACGTACCCGTAACAACAGTAGGGTCCGCAATGGCTTCATCTTGTCCCATTGCAAAAACTCGGCCCCTTCCGCCGGTAGTCCGGTTGTTTGCCCTTGGGCAGTCCCTGCGGTAGTGCCCCGTGTCTCCGCACTCAAAGCAGGCGCGGCTTACCCCGGTATTAGTAGTGGGGACGGATGGTTGGGTTGGCCCTTTGCAATAGCGGGCTGTATGTCCCTTCTTATTACACTTGGTGCATTGAAGATCAGGGCAAGGACCGTGGTGGTGGAAGCTGCATCGGTTGCATTTAGGAAGTTTCCCATTATATGAGCTTGTGGGGGCAGGGTTCACAGGTACAGTC
Source organism: Lactuca saligna (assembly GCF_052625555.1). Classification (NCBI taxonomy): domain Eukaryota; kingdom Viridiplantae; phylum Streptophyta; class Magnoliopsida; order Asterales; family Asteraceae; genus Lactuca; species Lactuca saligna. Next base: position 260,566,504 of record NC_136421.1, on the reverse strand, counting down.
ATAGCGTGGGTCGCTATTACTTGTTGTTTCTTGGGGTTTTCCTGGAGAGTTTGTCCCCTCCTTTTGTTCCAAGGCCTACTCTGGCCCTGAGCCTCCCTAGGTGGAGTTGCGGTTGTTGAAATGATAATGGGTTTTACTCCGTGGACGATGAGTCGCTGAGCCAGGCGTTTAGCGCTGTTGTAGGTAACAGGGCCGGAAGTAGGACATGCCCTTGAATCTGGGGTGACAACCCCCAAATGTACCTTTCAACCTTCTTTGATTCTGGGTTGACCATGGTAGGGCACAGTGCAGCGAGGTCGTTGAACCTAGCTGTGTAGGTGACTAGGTCAGACCCAGTCATTTTCAGATTCCAGAGCTCCTGCTCAAGCTTTTGCACTTCTCCCCTTGGGCAGTATTCTTCCAGTAGTAGAACCTTTGGATCGTCCCAACTCATGGCGTTGGCGACAGTGAGCGTCACTGAATTCACATGGCTTTTCCACCAAGTGAGGGCTCAATCTACGAAAGTGCAAGCAGCGAACTTGACTTTGCTTGCTTCTAGGCATGAGCAGATCTCGAAGACCGTTTTGGTCTTCTCGAACCATTGCATTAGTGCAATGACTCCCCCAGTTCCATTAAAAGTTTTTGGCTTAGCGTTAGAGAACTCCTTGTAAGTACATTCTCTTCCTTGGCCATGACTAGTGCCATGATTTGGATGATTCGTGCTGCTTCCCGCCCCTCCATTTCCGTGGGAGTTTATTTGCGAGAGGGCTGCAGTTACTGCTGCTGTGATAGCAGCCTGAACCATGGCTGGATCATAAGCTGGTGGTGGAGGTGGTGGTGGTACCATGCCCGACCTGGGCCTTAGGTTTGGACGAGGAGGCATCGTGCTGCCAAAAGAAAAAAAATATGGAAAAATTTATAAGTTTTGGCAGTTCAGAGTTGAATGATATTGAGTTAACTTCTAATAGTTCTAAGAAGTTGGGTTTGACTGACACAATGTTTTGAGCTTGAAAGTAAAGTTTGAATAGATGTACCAATGAATCGAACGAATTACGCATGATTAACAACAACAAGAAAAGGGGTACACCCTTATATATATTAAACATATAGTTGTGTTACAGCGGGGTCTAGACAAAAGTTCTTGGCCTTTCTAAAGGCCTCCGATTACAGAACAATTTAAAGAAAATAATACTTTTATCCGAAGTCCTAATTTATAACAAAATTTTGAGAGTCGGCAAGTACTACTTGCGGCGCGCTTTGCGTTTGGAGCTCGACTCCGTGTTGGACTGCTTCAACTCCATGAGGCGTCTATCAAACGCAGCTTGTTGTTCTCTTAATTCTGCGAAGGCCGCATTTGCTTGTGCTTGAAATGCTTCGGCGCGAATGTGGATGTCGTTCTGCAACAACTCTAGGCGGTTGATATCGTCCGTGTGGATTTGTACTTCCACATTGACCTCTCGGATTCGGTTGGCTTGCACTCCGGATTGATAGCACTGGTTGGCGAGTTTGCCAACCATGATCGGAAGTGCGCGGTCAACTGATCCCCCGCCTCTCACATCATAGAAGTCTCGGCACATGCCGTAAGGAGGGCGTAAGCTTTGTTGTTGGCTCCAATGATGGAGGTGACTTCCCCACACTGGAGTGGGTCCTTGGAAATTCCTCACGTGGACGGGAGATTGTGGGATTGGTGGATTTATAATTTCTGGCTCCGAATCTGTGCCAGAGTCATCCCCTCCCTCCAACTCTATAGGCTCTTCGTCTTCTTCAAGATCTTCTTCGATCCACCCTCCATTACCTTGGTTGGGGTAGTAGGGGTCATTGGGGTGATGGAATCCCGCCATTTAGACTGTACGAGAATAGAGTTAAAAGTTTACTATAAGCTAGAGCACATGAAACTTACCCTTAAGTTTAATGGTTGACGGCACTTGAATACTCCCTCAATATTCTTTAGCGATATGCTTTTGGTAAGTTTTAAATTTATTGTCCATTATAGACACTCCTTGGCATACGTTAGTCGGCTCTTGGACAAATATAGTTGATCAGACTATATTCTTCCCAGTTCCGATTACATGTCCCAAGGTGTACCTGTGCTGCACAACTTATTTATAATACTTCTAAAGTTATTTACTATGAAACTGTTATTAGTATAAAAATGAGTGCATGCTTACCTTAAAACTAATTAGATTTACTTTCAAAAGTATGAATTTTCCTCAGATTGTTTTTGCCCAGTTGAGTTTATAGTTGTATATCAAAAAGGAATGGTTTTGATATACTTAATTCCCTATAAACAAAGCTCTGATACCAATCTGTCACACCCCCAAACCAGAACGGCGGAAACGTTCGGGGGCGGAGGACGTCATATTCAGTATCATAACAGTTCATAGAAGGGAAAGTACACACCACCATATATATTAAAGTTTCCAAGATGTTTACATAGTTGTATTCATTACATGTTCAAAAGATAAATACATAAACATCATTCAAAAGAAGTAATTAACGCCAGCGCGTTAATCCCAAAAGTTGATTCCCAAACCTGCTTAGCGGTTCCCTGAGAATACAAGTTATTTCAAAGAAAAAGTGTCAACAATTAAGTTGGTGAGTTCATAAGTAGTTTAGAAAAATTGGATGCCATTCCAAAATGGGTGTATATTTTCCAGAAAACGCAGCATTTCAAATGTAAAGAGTTGTGATTTGTTGTGTTGAAAGTGAATGTATTAGATCCAGAAAATCCCATATTTTCCCTAATGGTTGAAATACGAGTTGTTGTGTTTTCCAAGAAAAACCCTTATTTTCTTATAAAAGCATGAAATGCATATAAATGTTCGTGTTATAAGTTGTAAATAATTGCACCAGGAAAATCCCTTATTTTCCTATTAGTTGTTTGGTTTGTATGCAGGAGAAACCCTTATTTTCCTAACATAAATGGCAGTCTCTAAGACCGAAAATCGCAAGAAACCGACGTTCTCAAAAGTTGTGTCATAGTTTTATATAATAAAACTATACGAAGATCGCATTTGTTAGATGAAGAATAGTTTTAATAGCTACTCGTTCATAAAAGCATAATACCATAATAATTGTATATCCGATGAGTTTTATAACCATACTAAACATAATATGCCTGTAACGACGTTCTTCAGGCGTCGCAGCGTTATGACAACTGTCACCCCAAAAGATGGACTGTAGCTAACAGTTAGGGCGCGGGATCATGACTTCCCGTATAGATCTATACACATTTGACACGTTCTCCGAACGGGAGACTCTGGTTATAGACAGGACTTGCAACATTACTTTCTAATAAAGAAAAGTAACGTTTGAAGATATACACGTCTCATGGATTCTCAATTAAGCCCGTATTAAAGTGATAGTTTTCTATGAAAAGTTTATCCTTTTTCACAAAGTTTGACAAATCAAAATCATAAGTTTTTAGAATGTATAAAACGACTTAGCAATGAAAGGTACTTTGAAATCGTTATATACTTTGTATAAGTCTAATGCACACAAAGTATGACAAGAGTTTTCCATAATAGTAATGAGTTCCAAGTGATTTATTCGATAAAACAAGCTAAGTGAAACTTTATAAAATACACGATAATAACCGTATGTTTACTTGTATTCCCCCCCTAAAAGAGTATAAAAGCATTTGAAAATGTATTTAAAGTGTGTTTGAAAGGGGTATGAACTCACTTGAAAGCTTGAAGATAGCAAGATGGAAAACCGGGCAGAGTTTCGTCTCGGGAAATGGATTTTTCTCGGAAATCTCGGGATTCCTCGGGAGAAAAATCGACCTTCGGGACTTGCACAAAATGACCAGGGCTTCGGGGTAGTGCGAGCACGGAAAACGAGGTAAAACGCAAGAAAAAGGAGAGAGAATGGGCCATTTTCCCGGGAACCCTCGCATGCTATTTATAGGGGGGCCTGAGAGGCCTCGTACGCGGGGCGTACGCTCGTACGCAGCGCGTACGCGTACGTCATGCGTGACCGAAGCCTCGACTGCCTCGGCCTCGGATGGGACGGCTCAGGCTGTCGGGTCGGATGGGACGGCGGGTCGGACGGGCGGGTCGGGTGCCTCGCATAGGGCGACGTGGACGGTTTGAGGCCAAGTTCCTTGGGTACACGGGGCGTACAGGGGTACGCAGCGCGTACCTCGGATGAAGACGCTGACTCCCCTTCGGATAATACCGAAGTTTTAATAAAAATTATATAAAAATTATTTATCAAACTTCGAAAATTCATATCTCCTTCATACGAACTCCGTTTTTGACGTTCTTTATATCCTCGCGAAGGTGAGACTGCGATCTACAACTTTCATTTAGATTCCGTTGGCAAATTCCGGAATTATTTTTATTATTTATTTATTAAAATGACGTGATTAAGGAATTTCTTTAAAAATTCATAACTTATTCATACGATGTCCGATTTGAGCGTTCTTTTTATGCATGTTTGTAGTTTAACGATATCTACGACTTTCATTTAGACACCTAAGGTTGGAAAGTGTTTTATTGAAACTTTGCATTTTTACGCAACTTCGTATTGCTGGTTTTTGTCGGAAAACTTAGAATGAGCATAACTTCTTCGTTATAACTCGGATTTTTGTGTTATTTATATGTTTGGAAACCTTAAGACGATAACTACCACATAGTGTACTCCAAATAGAGTTTTTGAATACTTCATTTTTCGATGATATTCTATTTTCTTTCTCAAAGAGGTTACAAGACTCGATTTTTTTACTGACTTGAAATAACGGGTTGTTACAGCTGATCCCACAGTGTGACCAACCTCCTCTTACCAATCACAAGCTTGGTCCCTTAGAAGGCAAGATGCGAATCTCACCTTTGACCCCTTGGGGCAGAAGCCCATTCGCTGAGCATTCTCCATGTTAGCGATTCATCGTTGGCTAGCAATAGGGGTCCTTTTCCCCCGAAGAAATATGGGGTTCCACAAGCCTTGAACTCCCAAAAAGAGAGAGTTCGAGCCCCCAATTGTCCTGATGCAATCTCAACCCGAACAGCCCCAAAAAACTCATCCAAGAGCTCCATGATCCTCTCCTTGATGGTACCAAACATCATAGGACTCACATACAAAATTCCACGAGTGATCTCAAAAGAAAGGAACTCGCAAATCCTCTCATCGATTGAATCATCACTATATCTCGAATCAGAACCATAACCTCCTCCATGAGTGCTCATCACAATACTGGAAAACAACCGTATAATAATGATAACGTACCCCATGAATTCCTCATTCAATAGGCTCCCTTGAATCCTTGTGATTTTCTTCGATTTGAGTATGGATCCTATTCTTTCAGTAGTACGGGCCAAATAGTACCTTCCACACCTATCCATACTTTTTTCTGGAACAATCTCGAATCCTCTAAGTCACCTTTTCATACTGATACTCCCAGTACCCACTAAACATGTCACACCCTCGACCGACAGTGGAAACGACAGGTGATGCGAACGAGGGGAGATTGGACCGAGGCATACAAATACATATAGAAAATAAAAAAGAATATCACAAATATTTCTTTTATTAATTATAAATTATTCTGGGATTAAATTGTTTTTGAAAAAGACAAACACGCTTCCTAAAAAGGACTAAAGATGAAAAACAGATGGTACTAAAATCCAACAACTTCCTTGTAGACTTCCTCCTTCTTGACACGACTATCCTCTTCCTTAACATGACTATCCTTTGCACTCATCTCCTTGAGAATACATGTATTTTTTAAAACATCAACATAATGTTGGTGAGTGCACATGTTTTTATAGTTTTCGGATTTTATTGGGTTGTATTATTTTAAGAATCCTTTTTTCTTTCAAAAAAACGTTTCCTAAAGTATTTTATCAACCCTAGCTTACTATCTTTTAAGATATCTAACGATCCTATTTTATTATCTTCCAGGATATCTAATGATCCTATCTTAGTATCTTATTAGGATGTATTTATTAATCCTAATTTACTATCTTTGTAGGATATCTAACAATCCTAATGTATTATATCTACCATTCTAAGGCGTCCCTAATGGTAGTCTGAACTCTAAGGTGATCTAATGTATTACCATGAGCCCCCATAATTCATGCTGTTTGACTAATATTTTTTTCCCCGCCATGACGCTTCATTGGACGTCAAAGAGTGAATAATAATAAAGTTATCATGTCGGGATTGTAGCTAGCATCGCAGGTGGGGTCTTCAATCCCCATATAAATCTATACGTATCTTTCTAGCTCTCGCAAGATTAACGATTATAGGTATCTGGGGAATACCAAATTTAATCACGACATTTGGATGAATTAACATCTCCCTATCGCATTGACCTTAGGTATTTATCTTTTATCTTAATCCTTCCTAGGGATTTCCTATAACTATCACAATATAAATCTTTTATCTTATATTTGATAATTATAACTTTTGATGTCATATGTATTTTGTATATATAAGTATTCACACACACACATATATGTATACACACACACACACACACCCTAGTTATGGTTATTTGAAACAAGATAATTGGGTAGAGTAACAACTAAGTACAATTAATATTATTATATTTGAACAACATAACTTCTAGGTACTACGTTATCGTAGGGATTTTCCCACTATAACATCTAGGTATTATCTCTTCCTAGATTATCAGACATCATCTCTTATGCATAATATCATAGCTTAACACCATGCATAATATCTATAACTACATTATCCTAAGGCTTTAAGGTTTATAAAATGATTTGATATTTATAACTATAAATATATTTTGATAAAATCAATTGATAAGAATGTATTCCCCCCTCCAGCGGTAAAACATTTAAAACAGTGAAATAGGGGTCGTGTACTCACCCTAGTTGTGTAAAACCTTTGATGTAGGGTTGAATTGGGCTTGGGACTCCGGAGACCGCTCCAGAGGGTAGTAGCTTCGAGATAGAGAGTGAGAGAGAAGTTTGAAGGTGTGCAGAACTAGAATGGAAATGCCTTCTAATTATAGTCGAGCTTTGGAGTAGGCCTGTCGAAAAAACCCAAAACCCATTCTACCCACCCGACCAGTTCCGAATTCGGGAAGAACGGGTAACAGGTATGAACATTCGGGTAATAGGTTAAACCCGATAATAATATAGGTCGGGTTTTTGGTATGAATATTTATTTTCGGGTATACCCGAATACCCAAATTCGTTTTTTAAATAATACCAAATATACAATGTCATCACATATGCACACTTCAAATAAAACAAAACCCTTTGTTTCCCTCTTATGAACGACGGCTCGATAGTCGACGCAAACTTGCAAAGGGAATACGATGCTGAAGCTGAAGTCCTGAACCATCATCACAATATTCAGTTTCTCCCTATCGCACGACATCACAATTCTTAATTTCTCAGTTTACCTTTAACCCTCATCGACTCCTCCATCTGATCACACTTCGGTTTCTTCCCTCTCTATCTGATCACGCTAAAAAGTTCCACTCTCCTTGAACGGTTGAAGCTTGATCGATCAAAAGACTGTTCAAGTATGCAATCACAATCTGAGGTTAATAATTCTTCATTTTCTATGATTTTCAAGTATGTAATCATAGGGTTAAAAATTCTGCATTTTCCGTGATTTCTTTGTTGTGTAGTTGTTAATCACAAGTTAAAAGATGTTGGTTTTGATTCACATTTTATTTAGTTTAGGCATAACTATGCAGAAAAAATGTTGGTTTTGATTTCTTTGTTGTCTAGTTTGTTGAATATGTGTATAAATATGATCTGTATGACTCCCAACGTAATGGTATTGGACTCTCCAAGTGCCTTTCATCCAAAACTAACAATATTTTACTAAAGCATTAGATATATAGTATAGGTGTATTGTTTACCAAATAGCTTGTTTCTAGCCTAATGTTATCATGTGTTAATGGAAATGCATCCTTTAGCCTTTCATTGATATATGTTTACCAAATAGCTTGTTGTTGTCAAATTATTTAGAATTTAGATATTGTCTGTTTTCTTTTTGTTAAATGTTTTTGTTTATATTTTCTTAACTTTTTTTTATATACTTGTAGATGTCTGAAATGAATGAGTATATTAAAGATGAGACGATTAACCTTGAAAGCCCAACCAATGATTCAGTTCCGGTAGTAAATGAGACACAACTGTAACGCCCACAAATCCAGGCTAGTCAATTTAGAAGCAATAAGTATCGAAAAAAACTTTTAGAAAAAAGATTATTTAGAATTAATAATCTTAAACAAGTTTTAGAATATGTCTCAAGGGTTCCGTACATATAAAGAACGCCAAAATCCGAGTTATAACGAAGAAGATATGACCCGTCAAAGTTTTACGGCAAAACTGACACGACATCGGAAATCGTAAAATGTGAATTTATGATAAAATACTTTCTAGACTTATCAATATAAATGAAAGGCATAGTATATGTTAAACCGAGAGTGTGCATAAAAAGAACGTCCAAATCTGACTTCGTATGAGGAAGTATGATTTTTTCTAAGATTTAGGATAACAATAAACAACCTGGAAATTCAAATTTTAGATCGGTCAATTTTTAGCCAAAATATCTAAACAAGAAATGAAGATATCGTTAATAGGAGTTAAACAATAAAAGGACAGTCGAAAACCGAGCTCATATGTGAAAGATATGGAAAAAACTTAGTCTCTAATCTTCAAGCGCGACGAATTCGATGCAAATTTGTAAATCTGAGATAGAATAAGAATTGGTCGACGAGGTCTAAATGAAAGTTATAGTAATCGTAAATACCAACACATGGATATAAATTATTTCAAGAATAAAGCTCGTATGAGAAAGATATGGATGAAACTTAGTCTCTACTCTTCAAGCACGACGAATTCGATACAGTTTTGTAAATCTGAGGTACAATGAGAATTAGCTGACGGGGTCTAAATGAAAGTTGTAGTACTTGTAATACTAACGTGTGGATATAAAGAACTTAGAAAACGGAGCTCGTTCGCCGAAGATACGGATGAAGCTTAGAGACTACTCTACGATAAAATTCCTATAAATAAAGGGTAAATCCTTCATACTTCTCACACATTTCACCCTTTCTTTCTCTCTCTAACTTCTCTCTAACCTCCTTAAACCCCTCCCAAGTCTAGGGAACCTCCCTAGCACGAGAAGGAAACTACGAAGCTCCCGACAGATTCGAGAAGAAAAGCTTTCGGCTTGGAAACGCTGCTCCAGCAAAGCTCGGTTTTTTATAAAACCCGTTGTTTTGTCGAAGGAAAATAGAATCGTTAAAAGCGAAGCGCTGCCCGAGTTTGGAATCATCACTTTAACAAGTGAGTGCATAGTTACTTTTATCTTACACATAGATACAAAGTATTTTATATACATTACGTGCTATGTGTGCATATTATCTGAATACTTGCTGTCTATGCTGGATGAACAATTTGATACATGCTTCAAATGAATTAAACTATATATGTATTTTATATCTACAAAATATGTTGGGTAAAGCATGGGTAGATGAAATATGAGTCGGATGATGAGATGAGAGGTGATATAGACCATGAGATAAAGGTGAGAGGTGAACAATGAGAGAAACCTTTTACCCAAATGATGGACCCGTCATCTAGCAGAGTATGGATGACAACCACAGACTATTCTAGTCAGTCCAGTGGAACACTAGCAGGCTCGCAACCTGCAGATGTTGTGAACGATGTGGTCACCCCAGTGTACTCTAAACCTTGGCGACTATGCATGTTTAGTGCCTAAACCTTGACGATCATGCAGACTTGATGCCTAAACCCTAGTGACTATGCATACTTAGTACCTAAACCCTAGAGACTATGTAGACTTAGTGCCTGTTGTATAAACCCTGGCGACTATGCAGACTTAGTGCCTGTTGTATAAACCCTGGCGACTATGCAGACTTAGTGCCTAAACCCGGTAACGATGGGCATCGTGCCAATTCCTTAGGATAATCCTTAGGAATAAATGAACGATGAATTAATGATTTTTAGGGTAGACCCTTAAGAGTAAATAAGATATTGGAGATGGGTAATTCGGTTGATTAATTGTTTGAAGATTAACCATAATAATTATATTATTGTGTGTTGAAAATGCTATGTACTCACCAGGTTTCCCAACTTGACCCATTCAGTTTATTTATATCATAGGTGTTGATATGAAGTCACATTACACTGAGAGATTAAGGAGATATAAATCACTAGTGATAATGAATGTGACTTCTGTTTATGTTATGTTTTTGTATTGACGATGACATCCAAAATGCTTTAAAATGAATAAAAATACTTTTCTTCGGAAATGATTTGATAACATATTTATCATGTTTTACTGGGAACAAATTCTGCAACATTTTTATTAAAAGAGGTACTTTGATTTTTATAAAGCATAAACAAATTCGGTCTTTTCTGGCCGTGAAAATGGGGATGTCACAACAACCAAAAAAGGACAAACCAAGATTCAAAGTTTGGGATGAATTTGAAAGATTTACGTACAAAGAGGGAGTTGAAAGATCCAAATGTAAGCATTGTGGTTCGGGGCGATACAAGTGTGAAGGGAAAGGGTATGGTACCAAAAATCTTTTAACTCATTTAAGCAAATGTGTGCCTTACTTAGCTAAAGCTAATGTCAGTCACACACAAATAGCTTTTGGTGATGAAAACAAATTAACATCTTGGAAATTTGATTAAAAAGAGAGTAGGAAGGCTTTGGCACACATGTTAGTAGTTGATGAACTTCCATTTAGTTTTGTGGAAGGTATTTGGTTATACTACTTGAGGATCGTTATGGAAAAGAAAAGATGGAGGAGAAAAAGAAATATATTATAGATTCTATGTATGAATTATATAATTGTTACATTAGAATTCATTCTTCAAGTACTATTTCTAGTACTACCGGGTTTAGTAATTTATCGTCGATTTTAGGGAAACGCCAAAATCCGGATGCTACGACACCAAAACCACCATTGAGAAATAAACTAAGAGAAAAGATGAAAACAAACATAGTTGAATCAATTGGAGAGTTAGAAAAGTATTTGAAAGAAAGTTTTGAAGAATATTTGTCAATGTTTAACATTGTAGAGTTGTGAAAAGTGAATAGTCCAAGATTTCCGATTCTATCCTTGATAGCTAAAGATTTGTTTGCCATTCCCGTCTCAACTGTGGCTTCAGAATCTGTTTTTAGCACTAGCAGGAGGGTTTTGGATATGTATAGGAGTTCTTTTACTCCTAAGATTGTTGAAAGCATATTTTGTACTCAAGATTGGCTTCGGGGTAGTGTAAGTGACAACATTGATTTTGAACAAGGCTGGGAAAATCTACAAGAAATTGATAAATGTAGTTGTTTATCTTTACTATTTTTTTTTTAAATATTTTCACATGTTATGTGTTGTCCTTTTAATGCTTATACTATTTGTATAGGATTGAGAGAAGTTGGTACGTCTAATTAGAGCTCGGATTAGATATGAAAATGAATATGACAACGTGAAGATGTAAGACTTTTTTTTTGTTATGTTTAAACTTTTATGTATTGAGTTGAGTTATGATTTATGAATTTTACTCTTTTTGTTATGTTTAGACTTTTATGTTTGGAGTTGGGTTATGACTTGTGAATTTTACTCTTTTTGTTATGTTTAGACTTTTATGTTTGGAGTTTATGATTTTTTTTTGTTTTGTTTTATTTATTTATTTATTTATTTTTTATTTTTATGTTTAGACTTTTATTGGTTAGGTGAGTTATGTTTAGACTTTTTTTTTTTGTTGTGTTTAGAGTTTAATTATTTAGACTTTTTTTTGGTTGTGTTTAGACCTATTATTCCATGCTAATCATATTCATGGTTTTATTATTATTATTATTATTATTATTATTATTATTATTATTATTATCATCATCATCAAAATTTGGAATGGAATTAAAAAAGTACATAACATATTATAATGATTTATATTGTTATTATATATGTACTTGTTAATTGTATGGAGTATTTTCCTAAACAATTCTTATTAAACCAACCAACATGTATAAAAAAATTATCAGTATGTGTCATTCAAGAAATTTTCGGGTATACCAGATAATTACCCAACCCGACCTCAAACCCGAATACCCGAAACCCAAAAACCCGAATTACAATATAGGTCGAGTATAGAGTATTATTTTTTAGAAAATACCCGTTCTACTCGAAACCCGGAAACTTTACCCGTTCGATACCCCTACTTTGGAGGTGCACGTCGGACAATTATCTACACACGCCGCACATGAACATCATGGCTCCATTAGGAAGTTGCCACATGTCATTCCCTCACCTGGCCATGTCATTCGCAGTCTGCTCGATTCCGATGTCAAGTGCTTGATGTGCGGAGATGCACACGGATTTTTTTTTGTAAAAATCATAACTTCTTCGTGTGAGCTCCGATCTAAGGCCTCTCTATATCTATGTGACGATCTAAATGGGTACTACAACTCTCATTTAGGTTATTTTGGCTAGTTTTGACTTTCATTTTCATGCCTAACGAGGTTAAAAATAAATGATTTTATAAAAATCATATCTCTCTCATATGAACACCGTTTTCGGTGAACTTTTTCCTAAAGTTTATATCTCGAGGAGTGCTACGAAACTCCTTATTACACTTTCAGTCGAAACTCAACCAAATCTAAGTAACATTTTGATATAATTAATTATAATTACACGGTTGATTTCTATTTTATAAAATCCATAACTATTTCCTTTGGCGTCGGATTTTTACGAATCGTATATCCTTGAGACCACGTTAATGAGTACTATCCAATTATGTTAACTAGCTTATAAAACGTTACAACTTTTTGGATGCTAAATACTCAGCTATTGCATCCATTTTCTTGCTCTTTCCTAGTGGTGATCAGTGATGGAAACCTCTCCATTGTTACTAAACAACACACCAGCCACACTAAAGCACTTCCAAGGCTCTCCTATGGTCCACACCTCAGCCTATCATCAGCTGTTGAAAAACTCCTACTAATGTCAGATAACTACTTCATGAATACAATTGCAGTCAACGAAACTTAATTAATCCTTCTACTAAAAGACTCAACCCCACAACCGTTAGAATCAGACGAGAGCCGCACAATACGGGTAAATCAATCACTCTAAGATTATTTAACCTTTGCAACATGTAACATAACATATTCATTTAATAGTTAGCTCACATCAATATGAGTCTCACAAAGCATAAGCAATCAACATTTGAGAAGTAAAACTATATAGGCCACAGAACATCAAAATGCATCCTTCCTAATAGGCATTCTATCACGCAACCATGATCATATCCTTATGCTAACTTTTAGCATACAAAAACATATGACGTAGCACGTATGGGTATTTTGGAAACCACTTACTTGAGCTTGGCTGATTGCACTCAGCACACCCTTTTTCTTTGTAAAAATATATTTAGAAAAAAAAAATTCTTTCAAAAATTACCAACTCCTCAGTTTGAGTTCCGACACACCTGAGAGTGTGTCAGAATCCCTCAAACTAAGGCTCTGATATCAGCTTGTAACGTCCCAAAAATTATGATAAAAATTATGTTTTTCAAACACCCAAAAATACAACCTATTTTTCCAAATCAACCATAGTATAAATAATACCAGCATTAGAGTGAAATAAAAAAAACAAGTCGAATAAAATCAAGGGGATGTTGTGCGATCATGCCGGACTCTTTCCTTTAGAACCGGAAATACTTGAAAATAATAAACCAAAAAACCGTAAGAACAAAACTTAGTGAGTTCCCCACAATGCAGCATACCTACATATTAACAAGCCTAACCCTCACATTGGGTCCAACCAATAATATCGGGCCTAGCCCACACATTGGGCCCAACCCCACATATCAATGGGCCCAACCTAACATACTAATTGCACCACCCCAACGTATAAATAGGACCAAGCCAACATACATAATAATGGGAACAACGTAACACAAAATGAAAGAGTCACAAAGACAAGTAGCATCCTACATAGTATAGTGAGAAGACTCACCTCAATCTGAAGACAGACAAATCTCACACTCGGGTGGCCGATATCGAAACTTCCCACACTAATTAATATAAAATAAGATCCTAATTAGAAATGAAGGTAAATATCACCACTTAAAAGACATAGCTCATAATCTCTATTCCTCTCCCTCTCTTTCTCAGGGTAAAAGACCATTTTACCATTCTAAGCCAAGAACCTACTCCACTTGACTGTTAATCCAAATTGGCAAAAATTCTCATTTCTGTTGCTATGCCCTATGTACTTATGCTCTACACCTTGCGTTGAACCTTATAAGGAAAAATGGTACAATTTCAGGCTACACCCCGCATAGCTAGGATTACGCAAGTGTAATGCCTTGTTGAACCAACTTCTTATTAAGCACTTATTGCAATAAGACCAACCATCAAATTCTTATATTTGGACCTAATAAATGTCTAAGTGATAAAGTTTCTGACTTTACACCTTTTCATGGCTTAAAAGGGCATAATACAAAACTCTAAGTCCAAAACACACTTTAACGCTCAAGAGATCATGCATGGACAGATGGGAGTGACCAAACTCCGATTTTTATGACTAAATTAGCTTAGAAACATCTAGAAATGACACTCATAAAGTCTGGAGTAGCTCCTTACTCAAAGTAACCAAGGTTAAGTGTAACGTCCAAAAAATAAGACCCAAAATTTTCATTTTTAATTTAATAAAATCAATATTCCAACAACATCATCGATACAATCCAAATAAAACAAGTGCATCAATCGTCATATGAAATCAGAGTAAGTCACAAAATGCAGAACGAGGTGGTGTATGCTCTGCAATCATCCCGAGTCTTCCCCTTTGGAACTGGAAGTACCAGAAACATAAAATGAAAACTGTAAGAACAAAGCTTAGTGAGTTCCCCAAGATACCACATACCATACATATATAACACATAACGGGCACCACCCAATGAGTATAACATGCCCCACCCTAATTCGCATAACGGGCCCCGCCCACATAAAATTCATATAAACATAACAAATAATAACATACAGAATAACCATTGGGTCATACCCATTAAGCATACAAGCACATACGTATACAAGTATTACATAAACAACGAGTTTTCAAACAAAACATATCATGGGTCAGCATTGGTGCCTTTGACCCATCTAAACATAGTGAGGAAACTCACTTCGAACTGCTATATCATGCTGAAAGATCTCTGGCTACTGGTCTTACAAATCCCTAAGCTATCAATACCAAATAACATCCAATTAGTAATTGGATTCCAGTCTGTAACTACTAGTCCATAATTAGGTTAAAAAGACCATATTACCCCTTACCTAGTTTGGTCCAAGACTAAGGCCCAAACTCACAATCTAAAAGGCCTAAATCCTAATTAGCCACCTAAGGCCCAAATCATTGCCCAATAACCAAAATAATCATACAAGGCCCAAACATGACCCAAATTTCCAAATTGGGCCCAAATCCTTTCCATGGACCTTAATCCAAGGTCCAACATATTCCCAGTCCAAAAACACAAGAATTCAGAGGCCCAACAAGCCCTAAACATATAAGCCCAAAAGAAAGGCCCAAACCGAATATCCAAATTTGCGAAACCCAAATGGCTGAGTACGTGGGGCATACTTAGCTTGTACGCTACGCATACACGCTTCAGGGCTTGTACGCGACACATATTAGCTTGTACGCCTAACGTGCTCACCCATTCAACCAAAACTCATTTCCAGCTCTTAATCCATAAAGACTTTAGTTCAATACCTAGATCTATCTTACTTAAGCTGATTTATCACGTAAAGTTGCTAACTTTACGTGCGTGCATGACTTAATGAAGCTCTTAAAGCTACAAAGGACTTAATAGGTGACTTAATGCATGCATGTGACCATCAACCCCGTAAACCTTGCACCTTTTGCTTAAGAACTTCATAACATGCTCATATCTAAAAGGAAACGCCCCACAAATGTCTTAACTCATCAACTAACCCAAAAAGGGACCAAAAGCATAAAAAATCAAGACATAAAGAGATCTAAGCATTCAAAAACCAAGGTATGAACTTGAAACCTCAAAAGACTTTCAAAATGAGTGATGATTATGGATCTCTAAGTTTCCCACCAAGCTATGAACCTTCAACCTTCTTCAATCTCTTCAAAATAAGGAAAATAAACAACAACTTCTTCTCAAGAGCTAAAAAACACAACAATGGAGGCTAAAGGTCGATTTTAGGGTTTTAGGGCAATGGAGACTGGTGAAGAGGAAACATCCCAAAAATATAGTCCAAAAATTTCTTTTTAAATCCTAAATAAAACCATAGTAATCCAAATCATCGCATAAAATCATAAGAGAGAATATTTCAAAACATCATATCAATCACTCTATCAAAATATCAGAGTAAATCATCCCATGCTAAAAGTTGTGGTGCGTGCTATGCAGTCATTCTAAGCTCTTCCCCTTGCTAGTGGAAGTACCTGAAACCAAAACTGAAAACTATAAGCACAAAGATTAGTGAGTCTCCCCAAACTACCACATACCATACACATAAACACATAATATCATACATTGGGCCTTACCCACTACATCGGGCCCTGCCCGGCATCGGACAGAAATACGACATCGGGCCCCGCCCGACATCTAACTAAAGTTCAGAATACATTTAACATATAAACGAGCATATACATAAACACATATCATAACATATAAGCTAAATCATTCCTCGGGCTTGCCCCGATATCGGACAGAAATCCGGAACATACAACATACAACATATAACTAAACATTCCTCGGGCTTGCCTCGGCATCGCACTGAAGTCCAAAACATATAAAAAAACACATGCAAGAATCACGAAGAGATCAAGCATACAAACATTCGTCGGGCTTGTGTGACAACCAACAAGCTACTGGTCAAGTCAAAGTCAAGTCATTCTGGTCAACTCAACTAGTGTTTATATGTTAGGGATTACTTTATGTTTACTAAAGTATGACTGTAAATCTTAATGTGAAGTATCGCTTGATAGTTCAAATGTTCAAAGATTCTATATCCTAATAAGGGTAAGAAAAGTAACAACTCTATAAAACACTATTATGTGCCCTTTGGGGGATGTATGGCACTCAAAATGGGATGTAACTAAGTCTAAAGTCCTTGATCTACGAAGAAAAACATTAATAAAGGCCCCTGACAAAGTCTCTCTCAATCTCTCCCACTGTATCTCACTCTCTCCCAAATCCCTCAAAGTACGTGAAATCTCTCCCAAATCTCTCCAAGTATGTGAAATCTCTCTCAAATCTCTCCAAGTATGTCGAATCTCTCTCAAATCTCCCTATGTAGTCTTTCCTTAGTCAAATTACAACTCAAAATGAAAGGAGTAAAGCTTGAAAGAACCAGCCTAGGGGAACTCTTTAATCAGCTTCGGACCCCCCCTCCCCCTTCAGAATTTTTTAGAATGACTCCTGAAGTGAGGGCTATGGAAAGACCTGGTACCGGACTATCTCGCATCTCAAACTTCTTGACTTCGGACAATCTCGCATGCCCCAGAAGGATTGGCTCTGTAAGATCTCGCTTAAGGACGCTCCAGATTTTCCCAACCGGCTTCGCGCCTCCAGTCCAGACCTTCAGAACTTCACCTGTTGACTCTAGAAATTGGTAGATGACTCTAGAATTTATCTAATGCCTCCGAAACTTCCCTAAACCATTCGGACCCTCGCAGACTCTGGATTATACTTCGGATTTTTGTTCATTTTGGACTTTTTCTTAAGTTTTGGACATTTTGATGTCAGGAATTCCTCCAAACTCGTATTTTTCATATCCTAAACCCCTTAAACCCCAATTTTAAGCCAAAATTGATTATTGTAAGTATATTTATATAAGATAATACCCATGATTTTTAAATAGATTCTAAGAAGATAAAGGGGTTTGACTTTATGATGTGATGTAGATCCCTCTTTTCCCATGCAAATCTCAGTAAAACACATATTACCCATAGAAAATAAAGTTTATCCACCAGCCCTCCATCCAAATTTAAAGTCACCCCTTATCCTCCTCATTTAGATACGTGAACCTTCCTCCCCAAGTTCCACTTCTCATTTTCACTTCCAGAAAACTCCTAAGGGTGCTCTCCACTTATTCAAGCTCCAAGTCTCATTTCCTTCAAAGAAAATTTCCAGATTTCTTTTTGTAAGTATTTTATCCTTTTTGAATAATAATTCTCCACATTATTCCTAAGATTTCATTATATTTACACATAAAATTATTCTTAGAATATTCTAAAGATTAAAGAACCTCCCAAGTTTTGGAGCTTGGAAACTTCTTCACATTCCTTCAAATCACCCAACAAGCTAACCAAGGTGAGCTTCATACCCCATATTTTTCAATGTTTTTATTATTTTTGGGGGATAATACAAGTAAAAAATTGTCTAAATCCTTGGATATTTGCATGTATTCATATGCTTGGGGCGTGTGTTGAAATATTAATATTTCAAGATAAATTTTCATGAATGTGGGATTTTGCAAATTTCATGAAGTTGGGCAAATATTTTATCCACAACATAAATAATATTTTATTTATAAAAGGACCTCCCAAACTTTGGGTGTGCCCAACACACTCCTTTCATTATGACTTCATGACTAGAAATAAAGATTACTAGAATAGATCTTGAAAGGTTGGCACTATTTCTAGATGATAACGAAATTTGGAACTGTAGGTTCTATCTGGGTGATCGTTGACCGATTGACAAAATCCGCTCATTTCTTGCCAATAAAAGAGACGTACAAGATGGAAAGGCTGATGTGAATATACCTGAAAGAGGTAGTGAGACTTCACGGAGTCCCCATATCTATTATCTCGGATTGGGATAGTAGATTCACCTCTCATTTTTGACAGTCGCTCCAGAAAGCATTGGGAACCCGAATGGATATGGGCACTTCCTACCACCCCAGACTGATGGTCAAAGCGAGCGACCTATTCAGACTCTAGAAGACATTCTCCGAGCATGTGTGATAGATTTAGGTAGAGCCTGGGATACCCACTTGCCACTAGTTGAATTTTTATATAACAACAACTACCACACAAACATAAGAGTCGCCCCCTTTGAGGCCTTGTATGGCCGGAATTACAGATCGCCCCTATGTTGGGCCGAGATGGGTGACACCCAGATGGAAAGAGGACAATTACCAGATAGCACCCTCATAGGACCTGAGATCATGAGAGAAACAACTGAGAAAATCGTCCAAATCAGGTCACAAATTCAAGCATCCCGGGATAGACAGAAAAGTTATGCAGACAAAAGATGAAATCCGCTGGAATTCCAAGTGGGAGACTGCGTGTTACTAAAAGTATGTCCATGGAAAGGGACAATCCACTTTGGGAAATGAGGAAATTTAAACTCACGATACATTGTACCATTCAAGATTGTTGCCCGAATTGGTCTAGTGGCGTATAAGCTGCAGCTACCTTTCGAACTCAGCAGCGTACACCCCGTGTTTCACATATCGAATTTGAAAATATGCTTATCGGATGAAACCCTTGTAATTCTACTCGAATAGATTCAGGTAAATGAGAATCTCTTGTTCGTGGAAGAACCAGTCGACATCATGGACAAGGAAGTAAAGCTTACTAAGCAAAGCTACATCCTAATTGTAAAAGTTCATTGGAGTGCCAAACGCGGGCCTCAATTCACATGGGAATGTGAAGATCTCATGATACAAAAGTACCCCCACCTATTCGCTAAACCTTGAAGGCTACTCCAAAGCAAAATTTTGAGACGAAATTCTCTCAAGCGGGGGATGATGTGATAACTGGCAAGCTACTAGTCAAGTCAAAGTCAAGTGAAGGTCAAGAAGTCAATTTGATAAACTCAACTAGTGTTTATATGTTAGGTATTACTTTATGTTTACTAATGTATGACTGCAACTCTTAATGTGAAGTATCACTTGATAGTTCAAAGGTTCAAAGATTCTAAATCCTAATCTGGGTAAGAGAAGTAATAGCTTTATAAAACACTATTATGTGCCCTTCGGGGGATGTATGGCATTCAAAATGGGATGTAAATAAGTCTAAAGTCCTTGCTCTATGAAGAAAAACATTAATAAAGGCCCCCGGGAAAGTCTCTCTCAATCTCTCCCATTGCAACTCACTCTTTCCCAAATCTCTCCAAGTATGTGAAATCTCTCCTAAATCTCTCCAAGTATGTGAAATCTCTCTCAAATCTCTCCAAGTATGTCGAATCTCTCTTAAATCTCCCTATGTAGTCTTTCCTTAGTCAAATTACAACTCAAAATGAAAGGAGTAAAGCTTGAAAGAACCAGCCTAGGGGAACTCTTTAATCAGCTTTGGACCCCCCCTCCCCCTTCAGAATTTTTTAAAGTGACTCCTGAAGTGAGGGATATGGAAAGACCTGGTACTGGACTATCTCGCATCTCAAACTTCTTGACTTCGGATAATCTCGCATGCCCCGGAAGGATTGGCTCCGTAAGATCTCGCTTAAGGCTGCTCCAGATTTTCCCAACCGGCTTCGCGCCTCCAGTCCAGACCTTCGGAACTTCATTTGTTGACTCCAAAAATTGGTAGATGACTCTAGAATTTATCTAATGGCTCCGAAACTTCCCTAAACCATTCGGACCCTCGCAGACTCTGGATTATACTTCGGATTTTTGTTCATTTTGGACTTTTTCTTAAGTTTTGGACATTTTGATGTCAGGAATTCCTCCAAACTCGTATTTTTCATATCCTAAACCCCTTAAACCCCAATTTTAAGCCAAAATTGATTATTGTAAGTATATTTATATAAGATAATACCCATGATTTTTAAATAGATTCTAAGAAGATAAAGGGGTTTGACTTTATGATGTGATGTAGATCCCTCTTTTCCCATGCAAATCTCAGTAAAACACATATTACCCATAGAAAATAAAGTTTATCCACCAGCCCTCCATCCAAATTTAAAGTCACCCCTTATCCTCCTCATTTAGATACGTGAACCTTCCTCCCCAAGTTCCACTTCTCATTTTCACTTCCAGAAAACTCCTAAGGGTGCTCTCCACTTATTCAAGCTCCAAGTCTCATTTCCTTCAAAGAAAATTTCCAGATTTCTTTTTGTAAGTATTTTATCCTTTTTGAATAATAATTCTCCACATTATTCCTAAGATTTCATTATATTTACACATAAAATTATTCTTAGAATATTCTAAAGATTAAAGAACCTCCCAAGTTTTGGAGCTTGGAAACTTCTTCACATTCCTTCAAATCACCCAACAAGCTAACCAAGGTGAGCTTCATACCCCATATTTTTCAATGTTTTTATTATTTTTGGGGGATAATACAAGTAAAAAATTGTCTAAATCCTTGGATATTTGCATGTATTCATATGCTTGGGGCGTGTGTTGAAATATTAATATTTCAAGATAAATTTTCATGAATGTGGGATTTTGCAAATTTCATGAAGTTGGGCAAATATTTTATCCACAACATAAATAATATTTTATTTATAAAAGGACCTCCCAAACTTTGGGTGTGCCCAACACACTCCTTTCATTATGACTTCATGACTAGAAATAAAGATTACTAGAATAGATCTTGAAAGGTTGGCACTATTTCTAGATGATAACGAAATTTGGAACTGTAGGTTCTATCTGGGTGATCGTTGACCGATTGACAAAATCCGCTCATTTCTTGCCAATAAAAGAGACGTACAAGATGGAAAGGCTGATGTGAATATACCTGAAAGAGGTAGTGAGACTTCACGGAGTCCCCATATCTATTATCTCGGATTGGGATAGTAGATTCACCTCTCATTTTTGACAGTCGCTCCAGAAAGCATTGGGAACCCGAATGGATATGGGCACTTCCTACCACCCCAGACTGATGGTCAAAGCGAGCGACCTATTCAGACTCTAGAAGACATTCTCCGAGCATGTGTGATAGATTTTGGTAGAGCCTGGGATACCCACTTGCCACTAGTTGAATTTTTATATAACAACAACTACCACACAAACATAAGAGTCGCCCCCTTTGAGGCCTTGTATGGCCGGAATTACAGATCGCCCCTATGTTGGGCCGAGATGGGTGACACCCAGATGGAAAGAGGACAATTACCAGATAGCACCCTCATAGGACCTGAGATCATGAGAGAAACAACTGAGAAAATCGTCCAAATCAGGTCACAAATTCAAGCATCCCGGGATAGACAGAAAAGTTATGCAGACAAAAGATGAAATCCGCTGGAATTCCAAGTGGGAGACTGCGTGTTACTAAAAGTATGTCCATGGAAAGGGACAATCCACTTTGGGAAACGAGGAAATTTAAACTCACGATACATTGTACCATTCAAGATTGTTGCCCGAATTGGTCTAGTGGCGTATAAGCTGCAGCTACCTTTTGAACTCAGCAGCGTACACCCCGTGTTTCACATATCGAATTTGAAAATATGCTTATCGGATGAAACCCTTGTAATTCTACTCGAATAGATTCAGGTAAATGAGAATCTCTTGTTCGTGGAAGAACCAGTCGACATCATGGACAAGGAAGTAAAGCTTACTAAGCAAAGCTACATCCTAATTGTAAAAGTTCATTGGAGTGCCAAACGCGGGCCTCAATTCACATGGGAATGTGAAGATCTCATGATACAAAAGTACCCCCACCTATTCGCTAAACCTTGAAGGCTACTCCAAAGCAAAATTTTGAGACGAAATTCTCTCAAGCGGGGGATGATGTGATAACTGGCAAGCTACTAGTCAAGTCAAAGTCAAGTGAAGGTCAAGAAGTCAATTTGATAAACTCAACTAGTGTTTATATGTTAGGTATTACTTTATGTTTACAAATGTATGACTGCAACTCTTAATGTGAAGTATCACTTGATAGTTCAAAGGTTCAAAGATTCTAAATCCTAATCTGGGTAAGAGAAGTAATAGCTTTATAAAACACTATTATGTGCCCTTTGGGGGATGTATGGCACTCAAAATGGGATGTAACTAAGTCTAAAGTCCTTGATCTACGAAGAAAAACATTAATAAAGGCCCCCGGGAAAGTCTCTCTCAATCTTTCCCACTGTATCTCACTCTCTCCCAAATCCCTCAAAGTACGTGAAATCTCTCCCAAATCTCTCCAAGTATGTGAAATCTCTCTCAAATCTCTCCAAGTATGTCGAATCTCTCTCAAATCTCCCTATGTAGTCTTTCCTTAGTCAAATTACAACTCAAAATGAAAGGAGTAAAGCTTGAAAGAACCAGCCTAGGGGAACTCTTTAATCAGCTTCGGACCCCCCCTCCCCCTTCAGAATTTTTTAGAATGACTCCTGAAGTGAGGGCTATGGAAAGACCTGGTACCGGACTATCTCGCATCTCAAACTTCTTGACTTCGGACAATCTCGCATGCCCCGGAAGGATTGGCTCTGTAAGATCTCGCTTAAGGCCGCTCCAGATTTTCCCAACCGGCTTCGCGCCTCCAGTCCAGACCTTCAGAACTTCACCTGTTGACTCTAGAAATTGGTAGATAACTCTAGAATTTATCTAATGGCTCCGAAACTTCCCTAAACCATTCGGACCCTCGCAGACTCTGGATTATACTTCGGATTTTTGTTCATTTCGGACTTTTTCTTAAGTTTTGGACATTTTGATGTCAGGAATTCCTCCAAACTCGTATTTTTCATATCCTAAACCCCTTAAACCCCAATTTTAAGCCAAAATTGATTATTGTAAGTATATTTATATAAGATAATACCCATGATTTTTAAATAGATTCTAAGAAGATAAAGGGGTTTGACTTTATGATGTGATGTAGATCCCTCTTTTCCCATGCAAATCTCAGTAAAACACATATAACCCATAGAAAATAAAGTTTATCCACCAGCCCTCCATCCAAATTTAAAGTCACCCCTTATCCTCCTCATTTAGATACGTGAACCTTCCTCCCCAAGTTCCACTTCTCATTTTCACTTCCAGAAAACTCCTAAGGGTGCTCTCCACTTATTCAAGCTCCAAGTCTCATTTCCTTCAAAGAAAATTTCCAGATTTCTTTTTGTAAGTATTTTATCCTTTTTGAATAATAATTCTCCACATTATTCCTAAGATTTCATTATATTTACACATAAAATTATTCTTAGAATATTCTAAAGATTAAAGAACCTCCCAAGTTTTGGAGCTTGGAAACTTCTTCACATTCCTTCAAATCACCCAGCAAGCTAACCAAGGTGAGCTTCATACCCCATATTTTTCAATGTTTTTTTATTATTTTTGGGGGATAATACAAGTCAAATCTCATCTAAATCCTTGGATATTTGCATGTATCCATATGCTTGGGGTGTGTGTTGAAATATTAATATTTCAAGATAACTTTTCATGAATGTGGGATTTTGCAAATTTCATGAAGTTGGGAACGACTCGTAGAGGATCTTGCCACTGCACGTGCAGAGGTAAGAGAATAGCAGGAGCGACACACCGATTTGGAGGAGCATGTACGGATCACCAAATGCAGGTTAGCTGAGCTCCAGGGCGCGTCTACCTCATCGCCAACACCACCGAAACCGACCCGTCACAGCTAGTGCCTGTTCACCCGCTATAATATCGACTTTCTTCTATGAACTACACTTTGTATCTTCGTGTTAGCTTTTATTTCAATGCGTGTATTGTATTCCTTTTTAGGGAAAAAATTTAATGTACTCAGTAAATTATTATCAATGAAAAGCAGATATATATTTTCTTATGATATGTACCTATTGTGCGCTCTATTGCTACTATTATATGTTGAATTTATACACACACTTTTTAGTATGCACCCAAATCACCGATACTATTCTATAATCAAGAAATCGTATAGCAAAATGCATTGGATACTCATTGTTCTTCTGATCCATGACATAAAGATGTCGAGGAGACCAATCCGAAAGAACAACAACACAACACCACCACCGCTGCCCCCACCGGAGACAAACTCTGCGGCCTTTCAAGCGGCAATTTTGGCAGCCATAACAACAACATTAGCCCACATTCAAAATGGAAATAATGGTGGTAATGGTCAAGGGATGGGTAGCTCCGTCCAAGGGGTGAATCAAGGACCTATAAGGGCCTGCACCTACAAGGATTTTTCCAATGCAAAACCCCGCACTTTCAACAGGATTGGAGGAGTTATAGCCTTGAAATGATGGATCGAGAAGGTTGAATCGGTGTTCAAAATATGTAAATGTCCGAAAGGGAGTAAGGTCAAATTCGTTTCATGCACCTTCATCGATCAAGCATTGTCATGGTTGAACGGTCACATTAAGGCCATGACGCTTCCCGTCGCAAATGCCATGTCATGGGAAGAACTCAAAGAAATGTTAGTCACCAATTACTGTCCCTGAGGGGAGGTACAAAAGCTCGAGCAAGAATTGTGGAACCTTACGGTGTAGAACTCAGACATTGATACATACATCTCAAGGTTTAACGAGTTATCCCTTCTGTGCCCTGGTATGATTACATTCAAAGAAAAGAAAGATGAGCAATTTATCTAGGGGTTGATGCCTCCTAATCAGGGTAACGTAATTTCCTCAAAACTCGAGACCTATGACAGTGCAAAGCACCTGGCCAAGAAACTTTATGATCACAGTGATAAGAAAAGTACCAAAGCAACTGAGGGAGAGAGCAAACAAGAAGGAGGGAGCAAGAAGAACTGGGGAAACAAGTGAAAAGGATGACATAATGCAGTGCCATCCAAGAAACCACAGACAGTAGTGGTCTATTCTGCTACCGCTCCAGCCGCACTAGCCCCAGCCACCCCAACCTCAACCACAACGGCCCCAACAAAGACATACGCGAGGTTAAATCCCAAGTGTGCCAAGTGTAACTATCATCATTATGGGTTATGCAAAGATTTCCAATGCACCAACTGCAATCGAAAAGGACACACTATCCGGTATTGCAAGATGCCCCCGTGACAAAACAAGCAGCTCAATGACAACACCGCCGGAGCCAGCCGTGCATGTTACGGATGCGGGGAAACCGGCCATTTTAAGCGGAATTGCCCCAAGAACAAAAACCAGAATACAGGAAGGTCTTAACCTTGGGTCAAGGTGAGGCGGTGAAAGATCCAACAATGGTGATTGGTACGTTTCCCCTCAACAACTCTTACGCGTGCATTTTATTTGATAGTGGTGCTGAACGAAGCTTCGTAAGTCACAAATTCGAACACCTACTCAATAAAAATCCTCAAAAATTGAATGAAAATTACATGGTCGAGATGGCCAACAGTAAAACTGAATCAACCAATGATGTCTGCGTAGGATACATACTAACGTTAAATAATCACTCCTTCTCAATCAGTTTGATGTCTGTTAGTATTAGGAGCTTTAATGTCATTGTTGGCATGGATTGGTTAAGCCCCCACCATGCTGAGATTATGTGTCACGAGAAGGCCGTTCGTCTTCACCTACCCAACAATGAAACTCTAACAGTTTATGGAGATAAACCTGATTCAAACCTCCGACTCATTTCCTGCATCCAAGAATAAAAGTGCTTGCATAAAAAGAATCACACTTTCCTTGCCCATGTTGTGGATAAAACGAAGGAGGAGAAAAGCATCAACGATATTACTGAAGTATGTGACTTTCCTGATGTATTTCCTGAGGATTTGCCTGGAATACCTCCCGAGTGCCAGGTCGAGTTCCGAATCGATCTTGTACCTGGAGCCACCCCAATCGCCAAAATCACCTTACAGATTAGCTCCTATCGAGATGCAAGAGTTATCTATCCAACTAGGTGAAGTTCTCGAAAAAGCATTCATCAGGCCGAGTTTATCACCTTGGGGAGCTCAGGTTCTGTTTTCAAGAAGAAGGATGGCTCTTTTAGAATGTGCATAGATTATCGAGAGTTAAACAAGCTCACCATCAAGAATCAATACCCACTTCCCCGAATCGATGTTCTATTCGATCAACTCCAAGGATCAAGTTACTTTTTTAAGATAGATCTGAGGTCCGGATACCATGAACTAAGAGTACGAGAGGAGGATATCCCAAAGAATGCTATTCAAACCCGTTATGGACACTTCGAGTTCGTATTCATGCCCTTCGGCCTCACAAATGCACCCACAACCTTTATGGATCTAATGAACAGAGTCTATCCTGATAACTTCGTGATTGTTTTCATCGATGATATACTCATTTACTCTAAGAGCAGCGAAGAACACAACTAGCACTTACGACAAATTCTGGAACCATTGAGAGCAGAAAAGCTTTACGCGAAATTCTCAAAATGAAAACTCTGGATTCGTAGAATGGAATTTTTGGGTCATGTAGTCGGTGAAGAGGGAATACATGTGGACCCTATCAAGATCAAAGCTATCGAGGGCTGGAAAACCCCAAGAACCCCAACCGAAATCCAAAAATTTCTATGCCTTGCTGGTTATTACCCAAGGTTCATCCAAAATTTTTCCAAAATCGCCAAGCCTCTCACCGCTTTCACTTTGATGGGTGCACCTTTCCATTGGAATGACAAACAAGAAGCTTCCTTCCAAACTTGGAAACAAGCACTCTGCAGTGCTCCAGTACTGTCCTTCCCAGAAGGAACAGAGGACTTCGTGGTATACTGCGATGCTTCTAAACAAGGTTTGGGTGTGTGCTTATGCAGCGAGGAAATATGATAGCGTACGCATGAAGGCAACTAAAGACCCATGAAGTAAACTACACCACCGATGACCTCGAGCTGGGAGCTGTGGTCTTTGCTTTAAAGATTTGGAGGCGCTACCTATATGGTACAAAGTGCACCATTTTCACATATCACAAGAGCATCCAACATATCCTGAATCGAAAGGAATTGAAAATGAGGCAACGAAGATGGGTCGAATTGCTAAACGACTACGAGTGAGAAATCAAGTACCACCCAGGAAAAGCAAATGTGGTAACCAATGCCTTAAGTCGAAAAGAGTACTCGGGTCGCCGAGTAAAGACACTGACAATGACCGTCCATTCCCATTTATCTTCACGAATCAAAGAGAGCCCAGTAGGAAGCCTTGAAGCCGGAAAACGTCACTATTGCGGTGTTGCACGGAATGGAAAAGAATATGTCGGTTATAGAAGACGGAGCCTATTATATTATGGACCGAATCTGGACACCGAGGTTCGGTGGATTTCGGGACGTGATAATGAATGAGGCTCACAAAAGGAGGTACTCTATCCATCCGATTTCCGACAAGATGTACTTGGATATCAAACAACATTATTGGTGGACGAATATGAAAGCGAAGATTGCTACTTATGTTAGCAAGTGTCTCACTTGTGCCAAAGTTAAAGTAGAGTATCAGAAGCCCTCGGGCCTACTACAGCAACCCGAAATACTCGAGTGGAAATGGGAGGGGATAACAATGGATTTTATAACTAAATTACCCAAGACGGCAGACGGTCTGGATGCTATCTGGGTGATCGTTGACCGATTGACAAAATCCGCTCATTTCTTGCCAATAAAAGAGACGTACAAGATGGAAAGGCTGATGTGAATATACCTGAAAGAGGTAGTGAGACTTCACGGAGTCCCCATATCTATTATCTCGGATTGGGATAGTAGATTCACCTCTCATTTTTGACAGTCGCTCCAGAAAGCATTGGGAACCCGAATGGATATGGGCACTTCCTACCACCCCAGACTGATGGTCAAAGCGAGCGACCTATTCAGACTCTAGAAGACATTCTCCGAGCATGTGTGATAGATTTAGGTAGAGCCTGGGATACCCACTTGCCACTAGTTGAATTTTTATATAACAACAACTACCACACAAACATAAGAGTCGCCCCCTTTGAGGCCTTGTATGGCCGGAATTACAGATCGCCCCTATGTTGGGCCGAGATGGGTGACACCCAGATGGAAAGAGGACAATTACCAGATAGCACCCTCATAGGACCTGAGATCATGAGAGAAACAACTGAGAAAATCGTCCAAATCAGGTCACAAATTCAAGCATCCCGGGATAGACAGAAAAGTTATGCAGACAAAAGATGAAATCCGCTGGAATTCCAAGTGGGAGACTGCGTGTTACTAAAAGTATGTCCATGGAAAGGGACAATCCACTTTGGGAAACGAGGAAATTTAAACTCACGATACATTGTACCATTCAAGATTGTTGCCCGAATTGGTCTAGTGGCGTATAAGCTGCAGCTACCTTTCGAACTCAGCAGCGTACACCCCGTGTTTCACATATCGAATTTGAAAATATGCTTATCGGATGAAACCCTTGTAATTCTACTCGAATAGATTCAGGTAAATGAGAATCTCTTGTTCGTGGAAGAACCAGTCGACATCATGGACAAGGAAGTAAAGCTTACTAAGCAAAGCTACATCCTAATTGTAAAAGTTCATTGGAGTGCCAAACGCGGGCCTCAATTCACATGGGAATGTGAAGATCTCATGATACAAAAGTACCCCCACCTATTCGCTAAACCTTGAAGGCTACTCCAAAGCAAAATTTTGAGACGAAATTCTCTCAAGCGGGGGATGATGTGATAACTGGCAAGCTACTAGTCAAGTCAAAGTCAAGTGAAGGTCAAGAAGTCAATTTGATAAACTCAACTAGTGTTTATATGTTAGGTATTACTTTATGTTTACTAATGTATGACTGCAACTCTTAATGTGAAGTATCACTTGATAGTTCAAAGGTTCAAAGATTCTAAATCCTAATCTGGGTAAGAGAAGTAATAGCTTTATAAAACACTATTATGTGCCCTTCGGGGGATGTATGGCATTCAAAATGGGATGTAAATAAGTCTAAAGTCCTTGCTCTATGAAGAAAAACATTAATAAAGGCCCCCGGGAAAGTCTCTCTCAATCTCTCCCATTGCAACTCACTCTTTCCCAAATCTCTCCAAGTATGTGAAATCTCTCCTAAATCTCTCCAAGTATGTGAAATCTCTCTCAAATCTCTCCAAGTATGTCGAATCTCTCTTAAATCTCCCTATGTAGTCTTTCCTTAGTCAAATTACAACTCAAAATGAAAGGAGTAAAGCTTGAAAGAACCAGCCTAGGGGAACTCTTTAATCAGCTTTGGACCCCCCCTCCCCCTTCAGAATTTTTTAAAGTGACTCCTGAAGTGAGGGATATGGAAAGACCTGGTACTGGACTATCTCGCATCTCAAACTTCTTGACTTCGGATAATCTCGCATGCCCCGGAAGGATTGGCTCCGTAAGATCTCGCTTAAGGCTGCTCCAGATTTTCCCAACCGGCTTCGCGCCTCCAGTCCAGACCTTCGGAACTTCATTTGTTGACTCCAAAAATTGGTAGATGACTCTAGAATTTATCTAATGGCTCCGAAACTTCCCTAAACCATTCGGACCCTCGCAGACTCTGGATTATACTTCGGATTTTTGTTCATTTCGGACTTTTTCTTAAGTTTTGGACATTTTGATGTCAGGAATTCCTCCAAACTCGTATTTTTCATATCCTAAACCCCTTAAACCCCAATTTTAAGCCAAAATTGATTATTGTAAGTATATTTATTTAAGATAATACCCAATATTTTTAAATAGATTCTAAGAAGATAAAGGGGTTTGACTTTATGATGTGATGTAGATCCCTCTTTTCCCATGCAAATCTCAGTAAAACACATATTACCCATAGAAAATAAAGTTTATCCACCAGCCCTCCATCCAAATTTAAAGTCACCCCTTATCCTCCTCATTTAGATACGTGAACCTTCCTCCCCAAGTTCCACTTCTCATTTTCACTTCCAGAAAACTCCTAAGGGTGCTCTCCACTTATTCAAGCTCCAAGTCTCATTTCCTTCAAAGAAAATTTCCAGATTTCTTTTTGTAAGTATTTTATCCTTTTTGAATAATAATTCTCCACATTATTCCTAAGATTTCATCATATTTACACATAAAATTATTCTTAGAATATTCTAAAGATTAAAGAACCTCCCAAGTTTTGGAGCTTGGAAACTTCTTCACATTCCTTCAAATCACCCAGCAAGCTAACCAAGGTGAGCTTCATACCCCATATTTTTCAATGTTTTTATTATTTTTGGGGGATAATACAAGTCAAATATTGTCTAAATCCTTGGATATTTGCATGTATTCATATGCTTGGGGTGTGTGTTGAAATATTAATATTTCAAGATAAATTTTCATGAATGTGGGATTTTGCAAATTTCATGAAGTTGGGCAAATATTTTATCCACAACATAAATAATATTTTTTTTATAAAAGGACCTCCCAAACTTTGGGTGTGCCCGACACACTCCTTTCATTATGATTTCATGACTAGAAATAAAGATTACTAGAATAGATCTTGAAAGGTTGGCACTATTTCTAGATGATAACGAAATTTGGAACTGTAGGTTCTATTAGTGATTGTTTTACTGTTAGTGATTATTTATAAATGTTTGAGATTAATAATTTCAGTAAGATAACATACAAATAGAGCCCTTATGACAGAAAATTTGCATGTCATAAGACTGCTGTCGTAAACTCACACAAGTCAAAGTGATATACAAACCATAACTTGACACTTTCCGGCAAATTGGGTCTCACTTAGTATTTTATAAAGGGAAGATCCGTTTTCCGACCTCGCTAATATTGGGTCGATTTAATAAATATTCTAAATGGGTTATTTTAACAAATGAAACGAAACTAAACAAAATATCTAGTCAACGATTACATCTATTATTATTTATTTAGTAATTAATGATTTTCACGATTTGCTTAAAGATCGGTTAGTATTCTTGTCAGACAAATCTTCACAGTACATATATTTATACAATAATGTATGCTTTAAGTCCTGTAAGAGTTATAACTAGAGTCCCCTGGATGGAGAGCGAGAATTTGTGTATAGATCTATATGAGGCTGACACCCCGCACCTTCGCTATTCGCTATAGCTAGACCGGCCAGTCTAGGGTGACAAATGTATTAAACAAATATGATGCTTGAAGAACGTCATAACAGACACTCCTTCATATCAGTATGGCTATAACCACTCACTAGAATACATCAAAAATATGTTAATACCGATTTCACCTCCGGGTTAAAATCAAATATGTTTTGATTACCGCAATGAGACTTTTCAACACAAGTGTTATGTTTTGGTTAAAGCTACTATTTTTATACATAAGAAAATATAAGATTTTCTGGGAGAAACGATTTATACGATTTTAAAACAAAGAATCTAAAGCACACATGCAACTATACTCGGTTTGAAACAGGAACCACAACTATTTTGATAAGAAAATATTGGATTTTCTTGTTTTCTATACTATCAACGAAGTTTTATACGCAAATGCTTATGAACTCACCAACATATTTTATGTTGACTATTTTCAAACGACTCGTATTCTCATCAAATCAATAAGCAGGTTATGGATCGCGGACTCAAGATTATTTTGCTGTATTTTGGAATTTGCTTACTGATGTCTCTTTTATGTAAACTTTGAGAACATAAACATGATGTAAAACAATGTAAGCTTGTTATATTGATGTATGATGTTTGGGTTTGCTATGTTTCATTTATATACAATTGTTATGATAGTTGACATTGATGTCACCCGCCTCCGGACGTTTCCGCCGTTCTGGTCCGAGGTTGTGACACCTTGCCCGACATCGGACCTAACTTCGTAAACATATAATCTACATTGGGCAAGCCCCGACATCGGACCTAACTCCGGTATATGATAACATACATAAAAGGGCAAGCATTGGCGCCTTCGACCTGTTCCTACTGGAGGAAGACTCACCTCGTATGCTGATTGTGAATTCTCGTGTGAGGAATCCCCGACTGCCGCTCCAACGACTCGCCGGATATCATTATCACAATAATAACTAAGTCAAAAACTAAGAATCCTGCTTTGGATAAAATGACCATTTTACCGCTGGATAAAGTCAGTATTCTGGTTAAACTCAACATTTTGGGTGGACCCAACCCGCCTGTAACATCCATAAAAATCATGCCAAATTTGAGCTTTTTAAAACATTTAAAAATCATTAAGTTATTACAATTCATTTCCAAAATAGTATCATATTAGATTTCCCTAGAAACATAAACACAAATATAAGGAGCTGTACGATCACGCCTATGTCTTCCCGCGATCATCTGATGTACCTGAAACAAAACTGAAACTGTAAGCCCAAAGCTTAGCGAGTTCCCCTAAAATACCAAAACCATACATATATAACCATATCATATAAACATGTAAGCAAACAACATGCATAATGAGCCTTTAGCCTGACTAGATTGCTTCGTAGGCCTTCAGCCTATCTGGATTGCTCTCCAAGCCTTCGGCACGTCTGGACCGCCTCGCATGGCCTACAACCTATTCGAACCGCTCGCTGGGCCTTCAGCCTAACTGAACCCCTTTGCAGGACCTTCAGTCTATCCGGACCGCCTTGGGTATGTTGGCCTTCAGCACAAAGCAGGACCACCTCAATCCAACCCCAATCAACAAAACATGTGCACATACATATCATACATATAATACATATCATACGCTAGCATATATAACATTCAAACCGAACTACCTGATCACTAATCACAACAACATCCTATTACCAGGACACAAACCTAACCAGTCACTAACATAACATATCACCATCCTAACTACCAGGATGTAAGTCAATAAACATATCATGCAATAAACCTGGATCCAAATCCGATAAGGGCAGGATTTGGTGCCTTAGATCTTGTTGATATAGTGAGGATAAGTCACCTTGCAAGTAGTGGTGAAGGTACTGAAAACCTATGATCACTGTCTCACCGGAATCCCGAACTATCACATAATAAACACCAAGTTAATACATGAGATATTAGTCTTGACTAAGGGTACACTCAATCAATCATGCCCATTCTCTTTATTGGGCCAAGGCTCAATGCAAAAACCATTATCTTGAAAGTCCACAAGCAAGTCCCATTATTGGCCCAATTTACCCCATTAGGCCCAACTCCATACTTGGGCCTTATTCTAAGATCCATATTTAAAATTGGACCAAACACCCTTATTCAAAAAACCCATTAAGGCCTAGGTCCAACTAGTCCAAAGGTGGCCCAATCCTGAAACCCATTTTGATAAAAGCCAACAGAGGATGTATGCGGGGCGTACTCCTCTGGTATGCTAGGCATACTCTTCCTGACGTTGACCACCATCGGGGTGGTTGACTCAGTATGCTGGGCGTACCGGATTTATGTGGGGTGTATGTGGGATTTTGCTGAAACCCTAATAAGTGCTTAGTGGCTTAAGCCCTTATGCCCAAACTTTAGATCCAGTGACCAAATGTGCATAGGACTCGTAAAGTCACAAATTTAACACTTTGGGTATCCATAAAGCTCTTAATACTTGGTCTTAATCCATTAAGACCTTCCTACTCCATGCATGGGACATCTTAAGCCATTAGGACCTCATTTTTATCACTTAAAACCTCTCCAAGAGTCTAGAAGCACAGTTTATTTCGTCCAAATCACATCATGCACCAACTTGGTACTTTTGGGACAAGAAAGGGTTTCTTAAACCTAAAATGTCACGATCTGTAACATACATGCATAAAGTTTGAAGGTTTTGACCTTCTGGAGCTTCTAGGGCACCAAACAACTTCAGATCTAAAAGCTTGATCTTCTTCTCCAACTCTTTGATGTAACACCTTCTTCTCAAAACACTCAAAAGACACTCTATAAGCTCACACACTTAAGGAAATGGCTAGGGTGTGGGGGAAAACGGTTCTAAACAGTGGAGGCTGAGGTAAGGAAGGGTTATAAGCTAAGAAGGTTGCTTATATAGCCCCCAAAGCCTAAATATTAGGATTTCATCCTGACTTAGGTACACCCATCGTACTCAAGTGTACACCCAGCGTACTAAGGCGGACCTTAGTATCAGCTCATGACCTAAGGTTGCAACCTTGGCCCTTGTACTAATCTTGGCTTTACACTTCCAACCCCAAAGACTACAAATGACCAAATAATGATAGTAGAAAGGGTTCAAAAATACTTGCAAAATCTCAGGATGTTACAATTCTCCCCCACTTGACCTAGACTTCATCCTCGAAGCCTACTGTGGTAAATAGATCCGGGTAATGCTCCCGTATCTTAGACTCGGGCTCCCGCATCCACAAGGATCCCCTCCGATGCTCCCACTATACCTTTCACAAAGGTATCTCCTTGTTCTGTAGAACCTTCATCTTCCTCTCCAGTATGGCCACATGCCTCTCTACGTAATTCAGGCGCTCATCGACCTGAATATTATCCAACAATACTACTACCTCCTGATCCATAATGCACTTTTGCAATTGAGAAATGTGAAAAGTGTTGTGGATCCTGATGGGTTTTGAGCATTCTAACACCCCTAAGTATTCATGCAACCCTAGAAAACCTTGGATCTATGTTTGTCTAAAACACATGCAAAATATGATTTCCAAGGTTCATAATCCTATCTAGCATACATGGGGAACTTTTAATCTAAAAGATGGTTAGAATTACATGTTGGATTAGTGTATAAGTCCATAACTATTTTGGTATGTACTTGACCCGATGGTGCATGGTCCTTTTGGGTTGCCTTCACCAATGCAACTTGATTGGAGAAATAAATAAAGAGAGAGAGAGGTTATTATGATTTATTAATATGTTATAAGAATAATATATTAAAGGAGAAATCATATTTGCTTAATTAATATTGGTTAATAATTAATTAGGAATTAATTTTGTGATCAAGTGTAATTAATTAAACTAGAGGGGCTGAATTGTAATTATGTGATAGTTACAAAATATGGTAATGGTTATCCTAAATATGGGTTGAACGAATTCAAGGAGATAAGGATCCTTGAAATCGTCCAAAGGATAAAGGATAAGGGTTTTCAAGGCTTATCTTATGGTTGCTTTGTGGATAAGCAACTAGATAAGGATAATGACTGAAACCCTATCTCTATACCTATATAAAGACCCTAAGGCCTTAGAATTCGTGTACTTGTTCCCAAGAAGTCCTAAGGACGAATTCCTACCTCTCTCCTCTCTCTTTATACCTTCTCCATTTGCTCTTGGTGTTTGTAAGCCATTAGAGGAGTGACACTTGTGACTCTAAGCATTCCAAAGTCAATTCAAGGTGGAATTGGGATTGTTATTGCTACATAACAATCAAGGTATGTTCTTAAACCCATTCATATGGTAATATCGATTTCATATACTAGAATTAGGGTTTATAGTCTTGGATTCAAAGCATGTACAATAGAGAAACCTAGATCCAAGCATTAGGGTTTGTATGAGCACATAGGATGTCTTATGACCAAAACCCATCAGTGGTATCAGAGCCATTGGTTTGGTTTCAATTGTATGAACTTGATATATTAGGGTTTATTGCCAATAAACCCTAAGAGGCTAGGGTTTTTTGAGATTAGGGTTTGCAAACCCTAATTTGCAAGAGTTTGAATAAGATCTTCAAATCCTTTCCTTAAACCCTTAAATTTCGAAATCTAGGGTTTGTTATAATCCCTTGTTTTTCGAAATTTGCCTCCTCCCCAAGATAAGATCCTAATTTTTAGGGATTTGGATTATCCTATATCTTGTAATTATCCTCTAATTGTTATATATGGTAATTCAAGATCTTGCATTATCCATCCATATTTTCAAAATCTATATAGATATTTAAGGGATTAGGATAACTTAAATGTATGAATGGTAATTATCCTCATTATTTAGATAATCCCTTATGATTTAATAATTAAATTAATAGTCTAATTTAAGATAATTATTAAATCAAGAGTTTTAATATTTAAAATTTTAAATTTAAATGTCATAAATTCGAAATTTTAAGATAGATTAAAACTAAATTGTTTTGAAATGTTTCAAAACTTGCCCTCAAGTTTTGGAATTTAAAAGTTGATTAAAAGTTGATTAGGAATGTTAAATTCTAAAACCCTAGTTTTGAAAAGTTCAAATACACCCTTATGGTTTTATTAATTAATTAAGGGGTATAATTAAAAGATATTTAATAAATCCATAAAAGTTTAGGTTAACCATTTAATTGAATTAAAAGTGTAATTGTTAAAGTTAACCACATAGTATTTTAAAAGTATGAAATGCACCCTATACTATATATATAACATTAAAAGTCTAACATTATATATATGTATGAGTAAAAGTCAGTCTTACCGTTAGTAGGCCTCATTCACGAAGCTGGTCTATAAGGGGTGTTTAAGGAAATTGCCTATAAAATGGCGATTGAATGGGTATCCACTCTTACCCACCGCACTCTTGACTAGTGGAGGGTCGTTAGCCGAACGGGTAGGATAGGACGAAACCTTCCATTATAAGTATAATGAAATACAAAGTAACTAAATGTTTTTCTAATTCCCAATCTTAGTTACTTAGGCAAAAGTGAATTGATGCAATTCCATGAAATTACACTTTGTGCCCTTGCGAAGATGTTAGTGGAGCGTGTGTGGTTTACCGGCACACTAAATGGTTCTAAGCAAAGGTTGCAAAGGGCGACTCAATGTTTGTCATAGTTCGGTGGAGCGTGTGTGGTTTACCGGCACATCGAATGGGTGATTGTAACATGTGAGGGCACCATGTAAATTTGCATGGTTATTCACACCCGCTTTGTGATCCTCGGCATCCCAGTCACAAACTAGAGGGGCATATCGAGATTTAAACATGCCATTGAAATGTTCAATGAATCTCAAAGGATCTAGGAGTTTTCATAGATTTAAAACTTCAATTTCTTTTTCGTTTTTCATGGTGGAAATTAGTGAATCGTCATTCACTTACCTTCAAATATTCTGCAACTAGATTACGACATCCCTTTTCTAGGTTGTAGCGTATTGTGTTGGGTCCTAGCCTTAGTATCTCATTTGGGTGATTTACTAAGGACTCAATCGATCAACTAACTTGAATTTGTTTTCTCCAGTTTTGTAGATGTCAAAGTTCGACAATCATGGTCTTCCCAAATCCGGTGGAACAAGCATTCCACATGAAGATGATATTCCACGATTCGATCGAGGAACAAGAAATCATGGTTCACTTCCTCTTCCTCCTCCAATTGTTCTCCCTAACCCACAAGATCAAAGAATTGAAAGGTTCAATATCACTAAGGCCCTATTGGAAATGAAACATGAAGATGGTAAATCCGTGTGCGCCCACATTCTAGGAATGAAATCACACATCGATAGGTTGATTATGTTGGGTGTGTCATTCCCGAATGAGTTGGCTGTAAATTGGGTTTTGCAGTCACTTCCTGAATCATATAATGAGTTCAAAAGAAAGTATTATATGATGGATCATGATGACAACCTCATTGACCTAACCTACATGCTCATTGCTGCTGAATCATAAATGATTTGGCGAAGCAATGGAGCGTATTTGTTGGGAGAGTCAACCGACCATGATTCTGAGGACGTTCTAGGAGAACCGACCTGCGTTTGCTGCCAAGAGAAAGGGCGTTAGATAGAAGTCTGCCCCAAGAGCCTGAAAATTCCAAAGATGGGGGAGTCAAAGAGTATGACTGCGCTTCAGGTAAAATACACTATCTAACTCCGCCAAGTTCCTATTCATTGATTCTTAATACTTGATGTGATAAGATTGCATTTGAATGTTTTGCAGGATCGGTGAAAAGAAAAGGAAGCTTGATAAGAGAGCAAGATGAATCTAATCACAAGAGATGGATCTCGATCGCATGGACTTGAAGATTGGATTTTGAGCTTAGATAGTTATGATAGAGTTGTTAGAAGTTTTCCTTTTACGTAGTTTTCAATAGATTTTGCATTGTAAGGACAAATGTTTTTCCGCTGCTTTTATAAATAAGATAAATTTTGTTTGACTTATATATTTATTTGTTTACTTCCTTGCAATGAAATCGTTATGAAAATTGATGTTTGCATATTTCTACAACGAATGGATATGATTCTTAGTTATGTTATTTATGGAAATGTCGAGAATTTACCAAATAGGGAGAGTTTCTCATCGCCCAAAGTTTCAATTGGACTGAAATTTGGAATCATGCAACTTGGTTGCATGGTGAATGAGAAATTTCATATTTGGAAATTAGACAAATTCGTTGACAAAGTGTCAAGTGAAGGACTAGGAGATTGAGTACACAAAGTTGTGTGCTGATCAAGTTCACCATAAGAGTAACAAAGATATTTGTCATGATTTTCTAAAGGTTTAGTAAATATGATTACACTTACAAGATTAAGTGTAATTCTGAATTGATTAAAGGGTTTAGATCAATAGTAGAACGAACAAGAAGAATTACGTAGGCAGAAAGATAAAAGTTTCTCCATTCTAAGAAGAAGGGAGAGTAACTTTTATGCTTTATGATAGGTCTTTATGATTAAGAACCATATCTCAATTGATCCTCTAAATAAGTCTTAGTACAATTGTATGTTTAAGAAGAGGAATCAAGAATTGAAGAAATGGTTAAATCAAAAGTCAATCATAATTCGTTCCAATAACAAGTCTTAAAGTTAAGATTGTGACAATGAGTGAAAAGTATTAAAGGTTTATAACATTCATCAAATGTGGAAATTTGTGATGTCTTGAATAAGACAAAGACTGACTAGGACCAATTTATGAAGTGTTTTTGATAAAAACTACACTAACTCTTGAATATTTGTTTGTCAAGAAATGGTTATTGACAAATGAATCTTATATGTCAAGGAGTCAGTGGGAGCCTTAATGGTCTTGAAAGGTTTCAAGAACAAATCAAATAAACCTTATCGATCATCACTAGCACACGAGTTGAGGTTTACAACCTATCGTGTTGACAATATTTTGATTCTGTGCTGTTCCAATTGAGTTAATTATGCATGTGATTCCTATGAGTTCTCATTTTGAACGCATAAAAGGCAAGGCACCTTAATCAATGAAAGGTACATTGATAGGAAAAGGTGAGATGCTTAACTACTTGGAAGACGTGGTGGGCAGCTGTGCTACCATAAGGCAAGAAATCAAGATTAAGAAAGTTCGGTCCATATGAGTTTGAATTTGTCATAAACTTTATTATTTAACAAATTAACATGGATAGGAACATATACACCATTGAAATCTAAGTGTCATAAGATTTCCTCCTTCATGAAAATGATTGTGAGGAAATGCTTTCACTAAGAAAGATTTTAAGAAGATAGTGATTGTAAAGTTGCATTCTCGAATTCAATTATGGTTACAGTTTCCCTTTCCATGATTTGAATTGTGAGGTTTCGCAATTAGTCTTAATAGTTTAGACACACATATGAACTATCTAAAACAAAGGTGTATAAGCTTAAGAGGCCTTGATAAAATATTATCAAAGCATTAAGTACTAGAAACATGGACTTAAGAAATTTAATAGGTATTGTTTTCTGAAAGTTAAGATGTTTGTGAATACATGTCGAAGCTAGTGGGAGCATAAGTGTTATGTTTTATAGTAATCATCATGATAGTGGGAGCATAAAAGTTATGATTGTATGATTATTATGGAAATTATTGCAAGTCGGCAATATTAATTATAGAAAAACAAGAGTTATACCTTGCAAAGTCGTAAGGGTTGTAAAGTTGTTTTGCTATAATTAAGGGAGATAATATTATGCTTCATTTCAAATATAAAGGCTTAGGTTGAGAAATGTTAATAAATTTAGTCAAAGGTACATAATGTGTTCTTAAAATTTCGATTATGATTACGAAATTCCTTTTTACAATTCGAATTTTGAGAACATAGCAAATAAAACATTGTGCATCGTGTCCCATACGCTTCGGGTATAGGATCGATTGCAAATGCTTTAATGTTTGACCATTCTAAAATTTTTCCAAATGTCTAGCGCATTTAGAGGGAAAAGGGACTAGAATTGGTTTTGACTAAAATGATTAAACAACTATCAAAGGACAATCCAAAGTTCGACGAGGATTGGTCGCTTGTGAGTAGTTGGAAGTATAGTATTGGAAAATATGGAAATGTTTCCATATTGGATGGACCATATCGACATCATTACGAATAGATAAGATTCTATTAAGAATGAGTTGTAATATGGAAAATATGGAAGCGTGTGCATATTGGGAATTGAATATTGAAATCTATGTCTAGATTAGAAACTTTTATGCAAAAGGATGTTCAAAGGAATGTACTTTGAGTGAGACATCATATCTAAGGAATTGTCTTGTAACAATCTCCGATAGAAGATTTTGTAATATTATTGGCAATAGTCTTTGTGAATTTGGTGCAGTGACATTACGAAAGAATCATTGCATAGAATGTTAGAATCTAGCATATTCTATAAGTAGCAAGAATATTGATATTCTTTCACTTATGAAAAAGGATTCGGAGTTGTGAAATGAGAATGATTGGAAATGTGTTCAATGTGATCTATTTCACAAAGTAAGAACCATAGGTGAATATTGTGTGCATGCTAGGAGCATGGGATAAGTGTTGTAATTCAAGTAAGAAGCTGATTACCCGAAACGACAAATAATGAGTAATCGATATGGTGATAAATAAAAGGAGTTTTATTTATACTCAAAGGGTTGAGGCCATATGGGATTAGTATTATTCTTGTGTTTCACTTTGCATGTTTTGACTTCCAGAATAATTGAGTTTATTAAGAATAATCGAATTATTCAAACGGGCCACAGTCGTTCATATGTTGGAAGTAGATATGAATGAAGACTGTCGTGAATTGGTGTGTGGATTGTCTAAAAGAGTATTAGACATAAGCAAATGTTTGCTGCAACATTCATGAGTGCTTATGAATATGAATTTGAGCATTAGATTAAACCCACGTTCACTTGGATCACTCCATGAATTGTATCACGAGTGATTGGTGAGACGATAACATCTTATATTCTTGAAACCGAGATGTGTGAGTTGTATCTTGCTAATCGGTTGCACATTGATAATATGTAAACGCACTAGTAACTTGGTGTTATAAAACATATTGTTGTATGTAATTCGGTGAATAAGTGCAAGCAATCATTGTATCAAAGTTTATCCGTTCCTTTTATCCAAAGAAGGATAAAAGCGATATCTTTGGGCCCCTCGATGGTTTAGTGATGAAAAACGTAAATGCTTGGCCGGGCTAGGGCTAATTTGATTTGTTCAATTAGTTTGTCGTCATAAATCGGAAATCGAGAAGTAGTAAAAAGAGAATGATTTGAAATCATATCTCATACGATATCTAGAATGGAGGAATATATGATCCCTTATCTAAAGACACACGTATCTGATAGGATTAGAGTTGACAGCGACTTTGGAAAGCTACGATTGCAGATCAGGATCTGAAGTCATACGCGGAAGAGTTATTAGACTTATCCAAGTGGGAGACTGTTGGATTAGTGTCTAAGTCCATAACTATTTTGGTATGTACTTGACCCGATGGTGCATGGTCCTTTTGGGTTGCCTTCACCAAAGCAACTTGATTGGAGAAATAAATAATGAGAGAGAGAGAGAGGTTATTATGATTTATTAATATGTTATAAGAATAATATATTAAAGGAGAAATCATATTTGCTTAATTAATATTGGTCAATAATTAATTAGGAATTAATTTTGTGATCAAGTGTAATTAATTAAACTAGAGGGGCTGAATTGTAATTATGTGATAGTTACAAAATTTGGTAATGGTTATCCTAAATATGGGTTGAACGAATTCAAGGAGATAAGGATCCTTGAAATCGTCCAAAGGATAAAGGATAAGGGTTTTCAAGGCTTATCTTATGGTTGCTTTGTGGATAAGCAACTAGATAAGGATAATGACTGAAACCCTATCTCTACACCTATATAGAGACCCTATGGCCTTAGAATTCGTGTACT
Organism: Lactuca saligna; assembly: GCF_052625555.1. Taxonomy (NCBI): domain Eukaryota; kingdom Viridiplantae; phylum Streptophyta; class Magnoliopsida; order Asterales; family Asteraceae; genus Lactuca; species Lactuca saligna. The sequence goes on along the minus strand of NC_136421.1, from coordinate 260,523,865 downwards.
TGTTCCTAAGAAGTCCTAAGGACGAATTCCTACCTCTCTCCTCTCTCTTTATACCTTCTCCATTTGCTCTTGGTGTTTGTAAGCCATTAGAGGAGTGACACTTGTGACTCTAAGCATTCCAAAGTCAATTCAAGGTGGAATTGGGATTGTTATTGCTACATAACAATCAAGGTATGTTCTTAAACCCATTCATATGTTAATATCGATTTCATATACTAGAATTAGGGTTTATAGTCTTGGATTCAAAGCATGTACAATAGAGAAACCTAGATCCAAGCATTAGGGTTTGTATGAGCACATAGGATGTCTTATGACCAAAACCCATCATTACATACATTGTAGTTGATTTGATTCCTTGAAAACCTTGAGAGCCTAGCACCCCAAGTGTGATGCCTCAAATGCTTCACACAACACCAAATGATTTGGAATAACTTTAGAGTAGGTATAAAACTTGTAAAAATTGACTTGCCATCTTTTGTTCTTAGTGTAGCCAATTTTAGTGAGTATCTTGTTCCTTATATAGTGTGTCACATCTAGGGTTATACCATGTAAACCCTAATGTGAGATGACTCTTCATTTCCATGACCCATGGGTTTGTAACTCCCATGGAGCATCCATGGATCATCCTATGGGTTTAACCTAACTTCATAATCCATGGATCCTTTTAGCCCACTATACAAGTTATGGATGATTTATATAATCAACCCATATATTTAATTAGTAATATTTTGATCACTTAATTAATTCCAAATTAACTCTTGATCAATACTAATTAAAGAATACTATTAATATATTAAAACTTATAATATATCAATAAACCATGAGTGTTATTTCTCTCATTTAGTCTATCCAAATGCATGATGCCATGCAACCCAAATGGACCATTCCGGGTCGGGTCAAGTACATACCAAATATAGTTATGGACTTAGACACCTTATCCAATAGTCTCCCACTTGGATAAGTCTAATTAATATATCTGTAAGTATGACTTCAAGAACTGATCAACAATCGTAGCTCTTTCAATGTCTCTCGGAACTGAGAAGATGATGATGCGTCATTTAAGATAAGTGATCATATAATCCTCTATTTTAGATATTAGCTGGATAAATACATGGAAGAATGTCTTACTTGTAGTCCAACAGTTTGTTTCCCGATTTCTGATTTGTTTGACATAGAACTAAATTGAACACATCAATTCGGTTTTGACCAGGCCCGGTACATAGGTCAAAATGAAATCATCGAGGGGCCCATATATCGCTTCAAATCCAAGAAGGAACAGATAAACTTTGACTCATATGCTTATTCTACTAATTGTTGAATCACACACAGAAGTATGTTTTATAACATCGAGTTATCAATGCAGTTTCGTACGATCAATGCATAACCAACGCATAGGAAACAAGTCATATCTCTAGGTTTTAAGATTTATATGATAGTACCATCTCACGATCACTCGAGATAAATTCCATGAAGTGATACCAGTGAGTGTGGGTTGATTACAATGCTCAAAACTTATGAGTACTCCTAAGTGTTGTAGCTCTGTCCAACAACTTAGACCTCTGCAACCAACCTATGACAGTCTTGATTCATACCTACTTCCAACATATGACCGATTGTGGAGATTTCGAATAATATGATATGCCAAACATAACTATTCTTGAAGTCAAAACATGCAAAAGAAATATAGTAAACGATTGACAAAAGATAGCAAGACTTTACTCATAAATAAACACAAATTTTATTCATCATCAAATGTTAATTACACTTTACAAATTTCAAAATTATCTAAGTACTAAAACTAATATCATCCTTCAGCCCTATGCTCCAAACATGCTGGAGATGCTTAACTCGACTCAGTCCCTTCGTGAGGGGATCTGCTGGGTTCTCATCTAATGATACCCATTTTTCCACGAGGAGTCCTTCTTCTATTCGATGTCTGATGAAATGGTATTTTCTGTCTATGTTTCTGGATCTCCCGTGATCCCTTGGTTCCTTGGCTAAGGCAACTACACTTTCACCATCACAGAAAATTTCCATTGGCTCTTTTATAGTTGGTACAACTCCGAGGTCTCCAATGAAGTTCTTCAACCATATTGCCTCCTTTACGGCCTTCCTTGCTGCTATATACTCTGATTCGCAACTTGAATCAGCCACTGTCTCTTACTTGGAACTCTTCCAAGTGATTGCTCCTCCGTTTAAGGTAAAGAACTAGCCTGACTGAGAGCAGAAATTATGCCTATCAGTCTGAAAGCTAGCATCACTATACCCTAAAACTCTCAAGTCATCACTCCCACCGAGGGTAAGGACCCAATCCTTAGTCCTCTGCATGTACTTGAGGATATTCTTTACTGCAGTCCAGTGAGCCTTGCCGGGGTTCCCCTGATATCTGCTGACCATGCTCAAGGAAAAGGCCACATCAGGACGAGTGCAATTCATATCATACTTGATCGAGCCTACTGTAGAAGCATAAGGTACTTGATTCTTTTCTGCTATCTCAGCCTCAGTACTCGTGCTTTGAGTTTTACTCAGCCTAGCGTTACTTTGGATGGGTAATTCTCCTTTCTTGGAGTCATGCATGCTGAACCTCTTTAGCACCTTATCCAAGTAGGTACTCTGACTAAGTCCAATTAGTCTTTTACTCCGATCTCTCAGAATCCTTATCCCCAGAATATAGGCAGCTTCTCCTAGGTCTTTCATAGAGAAACACTTCCCAAGCAAGGACTTCACTTCCTGCAAGGTTGGGATGTCATTTCTTATGAGTAGTATGTCATCCACATAAAGTACCAAAAAGCTAACTATACTCCCACTAGCCTTGACATAGACACAAGATTAATCTTCACTCCTTGAAAAGCCAAATTCTTTGACTTTCTCATCAAAGCAAAGATTCTATCTTCGAGGTGCCTGTTTCAATCTATAAATGGATTTCTCGAGCTTACACACTCTATTAGGGTATTTTGTACTGACAAAACGCTCTGGCTGACTCATGTAAACATCCTCAGCCAAACTTCCATTAAGGATGGTGGTTTTGACATCCATTTGCTATATTTCATAATCATGAAATGCAACAATGGATAATAGAACCCTAATGGACTTAATCTTTGCTACTGGTGAAAAGGTATCATATTAATCAACTCCCAGAGTTTGAGAAAAGCCCTTTGCAAGCAGTCACACCTTATATGTGTGTACATTAGCATCCATGTCGGTCTTCTTCTTGAAGATCCATTTGCACCCAACTATCTTACGACCTGGTACATTGTCAACCAAGTTCCAAACTTGATTGTCATACATGGATGTATCTCGCTGTCCATTGTCTCTTTTCGTTTGGTAGACTCTGGGCTTGCCATGGCTTCCGTGTAACTGTTAGGTTCATCAAGACTTACCAATGTCTCATCACTATTAAGAGTCTCAGCTTCCATAGTAATACGGAAGTTACAATATTGCTCAGGTGCATTCCTAACCCTTGTGGAACGCCTCATAGGTACAAACTTGTTAATTAGATCAATAGGAGTTTCCTCCTTAGGTTGACTGCTAGGGTTTGAGGTTCCTTCACCACTTGACTCTTGAATTTCTTCAAGGTTAATTTGCCTCCTACTGTTTCCTTGGCTTATGAACTCTCTTCCTCGAAAGACACCCCTTCTTGCTACATAGACGACATTCTCACTGGGTCTGTAGAAGAGGTAACCAAAGGATTTCTGTGGGTAGCCGATGAAAATACACCTATTACTTCGAGGTTCGAGTTTATCATGAGTCTCGTGTCTCACGAACGCCTCGCAACCCAAAATCTTGATGTGGGCTACACTAGGAACTTTTCCATTCCACATCTCGTGAGGTGTTTTGGCAACCTTCTTTGTTGGGACTAGATTAAGGATATGGGTGGCAGTCTCTAAGGCATACCCTCGGAATGAGATTGGTAGCAAAGCTGAACTGATCATGTAACGAACCATGTTCAACAAGGTTCGATTACACCTCTCAGCCACACCATTCAATTGTGGTGTCCTAGGAAGTGTCAATTATGAGACAATCCGACATTCCTTAAGATTGTCGAGGAACTTTGTACTAAGATACTCACCACCACGATCGGATCGAAGCATCTTAATGTTCCTGCCCAATTGATTATCGACTTCTTGTTTAAACTCTTTAAACCTTTCAAAAGTCTCTGACTTATGCTTGATTAAGTAGCCATATCCATATCTACTTTAATCATCTGTAAAAGTCAAATAATAACGATTAGCATCCCTTGTGGCAGATTTCAAGGGTCCACACACATCAGTGTGCACTAGATCCAACAAACCTTCACCCCTTGCACAGGAACCAATAAAGGGTGATTTTGTCATTTTTCCAAGTAAGCATGATTCACAACTATCATTTGACTTTATGTCAAATGACTCCAAGACTCCATTCTTTTGGAGTTGGCCTATGCGTTTCTTGCTTACATGTCCAAGACGACAATGCCATAATGATGCTTTATCCAAGTTATCTTTAGAAGAATCAATACACAACACATTATTTCCTAGGTTATCTACAACAAACACAACTTCATAAATACCATCACAAGGTAGTGCTTTAAAATAAAGAACATTATTAAAGAAAGCATTTATTCCACTAACTTCATTATCAAAAGAAAAGGTAAAACCTTGTTTATACAAAGCATGAAAGGAAATAATATTTCTTTCCATTTCAGGCGAGTAACAACATTTATTAAAATCTAATGTAAGCGCACTACTTAGCATTAAAGAATAAACTCCAATCTTGGTGACAGGTGAAGCTTTCCTATTCCCCATGATCAAATCTATCTTTCCATGCTCCACATTCTCACTTCTTCTTAGTACCTACAAATCAGAACATATATAAATACCACAACCGGTATCAAAGGCCCAAGAGTTAGAATAGGGTGAGTTATTAGATAGAATAGTGTAAATACCTGCATTTTTGGGTTTAACTTTCCCATCCTTCACATCTTGCTGGTACCTTGGGCAGTTCGTCTTCCAATGTGACTTTTCATGACAATAGAAGCATTCAGTCTCTTTTGCGCTAGAAGGAGTGATGAAACCTTTCTTGGTTCCACTTGAAGAAGATCCATCAAGGTTTCTAGCCTTGGTACCCTTCGAAGATCTCTTCCTTTTCTCCCATCTACCTTTCATGATTTCCAAGACAGGGGCCGAGTTTGGACTAGGATTAGGAGTGTTAAAAACAGACTTACCTTTAAGACTTGTTTCTGCGGTCTTTAGGAGTCCTTGAAGTTTGTTGAGTGTGACTTCTTCCTTGTTCATGTGGTATGTCATGTGGAATTGAGCATACCACGAGGGTAAGGAGTGCAACATGATATCTATTGCAAGCTCCTCAGGGAAGTTCACATTAAGCTTCAGCAAACGATCCACATACCTTTTCATTTTCTGCATGTGGCTCATGACGGAATCTCCATCCTTCATCCTGGTTGTTATCATGGAGGAGATTATTCCATACAACTCTTAACAAACACTATGATGGTATCTTTCCATCATATCTTGGTGCATCTTAAAAGGGTAGTAGTCCTCATAGGACTTTTGGAGTTCAGTTGTCATGGTGGCCATCATGATGCATGCCACTTTGGTGGCATCTCTTTCATGAGTCCGAAAGTCAGCGATCTCCTGGAGAGTAGCAGTGGACTCATCGATCTCCTTTAGCTCCTCATCGAGGACATCTTCCTTGTCCTCGTAACGAGTCACCATCCTGATGCTCCAGATCCAATCCATAAAGTTGGAACCATCGAATATGACCCTCCCACATAGGTTTATGAGAGAAAAGGAGACAATAGGGTTTAATCCAAAAGCGGTGTTGTTGGAAGACATCTAAAAAGAAGAGAACAAGTTTAGTTTAGATATAAAGGCAGTCGTTAATAAAACACCCAAATATAATATTAAGGCTAGGATCCAATCACAATACATCATAACTTAGAAGAGGCATGCCGTAATCTAAGCTATAACATATTTGAAAGGTAGGTGAATGATGATTCTCCAATTTCCACCAAAAAACGAAATATAAACTTATTAGGTTTTAATTGGTTTTTAGAAATTCCTAGATTCTTTTGAGATTCAATGAAATTTTCAAAGGCATGTTTCAATCTCGAGTGTGCCCTCCAAGTTTTGTGATTGGGATACCAAGGATCACAAAACGAGGTGTGAAGTAACCATGCAAATCACTTGGTACCCTTAAAGTTTATCACTCAATTGATGTGCCGATTAACCACACGCGCTCCACCGACCTATAATAAACTTTAAGTCATCCTTTACCTACCTTGTTAAGTCCAGGTTAGTGTGCCGGTTAACCACACATGCTCCACTAACGACTTAATCAAAGTGTAAAATGTAATTTCATGGATTATCACCTTATTCACATTTTCATAAAGTAACTAAGATTGGGAATTTAATAAAACATTTAGTTAGTTTATAATATTCATCATAATTTTAATGAGAATTTATAAGTCGTTGTCCTACCCGTTCGGCTAACGACCCTCCACCGATCAAGGAAGTGGTGGGTGAGAGTGGACACCCATTAAGTTGCCATTTTATAGGCAACAACCTTATACCCCCTTATAGATCGGCTTCGTGAATGAGGCCTACTAATGGTAAGACGACTTGCTCTTTTATATAATAATAATAATAATAATAATAATAATAATAATAATAATAATAATAATAATAATAATAATAATAATAATAATAAAGTATATGGGTTGATTTTTAACTTTTAAAAATCTAGGGGTTGGAACTAAAGTTTATGAAGTGACTTTACATGTTCCAAAACTTGAGGGCAAATTTTGTAACTTTACAAAACCTTTCAAATTCATAACCTATGAGTTATTAAAATGAAGACTCTACATTTTATAACTTATGTGTTCTTTTAATGGTTTTTAACACACAGAGACTTTTGGTTATCCAGAACTTGAGGACAAGTTATGGACTCCATTAAAACACATAAAGATCTTGAATTAAACATTTAAACAAGTAATTCCTATGATCTATCAAAAACTCATAAGAACACAAATATTCATATCAAAGTTTCAAGAACATATGAACACATAAGATCATGAAAAATTGATATTAGCCATTGTAAATGGATTAGAACAACCATTACACCATCTAAAAGAAGTTTTACAACACCAAAATAGTTGAGGGTAATGTTTCTAGTCCATTTCCAGCAGCAAAAATCGAAATTCTGCACCCTGCCTAGCCAACTTGTCGAGTGCACGAACTGACTCACCGAATTGGTTGCATTTTCACTTGGACTCATCGAGTCCCCTATGCAGACATCTCAAAAATCGATTTTTTTCACTATTTTGCATCAAGTATTAACAAACAAACCTAGCTTTGATACCACTGATGGGTTTTGAGCATTATAACACCACTAAGTGTACATGCAACCCTAGAAAACCTTGGATCTATGTTTGTCTAAAATACATGCAAATATGATTTCCAAGGTTCATAATTCTATCTAGCATACATGGGGAACTTTTAATCTATAAAATGGCTAGAATTACATACCTTGTAGTTGATTTGATTCCTTGAAAACCTTGAGAGCCTAGCACCCCACGTGTGATGCCTCAAATGCTTCACATACACCAAATGCTTTGGAATAACTTTAGAGTATGTATAACACTTGTAAAAATCAGCTTGCCCTCTATTTTTCTTAGTGTAGCCGATTTTGGTGAGTATCATGTTCCTTATATAGTGTGTCACATCTAGGGTTACACCATGTACACCTTAATGTGACATGACTCTTCATTTCCATGACCCATGGATTTGTAATTCCCATGGAGCATCCATGGAGCATCCTATGGGTTTAACCCAACTTGATAATCCATGGAGCCTTTTAGCCCACTATACAAGTTATGGATGATTTACATAATCAACCCATATATTTAATTACTCATCTTTTGATCAATTAATTAATTCCAAATTAATTCTTGATCAATACTAATTAAATAATACTATTAATATATTAGAACTTATAATATATTAATAAACCACAAGCATTATTACTCTCATTTAGTCTATCCAAATGCATGATGCCATGCAACCCAAATGGACCATGTCGGGTCGGGTCAAGTACATACCAAAAATAGTTATAGACTTAGACACCTTATCCAACAAATCCGACTAAGATCCTCCGGTAGCTCTAGCTTGTATGCCACCTTGCCAACCCTGGAAACGATCCTGAACTGTCCAATATGTCGGGGACCCAATTTCTCCCTCTTCTTGAAGCGAATCACACCCTTCTAGTGCGAGACCTTCAGGAGTACCATGTCACCCACCTGGAACTCCAACTCAGATCGGTGTCTGTCGGCATAACTCTTCTTCCAACTATGAGCGGTCTGTAGTCACTGTCTAATCTATTGAATATTCTCGGTAGTTTGCAAGACTACCTCCGTCCATCCCATCACTCTATAACCAACCTCACCCCAACAGACTGGGGTACGACATCTTCGCCTATACAACAGCTCAAAAGGTGGGGCACCAATACTGAAATGATAGCTATTTTTGTAGGCGAACTCTGCCAGGGGTTGGTGGGAATCCCAGCTCCCACCAAAATCGATGACATAAGTCCTCAACATTTCCTCAAGGGTCTGTATAGTCCGCTCACTCTGTTCATCGGTCTGCCGATGATATGTTGTGCTAAAATGCAACCGAGTGCCCAGCTCCTTGTGGAACTTCTGCCAGAAGCGGGAGGTGAATCTAACATCTTTTTCAGAAACAATAGAGATCGGGAACTCTATGGCAAGCAATGATCTTCCGGACATACATGTCGGGTAGCTTCTCGACCGACGAACTCTCCCGAATGGATAGGAAATGGGTGCTCTTGGTCAATCGATCCACGATGACACATATAGCATCATATCTCTTCACCGTCCTCGACAACTTGGTAATGAACTCCATCGTGATATGTTCCCATTTCCACATGGGAATCTCTAGAGGTTGTAGCTTTCCATGCGGGCTCTGATGCTCGGCCTTGACCATCCTACATGTTAAGCACCTCTCGACGTACCAAGCGATTTCTTGCTTCATGTACGGCTACCAGTAGCTCAAACCCAAATCTCGGTACATCTTGATGGCTCCTAGGTGAATAGAGAAATGAGACTTATGAGCCTCCTCCATAACCATCTGTGTGACCCCACTAGACATCAGAACCTACACCCGACCGGATCGGGTCAATAATCCCCAGATAACCTGCACAAACCGGGTGTTCTCAGCCCTAATCCTCTCCAGTTTCCAATTCTCCTAACGCATACCCTCTGCATGGGCTTCCTTGATCAAGCCCACAAGTGGAGAATCCACTGATATCCTCATACATATTCCCGGAGTGGAAGACCCAGCTAACTTGCGGCTCAGAACGTCCACAATCACGTTCGCTTTACATGAGTGGTAAAGGATCTCACAATCGTAGTCCTTGACTACATGTAGCCACCTGCGCTGCCTCATGTTCAGGTTCAGCTGATCCATGATGTGTCTAAGGATCTTGTGGTCCGTGTAGATGGTACATCAGACCCCTTAAAGATAATGCCTCCTAATCTTGAGGGTAAACACCAACGCTCCCAACCCCAGATCATGAGTAGGGTATCTCGTCTCATGCGGCTTCAACTGCCGCAATGCATAGGCTATCACCCATCCACTTTGCATGAGGGCCGCCCCCAATCCCGTGATGGATGCATCACAGAACACCACAAAATCATCGACTCCCTCTAGAAGAGTCAATACTGGAGCCTCGCATAAACGCTGTCGGAGGGTCTCAAGCGCCCTCTGGTGCTTACGGCCCCACTGGAAATCCACCCCTTCCTCGTCAGATGAGTGAGGGGCACTGATGAATCTCCAGTAGTACCCTGCTAAACCTAGAGAACTCCTGATGTCTGAGGGAGATTTTGGAGCCTCCCACTGCATGACTGCCTCGATTTTGGCCAGGTCGACCAAAATTCCATCCTGGTGAATGAGATGTCTGAGGAATTGAACCACTCATAACCAAAACTCACACTTTTAGAACTTAGCATAAAGCCGTTCTCGCCTAAAAAATCCCAATAACTCCCGTAGATGCTCCTCATGCTGCTCTCGGGTCTTGGAATATACCAATATAGAATCTATAAACACGATGACCGAGTGATCAAGCATCGGCCTGCATACCCGATTCAACAGGTCCATAAATACTGCAATGGCATCACCACGAACTCGTAATATCCATAAAGAATTCGAAACGTGGTCTTTTCCACGTCCTCCTCTCTGACCCTGACCCGATGATACCCTGATCTCAAGTCTATCTTGGAAAACCAAGACGCACCCTGTAACTGGTCAAATAATTCATCTATCCTTAAGAGTCGGTATTGGTTCTTCACCGTCAACTTGTTCAACTCCTGGTAGTCGATGCACATTCGGTGTAAACCATCCTTCTTCCTGACGAAGAGTATCGATGCTCCCTGGGGAGAACTGCTCAGACGAATGAACTGCTTTCCCAATAGTTCCTATAGCTGTGAAGACAGCTCCTGCATCTCTTATGGTGCCAACCGGTACAACACCTTGGCGATGGGAGCCGCACCTGGCACTAGGTCAATCCTAAACTCGACCTGCCTCTCCGGAGGTATCCTTGGTAACTCCTCCAGGAATACGTCCGCAAACTCCTTTACCACTGGGACCTCTGAAACTGCAATCTAATCTCTGTCTCACGTATCCACCACATACACGAGATAACCCACACACCCGTGCTGAATATACCGTCTGGCCCTTGTGGCTAAACAAAAACCTGATCCCACTCTGGTAGCCTTACCATAGACAATCAATTCCCCCCACTTAGGTTTCGAACCACTACCCGTTGACCCTCGCAGTCAATCATGGCATCGAATCGACTAAGCCGGTCTATACCCACAATCACACACACATCCCCCATGGGGATCAGAATCAAGTCGATCAGGAAAGACACCCCGAAGATATCTAACTCACATGCTTGATAGACTGAAGAAGCAAAAACCCCATGTTCATTGACGATAGAGACTCGCACTAGACACTCTAGCTCTCCTACTAGCACACTAAACTCCCCATTAAATAATTGAGATACAAACGATTGACTCGCCCTCAAGTCAAATAAAATCAATGCAGGAAAGAGTTCACTAAAAACGTACCTAATCACAGGTACAACAGATAAGAATAAAACAAATATAATAAATGAGACAAAGGATATAAACATACCAAAAACCACACCGATGCTGCTCTAGCCTCCTTGGTTGTAAGCTAGAAGGCGCATCCCTGAGCCCTCGGGGGCTCTGCTCTACTCTGTCTCCCATCGGTAATCCTCAGTGTAGCCAGTGCTAGAGCCTGCACCGGCCTAGCAGCGAGCTGTGGACAGTTGGTCTTCACGTGAGCTAGCTGATGAAAATGATAACATATCCTCATATCTAGGGCTAGGACGGACTGGCGATAGTCCCTTATGTAATGCCCCTGCTTGCCACATTTGTGGCACCCGCTACTCAAATGGCACACTCCCGAATGTGCCTTCCCGCACTTCCCATAAGTGCGGCCCTGCTGCCCTCCAGTCCTAGTATCAATAGTGTTGGACCGCTTCGGTGCCGGCTGGGACTGTGTAGGGGCTTGCCTCTGCTCTCGAAGCTACAACTCAATCTCAAGCTCCTGCCGCCTGGCAACCTCCTTTAACTCTAATAAAGTATCACATCGCTAGGTGGCAAAAACTTGACGGATATTGGTCTTGAGCATGCTCAGATAACGTATCATCTGAGCTTGCTCAAAAGCAAACTCTAGGAAAAACATTTCCCTCTCGATAAACATCCGGGTGATCTCTGTCACCGAATCAGTCCCCTGTCTCAGATCCAAGAACTCCTGAGCTAACCGTTCCCGCTTAACTCGTGTGATATAGTGAGAATGGAACATATCCCTGAACTACTCCCAAGTAGCTACAACTCTCTGATAATCAATATAAGACCTAGTCATCAACCTCCACTAGTCCTTTGCCCCAGACCTTAGCAGGTTCAGGGCACATCTGAACTTCTGGTCAGTAGGACATGAACATGTGAAGAAACACCCCTCCACATCAGATAACCACCTCATGGCCTTGATGGGATCCTGAATCCTATCAAAAATAGGCGGCTTTGTGTTATCAAAGTCACGGTACTGGAATGCCCTACTAGCTCCTCCCTTTGCCGCTATAGTTTCTGCAGCAACCGTCTCGGCAAGGGCTGTGTATATGTCATCGAAATACTCCATCATAGCGGTCTTAATAGACCTAAACATCTCCAAAATCTAACCCCAAACAATCTCGACCACCTCGTCATGGATGATCTCCCTGACACGATCCTCCGTCAACACTGGCCTATCCTAGCCAATAACCTCGGGCGCTGTCGAGGCCTCCTGATTGCCCTTCCCTGATTCCAATCCATATCTAGTCACAAAACGCCTCGTAACCACCATACTGAAAATATAACAGGAAGATATTAGATAACTGCATAAATAATAGGGAATCAACTCCCGACTACACCCTAGGGGTTGTGACTTCCTTGCTACGCGTATGGGTACTGTGCTTTCAGTAGTAGGGGCCCATAATACCTTCCACACATGCCTATATTTGTATCAAGTATCACCACAACACCCTAACAATATAAATATACATGGTGGTCTCTCAATCCTCACTCCTAGAGGAAGGCTAACTGTCTCATACCGACCTACCGGGGTCACAAAACTCACCCATCCATGAAACTTCCACCAACCCTGTAGCACTAGTGTATGCTAGCCATACATAATGTTGGACCCTATAGACTTTCGAATACCTGATCCTACCCTAAGCCCTTTATAAAAAGAGAACAGGAAATAAGGCCAAACCAAACATTCTCAGGCTATAAGATATTGATTATGTATAACTTATGATGCAGACACTGAGTAACTACAATAATGATATCAATTTCATATAAGGAAAACTCTAGGATATCAGGCATCATACAATAAGGCAATTCTATCATGCAATTCCTGAAGATCCATTGCCTAGTACCAGCATGCTATTCTAACATATCACAATATCAAATAACCGTATGGTATTTTGGGGTCTACTTGTTGAGTCTAGTTATTGTAAAAGTCGAAGTGTTTGTTTTTAGTTTCTCATGTTAGTTATTTTAATAAGTCTTCATTTGTACGAAGCGTATTGTTCAGGACTTAGTATATTTTTTGTAGACTCATGTTTCCTATAAATAGGGACTAAGGTTAGAAGTAGAGGAATAAGTTTTCTCTGCTTAGTTTGTAATCAGTTTCTTCATCAATATAAGATCTGATTAATATTTACTCCTTGTGTTCTTACTTTTAATTCATATATTCATGATTGCTTTCTAAATCTCGATTACAATTCTCATCAGTTGGTATCAGAGCAGGATTCAAACTGCATTGATCTGATTTTCGTTTTAGAATCATTTGCTTTTTGAGTAGTGTTTTTATTCAAAAATTTTCCGCGCATTTCCGTTATGAAAATCACTCTTGATTTTCAGATTTGAATCGATTCTGCATTTGAATTATTTAGTCGAGTGATCGATTAGCAATCAGTGATCAATTCATTCTATCAATTCACAAAATCATCAAGTTTTTCAAGTTTTTCTGAAAAATTCTCGTATTCATCAATGGCGAACTTCAACATGAATACCATGACTTCTTTCTCTCACCTGCTTGGTTCTTCAACCAAAATTCCAATGTTAATCCCTGAGTACTATGATCAGTGGGCTGATAGGATGGAGGATTACTTAAATGGAATTGATGAAGAACTTTGGAATTGTATTAGTGGAAAAGTTCTACCTCCTGAAAATGTTCAAACAATCGGAACATCTGCTTCTTCAAATCAAGTTGCTGAACAACAGAATCGCATGAAGAAGAATGAGAAAAGATGTATGAGGGAGCTAAGAGGTGCTCTGCCTCATGTGGTTTACAATTACATTCGTAGTTGTAAAACAGCCAAGGATATTTGGATCACACTGAAAGAGAAATATCAAGGCAGTGAGAAGACTAAGTTCAATTCCGTTAAGCAATGTCTTGTTGAGCTTAAGGAATTCAGAAAAAAGGATGATGAAACAATTGAAAACTACTATGATCGTCTGAATGAGCTTGTTTATCGTTGCAGCAGGTATGGAATCTCAAGATCTCTCATGGAATTCAATCTGACATTCATCATGGGTCTTCGCAAAGAATGGCGTAGTGTGAGTATAATGATAAAGAACCAACAAAGTTTTGATAGAACCACCTTGAATGATCTCTACAACCAGCTGAAAACACATGAAAGCGAAGTTACAGAAATGCTTGAAGAATCGAAACAGAGTCTAGGAGGACCATTGGCTTTAGTTTCGAAGGTTACTGAAATTGATGCTGGTCAGAAAGAAGAATCAAATAATGAAGGTTTCTTAATGAATTCTAATGATGAAGCAGTTGCATTTTATTTGAATAACAACGTTATGAAAATTTTCAAAAAGCCTTTTAATCCAAAAGGGAAGCAAACTGATGCGAAGAGTGGATTCATAAAAGCTAGAGGTGAGGAAAAGAAGAAATTTGAAAAGGATGAAGAAAAGCAGAAAGATGCGAAAGCTGAGAAGAAACTAAAAGGTGATTCTGGAATTAATTGTCACTACTGCTGTAACAACGCAAATTTTCAAACAAATTTTTCATTTCAAACAAATAGAGTATTTTTATTCAAACTAAATATAATTATTCCAGGTGTTAAGTCGAAATACAAATCATAGAATTCCCAAGATCTCAAAACATCAATCAGTGTGTACGCATCACGCCGGCGCCTTCCCACGGTCCTCGCTAGTACCCGAAACACATACATAACAACTGTAAGCATAAATGCTTAGTGAGTTCCCCAATATACAACTTACACATATAAGCCTTTCCAGGCCCTGACCTTCCGGTCCACAACACAACGCCTTCCGGCCCATAACATAATCGCCTTCCGGCCCATAACATATTGCCTTCCGGCCCATAACATATTGCCTTCCGGCCCATATAAACATACACAGCACGCATAACAATTAACTTACCACATATAGCACATATATCACATATCATATCCGACCTTCCGGTCATACAGTCAAACCCTTCCGGGTACAGTATAGTGAGAAGACTCACCTCGTGGATACTGAAAGCTAGCAACTCCTGAAACCACTCGTACTCGATCCGCCGAGCTACAAACTCCCTATAACATCATATATCTCTTATTAACACTTTTATCTTCCAAGTTAACTGACCCTAAGAAATCACACATAGGTCAACTCTGGTCAACGGTCCACAGTCAACTCGACCGGACTCGGCGAGTACCCTGGCGACTCGGCGAGTCTAGTCGTCCTCCAATCCTCTAAGATTCCCTTTCTACTCGTCGAGTATCCTCCTTGACCCGACGAGTTACTCGTGGAAGAATCGCGGGGTCACCCCGACTCCACTCACCGAGTCTGAAGAACAGCTCAACGAGTCCCAGTTATTCTTCAAGCTACTCGCCGAGTCTGTTCATCGGACTCGGCGAGTCCATGCCATGCAGCCGCTCAAACTGCTTCCTAAGGTCAGAACTGCTCCGACCATTCATAGGTCTGGCCTTCCTAGACTGGTCCATCACGTAAGGTCCTCATTTCGGTGCTCATGCTACACCCCAAGACTTATAATTTACATATTGACCTAAGGCATAAGGATTTCAATCCAAAACCTTCATCACTTCCCGAAATGCACAGGCATGGGACATTCTGGACCTCCAAAGGTCCCAACATGGGGTTACAATCGTTTGGGGGACTAGGGTAACATTCAATCTATCCACAAAAAGGGTTCCATAAACCCTAATCCTCTAAACACATCACCATAGCAGAGCATACTCGAATTCTTACCTGGATGATGTACTCTCTGTGTCCCCAATCCTCAGAACGTGACTCCCTTGCTGTTCCTTTAGCCAAGCCCTTCTCTTCCTTGCACAACAACTCCTTCAAGATCACCAATGGCCTTTAACCTTGCTCTAGATGCACACAATCGATTTAGGGTTCCTCTCAGAAGGCTAAAACGAACAATGACGGCCAATAAGTCCCTTTTATACGTCCCAAATCTGAACGGCTAGGGTTTTCGCTAAACAGCGCAGACTCGCCGAGTCCATATCTGGACTCGTCGAGTCAAGTCGCGAACCCGCGACCAGGTCTGCGATCCTACTCGGCGAGTCTGGCTCCAACTCGCCGAGTCCCCTCTTAGAACACCCCGAAAACATAATTTTAACAATACCTGAGATTCCGGGCTGTTACAACTGCAATGGTGAAAATCACTTCGCAACTGATTGCATGTTAAGAAAGAAAGAGGAGAAGAAGAGCAAAATCAAAGATGAAGCCTACTACTCAGAGAAGCTTGAGGAGGTGTGTGTGAAGGCAAAAGGATTGTCTTTGGTTGCAAAAGGAGAGTCTGACGAAGAAGAAAGTGGAACCTATCAGATCTGGTCTTCCAGATCTGATGATGAAGAGATTAGGCACCCAACTCATGGTGCAATGTTCGCAAGTTATGAAAAGAATTGCGAAGAGAATGTTTCTAGACGATGCTTTGTGTCCAAATCCACTGATAAATCTCCAATGACCACTAAGGTACGTGCTATTCTTGAATCTTTTAATAGTCCTTTATCTGCTTATGATGCTGAAATAACTTCATTTGATGATACTGTTGCTTATTTTGATGTTGTTATTGTGTCTGCTAGTACTGAAGCACAAAATCTAAATTCGCAACTAGTTGAGACAAGAAGACAATTAGAAATACAACGAAGCAGAGTAGATGAACTTGAATTACAAATGAAAAATGTAAATTGTGATAGGGACAAACTTGATAAAGAAGTTAGGTTGTTACTAGCATAAAGAAACATTTATTGTAACTCTGCTAAACATTTGTATGCGAAGTTAACTGCTTTACATCATTCATCTGAGATAAGCAAAGAACAACATAGGAAATTACTACATTTTCTTGAATTTGAACGCGAAAAAGTTGATGTTGTTTCTTATGGCTGTGAGAATATTATTGCTCAGTTTGACAAAATACCTGATGATAGGTTCGCATATGGTATTGTCAAAATTGATGAATTTTTGAATGTGAATGAATTGGTTAATATTGTTAATGAAAGCTTAACAATGAATGAACAAGTGAGAATATTAAAGAAAACTGAAACTTCAACTCTTGATTCTCAACACAATTATGCTGATGTCGATGACAAATCAGATAATGTGAGTGAAATCAGTGAGATCGAAAAGGAAGAAGAGGTTGATTGTTCTTAATTGTTTATCATTAATATCACATCAAAAGTCAAAGGTAAAGAAATTATAGTTGATTCGATAGTAAAGGATGAAAATGATAAACCCTCTACTTCGCAAACTTGTGACTTTGATAATGTGGAAGTTGAAAGTTGTAAGTCAGATGACACTGATGAAGACGAAAAAGAAGTGAAAGATTCGCATGAATCACCTCAACGTGTTGTTGTTAATTAAGTGTTTGGTGATACAAAAGAATTTGACAAAGTTCTTAATGACAAAGGTGCACATTATTTGGAAACCAACACTGTGCTCTATCTGAATTTTACATGCACTGATAACATGATTTTTCCAAACCAAGTCTTCGTCACAACTGGAAATGTTGAGAAAATCAAGCCTGAATTCAACCAAATGGTTGAAAATGATAACAAAAGGTCAACTACCGAAGGTTTCTTTGCAAACCAAAATACGGTAGAAAACAATTTAACTCAAAACTCTTATGTTTTTCAACACCAAAACTCATCACAAAATTGGGTGGTTAAAAGTGAAAAAGAAAACAAAGTTTTTGAAAAAGATGAAAAACCAAAGATGGACGTGAAATGGAATTCTCATGAATTTAAGTTGATGGTTGGAAAGTATTCAAAAGAAAACAATATTTCAAAAAGAAAAGCAAGAAAAGCAATCTTTTGGCAAGTTGTGTCTAATGATAAAATAAAAGTTGCGAAAGCACAAATTCGTAGAACAAAACCATCAAAATTTGAGAAAACAAATAAACAAAAGGATACAAGTTTTTACAAACCAATATATTCTGTTGACAAAATTTCAATGAAAAATAAAGATGAATCTGTTCGAAAATTTGACAACATTAGAAAATTTGAAACTTCGCAAAATTTTGTGAATGATCATAAGTTTCAAAGTGTTAGAAAATTAACGAATAATTCACCAACTTTGAATGTCAAAACTCAAACAAAACCAAAATTTTCACCCAAACAACAAAATTTTCCAAATCCTTCGATCACAAAACCTACCAAAGTTCCGTATACAAAAGGAAAATATGATGTATATACATTCAATAATTGGCTTGAAGGGCAAAGAAAACAATACCAAAATGGAAATTTTTCAAAACAACAGATTAAGATTGCATTTGACAAGTTTGTGAATGAGTCTTATACTGGTAGTTCATCATCTCATGATTCGCAAGTTCCAGTACAAAAGTGGAAACCAGTTGTGAGAGTTGCAAAGGTTGTGAAGAATGAGGTAAAAGTCAATGAAAATTCAAAACTATCGAACAACTATATTTCAATATTTAGATTTGATGATGTTGATTTAAGTGATAATGTCACAGATAAAGTGAAAACGTGGTTTATAAATTCAAAGAATTTGTTCAGTGCTACTAATGAAGGACCCAACAAATCTTGGGTTCCTAAATTCTTTCATTAAATGCAGGTGATATGTGACGAGCAATATGATGCAAAATGTTATATTGATAGTGGTTGATCTCGTCACCTGACTGGAAGAAAGGAAAACTTGCGAGATTAGAGAAGCTTGGAAAATGCAAGAGTGGTCAAATTTGGAAACAATCACAAGTGTCAAGTGAAAGGTTATGGAAAAGTCACAAATGGACAATTCATAGTTAACCGGGTTGCTTATGTTGAAGGTCTTTAACATAACTTGATTAGTGTTTCACAACTTGTTGTGGGTACTAGAAATCAGGTTGTGTTCAATGATGAAGGAAGTATCATTTCAAAAGTAGCGACAAATGAAGTACTTCTCAAATCTAAAAGATATGGAGACATGTTCACACTTGACATCAAACCAATTGTGGGAAAACTGACAGTGTGTCTATTGTCAAAGGTCTCTAATGATGTTAGCTAGCTTTAGCATAGAAGATTGTCTCATTTGAACATTTATAATGTTAATAAGCTTGTCACTGAAGATTTACTTCGAGGTTTACCTGTACTAAAATTTGACAATGATACTTTGTGTGCAACTTTCGAACAAGGAAAACAACATAGAAAAGGTCATCCAATTGTGATAGATTCAAAAATCATGGAACCATTTGAACTTCTTCACATTGACTTATGTGGACCGTCGACTGTTGCTACAATCAATAAAAAGCGGTACATTTTAGTTATTGTTGATGATTTTTCTCGATTTACATAGGTATTTTTTCACAGGTTAAAATCTAAAGTTGCTCAGATGATGATTGATTTTATCAAAATGATTGAGATTAGTCTTAAAAAGAATGTTCGCAGAATTAAAAGTGACAATGGTTCTGAGTTTAAAAATCAAACGCTGGATTCATTTCTCATAGCCAAAGGCATTTCGCATAATTTCTCATCCCCATACACTCCACAACAAAATGGTGTTGTTGAAAGAAAAAACAGGTCTCTCTACGAAGCGGCAAGGACCATGCTAACATATGCGAACTTACCTCAATATCTTTGGGCTGAAGTTGTGTCGACTACTTGTTTCACTTAGAATCGTTCTTTCATTCATCGAAGATTCAATATTACTCCATATGAAATACTCAACAATCGAAAACCTAATGTAAATTTTTTTTCATGTTTTTGGTTGCAGGTGTTTTATAATGAATCTAAAAGATAATTTGACCAAATTTCAAGCTAAAGCTGATGAAGGCATATTCTTAGGATATTCGCAAAATTCAGTTGCATACAGGGTGTTAAACAAGCGAACAAGAAAAGTTGAAGACACTTTCAACCTAACCTTTGATGATTACTATCTTAAACAAATGGATACTAAATTTGAAAATAAATCAATTCTTGTTGATTCAGATACTCAAATTGAAAATTCAGATATCAATGATTTTAATTATGACTTAATTTTCAGAATTTATGACAGGGCAATTGATGCGGAAGTTAATGTTCTTGATAATCAAACATCAGAATCCTCAAAACATACTGATGATTCAACAATTACAACGATGTCAATATCTTGCAAAAGTGTGCCTGAAGTTCGTATGGAGGGGAGCATACGATCACAAATGTACAGGGACAACAAACTTTCGAGGGGGAGAATGAGACTATGAATCATCAAGTTGAGGGGAAGCATTCGCAATCTCATCAAGATGAACATCATGTTGAGGGGGAGCATGATGAAACAGAGACAATTAATCTTGATGAAAATGACGAATTTCATGAATTAAATGATAATTTTTCTGTTGCAGGATCTGAAAATGAAGATATGTATGAAGATGCACCATTGGAATTCAATCCTGATTTTCTTCCACTTGAGAAATGGACAAGGGATCATCCCAAAGAACAGGTGATTGGGAATCCACAAGATGGTGTGTTGACAAGAGCTCAAATTCGTGCAAAAAATGAGGTACTGAATGCGAATCAAGAATTTTGTATGTTTAATGTTTTTATTTCGAAAATAGAGCCAAAGACAGTAAAGAATGCTATGGAACACTCATATTGGGTTGTTGCTATGCAATCTGAACTGACTGAATTTGAACAAAACAAGTTTTGGAGATTAATTCCTAAACCTCCAGATGTTTCGATTGTCGGATTAAAATGGATTTACAAAAATAAAACCGATAAAGAAGGCAATATTATTCGAAATAAAGCAAGACTAGTTGTTAAAGGCTATTCGCAACAAGAAGGAATAGACTATGAAGAAACATTTGCTCCTGTCGCAAGACTCAAAGCAGTTCGCGTATTTTTAGCTTATGCAGCTCACAAAGACTTTGATGTTTTTCAAATGGATGTTAAGTGTGCATTCTTAAATGGAGAACTAGAAGAAACAATTTATGTTGAACAACCACCAAGATTTATAAATCTGGAACATCCTGATCATGTCTACATATTAGACAAAGTAGTTTATAGGTTAAAACAAGTACCAAGAGCCTGGTACGCAACACTTACAAATTTTTTTGAAACAATCTAAATTTAAACAAGGATCAGTTGACCCCACATTATTTCGCAAGAAAGTTGGGAATCATCTTATGCTTGTTGAAATTTATGTTGATGATATTATTTTTGGCTCAACTGACCCAACATTGTCTACTGAATTTGAAAATCTCATGAAGATTCAAAGCACAAATTTCCAAGTTGAACCTAAAGTCTCATCTTACCCAGATGAATTGAAGATGTTGATTGTTGCATTAAAAAGATCAGCATTGTCAACTGCTATGTTCAGTTCATTCCCAGTTCCTATGACTTGGTTGTCAATGGCGGCCTCAACTACGTCATACAACTACGCAACAGATGTGATAACATTCAGCCTGGTGAATAACAAGAGAGTTCGTCTTACAAAGAACATGTTCATCGATTTTTTGAACATTCCTAATAACCCACCGTTCTTTAAGCCAACCAATTCACAGATTATCTTCATGTTCAATGAGATGGGTCATCAACCCACTCTTGAAAAGATAAGTGATTTCAGGAAATCAAGCTTACCCTACATTTTGAACTTCTTGTTTGGAATCTTTCTATGAGGTTTGACCGGAAGGAGTGTTGGTCTAAACAAGGGAAGAATGGAGGTCTATGCAATGGTTATGGGAGTTTACTATGATCTCAGTGTTGATTTTGGAACTCAACTTTGGAAGGAATTCAACAAAAGTTTAGAAAACACAAGTGTTGATAAGGGGATTTCTTGTGCAAGGTACTGGAGTTTGATATTGGAAAAGGTATATGTGAAAGAAGGAATTCAAGTTCCTGAAGGAGAAGATGTCGCAGAGTTCTTTTTGTACCAATTTCCTAAAGTTGTTGAAGATGATGAGAATATCTTCATAAGTGTTGTAAGAATTCCTGATGTAATGCTTCGCAAAGTGTCCTCTACGCACAAGGTGTTAGTTCGATACATGAAGACTGTTGATCCTAATGTGCGAACTGGAGTGCTACTTGAAGTCACTGGTGAGTCATCCAAGAAGAAGAAGATGACTAAAAAGGAGAAAAAACATGAATCTCCAAAAGTATCAAAGGCTGAAGAGGTTGAGAAAGTTGAGTCTTTTACCAAACCTACGAAGGAGATTATACCGAATAAGACAGGGGTCCTAAAGAAGCTTCACAAGTTGTCACAAAAGAAGGCTGCCTCTCCTAGTATTCACAAAACTAAAGTGAGTAGTAAGGGGGCTATGTTTAGAGAAATTCCGTCTCCTGTTTCTCCTATGTCAAAGAAAAGAAGAGCTCAAGAAGTTGCGAAGCATATTACGAAGAAGCTGTACAAGAAAAGAAAGATGATAATTCAAAATGAGTCATCTGATGAGGAAGTGGTTTCTAAGACTCCACCTATTTCAATGGTAAACATTTCTCTTCCCATTACTTCGCAAATTTCCACCACAACAACCATTCCACTCGAAGTAGTCACTACCAAATCAGTTCATGAGGAGGTACCTACTTTTGATATGGTTGTTCACGTATCTGATACGGGGACACTTATCTCGAGTGTTGAATCTTCAATGCCAATCATTTTATCTACTTCATTACCCATCTCATCTGAGAATTTCTCTACTTCATTACCACCATTCATTTTCCTGAATACAAATATAACCACATCATCAATCTTTGATCATCCTTTACAAAATCCCTTCACTACATTGTTTCTTTCACAATCCCCTGAACCAACACAACTTACATCTTCGCAAGCTCAATCTAATGAAGAAACCGAAGGAGGAGGTTTTGGAGGAACATTTGAAGCTTTACACTTTGATTCACAGGAGGAGGAAATTCCTGATCTTATGCTTATGTCAGGTAAGCAATTTAAACAACTGAATCGAAAGTTGAATGCAATCATTCAATCACAAGCTGATTCTGGTACAAAGTCTTCTGTATCGAGTTTGGAGGTTGAAACATTAATCAAAGCTACTGAGAAAAGAATAGTTGCAAAAGGTGATGATTCAGATAAGAATAATGAGCTTCGCATTCAAGCTCAAGGGAAATCTTTTGATAGTGTTGTACAAGAACTGAAAACTGATACAAAAGAACGACATGTTCTTTTTATACAAGATGTGAAGAAGGTCCGGGAAGATGTGAACTTCAAGGTTGAGGAGTTAAAGAAGGAGATTGAAAAAGAGCTTCAGCAGCTTAATTCGCAAAATTTGGATGTGCAAAAACGTGTTGATTTGTTGCTGCAACACTTACCAAAATTGCTACTGATTATCAATCATCTATTCCACTTATCGAAGCCAAGTACAAAGAAGTCATGGAGCAGTTCGCAAAATTAATTCAGTTGGTGATTGAATTACAAAGTTGTGTTTCACTATCTTCTCAACAATCAATTCTTACTCCGGAATTTTTAATGCTTAAAGTCAACACTTTGGAGTAAGCTATTTAGAAGGCCTTGGCCCCGATTACAAGTTTTACTTCCATTTTACCAAAGAATGCCCCACCTGCTTTCACAGGGGTGCAAGGGGGAGAAAGAAAAAGGAAGTAAAGAGGATGATGCGAAAACAGTTGGAAAGATACATTCGAATCAACTTAAAACAACTCTGCCTATACTCACGAAACCAATTCCTTCAAGAATAGTAACAACAAAGCCATTCACAAAGCCAATTCTCAAGGGAATTATAATTGGTTCAATAGAAGGAGGGAGTTCAAGTGTGAAAACTCAAACAGAGAATACTGGAAAAGGTAAAGAGGTGCTTTATGAAAAGTCGAAAGAAGAAAGGAAAGTAGAGGTTGAAGCAGAAATGGAAAAACAAAGGCAAATTCAGAGCATTCTAAGGCAAAGGGCAAGTGATCCAACAAATTTGAACAAGGGTGATCTTGTGAAGCTGTACGCATACGAAACCATTGAATCCAAAGTCTTGGGAAATCACTTGTATGATTTTGGGAAAAAGCCCATAAGAAGTTATGATGTTGCAAATTCAAACAGATGCTAACTTGATTTCCCGATAAATGAAATGATGTTTGTCATAGCGCAATACAAGATCAGTGAAAAGTTAAAAAATGTTGATGAATACACTTTAATGAAAATCAGATTTCATGCTGTACTTTCGAAGGATCAAGATGAAGTTTGGTCGTTGATGAAGATAAAGAAAGTGCTAACTATTAAGAAGGATGAATTGTTCAAGAACATGCTTCAAAATTTTTGATACTTTGTTGTCCGAGCAAATAACAAGCCTTTCAATTTTACCATTGCTGACTTTACCTTAATGAATCTAAATGATCTCATTCAAGTGGCTCTTATCCTGAAAGAGATGGAAGAAAACAATGTTCAAATTTGGTTTCGCACATATCACGATATTCATAGATAACTACTATGATTGCTTGGCTTTAACTGATGAAGAACTCGCATCAGGTCGTGGTAGACAAGTCACAGTTCCTTGGGAATCAACATTGCCTCAAACAGAATTGAAGAAGTATGCAGACGGGGAAATATGCCTTAAACCTTTTGGCATGGTTTTTGCAGGCAAAGATACCAAGGGGAAGCCTAAAAGATTTTTGTTTTAGGTCTTAGAGATTGAAAGATACACCACTTCGCAATATAATAATTTCATTGTTCATATGAATAATTGCTCAAAGAATAATGAAGGAGACAGGAAGGAGCTTAAAAAGATCATCACTTGGTATTCAAAAATTCGAAGAACAATGCACTCAACTGTTCAGAATCTAACAAACTGAATAGCTTCGAGTTTTTACAAAGGGGGAGAATGTTGAGTCTAGTTATTGTAAAATTCGAAGTGTTTGCTTTTAGTTTCGCATGTTAGTTATTTTACTAAGTCTTCATTTGTGCGAAGCATATTGTTCAGGACTTAGTATATTTTTTGTACACTCATGTTTCCTATAAATAGGGACTGAGGTTAGAAGTAGAGGGATAAGTTTTTCTTTGCTTACTCTGTAATCAGTTTCTTCATCAATATAAGATCTGATTAATATTTACTCCTTATGTTCTTACTTTTAATTCATATATTCATGATTGCTTTCTAAATCTCGATTACAATTGTCATCACTACTTACTGGCTCCGGTTGATCGTACACTTGCATCCTCCATTATTATTTTGAAAACAATTTGAAAATCTTTCCTTGATTTGAGATTGGATTCCCATGAGTGTTCCTCTAATTCACTCAAACCAAGACTATCATACCAACTTGTAACATCCATAAAAATTATGCCAAATGTGAACTTTTTAAAATATTAAAAAACTTATTAAGTTATTACAATTTGTTTCCAAAATAGTATCATCTCAGAGTTTCCTAAAAACATAAACACAAATATGAGCAGATGTACGATCACGCCTTTGCCTTACCATGATCATCTAATGTACCTGAAACAAAACTGAAACTGTAAGCCCAAAGCTTAGTGAGTTCCCCCAAAATACCAACACCATACATATATAACCATATCATGTAAACATATAAGCAAACAACATGCATAATGAGCCTTCAGCCTGACTGGACCGAATCGCAGGCCTTCAGCCTATCTGGAAGCTCTCCGCACCTTCGCATGATCGTGGAAGGCCCTAAAATCACATCATGCACCAAATTGGGACTTTTGGGACAAGAAAGGGTTTCTTAAAGCTAAATTGTCAAGATCTATAACATACATGCATAAATTTGAAGATTTTTACCTTCTGGAGCTTCTAGGGCACCAAACAACTTCAGATCTACAAGCTTGATCTTCTTCTCCAAATATTTGATGCAACACCTTCTTCTCAAAATACTTAAAAGACACTCTATAAGCTTACACACTCAAGGAAATGGCAAGGGTTTGTGGGAAAACGGATCTAAACAGTGGAGGCTGAGGTAAGGAATGGTTATGAGCTCATAAGGTTTCTTATATAGCCCCCAAACCCTAAATATTAGGGTTTCATCCTTACTTAAGTACGCCCAGCGTACATAAGTGTACGCCCGGCGTACTAAGGTGGACCTTAGTATACTCAGTGTACTCCTTCATGACCTAAGGTTGCAATGTTAGCCTTTATACTTATATTGGCTCCACACTTCCAAACCCAAGGACTACAAATGACAAAATAATGATAGTAGAGAGGTTTTGGAAATACTTGCAAAATCTCGGGATGTTACATCGCCGAGTTGTTCGATCTACACGTCGAGTCCTAGAACCCTAAATCACGATTTAACTCGTCAAGTCACCCCTGACTCGCCGAGTTCCCTGTCTACTCATAGTTGCGATTTGGAAAATCAACTCATCGAGTCCCTTCACAGAGTCATCGAGTTCTACCTGAAACTAAAACGTGACAATACGACTCAACTCGTCGAGTTCCTCTATGGGCTCGACGAGTTACTCTGTCTATTTCGGCCACCTTAATGGGTTAAGCCCCTACTCTTTAGATCTATGCTTCTTACTTCATTTGGGGCTTAAAAGGCCATAATAACGTCTTTAAGCTTGCATGGGGATTCCATGGTCGTAAAGCTTGCACCTTTATGCCATGAAACCCCTTCTAGATCCCAGATCTAAAAGGTAAGCCACTTGGGACGTCCATGTCCCAAAGATTAAGATTATTAAACCAAAACCCTCATAAAATTGAACTAGGGAGATCTAATTAACTAATAGCCAAGTTAGAGACTTGATTACGAGAAAATGATGAGGATGAAAGAAAGTCTCTAGATCTACTATCTTCTCCTTGAACCTTCTAGCTCCTTTTTCTTTAAGCTTCAAGAACACACAAAGATTACTCAAGAATGGCTCACACACTCACAAAATGCTCTAGGGTTACATGGATTAGGGTTTGGGACTTGGAGGCTGGAAATGAGGCCTCAAGGTGGGGATCAAGATGTTTAAATAGGCTGCAAAACCCCAATATTAGGGTTTCACTTTGGCATACCTACTCGCTGATTTGAAGGCTCTCAACTCGTAGAGTAGATTGCTTAAAACCCCGCATCCAATCTCTTTTATACTCGATGAGTCCGGGGCTCTCAACTCGTCGAGTAGCTCTACAAAAATAAATAAATTATAATTAAATGCGTACCAAGAATCAGGGATTACATAAGAGGCCAACCCTAGGGTAACACCCTTAAATTAGGGTTTTATTAACCTCTGATTATGCTAAGTGTAACCCTTGTATACCCAGCGTATGAGGCCTCACATCCGCAATCCAGCTCCACCTTAATACGCTAAGCATCCTTGAAGTCCTCTGCCACGAATAACTGTGGATATTGCTCCCTCATCTCATATTCGGGCTCCCAAGTCCTCTCCAAACCCTTGTGGTGCTGCCATTACATCTTCTCTCACTCGAAAACCTTCTTCCTCAAGGTTTTCGTCTGCTTAATCAAAATTGTCACCAGTCTCTCAATATAATTCAGGCGGTCATCACCCTGAATATCCTCCAATGGTACCACTACAGAATCATCCACTAAATACTTCCGCATTTGAGAGACATGGAACGTGCTATGAATCTGACTGAGCTCATCTAGAAGATCCAAGTGATAAGCAACCTGGCCCACCGAAGCCAAAACCCTGAAAGGACCAATATACCTGGGGCCCAGCTTGCTCCGTTTCCTAAACCATATGACCCCTTTCCAATGTGACGCCTTCAAGAGAACCATATCTCCCACCTTGAACTCTAAATCTGACTGGCGCCTATTGGCATAAATCTTTTGTTGACTCTAAGTTGTCTGGAGCCTACTCCAAACTGACTGAATCAACTCAGTGGCCTTGAGTACCACCTCGATACTCCCCATAACCTGCTTACCGACCTCGCCGCAATAAATTAGGGTCCTACACATTCTCCCATAGAGCATCTCGAAACGAGGTCGATCAACGTTGGGATGATTGTTGGATTACGTGTCTAAGCCCATAATTATAATTGATATATACTTGAATTGATAGTAGCACAATCCTTTTGGGTTACCCTCGTAACTAGCAACTAGACAGGATGACTTTTGAAGAGAGGTTAAATTTATTATCTGAATAATAAATTGAAATAAATGATTTATTAATGTATTATGAAAATAATATATTAATTAGAAATTATATTATTTGATTAATATTTAATGAGAGATTAATTGGAATTATTTTTGGGATTAAAAGAATTAATTAAAACTATATGGGTTATTCAACAATTTATTGATAGTTAAGGAAATGGGCTCTAGAACCTCCCTAGAAGAGGTTAGATGAAAATCCCTAGGAAGGCCCTAAAATTTTCATCCAAGGGCTCTTAGATAGGGATTCTTGGGCGGCTTGGTCCTTAAGCTAAGGAATTAGGGTTTCCTCCTAAAACCCTAGCTTTGGCTCTTAGCTACCTCACCTATTTAAAGGGTCTTACCCCTTCTCATTTTATGCCACTAGATTCCTTAAAGGAATAGCTAAAATTCCTAGCTCTCCCTCTCCTCTCTCCTCTCTCATCCTCTTTCCATGTTTGGGTGTGATCTACTAGAGGTGTGACACTTGTGACACTTGCTCTCAAAGTTCAAGAACACTAGGAATTCAATTTTTATTAAAATATAACAATTGAGGTATGTATCCTAACCCTTATTTTATAATTTTCAAAAATAGAGTATACATCCTAGGTTATTCCTTTTGATGTTCATTAGTTGTATGTTCAATTAGAGAAAACATAGATCCAAGATTTTGGTTGCATGCACACATAGGAATTTTGTCTGTTATGCTCAAAACCCATCAGTGGCATTAGAGTCTTGGCTTGTTTTCTATTGAATTAAAATCAATGGTTTGAATTTGATCAATTATGATTTGTGGCAATTAAATACTTTGGTCTTAGGGTTTTCGCAATTAGGGTTTCTTAACCCTAGATTTCAAAATTTTGGAAAAGGGTTTTAACCCCTTCCATTATCCTACAAGTTTCGAAAATTAGGGTTCCTTAACCCTCTTGATTTTTGAAATATGGAAATGATAGAAATCCTTGCCCTCATCCCCAAGTTTTGCCTTTTTTTCATGATAGGGTTTTCTTATTTTTGGTCATTATCTCTTGATGTGACTAATTGGATAATTATAAAATTTGAATTATCCCTCCCATGTTTTTCAAAAACTATGGAGATTGGATTAGGTTAAATTATTTTGATTAATTTAATTGGATAATCCTCAAATGGTTTAATAAATTAGTTAAAGGCTTAATTAATAAATGATTATTAAATCAATTTCTTTTCAATTTAAATTAAATTGTTTTAATTTCAGAATTTGAAAGGATTGTAAAACCCAAGTATTTTGAAATGTTTAAAATACACTATATGTAAAATTAAATGTTTAATATTTACTATATGTATAATACAAGTCAGTCGAACCACTAGTACGTCTCATTTACAAAGTCGGTCTATAAGAGGATTTTAAGGAAGTGGCCTATAAAATGACCGTCGTTGGGTACCCACTCTTACCCACCGCTCCCTTGATTGGTGGAGGGTTGTTAGCCAAATGGGTTTGATAGGACAAATAATTATCATTAATAAGTATAATGAAATTATAAATTAACTAAATGTTTTGTTATAAAATTCTCAATCTTACTTACATGAGGAAAAATGTGAATTTGATGCTAATCCATGAAATTGTACATTGCACTTTATATAAGTCGTTAGTGGAGCGTGTGTGGTTAACCAACACACTAATATGCACTAATAAAGGGTGGTAATGGTTGTCTCATAAATTATCGTTGATTAATGGAGCGCATGTGGCTAACCGACACATTGATTAGAAGATAACTGATATCGAGAGTAACAAGCTAATTTGCATGGTTATTCACATCTTGTTTGTGATCCTCGGTATCCCAGTCACAAACGGAAAATCATAACCGAGATTAAACATGCCATTGAATATTCCAATGAATCTGAAAAGATCTACAAATTCCATTAAAACCCTAATTTGTTTAAATTTTGTTATTCGTGGTGAAATTGGTAAATCGTCATTTACCAATCATTACTTATTTCATAATTAGATACGACATCTTTTTTCTAAGTTGTGTAATGTCTAGTTGGATCCTAGCCTTAGTATTTAATTTGGGTGTTATATCGAGGATTACTCCTATCTAACCTAAAGCTTGTCCTTTTTTTTTCCAGATGTCAACTCCTAACGATGCTTCTGGTTCCTCCTCCAACGACAATAACTCCTCCAACAACAATTTCTAGCTTCTAAACATCTGCTCGAGAGTTGCCTTTGATGGTACCAATTATAACGATTGGATGCGTAACATCAAGATGGGTCTACGTTTCGAGGACAAGTAGTATGTGCTTGAAAAGGAACTTCTCGAGATCGATGAAACTCAAGATACTTCCATAGAACTTGCCAAGTATAGGAAGCACTATAATGATGCAACCAAAGTGCCTTGCATCATGGTGGTTAGGATGACTCCTGAGCTCCAAAGGTTCTACAAGGATTATTGGACATACGAGATGAACAAGGAATTGGTGGAAAAGTACCACTAACAATCTCGTCAAGAAAAGTATGAGGTAGTATTGCCCCTCATCACTAGCAAGATGAAAGATGGAGAGTTCATCATTAGCCACATGCAAAGAATGCAAAGATATGTAGAGTGCGTGCTTATGCTAAATGTGATATTTGATCAGTAATTGGCTATTGATATAGCCTTGCGCTCATTGCCCAGTTGTTATGATCGGTGTATCCTAACTTATCATATGAACAACAAGGAGACCATATTGGCTCAACTTTAGAACCTCCTGTGAACTACTGAAGTAGGCTTAAAGGGAAAAAGTTTTGCCTCCACCCCTTCTGCTACTCCTGTCTTGGCCATTTGGCAAGGAAAAGGGAAGAAGAGGAAAGGTCCTCCTAAATAGAAGTGGAAGGGAAAGACCCAAGTTAGGTCCTCAAGCAGTGGACCAAAAGGAAATGCCAGTTCTAACACTCCTCCCACCTTTGATCCTAAAGAGGCTACTTGATTTTACTACCATGAGAAAGGGCATTGGAAACGAATCTACCACAAGTACTTGCAGGACATAAAGGATGGCAAGGTGAAGCCAACCTCAGTAGGTATTTACACTATCTTATCTAAAAACCCATCATATTCTCATTATTTGGTATTTGATACAAGATGTGGTTTTCACATTTGTTTTGATTTTCAACGGTTAAGAAAAATTAAGGATGTGGAGTTGAGGAGAATGAACTTGAACATGGGTAATAGGAGATTTTCACCTATTACCAGGATTTGAGTTTATAACTTAGTGCTTAGTAGTTGGTTGTGTTTAGATTTAAATAATTGTTGCTACTTGCTAGAGATGACATGAAACTTCATTTCATTTCATGCTTTATATAAACAAGGTTTTAGATATTATTTTGATAATGAGAATGTATCTATTTTTTCTTTTAAAAATGGTATATTTTATTTTAAAGCTTTACCTTGTGATGGCGTGTATTAAACTATGATGGTTGTAAAAAATTTGGTAATAGTGTTTTACAAATTGATTTGTCTAATGGTTTAAACAAAGCATGCTTGTGGCATTATCGTCTTATACATGTCAACAAGAAATGCATCGCCTAACTCCAAAAGGATGGAATGTTGGAATCATTTGACTTAATATCGGATGATAAATGCAGGTCTTGTTTGCTTGGAAAGATGACAAAATCACCTTTCACTGGTTCTTGTGAAAGAGGTGAAGGATTGTTGGATCTCATACACAGAGATATGTGTGGGCCCTTCAGATCCACCACAAGGGATGCAAATCGATTCTATGTGACTTTTACTGATGATTATAGTAGATATGTATATATCTACTTAATCAAGCATAAGTCAGAAACCATTGAAAAATTCGAAGAGTTCAACCAAGAAGTAGAGAATCAATTGGGCAGGAAGATCAAGATGCTCATATCTGATAGAGGTGGTGAATATCTTAGTATTGAATTCCACGACTACCTCATGGAATGTGGAATAGTTTCACAATTGACAACTCCTAGAACAACGCAAACTTAATGGTGTGGTTGAGAGGCGTAATCGAAACTTGTTAGACATGGTTCATTCATGATGAGTTGAGTTTCACTTCCAATCTCATTCTGGGAGTATGCCTTAGAGACTTCCATCCGCATTCTTAATCTTGTCATGACTAAGAAGGTTGCCAAAAAACCTCACTAGATGTGGACAGGGAAGGTTCCCTCATAGACACATATCAATGTTTGAGTTTGTGAAGCTTTTGTTAGATGAGAGTCTCATGAAAATCTTGAACCTCGAAGTGAGAGATGTATTTTCATCAGATACCTAAAAAAGTCCTTTGGATATTTGTTCTACAAACCTAGTGACAACGTGGTCTTTGTAACGCGAAAGGGAGTCTTTTGTGTGTGTGTGTGTGTGAGAGAGAGAGAGAGAGAGAGAGAGAGAGCTTATATGAAAAAAATGCAAGTGGGAGTACAGTTGATCTTGAAGAAATTCAAGAGTCAAATGATGAAGGAAACTTTGGAAATGCTATGGCACAACCTGAGGAAGAAATTCTAGTTGAACCATTTGACGAATTGTTACCTCTTAAACGTTATAGTATAGTTAGAATGTCACCTGAGTTTTATGGTTTCCATATTACTACAGGTGTTGATACGTTTATCAGTGACAGTACACTGATAAATTTGGATGAAGCTTCTAACTACAAGGAAGCTATGGTGGGCCCTGAGTCTGCCAAGTGGAAAGAGGCAATGGACAGTGAGATCAATTCCACATATACAACCAAGTTTGGAATTTGGTTGACAATGTACCAGGTCGTAATACATTTAGGTGCAAATGGATCTTCAATTAGAAGACTGACATGGATGGAAAGGTACACACTTTCAAGGCTTGATTGGTTGCGAAGGGCTTTACTCAAACCCCAGGGGTTGACTATGATGATACCTTCTCACCAGTGGTTAAGATTAAATCTATTAGGGTGATGCAAGCTATAGCTGCATTTCATGACTATGAAATTTGGCAGATGGATGTCAAAACTGATTTTCTTAATGGGAAGTTGGCTGAGGATGTTTACATGAATTAGCTAGAGGGTTTTGTGGATGCTAAGTACCCCAATAGAGTGTGTAAGCTTGAGAAATTAATCTATAGATTGAAACAAGCTTCTCGCAGTTGGAATCTTTTTTTTTTTTGATGAGAAAGTTAAAGAGTTTGGATTCTCTAGAAGTGAAGATGAATCTTGTGTAGATGTCAAAGATAGTAGGAGTATAGTGACCTTCCTGGTATTCTATGTTGATGACATACTGCTCATAGGAAACGACATTCCAACTTTGCAACAAGTTAAGTCTTGCGTTGCAAAGTGCTTCGCTATGAAGGATTTAGGAGAGGCTAGCTATATTCTAGGGATAATAATTTTGAGAAACATGAGTAAAAGACTAATTAGATCTAGTCAAAATACACATTTGGATAAAGTGTTAAGATGGTTTAGCATGGAAAATTCCAAGAAAAGAGAATTGCCTATCCAGAGTGATAACAAACTTAGTAAGACTCGGAGTCCGATTACTGACGCATGGATAGCAAAAAACAGTCGAGTTCCATATGTTTCCACTGTTGGATCGATCATGTATGCTATGACATGTACTCGCCTCGATGTGGATTTTGCTTTGAGCATGGTTAGTCGATAGTAGGGAAATTCGGGTAGTGCTCATTGGATAGTGGTCAATAATATTCTTAATTATCTGCGAAGAACTAAGGAATGGGTCCTTGTGCTTGATGATTAAATAATGGTGATTTATTTATGAGTATTGTTTACTATCTTCTATAAATTGTTTATTATTTTGTTTCATTTTGCATGTTTTACTTCCCGAATAATTGGATTATTCAAATATCCACAATCGATCGTACTTTTGGAAGTAAGTAATGAATCAAGATTGTCATGAATTGGATTGTAGATTGTATAAAGAGTTTTAGACATAGAATTGGATTTGCTGTAATATTCATGACTACTTTGAAATGGGGATTTAAGTATTGGATTAACCCATGCTCAGATAATTACTTCATGGAATTTATCATGAGTAATTATGAGATGATAATATCTTATGATCTTTAATGGAGATATATGAGTTGTTGTTTTCGAGTTCCTTGTGCATTCATGATACATAAATGCATTAGTAACTTGATTTTATAAAACATATTGTTGTTCATGATTTTGATGAGTAAATAGTGCAAGCATATAAGTCAAAGTTTATCTGTTCCTTTTGGGCTAACGGGAAAAGCAATATCTTGGGCCCCCTTGATGATATGGTGCTGACTTATAGTGTAGGGCCCGACCATGACAAAATTGATGTGTTTGATTAGTAGTTCTTTGTCATTACAAATTGGAAACCAGGAAACAAAGTATTGGACAATGAGATTGATTTTGTTCCATGTCGTTTGTCCACATGATATCATGCAGAACGGAGGATTTTATAATCACTTATCTTAGGACACTTAACTGACTAGGTTAAAGTTCGTCAGCGGCTTTGAGAGTTACAATTTGCAGGGGTTGTTTGGCAATTTATTGATAGTTGGGCAAATGGGCTCTAGAACCTCCCTAGAAGAGGTTGGATGAAAATCTCTAGGTAGCCCCTAGAATTTTCGTCCAAGGGCTCTTGGATAGGGATTCTTGGGCTGCTTGGGCCTTAAGCTAAGGAATTCGGGTTTCCTCCTAAAACCCTAGCTTTGGCTCTAAGCAACCTCACCTATTTAAAGGGCCTTATCCCTTCTCATTTTCAGTCACTTGAGTCCTTATAGGAATAGCCGAAATTCCTAGCTCTTCCTCTCTTCTCTCATCTCTCATCCACTTGCCATGTTTGGGTGTGATCTTTTAGAGTTGTGACACTTGCTCTCAAAATTCAAGAACACTAGGAATTCAATTGCTATTACAATATAACAATTAAGGTATGTATTCTAACCCTAGTTTTATGATTTTTGAAAATAGCATATACCTCCTAGGGTTTTCATTTTGATGTTCATTAGTTGTATGTTCAATTAGAGAAAACATAGATCCAAGATTAGGGTTGCATGCACACATATGAATTTTTTTTGTTATGCTCAAAACTCATCAGTGATAATTGTTGTTATATAAAAATTCCGCTAATGGAAGATACGTATCCAAACTCCCACCGATATCTAAGACACATGCCCACATCATATCCTCAAGGGTTTGAATAGTTCTTTCACTCTGACTATTGGTGTGCGGGTGAAATGTTGTACTGAAATGGAGACGAGTACCCAACTCGTCATGGAACCTCTTCCAGAACTTGGAAGTAAAAGAAGAAATCTGTATCAAAAGCCACCGATGCCGGTACCCCATGACGTGCCACAACCTCCCAGATATAAATCTCAACCAACTTCTCAACAGAAATACTCTCCTGAATCGGGATGAAATGTGCGCTCTTGGTCAAACAATCCATGAGGACCCAAATCGTATCCACTATGCCTGCAATCCGGGGTAGCTTCGTGATAAAATCTATAGTAATATCTTCTTATTTACATACAGGAATCTCCAACGGCCGCCTTGTTGTAAGGTCGATGATGCCCGGTCTTGACTTTCCTACAAGTCAAGCACCACTCCAGATACTAGGCCATATCTGCTTCATGCAGGGCCAACAATAATCAGGACGAAGATCCATATACATATTTGTTTCCCTGGGATGAATGGAGAACATAGACTTATGTTCCTCCTGCACCAGAACGTAACGCACACCGCCCCAATACATTTAACAAAAATTCACTTTTTACGTCACATAGCGTTGTGCTGGTTCTGTCGCGAAACTTCAACAGGTCAACTTCTTTGTTATAACTTGGATTTCGGTATTCTTTATATCTCCGGAATCCTTATTTCGACCACTACAACTTTCTTCATAGATATCGGGTTTATCTAACGTTTATTTTCGACGCTTATTTTTATTCTTAACTTATTAAATCATAATACTTAAGTAAACAAGCACAAAATTCACATGATATTCACATAATTCCTCTTTAATACTTTAAAATGAGTTACAAAGGTTAACATAGACTATTACATCATCTTTAGTGCTTAGCCCAGAAACACGGCCGTTACAATTCTCTCCCCTTAGGATGATTCCATCCTCAGAATCACACATCAACAAACAAATGTGGATAGCGACTCATCGTGTCACTCTCCGTTTCCCAGGTGAGATTTGGCCCATTCGCATGTTTCCATCGTACAAGCACTAATTCGACCATCTTGCATCTCAACTTCTTAGTCATACGGTCAACGATTGCATCTGGTTCTTTGATTAACCTCTTGCTTTCGTCCAACCTTAATTCAAAAATTGGAATTATGTCGGGAACTTCTCCCGTGAACTTCCTAAAATAACACACATGGAAAGTGTTATGAATACCATCTAGTTCTTCTGGTAGTTCTAGCTTGTAAGCTTGATTCCCAATCCTCCGAAGAAATTTAAACGGTCCAATAAATCTTGGACTCAACTTTCCTCTTATACCAAATCTTATAGGTCCTTTCCACGACGAGACTTTAAGTAAAACCGAATCACCAACTTCAAATGTTATCGGTTTTCTTATCTTGTTAGCATAGCTCTTTTGACGATCTTGAGCTGCTAATATCCTTTGCCTAATCACTTTCAACTTTTCAGCAGTCTGATGGACTACTTCAGGTCCCATAAACTACTTTTCTCCAGCTTCAAGCCAACATGACAGTGTTCGACACTTTTCTCCATACAAGGCTTGATAGGATGTCATTTTGATGTTAGAGTGGAAACTATTATTATAGGAAAATTCTACCATAGGTAAATGTTCATCCCAGTTACCTTGGAATTCCAGAGTACATACTTTTAGCATATCCTCCAATGTTTGAATTGTTCGTCCACTCTAACCATCGGTTTGCGGATGGTAAGCTGTACTTAAACACAATTTCGTACCTAATTCCTCTTGTAGACTTTTCCAAAATCTTGACGTGAAACGACTATCACGATTTGATACAATAGTTAAAGGAACACCGAGAAGTTTCACTATCTCTTTCGCATAAGCATTAGCAAGTTTATCCATAGACCACTTCTCATTGGCTGCTATGAAATGTACACTTTTAGTAACCCGATCAACGACCACCCAAATCATGTCGAGACCATTCTTTTTTCTGGGCAGTTTAGTTACAAAATCCATAGTGATGTCTTCCCATTTACCTATGGGTACAGGTAAAGTTTCTATACTCCCATACGGTTTCTGATGTTGTACCTTAACAATCACACACGTCACACACTCGGCCACATACTTTGCAACATCGAGCTTCATCGTCGGACACCAGTAATAGGGTTTCAGATGCCTATACGTTTTCGTGCTGTCGAGATGAATTGAGTACATGGTCTTGTGAGCTTCCTCCCATCATTGGTACCCAAATCCTGTCTTGTAATACATTCAACCCTTGGTTATTTGTACCAAACACTAACGTTTTGCCCAAACATTCTTCCTTTCGGTCATTTTTCTCTGAACCTTCCTCCTGAGCTTTCTTTATACTTTCCACAATTATCGAGACAACTTCAATTCTCAATGCTCTTGGCCTTTTATTTTCAAGGTTTAGCTTCCGACTGCGAGCATCAACGACAACATTTGCTTTACCAGGGTGATAAAGTATATCATAGTCGTAATCCTTAAGCAACTCTAGCCAGCGTCGTTGCCTCATATTTAATTCCTTCTGATTAAAGAGATATTGAAGACTCTTATGATCAGTGAAAAGTTTTCACTTTGTGTCATAAAGATAATGCGTCCATATCTTTAGGGCGAATACTACCGTTGCCAACTCCAGATCATGAGTGGGGTAGTTCTTTTCATGTTCTTTCAATTGTCTCAATGTATATGCTATTACCTTATCCCTTTGGGTTAAAACACATCCTAACCCAATTCTAGATGTATTGATATAAACTTCAAAGTCTTCAACTCCTTCAGGCAAAGAAAGAATTGGTGCTTCACATAACTTTTTCTTTAATTTCTGAAAGGCTTCCTTATGCTTTTCACTCCAAGTATAAGTAGCTCCTCTGTGGGTCAAAGTTGTCAATGGAGCAGCTATTGAAGAAAAGCTTTGGATAAACCTTCGATACTATCCAACTAATCTTAGAAAGCTTTGGATCTCCATAGGACTCTTTGGTTGTTCCCACTTCGTTATAGCTTCAATCTTAGTTGGGTCAACCATAATCCCTTCTTGGTTAACCACATGACCCAAAAATTAGACTTCTTGAATCCAAAAATCACATTTGCATAAATTTTCATACAACTTCTCCTTATTTAATACTTTTAATACTTCTCGCAAGTGTTTTCCATGCTCCTCCTGGATTTCGAGTAAATCAGAATGTCATCTATGAACACTATCACAAATTTATCAAGGAATGGTATACAAACCCTATTCATCAAATCCATGAACGTTGCTGGAGCATTGGTTAGTCCAAACGACATAACAAAAAAAATCATATTATCCATATCTTGTTCTGAATGCAGTCTTCTCAATATCATGTTGTCTCACCTTTAGCTAGTGATATCCTGATCTACGATCGATCTTCGAGAAATAGCTCAAACCTTGCAACTGATCAAACATGTCATCAATCCTTGGCAACGGGTACATGCTCTTTATTGTTTCCTTATTCAGCTCTTTATAATCTATAAAAATTCTCATGCTCCCATATTTCTTCTTCACGAATAACATCGGAGCTCCCCAGGGTGATGAACTAGGTTTAATAAAACGGTTGTCCAACAACTCCTGAAGTTGTCTCATAAGTTCTTTCATCTCTGTCAATGCTAAAAGATATGGGGCTTTTGCTATCGATGTTGTTTCGTGTAACAAGTCTATTCTAAACTCCACTTGTCTATCAGGGGGCAATCCAGGAAGTTTTTTTGGGAAAAACTTCCAGTTATTCCCACACCACAGGTATGTTGTGCATTTCCTTCTTCTCCTTCTTGGAATCGATCACGAATGCCAAGTATGATGTATATCCTTTAGACATACGTTTTCTGGATTTCATCAGGGAAATGATTCCAGAATTCACTCTGTGCTTATCTCCATACACCATCAATGTCTCTTTTCCAGGCGGATTTACCCTTACTATCTTTTCTTGCATAATATTTCGACATCATTGGCGCTAAGCCAATCCATCCCCATAACAATGTCGAAACCATTTAACTCGATGGGTAACAACTTC
This sequence comes from Lactuca saligna, assembly GCF_052625555.1. NCBI lineage: Eukaryota > Viridiplantae > Streptophyta > Magnoliopsida > Asterales > Asteraceae > Lactuca > Lactuca saligna. The sequence goes on along the minus strand of NC_136421.1, from coordinate 260,484,663 downwards.
TCTTGGAATCCGTTTCTATTTTAATCGATGACAACGTTCTTAATATAATCGCTAACAGGTATGAATTTGCCACTAGCAACTTCTATAATTAGGAATCATCTAGCTTTTCTACAGGCAATGCTAGTCTTTCACCAAATTAATGTGATATAAAGGAGTAATTCGCTCTGGAATCAAACAATAAATTGGCAGTAAATCCATTTACTAGAAAGGTACCTGATGCGACATCTGTTGCATCCACTACAGATTCCAAAGTCATTTGGAAAGCTCTGGCTCTTGGCTAAGGTGGGAGATTAGGCTTCACTTCCTCTTTCTTCTTTAGGCAATCCTTCAAAACATGCCTTTCTTTGTGGCATCCATTGCATACCCTTTTATTGGTTATGCAGTAGCTGGCGTAGTGCCCCGGCTTCCCACACATAAAACAAGTGACCTCCTCGTCACATTTCCCAAAGTGCTTTTTCTTGCATTTGTCGCACCATTTGGCTTCACCTCCTCCAGACTTCTTTGTACCAGATTTTGAGAACTTGCTCTTCTTGTTAGAATTTGACGACCCATCAACCGCTCTCTCCATACCCTTTTCTCGTATCTAGGTATCCACATTCTTAGCAGCCCAGATAGCGGCTTTCAGAGTGGTCGCTTTCTTGACCATTAGACCAAAGTCCGCTGGTAATCCGAGGGAAAATTTGTTAAACTTGGAGAGTTCGGTTGGAACTAGGTATGGAACAAGCATCATTTTCTCCGTGTAATCAGTGACACTCATTTTCCCCTTCTTCAAATTCTGGAGCTCATTGTTGATTTCCAGAAGATCTTGCTCAGAGCAGTATTGCATCTTCAGCTGTACTAGAAAATCTTCCCAAGACATCTTGCTAGCTTCTCCCTTGGGCATCGAATACACTAGTAACTTCCACCAACTCAATACTCCAGACTTTAACAGAGGAATTGCGAGAGCGGTATTCTGCTTGTTACTACAATCGCAACTTTCAAACATTGTCTTCATTTCGGAGATTTAATTAATGAATTCCACTGGTGTCGGGCTTCCAGATAGGCATGGTGGTTTGGATGCCATAAAATCCTTGTACTTGCATCCACGTCTGTCATTTCCTTCGTTTTGATGGTTTTGTCTAACTATCGGTTGGTTGGCTTGACCAATAGCCCCACTATAGTTTCCTTCTTCTAACTGTCCATCATTTAAATCGGGCTGTTCAACAGGCACCAAAAGTTCCTTTTGTTTCTGTTGAACTAAATGCCTTATTTCCTCAATTTGGGGATCTAACACCATCTGCATCATTGCTTGTACCCTAGCCATTATGATCGGCTCAGGTGCAGCTGCTACAACAAGTATCTTCTCCCTCTCTTGGGGTTGAGGTTGTTGATTTCTGTTTGCATTTTCGGCTCCACTCCGGGTTTTCGCCATTATGATCTATACACTAAATTAGGCGAATTTAGATCTTTATTACCCCAAAAAATTACATGTTAGGTCTAATATCATAGTCGTAAGCTTAGAATCCTGAACACATAAGGTTTCCAGATCCAGTCGGCAACATACCATAGATCCGAACAAATAATGGCATATATGGCAAACATATAACATTTAGCACATAAAAGCATTTTAGGCATCATTCCTAAAATATATTAGTGCTCGTGTCTAAAATATGGTAGACACTCATCTCACATTCATCACTTAGCATTCTAAGTTTAAGTCTACAAATCCTACAAATTCCTTGTTCGCTTAAACTAATGCTTTGATACCAATTGTGACATCCACAACTTTCTCGACCAGAAAACATCGATTTAGTTTATCCTTTTAAAATAAAATCAGAGTAATTTTCCAAAAGATGTTGTGGAATTGTTCCCAAAACAAAATATAATAAAAATTTATCAAAACATTTCTTAAAGAAATATATTTTCATTATATAACAAAAACCTCAGGATGTCATGTTCCGATACAGACCAAAAGCATAAACAGTAAATTATAAGCCTTACAACAAATATTTACAACTACTGGCTTATAATTTTAAAATCCCTCTTCAACCTCCAAACTACGCTCCGGGTCCACTACCTGTAATACAGAAAACTGAGTGGGTCAGGCTTGGGATCCTAGTGAGCATATAGGGTTTTCAACCCACAAATAATAAATTTATTAATTTTCACCCAAAATAAATTTATTAATTTCATCACCCAACAATAAAATTATCAATCTAAAATAAATGTATTAATTTTATCAACCAACAAGAACCCTGATTACCCATTCCTGTTATCCTCACTTTACGTCTCTAAACACCTATCACAACAGACCTAGTCTAAGGATTTTCATAGGGGTGACAACACTGCTTTAGGGGATTCCTCAGAAATTTATCTCAAATAAGGTAACAATATGGGGGGATGGAGTATACCATTGAACACTAAGTTCACAAACACCTACAAGTTGCCAGCCTGCTAGCATTCCACTGGACTGTCTAGAAAAGTCTGTGGTCGTCATCTACACTCCGTTATATGACTGAAACAATAACAAAATTGAGGCCTCTCATCATTTTAACACACATCAACTATTCCATTTACCCATGTTATACCCAACATATTTGTAGATAAAAATACATATACAATTTAAATCATTTTAAAACCGGTATAAAACATTCATTCAATATCCATCTCAATTAAACAAACAATAAATATACACATAACACATATTTTGTAGAAAATACTTCATATCTATGTGTAAGATGAAAGTGACTACACACTCACTTTATTTAACGATAATCGGGCAGCACTCCGTTTCTTAAAATGATATTCTTTGATGAAATCAGGGATTTTAGTTGAAAACCGGCCTTACACGGGCAGAGTTCCGACTTGAAAATATACTTTTCTCGGGAACTTCGGAGCATCGGGACTTGCTTTAGGTGTCGGGAATGATACTGGAGCTTTGAGGGGTTAAAAGTTGGCTAAAATAGAGTAAAGAGTGAAAGATAATTGAGTTTGTAAACAAAAACTCGTAAGCGATCGTTTTCAATTTATAGGGTGGAACCATCGGATTACACTGGGTGTAAATTTAGAGTACGTGGGGCGTACTACTAATTCAACTAATAAGTTGGGCGTACATCACGGTACGCGAGGCGTACTAAGGTATAATTGTGGACTCATCAAGGCCATGACACGTGGCACTCATGCAAAGGTGTAGGCTGCATGGCCATTATGGACTGTGAACATGAGTATGCTGGGCGTACTCCGTTGGCTAATTTTGACTTTATTTATAAAGTTATATTTTTAACAGGCCGGGACAGGAAAAGTTCGTTAAAATTTCACAACTTCTTCATCCGACGTCTATTTTCATCTGGCTTTTTACCGTTAAACTACTATTAACAAGATCTTGGATTCTCGTTTAGATTGTCTCCGCTAAAAATCACTCGATCTAAAATTCAACTTTCGGGTTGCATACTGCTATGCCAAATATTATAAAATTCACAACTTCCTCATAAGAAGTCAAATTTGTACATTCTTTTTATGCACACTCTCGGTTTAACGAATACTACGACTTTCGTTTAGATCACTAATGCTAAAAAACACTTTAACTAAAATTCACTTTTTACGTCACACAACATTGTGTCGGTTCTATCGCGAAACTTCGACACATCGTAACTTCTTCGTTATAGCTTGGATTTCGGTATTCTTTATATCTCCGGAATCCTTATTTCAACCACTACAACTTTCTTCATAGATATAAGATTTGTCTAACGTTTATTTTCGATGCTTATTTTTGTTCTTAACTTGTTAAATCATAATAATTAAGTAAACAAGCACAAAATTCACATAATATTCACATAATTCCTCTCTATTACTTTAAAATGATTTACAAAGGTTAACCTAGACTATTACATCATCTTTACTGCTTAGCCCAGAAACACGGGCGTTACAAAAACTGAAATTGTGCGATCATAGATGATGGCGACCTCTAGTGGGCAATCCAACGCTCTAAGACCAACACGAAAATGTCTTCTAAATGAAGAGGATACAAAGGACCAACTTGCATCCAAGTCAAACAGAACTAAATCATGCAACAATTTCGTTAGGAATGTACCTACTAGAAACATAAATATAAGCATACTGGAAAATAGCTTGACAAAATATAAGTGAACACATACCATTAATGACATCAGGTGCCGCCCTGGCTCCTCTGTTATCAACTGATAAGCTTGTACTCAGGAACTTAGCGCCTCAACCTTCCCCTGATGACCTTTGGTGATGTGCAAGGTCACAAGAGTTAGAGTCTACACTGGTCTAGTTGAAAGTAGTGGACAATCGACCTTCACATGGCCTATCTGGTTGCAGTTGAAGCAAGCCCTCATCCCCTGAGGGCAATCCCTCAAATAGTGACCCTCTTTACCACACTTGTATCACGCAAAACCTGACCGACATGGTGCCTTATGATCTCGAATATGGGGTTTTGAACCGCTTAGCCGCCGACTGCGACTGAACCGTCACTAATATCTTCTCTTTCCTCTGTTTCTCTATCTTAATGTCTCTCCTCCTATAATTGGGCTGAAGCTTAGACAACATCCAGTACTATGTGTTCTTCATGAACTCCTTGATCTCAGTTTTGAGCATACTCAAGTAATGCGACGTCTTCACATTCTTTGAAGATGCGTATTCAAGACAAAATAAGCCCTCTCATGAAAAATCTTGATCATCGTAGTCACTGACTCTGTCATCTTCTCAAGCGATAAGTACTCATGAGCCAGTCGCTTTCTTTACAAGTGGAACATACTAAGTACAAAACATCTCCAATAACTACTCTCAATTCACTGTAGCCCGCTCCATAGGAGAATAAGTTTGATTTGCAAATTTCCACCAATCCTTCTCTCCCAATCGAAGAAGGTTAAGTGTAAATCAAACCTTCTGGTTCTCCGGACAATAAAAAACATAAAAACATCCCTTCATATCATATATCAATCTCATGACATTAATTAGGTCCTTGCCTTCATCGAACTTTGGGGTTTCGTGTTACAAAACTCTTAATACTACATCGATCCATTTCACTGAAGTCCTGCGGCGGCAACGACTATAGTTTCAACCTCATTGAAGGTAACATAATGCTCATCAAACATCGTGATCATCATGTTCGTGATAGTTTTGGTTATTATAGGATAAAAAATCAATGTACATGCGTAAATTTCTTAATAATTAAGGGTATATGCAACCTAAAATGGATCTATGTCTTTTTCACATCTAATAGCAACATACTTATGAAAAACTCAAACTAACCCCTATGAATCGAAACTCATGATTAAGAAAACATACCTTTTTTAGATTCCAAGCAAGTTAATCAAACTCTTCTTGTATCATTGGAAAACTAGCTCCCATAGCGTGTAAGCATCTAATGGTTCACACCTACAACACAAGAAACCCTAAGATTGAGAGGAGAAAGGTTATATTTTCATATTTCACACTTAGAAAAGGATAGGTCGAATATATGAGCTTTAAGGCTATATATATAGTTGCCTGGGAACCATACAAACCCTAGATTTGAACATCCATTAATAATGTTTCAAATCAGATAATTATCTAGTTTCCTAGTTATCAAATGGAGGCTTCCAGAACCCTATCTAGGGCTTCCATAAACCAAGCACCTTAGGAGGATTCTAGATCCTCTCCATTGTTCAACAATTAAGAAATTACATATTAGCCATTGTACCTTTAATTGATTCTAATTAACCCAAAAATAATTCTAAAATTATTTCGAATTAATATTTACTTAATTATTGCTATTTTCAATTAATATATTAATCATATAAATATAAATAAATCATATATATATATATATATATATATATATATATATATATATATATATATATATATATATATATATATATATATATATATATATATATATATATATCCTCTAATCAATCTAAGCCATTTCTTGGTCATGAGGGCAACCAAAGAGGACTTTAGTTTTATTATTCAATACTATATCAATGTAGTTAGGACCTTAGACACCTTAATCCAATACTCTCCCACTTGGATATGTTTATAAATATAATTGCAAATACAACTCCGAATAACAAGTTAATATTGTTTTTTTAAAAGACACTGTTAAACTTGGATTAGACGTTTGTCCTAAGACAAGTGATCAACTTTCCTTCGTTCTTCCTGATATCATATGGATAAGAGGCATGGATTTAAATCAATCTCGTTATCCACGATTTTGTTTCTTGATTCCCGGATTTGTGCTTACATCATTAGGATACTAATAGAACACATCGATTTAGTTTCGGTTGGACCCAACACTATAACGTTAACATCAATCTAGTTGCCTTGGCGAGACGTTGAAAGTATATCTTTCAACTTGTTGATTCAAGAGAGTTTCTTACTATACTCTATACTAAAATATGTATCCTTGTATTTTAGGATGGTGTTATGTTAGCGAGTTTTTAAGGAGGTCAACTAGTATAGATAGTTACCTATGTTGTTGGATAGTTGTTTATTTGACTGTTTATATCTCTATGTCAACATATCTTGTGGCGAGTTGAGGGCGGTCCAGAATTGGTGCTAAGGGCCAAAATACTCGTGTATACATACTTAATGTTGAAGGTCAGGAACATAACAACTTTATGTTAAAGGCAGTTGAGGACGGTCCAGAATTAGTGCTAAGGGCCAATGTTTGTATGCTTGAATGTATTGTGTTTTTTATGGTATTTTGTGGAACTCAGTAAGCTTTGACTTACAGTTGTGGATTAAATGTTTCAGGTACTTCAAATGATCATGGAAGGAGAAAACATGATTGTACACACTCATCAACAACTTTTGTAGTTTGTGATTCCGCGTACTTTGATTTTGGGATTTTGTCTTTTGGAAGAAATGGTTTTATTGATTTTGGTTTAAAAAATTAACATTTTATCTTAATTAAAAATTAATATATATATATATATATATATATATATATATATATATATATATATATATATATATATATATATATATATATATATATATAATTAAAATTTGGGATGTTTCAGTTGATCCCTGGTTCAACACCGTTATGAGTTGTTTCTAAAAAGTTATATATACAAATATTCAGTTTATCTTGTACCGATATGTAACCGATAATAAGTTAAAAAGCTCATTTCTTAATCTTAGCCAAACGTCTTAGTATTTTAAAAATAAAAAAGTAGATATCATGATATGAGTAACAAAACTAGTTGTCGAGTAGAGTAAAACGACTTTGGTGTTTCTTTACGTCATAATTCAAGCACCTGGTTTTAGTAAACAACTTTGTAAATTATTATAGTAAACTTTCTTTTTTGTTTATTTGTAAGATATTGTTATGTTTTATTCTTTTATTGTTTAAAATGAACTGGAATGAATCGATCAAAGGAGAAGGAGAAGTAAAGAGGTGGAGAGACTCGAGGAAAAGAACCGACTGTAATCTCTTATTTGATTGAATCGATCAGAGGACCAAGAGGGAGGAGACTATGAGTGAAGAAAGGGGAATGTTTCTCACAAACAGTAAGGTGAAGATCGAAAGAAACGATGGAAAAGAGGTGGGGAGGGGGGGGTGCCTGGATTAAAGCTATTGGAGGAAACAGGCAGTCACACGTGCCAATGACCAAAATTACCAACCTTTAAAACTTGTGTGGCCAATGTTTGAAGTTCCAAAACTATATTATCCTAAGGCTCATGAGAACTAATATATATACTAATAATAAAGATTTTGTATTTTCTTTTGTTTTTATTTGTTTATTGATTTATTGATGAGATAAGTTTTATATTGTATATGATGTTGTCTGTTTTTAATTTTACAAAAGGGTCGTTTGATAGTTGCTGACTAAGTTAGTAATGACTGAGTTAGTGCTGACTGAGTCTATATCTGAATGAAACCATGTTGTTTGATTATATCTCTGACTGACTGTGATGAATGATGAAAAATGACAATATTACTTTTATGTTGTCTCTTGTGCTGAGAGTCGGTTCTAATGTTTGGAACAACAAAAAATTCATATGAGAAATGTGACTGTAATATTATTACAACATCGACCTTTTAATGTTTTTTTCTTTATATACACAAAAAAATATCAATATACAACACTGAAATTTCATTGTTTTTCATTCTATTAAAACAACGAACTTTTTATTATGTAAAAAAAATCAAATAAAAATAATAATATCATGATATACTAACTAAAAATTGCTCCATAGGCTTCAGTTTTCCCCTACACAAAATATGTCAAATTGATGGACCATATTTAGCATTTTTTGGTCAGAGATCGTTCAAAACATCATGATCTGTTGATTACTTATGGAAGACAAATGGACTAGATTCATTTAGTCACCTCACAATATCGTTTAACAGTTTAAATTTCATAAAGTTGATCATCTTAACTTAAAAGCAAGTTAATAAATTGGTGAAAAAGGCCCTCTTAGGTACAATGTCTAGAGAGAAATGAACCATGAAGCTAAAGATGGAAACAATGTTCATCTGCAAACATACACACAATACTACTTTCATGAATCATTCATAACCAATTTTTATTAAAAAAATGTCTAGAGAGAAATGAACCAAGAAACTAAAGATGGAAACAATGTGCGTGTGTAAACATACACACAAAGTAGTAATTTCATGAACAATTCATAACCAATCTTTATTTAAATAAAACATCTCACCTTTATACATCTTTTTCATTTAAAAAATTACCAATTACAGTGAAGCTACGTAGATGTTAAAATCAACAGATCAACACCCCCCCCCCTAAAAAATATATATATAATAAAAAAAAGAACATTTCTCGTGAACTGAACCAAGAATTTTATGTATAACCAATTGTAATTAACTGACAAAGTGCTCGAAATGAACAAATTAAAACCAAGGACAAAAAAAAGTAGAGCTTGAAGAAAATCGACCTTACCTAAGGAAGACGGTGGTGGCGGAGGAAACAGAAGGAATGTTGGAGGAAGCCAACGACACTACAGTGAACCAGTGGCAGGAGTGAGTAGGACGACGGTAGCACTGGATCGAGGCGACGATACAGAGGTCAGAAGTGGGAGAAGTAGGAGGGACCGACGCTAAGAGAAATGTTGGAGGTGGGAGAAGTTGTCGACTTCCAAAGTTGAGACGGAGATAAAGGGGTTACGACATTAGAATGAGAGAAAGGGGATTGAGGGTATTTTTCTAGTCAGCTAATTTTTTTCAATGACCAAGTGGAAGGTTTTTTAAAACCGAATCAGACATAGGGATTGGGTAAGAGGTTCCAATGTTGTTATCAAACATACTAATTGGACCGGGTCGGTCAAAAAGTCTAACCAAACCCAGTCAGTCATAAATCAAACATGGCCTAAATTGGTTTATATTTATCGATTGATGACTAGCAACAATTATTGTTTATTTCAAATATAATGTTGAGGCATTTAAAAAAAATGTAAAATAAGTTTTTTAGTTCATGATCTCACAGAGAAAAAAAGAACAAATCAAATTAATGAACAACAAATATTTTTCTTAAAGAATATGAAAGTTGATTTAAATATGTTTCTCATGGATCTAGGAGAAAAAAATAAGAAAGTTTATCATTTAAATCTATAAGATGAAATTAGAAGAGTCAACTTGTAAAAATGACATTGTCCAAAGTATTATATGTCATTTAAGATATTTGTATTTTTAAATTATGTTAGTATTTGACATTAAACTTAATACTATATTTGTTTTAGATTATATTATTGACAAATAGTTCTTCTTTTTCATGGAGGTGGAAGACGCAATCTATGTAGGAGGAAGTCACGAACGATCTAAGAAATATGTGTTTAATGATTCAGGAGGTTAATACTAAACCTGTGCAGAATGGATTTCGTTTCACCCTCACCTCCGATGGAAATTAGTCAGTTAGCACCCTTCGTAATAAAAATGATACCAATATTAGCCCTCTCATTGAATAAAGATAAACTGGTCAAAGGTGATACCTCTCGAAATTCGTTGTTTTGCTTGGAGAGCAGCTTTGGATAGACTTCTAGTGGCAACAAACTTGATGGGTAGAGGTATGAACGTACAATCAAACATTTGTCCCATATGTAATATTGATAAGGAATCCAACGATCACTTATTGATCAGATGCGGTGTGGCTAAGGATGCTCGGGAATGGATACTAAGATGGTGTGGTGTATCGAATACTCATTTTAATAAGGTCACAGACTTCCTCAACTTTCCTGCTACATGGGGAAACTGTCCACAAAAGATGGAGAGGCTGATTACGATGTATTACGCTCTTCTATAGTGTTTATGGTTGGCCAGGAACAATTTGGTTTTCAAGAAAATACCCACAAACCCTGCAAGGATTGCGAACGAGGTGATCTCTCAGATTTATTTATGGTTCAAATTCAGAACAAAGATGATGAAATGTAGGTGGATCGAATGGAGTATTTTCCCGTTATGTTAATCATTTTGTAATTCTCATTTTGCTATTGTACTCTACCCATGATCTAGTTCCTTGCTAATCATGTAGCTTTTACTTTACATATATATAATATTTCCAGTTTCCAAATAAAAGACCGTATATGCAACAAAAAAAAAAAAAAAAAAAAAAAAAAAAAATTGAACCATTTGTTGTGTCACCTCATTCAAGTTGGAGAACCTTAAGTATCAATACTAGATGCTATTTTTCTTATTTTCTAATGCTATTCTAGTAAACATTGTTTGATTTGATCTCATCTCGCTCCTTGTTAGGTGTGGTTTTTTTATTGATATTTATTTTTCATTTCACACACACAAATATATATATATATATATATATATATATATATATATATATATATATATATATATATATATATATATATATATATATATATATGGTGACGTTTAATAAAGAACCATTCTTAATCATCAAGCCAAAGAACCAATCTTTTTTTTTTTCAATTTTTAAAACTTATGTTTTATTAATAAAAAAATTAAAAATATAGAAATTCATAATTTTTTATCATTTTCCAATAAAAACAAATTTAATAAAAGAAAATTACTTTTTTTTTTGTCAAATTCACAGTGTAAATTTATGTAGATTCACAATATAAATCTAAATTCACCCGGTGAATCCAAAAAAATTTATAAGTTAGTTTTTGGCATTGGGATTGTGAACTTATGAATTTTGATATTTTTAGTTTTTTTTTATAAAGAATAAATTCGATCTTTAAAAAATATTTGGTTCCTTAAAGAATATATAATCATTGTTATATATATATATATATATATATATATATATATATATATATATATATATATATATATATATATATATATATCCTATTTTTTTTCTTTTTATTCATTCTTTTAAACAAAGAAATATAATAAATTTTATTAAATATATGACAAGTATTATAATTAGAAAGATGGTAAGAAGAAATTAGAGTTTTCTTTCTCTCTCTCTCTCTCTATATATATATATATATATATATATATATATATATATATATATATATATATATATATATATATATATATATATATATATATATATATATATATATATGGAGAGAGAGAAAGAAAACTATTATATATATATATATATATATATATATATATATATATATATATATATATATATATATATATATATATCGATCTTTTAATGCTTCGAAAGACTGATTTTCCTCAACATTTAAAGCTTCTGTTAATTATTGTTTTCCTTTTTGAGGTACACACATAAAAACATGTAGAAGAGTCAACAAAAAACTTTAATACATTTAAGAAGTCAACATATATTTACAATTTTAATAAAAGACAGCAAAAAGTGTTTGACCATGTTCCCTTGTGTCTCCATGTGAGATAGAACTGAAGGCTGCTCTTGTTCAAATTATCCAAATACCATATTTCTAGAGTTTGAATCTCGAACTCATCTCGAAGGCTTTTATAATTGTAGTGTTTCATCCGATATCCTGAGAGATGTTCATCATATGTAAATCATCAAAAACCCTACCAAGAGTAATGAATACAAGCTGATAAATTATTATGTATATATATAATATAATATACTATTTTTGGAAGAAATGCAGTGGTACTAATAACTCTTGCATTGTAGGAAACCTTTCCATATCAAAAAATCTTGATTTTTGGTTCCACACGATGCATCATTACATCTCCAAATAATTAACACAAGCTAACACGCAACATAAGGAAATACACAGCCAAAGTATACAGATCCAAAAGAAGAAAAGATTGGATGTTTTGTTAGAAGGATGAAGAAGATGCATAAATTAAGGTTAGAAGAATGGAAAGGGAAAACATAAGAACGGGGGTTTGAGAGGAATGAAGCCTGGTCCGATGTTGTCATCTTATACGAAGAACTTGTCGATAGAGAGATCATATGTGGAGCAAATATATGTCTCTCCTGCAAATTCAATTAATCGAAAAGGATGAATGCATCGAGCCAGCCAACATCCCCCACAAACCAGTATTTGTCTCATCCTCCTCCTTCTAAAGATCGTGATGAATATAGTAACTGCATCTAATCACCCCACCGGCCCACCCGCACACACCACCTAACCATTGGTTTATGGAGAGAGAGAGAGAGAGATGATGGAAGGGGAAACTGTGGAAAACCCTAAGGCCTTGCAAAAGAGAAATATCAAATATATAGAGATAGAGGGTGCGGATGGGGTATCTTTGACTTCCACCCACCCCCCCCCCCCCCCCCCCCCCCCCCCCCGCCTTTTTTTTATTAATTTATTTATTATGTTATCTTTTTTTTTTATTAATATGATAATCTTAATAATATATCAAAATAGAGATTACCAAAAAAAATTAATGCATTTTATTGAGTTATCATTGTGCTATTAAAAGTTTATTTAAAAAAAATCTGATATCTACTTTTAATTAATTTGGTGCCATACTCAAGAGTAGTTATTAGAGAAAATCGTATATAATCTTAATATATAATATATCAAAAGAGAGACTACTAAAAAAAGTTAATGCATTTTATTGAGTTATCATTGTGTTATTAAAACATTATTTAAAAAAAATCTGATATCTACTTTTAATTAATTTGCTGCCATATTGAAGAGTAGTTATTAGAGAAAATCGTATATGGATATTAAACAACTATTAAATTTATTATTTATCTGTATAAAAATAGTAATAATATTAGAAAATATATAATTTAATTTGTTATAATACACATTTAATAATTGTTAGTTAATTTAATGATAATTATATATTTGTTCGATCAATTCTAAGCTTATAATATTATTCTAAACTCAACAATTTTATGTATCAAAATGGAATATATATATATATATATATATATATATATATATATATATATATATATATATATATATATATATATATATATAATACATTTGAACCTAACTCTATATAGGGTTAGGTTATTTTGTTTTTACTAACTATTGTGTGCCATAATGCATAGATCTGGACCATCGGATGGAATATAATCAAATGTCATAATTTGAGGGTCTATGATAGTAGAATAGGATAGCATGTACCATATAATCACACAAATTTCAGCATAAGGACATTTTAGTCAATTAACCTATATTAAAAAAGGAAATTTTCTGATTTTTAGGGATAATTAATTCCTTTCTTTTTTTAAAAATATGAATATTTTAAATTAATTCAAATTTAAAAATCCGATTTATTCTGTCAGAATGATAGAATGTCAACCATAAACTAGTAAATCTATTTTTCGATTTTATTCTGTCAGAATGAGAGAATGCCAACCATAAACTAGTAGATACATTCTGAAAGAATACACAAAATCAATTCTTGAACTAATAATATAACAAATAATTACATTGTATGATTGTGATTCATTGAATAATAACAACATTCTGAAAGAAATGATTTTTAAGCAACATTTTATACATTGTAGCATAACACATTCTAGTATAATACACTCTCGTTCTATATGTTTTCTTCCTTCTTCACATCAATGTTAGCCTCTTCAAAACCTAAATCCATAAAGAAAACATAATCAAGTTTCAAAAATTAAACAATTCAATGCATTCTAATAGAATAAAAACTATAAATTCTGACAGAATGTATTAAAGACTATAAACTTTGACAGAATATAGTAGAGAAATAAAAACTATAAATTCTGACAGAATGTAGTAGAGACTATAAAGTCAACCATAAAGTATCTTAAATTCATTACCAGTTAAACAAATATACTTGTTGTGAGATTGACATTTTGTGTATGTCTGACCTCTAAGCCACTTCAAAATATGCTAGCATTCTATGAGATTGACATTTTGTGCGATTGGCATTCTGTCAGAATTGTATTGCATGAGAATGATTTTATACAAGGAGCTGCAAAAAGGAGATAAACATGAGCATGATTTTATACAACATACATTAGAATAAGTAGAATAATTTGAAGTGAACATTGTATCAAACCAACATATTAGATTTCATTCTAACAAAATTGGAATCCGTGATTCCATTCTGGCAGAATTACCCTCATCATATTAGATATTAAGATGATTTTGCTACTGCTACTAATTGAAGATTATTCCTTTGGTGCTTGATATTCATGAGGAAGATAGGAAATAAATTTTTCACCAATGTCTTTTTCAAATATCAAATTCTACAAGATAGAATACAAACATGATAAAGTAATTGTTTATAGGTTATCTGAAACTATTCTAAAATTCTATGTGCGTGAAGTCGGATGACTTCACCATCTGATTTTTTGATGTACTGGTAAAATTGAGGTTGAGCAAGTAAATAATTGACTGAAGACTTCACCATCTTTATATGATGGATCTCAAAAAATCAAGAATATAGTATCAAATAGGTAAATAAAATTAGGAAAAATCAAACACTTACATATAGTGTTAGAACAACTTCCATGAAAAAGCCCCTGAATGCAGCTCCAATGGGTTCACCGGTGGTTGAACAGATCGCAAGGAAGGGAGATCTAATCTCCGACAGGCTTCCCTTGGTTCACTATCTTCGTCTCCGTCAGCCACCAATCGTGGAAAGGAATGGAACGGGGGCAGCAGTGTTGCCGTCAAGTGGCAGGAACGACTGCTCCTTCTATCCGACAACAATCACGGAGGGAGGGAAAGACTTCAATCCTTAGTTCATCGGAGAAGAAAGAAACACACAAACATTCAGAAAATGGCCGATGACTCTTAATCGATCGCAAGGAAGGGCTGCAATCGGTGGTGGGAACTCGCTGAAATTTTTCTCTGTAGTGGTGATGTTCCAGGCAGGAAACGAAGGTGGAGGATTAGGTCAAATATATTTACTTTATTTCCATAATTGTAGGATTTCAATTAAACGATTTCCTTAATTAAAAGTACAAAAGGTCCAAAATACTCTTTATTAATTTATTTAATTATTTATTATTTCTTGAATTCTCATTGGTGCATTTAGGCACACAATATTTGTTGAAAACATTTGAACCTAACTCTCTCTCTCTCTCTCTCTCTATATATATATATATATATATATATATATATATATATATATATATATATATATATATATATAATTTCTCGAATGTGGGATTATCTTCAATCTATTAAACTATACTTAAACTAGTATATTTCAAAGTATTCAATTTTATCTCCACCCAATCCTACATTCTACCACAAATCCCCCATGAAAACCCCCACTTACCACCTGATATTCAAGTGAAGTGCAATGTCAAGGAAAAAACCTACCTTTTTATCTAACTCCTCCTGGGTGTTTATTTGAAAGATCCATTCGATGTCATCTAGTCAAAATATATATCCGAATAATCTGAACTAACTTAAAATCCAATCTAAACTAACCAAATTATAATTCTGGATCATTTTTCACAATATAGTTCTCACGCGTTGAGACATTTCACAAAAATATAACTTTAACATTAACAAAGTTAATTTCTCAAGTTTGAATTCCCAAATTATCCATTCGATGTCATCTTAATGAAATCAAATATAAGAAAAATATAATAGATTTTAGAGTGCATATTTCTTGATATAATAAGCTTAAGTTCATCTTTATTTGACTTTATTTTTGTTAATCGGATAATGGGTACGTGTTAGAAGGAAGTGGAGATAATTAATGATCATTTTACATATTTAGTTGACACTATTTTGGATAAAAATCGAGCTTTAGCTGTTTTAAAAATTACTGAAAGATGAAATTTTTTTAGTTAAGATGATCGGTATCCGCTCTCTTTGTTGTTAGGTGGGCTTAGCATAACTTCAATTTAGAAATAAAATACAATAAGTACTAAAAGCCTTGATAGTTCAATTCATGGGTCTAGATGGGACCTTCATGAAGGGTCCATACCCTGGCTAAATACTAACAGTTGTAGGACTTGATTCAAATAATAATATACACCCTCTAGCATATGTGGTAGTGGAGAATAAGAACAACTTCTTGTTTCACATTTATTACAAACATACAGAAGGTATAACTCTCTCTATATGTTTACTTTTAATTGCTAATCAATTGAATATGTTTGAATGACATTGTATTTCAACTAAATATGGTTAAATGTCAACCATGGGCATATAAGTGTTATTGCTAAATTATTTCCATCTGTTGAACTTAGATTTTGCATTAGGCATATTCAGAGGAATATGAGGCGGTGTTGGAAGGGAAAAAGAATTAACAGGCTATCATTGGGCATGTGGTTCAACAACTAGCATAACTATGATTGAAAGAAAGATGGAAAGCTTGGAAAAGTTACCGAGAGGCACATGAATGGCTAAGTAAAATCCAACCAAAGCACTGGGTCAAATCACACTTCTTAGGTAATGTATTAAAAAAAATTAATCTTTTTTATGCTCTAGTTTTATTTGGAAATGGAACTTCCATAACGATGGTTCTTGGACCAGCTTTTGCACATTGACTAATTTCCACTGCAAACATGACATTATGCCTCATGTTATGGAGTCATTGCAGACAAACCTCCATGGTCATAGGGGCTAAGTAGTGCTAGGATTTAGATTTGAACATAAGTCAATATGTTATCAACCATATCTTCTACATTCCTTACCAAGTCATCATAACCCAAGTTAGGATGTCAATTTAATGGTATATATGTCCAATGGTAAGGGCATTGTCTTAACCTCTAACAAGTAACATGTGTGAAGTTTTTAATTCAAAGTTACAAGATGGTCTTGACAAATCCATAATAGCATGTTTAAAACACATCAAGGATATCCTAATAAAGAAGATTATTGTATAAAAGGACATTGTCAAGGTACATGGACCACTAAACTCAACTTCCATGTAACACCAAGTTCTAGGTATAATTGATCTTGTGATTTTGACATTTAAAATTTATAAATATGAGATGTTTGGTGGCCAGAATGTGGCGGTGTAGTCGCCACGACGTGACATCACCCGATGGAATCACACCTTCATTTAAGGTACCACGATGTAGCAACCTGTTGGCCACGACGTGGTGGAGGCCTGCATGTAAAACCCTAATTTTCCAGGCTTAAGTCTTATTTATGGTACGTGATGGCTAGGGTTTGCTCACCATCAGCCTTCATCACCTATCTTTCGACCTAAGCAACCCCTAGCCTCCGTTTTTGAGTTCTTGAAGTTTCTTAGTGGTTTTTCGTGATATTGAATGAGAAATAGGTTTCCATTAAGCATTAATCCAACAAGTAAGATCCCTCACCACCTTATTGCACTTATTTTAGACCTTCGTAAGTCCACAAGTTCAAATCTTTATATGTTATTCTTCTAGATATGGGTTTTCATGCACTTTTCTCCATGCTTGGGATAGTTTGAGTTGGTGGACTCCATAACGTTGGCAACTTTATGGATCTTTAAGGTTCCTTTGTAGTTTCTTGTTCTATACCTGAAGTATTATTGAGTTTTGATTTCATACATGAGGTTTTGACCTCATTTTCACCATTTTTGACATAAATAGAGTTCAAGACATGCATTGGACATGCATGTCCATAAAGCAATGATTTTTATGAGGTCTTTGGGTGTAAGTAAGCTTTTTAGAAGAGATGAGTGTGTGGCATAACGGAGTAAGGGCTTAATATATAAAGTTGTCTAGGAAAAGTTCCCACAACGTGGTGATATGCTCACTACATTGTGGCGAGTGGGTTTATCATAACTGATTTGTCTTGAGGTTGTCACATTGTGGCAGATGCTTGGCTAGCAAAGTTGACTTTTAGATGTTGACCATTGACTTTTTGACCAAGTTTAACTTTTGGTCAACTTGAGGGTTTGGGTTATAGATTAAGGATGTACCTTTGATTATTGTATAGGTGGTTAGTAGTACCAGTTTTTATTTCACGTGAGTTGTGTTGATAGTCTGTTAGCCTTCGAGGTGAGTTTTCTCATTATACCTTGTATTGTTGTATGTATCCTTGTGTGTAGGATATGGTTATGTTGTAGTGATCTGTTAGTCTGGTAGATCTGTTATGACTACATGTCTTTGTTAGTTATTGTTCGCGTATGACGACATATTGATGTTGGGTTGAGGCAGGCCTACTTTGTGTTGTAGGCCAAGAGACCTGGTCGATCCATTTGATATTGTATACCCAAGGGGAGCGGTCCAGCCCAATATTGTAGGCTCAGGATAGCAGTCTAACTTTATGGTTTAGGCTCAAGAGAGCGGTCTAGGTGTAATGTAGGTCTTGCAAGGGGATCTAGTCAGACTGTAGGCTCATGTGTGCATGCATTGTATATGCATTGTTGTGTAAGGTATTTTGAGGAACTCACTAAGATTTAGCTTATAGTTGTGGATTTAAATGTTTTAGGTACTTTAGAGGACTAGGGGAGGCGAATACGTGGTTGTACACATCATCCAGTTATTGTCATGTTTTTTAGAGATACTCTGATTTGTTATGATTGTAAAACTATGTTTTTAGTGACTTGGGTTTAATGCAAATACAGTTTTATCTCTTTTGAAAATCAAATTTACTATGGTTTTTGGGACGTTACAATCCACTTTACTTTTGTGTGGAATAAAAATTAAAGTATGCCAGTACAAGGTTATATTTGGTGGATATGGTGAGTACCAAGTTTATGGTCAATGGATGGACCAGTGCAAACTACACAATAGATGTGAATGTGGTGATCTCCAACTTCACTCATTGTTTAGGTTAGGACTAATTGTTAGGCATCTTATAATCAGTCGAGTAGTGCCCAGGGAGTAATTAAAGATTAATCAGGGTCTAGTCATGATTTTTACAACATTGCAAAATAGACAATAGATATGAATATGGTGATCCTCGTGATTGGATGCATGATTGCTATAAGCTTAGTATATGGAAGTAATGTACAAGTTCAAGGTGATCTCTATCAATGGTTGTAACATGTGGAGAAATTCACCATGTCTATTCACATTGGCCCCTCCTAAACATCACAAACAGGTAATGTATTTAAGTTTTCTGGTCAAATATGTTATTTATTTACATCTCTTTAACATAATGTATTACTATGTAGGTTGATAAAAAGAAAATTAGAGCTTAGACTAAAGCACCTAGCTACGGAAAATGTTTGAGCAAAAGCCATAACTCTAGGAGTTACAAGGACCAAGGAGGGCCAAATTAAGAGACTAAGAGGAAGAAGAATGAAAATGGCTCGCGGAAAAGGGCATGTGGACTACCTTAAAGGATATTAATTTTTCTTGTTCAAAATTATGTTATGTTAAACAATGGGGAACTTAACTTGTTTTTAGGTTTAGACATGATGTTTAAGGGTAGGTTTGGTTTTTGGTTCCTAGATGTCACTTTAGGTTGTTCATATTGTTCTTTTGATTTTTGGATGTCAATTTGTGACCATGTCATAGTTTGTGGATGTCAGAATTCATTACAATGGTAATTTGGGTACTTTTAGTTTGGTACTTCTTATTTAACCACACAAAATTCATATCACATTTACATATCATGGTTTAATAAATCTTATGGTAGACTTTATTGATACTTTACATACCACGTTTAACAATTATTATGAAAAATACATATATCTTTTAGAATATCAATCAACATAGAAGAAATTTAACATAAATACATTTCATTTCAATTTAATTCATAAAACAAAAATCAGTTACGAACATAGGAGAAATTCCACCTCAAAAAATCCATTATTGGGATTACATACTAAAAAGAAGGAATTACCCCCAAATACCAAAAACCTTCACTTTTTACAAACATAAAACACATCCAACTTAAAATCAGAAACAACTTCCACATCCTTGTGTGATCATGCACTAGGTTAAGAGAAGCTTCAAGATGATTTCTAGAGCTTTAAAGTCTAGGAATGACTGCAAACGACCTAGGGCACACCGGTAGGTCATACCATCCGATAAATTTGTAGTTGGAACCATTATTCGAGCACGATCAGAACCTCCTACGTGGGTTCAAATTCGTCCATGATGTAACCATTTTTGTTGTGTTAGCGCATGTATAGAACTCCAATTTTAGGGTTTTGGTTTTTGACCAGGCTGTGTATAAGAAAAATGAAGAAGAATATGACCATAATTAAAAGCCTACGGGTTTAAATTGAGGATATGTGGGGAAAATAAAGGGTGGGGTTTAAGATGTATGTTGTATTGTTAGAGGAGAGAGAGGGTAACAAGTGAAAGGAAAAATTTTCCCTCTTAGAAGGGTCACGTGTGCATATCAAATGGAGAAAAGTAAACGCCATCACACACAAGGACCATCAATGGTACGTTTGGAAACTTAAGGGATCATGGTTGTAATGCAAACGAATGTTATCCAAAACTTTCTACTTTTTTAGAAACCATGTAGGCTATTTATCAAATTTTGTCTTATTATTTCCAGCTCCTTACTAGATTTTTTATATTAAATCATTGTTCCAAAAATAAAATTTAATATAAAATATAAATGAAAATTTAACATGTATACTAATAGTATCATTTGTGTTACTAATTATGTTGCTTTTTCTTTATAGCCTGAATTAAGATTATTTTTCTTGTGTTAAAGCTATGAAAAAATGAGTCCTCATAGCCCATTTCAACTCCCTTATTAGATAATTACGTAGTTCATAATTCAATTGTATATTTTTAAGTATCTCTCATTTATTCTAGGAGATTACTCTTATAAATTTATATTATAAATACACTCATCTCACACAATTAAATGTGTGGTTGATTTAATTAAATCTATATGGTATTAGCCTAACTTTTCTCTACTCCCTCCAATATGTTGCCTGCTTCCTAACCCTATCCCTCTTCTGATTTTTTCTGCTCTCCTAGTACTTGCTATCAGGTTGACTTCTGAAGCTGGTATATTCTCTGTGGATACTCTACCTTATATGATTCCAATCAAATTTTCTTCTAAAAACTATTTATTATGGAGAAATCAGATGTTTCCACTCTTCTCCTATCAGAAGCTTCGATCTCTTATTTATGGTATGAAACATCCCAAAAGTACGGTCCAAAATTTTCATTTAAAATCATTAAATAAACCATAGTTATCAAAAGCATTTCATCCAAAAACATAAGTCATCGTATCAGATCACAGTATCATATCAAAACACATGTCAGAATATCAGAGAAAAACATCCCAAGCTAAACAAATGGAGTGTGTGTGTGTGTGTGCACTACGGTCATCCCAAACTCTTGTCCTTGCTACCGGAAGTACCTAAAACGAACACTGAAAACTGTAAGCACAAAGCTTAGTGAGTCTACCCTAAGCTACCACATACCATACACATAATCACATAGACTGGGCCCCTCCGCTTCCTCAGGCCCCACCCGACATCAGATAGTGTCCGGTATTAGGCCCTGCCTGGCATCGAGCCTCGCTCGGTATACATATCTATTTCTTTCCATTCCCCGCCTATCTCTGGGCCTCACCCACTATACACATACATACAATAACATAATCATGCTAGCACAAAAAGAATCATACACAGTACTCTATATTCTCGTCATAAGGCCTCGCCTATCATGGGCCCCGCCCCTACTCTACTAATAATGATATATGGAACCCAATCCACACTCAGCTAGTGATAAGATACGGGACCCCACCCACACTCACCTCCCTACCAGGAACATACAAGTATCAAAAAGACAACAAGTATAACTAAACATGCATTCCTTCATCGGGTACCACCCGACATCGAACCGTAGTTCGGAAACATACATATAAACATTCCTCGGGCCCCGCCATCGGACCAAAATCTGGAAGCATACAGACATTCCTCGGGCTTTCCCTGGCATCGGACTGGAGTCTGGAAACATAAAAAACAAGCACATGCATGAATCACGAAGACATCAAGAATACAAACATTCCTCAGGTTTTCCCCGGTATCAGGCATTGCCTGACGTCGAACCTTAGTCCGGAACATACTAACATACATAAACGGGATGATATTGTTGCCTTCAACCCATTCCTACAGGAGAAAACTCACCTCTCAAAGCAGAATGCAGAATCTCACGATAAGGAATCTCTAACGGCTACTCCGACGACTCCTCAAGCTGTCATTACCAACATAATACTTAGTCAAAATCCAATAGTCCCTTAGATATCATTCCATACCCAAAAATCCTTCATGGGTCAACCTTGGTCAAAGTCGAAGTCAAGGTCAAGACCCCTATCAAAGTCAACATTCTGGGTTGACTCAACTCGCCGAGTTTCCATGCTACTCATGGTCGTGATAAAACGAGTCTACTCTTCGAGTCCTTCCCCAGACTCGTCGAGTTCTGCCTTTTCCAGAATCAGGACAAATCGTTCAAACTCGTTGAGTCCCTATATAGACTCACCGAGTTCTTCAGTATGTTGCTTCATCTCAATAGATTAAGCCCCTAATATTTATATTTGAGCTTCATACTTCACATACATACTGAAAATGTCCTTTTGAGGGTAAAGTTTCCAATCTTATCCTTTAATACCCTTACTTAATGGGTTTAGCTCAAACCCTAACTCTTTAGGACCTAGATCTTGGTCCACAAGTCATCAACCCTCCAAGCTAAAGCATACAAACTGAGATTTGGACCCTAGACACTACATAAACACGTAAAGCTTCCACCTTTCTCTCCATGCATGGCCTTTTGGAGCTTAAAAGGCCAAAATGTCACCCTATAGCTTGCATGGGGCTTCAATGGCCATAATGTTTGCACCTTTATGCCATGAAAGCCCACTATGGTTCCAGGTCTGATGGTGCACTAACTTGGGACGTCCATATCCCAAATATCAAGCTTCTTGGACCAAAAATCCAATAAAATGATAATAAAGAGATCTAAGAAGCTACTAAGCAAGTTTGAGACTTGATTACCAGAAAGTGATGAGAATGAAATGGAGTATATGGATCTACTAGCTTCTTCTTGAATCTCCACGCTTCTTCTTCCTTCACAAGCTTCAAAACACACCAAGTTTCTCACAAGGATGGCTCACAACACTCAAACTAGCATTAGGGTTTCTGGACTCAGGGTTTGGACAATGGAGGCTGGAAACCCTAGAGTTTAGGATGTATAAATAGGGTGTAAAATCTCAAATTTAGGGTTTCCCAAACCCATTCGAACTAGTCGAGTTGGTCTTCCAAAAACATGTGTGACAACATTCCTACTTGTTGAGTTCTCATCCTTGAACTCGACGAGTTTCCTTCTTGTTTGGATATTTTCTTTCCTCATTTGGCTAATGGTTTTCGGTTGTTACATGGTACCTCCATCGCTCCAACAGAAACAATTGAAGTCGATGGCAAATCAGTCTCCAATCTAGTGTTTTCAACCTAGACTACTCTTGATTAGAGGTTTATCATTCTCCTAAATTCTTCCCTCGCTGGAAAGGATGTTTTCAAAGTTGGAGAACTTCCTGATGCTCATTGCATTTGGTTTTCATTAGAAGCAACATACAACAGTTCTTATGTTGAACACATTCATACACTGTGTGATTCTCTCCGACAGAGGACAAAAGATACTTTCTCGATTTCTGATTATGGTCGTAAATTCAAGACAACATGTGATATACTTGTTGCCATAGGCCAACTTGTTGATGAGATGGATAAAATTCACTGGGTTTTTTGTGTATTGGGAGCCTCGTTTGAAGTTTTTTCAGAACCATTTGATGGGTTTCGAGCCTCATTAGAGCAAACAAATAGCAGCAGAAATGATAAACAATTTGACCTAATACTCGAAACAAATGGATCTAAACTCAGCTAATATATGCAACATATTAAAACTCAATAGATAGAAAACATACCTTTGATTTATTAGTTGGTTTCTTCTTTTGTCGAGCCAATGGATTGAACTAGAGAACCCAAAGGAGAGTTTCTCTTTGGTGATCGCACCCAAGATGCAAACAATAAACAGATCCAAGCAATCCTCGAACTTCAAGCTCAAAAAAATCAAAATCTCAATTATGTTCTTCGATCATGACGTAAGGATTAAACTGCCAAGACATGGGAATGAATATTCAAGATTTTTCAGGGCTTTGAGATATCGGAACTTTAGTAGCTTAAAGATATATTTCTTAAGTGTCAAAACTGGATTTGGAGCCCTTTATTTATAAGAAGGTGACTTGAAACCCGAGAAATAAATACAAAATATAATAGTAATTATCTATGCTATTCAAATCATTCTAGAATATTCCATATTCCATTATTATTAATTAGTTAAACTGTTAATTAATTAACAAAATAAGTCCCTTCAATAAATTTCTTTTCATATCTGCTTCTTTTTGTTCTTGTGTGTAACCCCAAAGGACACTGCTATTTATAGTAATAATACTGAGCTTTATTATGGCTATGGGTACTAATCTCCATTATCTCCTACTTAGACTTAGACATCAACAATTGATTGATCTAATACTTACTAGGAATAATAGTGTGTGGCAGTCCAATGTAACTACCGTAGTTATATAAACAACCCTAAGACTAATAACCTCAAATTCCTTTGATCTTCATTATATCTTATTATGAACTATAGACATGCATCAATGGTCAATCTCCTGGTTCAAGATTATGTTTCCCGATACTGACTTGTGGTGACCTTTCAGTTGATTGTCGAATCTATTCAACCCAGTCTTAGCTTGGTCAAGCATTTGTCAACACCAAATCAATGAGGGGCCATGAGATATCTACTTCTACATTTCTGGAAGAAGGATCAAATAAACTTTGACTACATAAATTAGTATTATTCATCATGTAATACCTAGTCAAACCCTATATAAATATCAGTTACGGACAACGCTGGGGAAACCAAGATATAAAAAATTGTAGAACAAAACCTCATGTATCTCCATTTAAAGAATATGAAAAATAATCATCTTAATTTAATCATGGCATGATCCATGTAGTAAACTTTAAGTGTGGTTACTCCAATACTTAAAATCTCCATTTTCAAGTACTCATCAGTATTGGTCGCACGACTTTGCTATGCTCATCCATATGAACAATCTACCAATACTTTGAAAATATTTATTCAATACCATCTTCCAAGGGTAGTATTGATTATGAATGTTAGAATAACAAATTATTTTGGAATAGGTTCTAAATATGCAAAACTAGAAACGATAAATAATATAAACAATCAAAGTAACTTATTAATATTAATTACCAAATCAAAAACATACATTACGTTCCAAATAGATATCAAACTACAAATTATGTTATCAAGCCAACTCACTAGCAAATCTAATGCCAATAAACCTAGTATGGGCATCATGCTTAATCTGTGATAGCAGTTTGGTGAGTGAATCTGTAGGATTGTCTTTAGATGGAACCCGAATCACAATAATGTCTCCATCTTCAACAAGATTCCTTATAATATGGACTTTCTCTGAATATGCCTTGTGCGCTTGTGATCTTGAGGTTCTTTAGTTAAGGAAACTGCACCCTCATTAACATAGAAGATCCCAATCGGTTCAGTTATGCTTGGAACAACACCAAAATAATTGATGAAATTCTTTACCCACACTGCTTCTTTAGCTGCTTCATTTGCTGTAATGTACTCTGACTCTGTAGTGGAATCAGTAATTGTCTTTTGCTTGAAACTTATCAAAGTCACTGCTCCTCCATTCAATGTGAACACAAAACCAAACTAAGATCTTGAATTATCTCTGGTAGTTTGGAAATTTGCATCCACACATCCTTTGACACTTAGCTCATATTTACCGCCATAAACTAAAAACATATCTTTAGTTCTCGCAATATACTTCAGAATATTCTTGATTGCAGTCCAATGACTTTCACCAAGATTTTCCTAATAACAACTCGCCATATCAATGACATATGAGATGTCTGGCCTTGTACATATCATGGCCTACATAATCGATCCTATAGCAGAAGCATATAGGACTTGACTCATTCTATCCAGTTCCCCAAAATTACTAGGACATTGGGTTTTACTAAAAAAAACATCCCACGTTAAATAGGTACAAATCCCTTCTTATATTCTTCCATCTTAAATTTCTTCAAGATTTTATCTAAGTATGTGGTTTGGAAAAGTCCTATTAGACACCTAAATCTATCCCTATAGACCTTGATACCAAGTATGTAGACAGATTCTCCAAAGTACTTCATAGAGAAACTTTTCCTAAGCCAATCCTTTACACTATTAAGTGTAGGGATGTCATTTCCTTTGAGTAAAATGGCATCGACATACAAGAGAAGAAATACAACTACTCTCCCACTAGATCTAACATACACATAATGTTCATCTTTCTTTCGTGAGAAATCAAACTCTTTTATTTTCTCATCAAAATAGATATTCCACCTGCGAGGTGCTTGCTTAAGTCCATAAATGTACTTTCCAAGCTTACATACCATCTTAGGAGACTTTGATAATACAAAACCTTATGGTTGATCCATGTAAACATCCTCAGTCAATTTCCTATTGAGGAAAGTTGTTTTTGTTGGATTAGATGTCTAAGCTCATAACTATTATTGGTATGTACTCGACCCAAGAGTAGCATGGTCTATTTGGGTTTCATATCATTAGGAAAATTTGTTAGGATAGACTCTTGGGAGAAGATTATATATGATTTATTAATATATTATAAGTTCTAATATATTAATATGAAATCATATGTTTTAATTAGTATTGATCAAGAATTAATTTGGAATTAATTTAGTGATCAAAAGAGACTAATTAAATCTATGGGGACTATTTATGGTAATTAGTTATATTTATATGTGTTGGGCTTATGATCCATGTCAGACCAAGTTTATGGATACATAAAGAGTTGGGTCACATGAACCATGGATCATAACACCCATGGGTATGGGTTTGGGTTAACCCGTGACCTTTGGGATCTACAATATAAATATGTTGCTTCATGACCAAAAATGTGTGCTTCTTTTCTTAGAGAAATATGGAGGTGTTTTTGGTGTGGAAAGAATTCTCTCTCAAGTTCCACCTTTGTCCATGATGTTTTGTGACTTCATTTGAGGCATCCACACTATTGGGGCTAAGCTCTTAAGGCCAAAAACATCATGAATTCAAGCTACATAAAAAGTATGTTACCCTAACTAGTATCTTATATGGTTTATGTCAAATGCATGCTAGTTATAGGTTTAATGCCTTGGAAACCATTTGCATGTATAATTTGTGAAAACATAGATCCAAGGTATTTAGGATTGTATGTGCACCATAGGATGTTGTACTATACAAAACCCAACAGTTTTTACATCCATTTTCAATGTTTCATAATCATCAAAATGCAGTTATGGAAAGTACTATTCTAATAGACTTAATCATTGATACTGGTGAAAATATTTCCTCATAATCAATTCCTTAAGTCCGAGTATAACCTTTCAGAACCAGTCGAGATTTATAAGTCTGTATGTTCCTATCTATGCCAGTCTTCTTCATGAAGACCAATCTACATCCAATGGTTTTAATACCATGTGTAGGATCAACCAAGCACCATACTTGGTTATCATACATTGATTGAATCTTGTTGTCCATCACCTCTTTCTATTTTCCAGCCTCTGGCCTCGCCATGGCTTCCTGATAATTGTGCAGCTCATTATCTCCTAACAAATTATCAACCTCTAGAGTAATATGAAATCTATAAAAATCATGTTGGTGATGTTCTCTATCAGATGTATGAGGTGGAGGTTGAGGTGCATTAGATTCTTCAATAGGTTGAGCAACTGTTTGTTGACGTCTAGTGTCAACTTAAGGTTCTTCATTGGTTGACTCTTAAATCTAATCAATATCTGTAACGCCTGACCTAGTACTCCTTGAATCATTTATTCACTTTTTTAAAGCTACTCGACGATTTGGAAGCCCCAAACTCGTCGAGTAGAAGCCAGAATAGACACAGGATTAAAGTGATCTACTCGACGAGTTGGGATCCCCGACTCGATGAGTAGGGCTGCCTGGATGAAACCCTAATTTCGGGGTTTTTCACCCTATTTAAACATCTTAATCCCCACCCCTCGGCTTCATTTACAGCCTCTAAGTCCTAAAACCCTAGAGAGAGAGAGAGAGAGAGAGAGAGAGATCTAGAGATTGAGAAGAAGAGGAAACCATATGCGACATCTAGTATGGAGGGTTCGGGCAAGAAGCCCAAGACATATTCATGAGGGAAAGGCTAGAGGGGCCGAGGCTGCTGCGGCAAATGTGGCAGGTCGCACGAGGGGACATGCAGGACCGGTAGTTTGGGCTGCTTTAAGTGCGGTCAAATTGGGCATGTGGGCAGGGACTGTACAGCTACCACTACCACCATGATAGCATCTAATCTGTTTTTCTTCCAATGCAATCAGAGGAGCCATAAGCGGTCCCAGTGTCCGAGCTTGGTAGCAGCAGGACAGGTGGCGACCCCCTGAAGAGCTACATCGATAAGCGGCGATCAGACTTGGAGTTTCAGGTGGGCGACATGGTCCTCCTGAAGGTGTCACCTTGGAAATACATCATCCGGTTCCCGAAGCGGGGCAAGCTGGGCCCCAAGTACATCGGCCCTTTCAGGGTTATAGCCTGGGTGGGCAAGGTAGCATACCGATTGGATCTTCCAGCACAGCTCAGCCAAATCCACAACATTTTCCATGTTTCCCAGCTATGGAAGTGCTTAGTGGATGACTCAGCAGTTGTGCCCTTAGAGGACATTTAGGTTGATGACAACCTGAATTACATCGAGAGACCAGTAGCTATTCTTGATAAGAAGAAGAAGGAGCTGAGGAACAAGAGGGTTGAGCGAGTGAACGTGCAGTTGCAGTACCGCAATGGTTCGAAATGGACTTGGGAGCCCGAGGAGGAGATGAGGGAGCACTTCCCAGAGTTGTTTCCAGGTAAATCAGACTTCGAGGACGAAGTCTAAGACAAGTGGGGGAGAAATGCAATGTCTGATTCTTGGTAGACATTTAGTTATAATTTATTCACTTTTGTAGAGCTACTCGACGAGTTGGACGCCCCAAACTCGTCGAGTAGAAGCCAGAATGGACACGGGATTAAAGTGATCTACTCGACGAGTAGGGCTGCCAGGATGAAACCCTAATTTCGGAGTTTTACCCCCTATTTAAACATCTTAATCCCCATCCCTCAGCTTCATTTGCAGCCTCCACATCCCAAAACCCTAATCTACAAAACCCTAGAGCTTTGTGTGAGTGTTTAAGCCATTTTTGAGTGATTTTGTGTGATTTGAAGCTTGTAGAATAAGAAGAAGTTAGAGGACTCCAAGAGAATGTTGTAGATCCAGAAGCAACGTTTCATTCCCTTCCTTTTCTGGTAATCAAGTCTATAACTTGATCATTTATTCATTAGATCTATTTATGTTCACTTTTGATGGTTTTGGTTCAAGGAGCTTGACCCTTGGGGATTTAGACATCCCAAGCAAGGATCCTTTCAGATCTGGGATCATTAAGGGTTATTATGGCATAAAGGTGCAAACATTATGCTATTAGAGCCCCATGCAAACCATAGAGTGTCGTGTTAGCCTTTTTAGCCCAAAAAGGCCATACATGAAGATAAAGGTGGGAGCTCTACGTGTCCAAGTAGTGTTAGGGGTTAGATCTGTGGTTGCAAGATTTAGTTTGGTGCATGGATGGGTTAAGGACCAATTTCTAGGTCCCAAGGAGTTAGGGTTGGAGCTAAACCCATAAAGAAGAACTATTAACGGCTAAAGTTGGAAACTTTACCCTTAAAAAGACATTTTCGGGGTTTATGAGAAGTATGAAGCTTGGATTTGAAGTATAGGGGCTTACTCCATCAAGATAGCTCAAAAAGAGAGGGGGGCTCGACGAGTTGAGTCGATTTGTCCCGATTCCATACCCGGTGGAACTCGATGAGTCTGTGAAGGGACTCGATGAGTTGACTCGGTTTATCACGAGTTCGAATAGCATAAGAACTCGACGAGTTAGGAGGTAACTCAACGAGTTGGGTCAAACCGGAAGTTGACCTTGACTTTGAATTTGACCAGAGTGTTAACTTTGACCAAGGGTAACATAGTCATTTTAACCTTAGAAGGATTTTTAGTTTTGACTTAGTGTTTATTATGAAATTATAGCTAGGGAGTCATGGGAGCAGCTAGTAGAGATTCCTCATGGGAGAGTTCAACACCCAGTTTGAGAGGTGAGTTTTCCTCTAGTAGAACGGGTCGAAGGCACTAATTCTGGCCCTCATATGTAATATTTGTAGCCGACTGTGGGTGGGGCCCATATCTCATAGTAGCCTAGTGTAGGCAGGGCCCTATCTCATAGCTTTAATTGAGTATGGATATATATGACTGATTGATACATTTAGTTATACTTGTTGTCTGTGTGATACTTGTATGTATGTTTAGTAGTTGAGTATGGGAGGGGGTTGTATCCCATAGCAGCCAAGTATGGGTGGGGCCTGTATCTCATAGTAACTGAGTGTGGGCGGGGCCCGTATCTCATAGCCAACGGAGTGTGGGCGGGGCCCGTATCTCCCAGCTAGCAGAGTATGGGCGGGACCTTTATCTCCATGAGTGTGGGCGGTAGCCCTGTCGAAAATACCAGATACCCGAATTAACCGCTTGGTTTTTTCGGGTATCGGGTAAATCGAATATCAGGTAAAAAATTTCGGGTAATCGGGTAACCCGATTTTTTTCAATTCGAGTAAAGGGTACATTTTTTGGGTTTTAGGTATACCCGAATTACCCAAATTATTTTAAAAATTCTATTTTTGTAGAGCTTGTACTATGTAGCAGGTATTTGATCACGCTTAAACTAACTATCATTATTGTAAAACATGAATCTCTTTTATTATGACAATATGACACTAACAATATTAAAATAATTTTTTATATATCATCATGTTGTTTAAAACTTAAGTGTTTTCTAAATTATAGTTTTTATTACAACTAACAAACTCATTATCTTAACAAAACTTCAGAACATGGCAAAACTTATAGCTACAATTATCTTAAACATTTTAAACTTTTAAATTAATATCTTTAAGTATTTGTTTTTTTAACATCTTATTAGATTAGATTAAGTTGTTAAAAAATTACTTGATATCTCAGGTATTATTAACTAAAAAATATCAATTTTCAAAGCTTGAGTAACTTCGTTTATGTCTCGTTTGTTTATATAAACAAGACTAATAAAGCACGGCGTATTTATTTCATTAAAAATTATTTTCAGGTGAAATTAAAAAATATATATATTTCGGGTAACACCCCAATTACCCAAACCAGACCCGATACTCGAATTTAATTTGGGTTGGGTAACGGGTATTTTGTATAAAATGGAAAACCCGAATTACCTGACTCGAATTACCCGACCCGAATTACCCAAAACTCTTGGCCTTACTCCTTTTAAGATCCTCCAGATACTTAGGGAGGAAATGTTTCCAATAGCCCTTCCCTTGGCAGTAGTAGCAAATGGCTTCTTTAGGATATTCACAGGTGGTATGTTAGAAACGTCCATTTTTAGGGCTAGAATTGGGAGCACCAATCTTTCATTTCCCTTTTTCCCATAATATTAGGGGGTGTTTGGATTATCTTATTAGCTTATTGCTTATTAGCTTATTTTTGGTGGGAATAAGCAATAAGCAAGGGGAGAGATGCTTATTAAAATTAGCTTATTTAGTTTATTTCTAACATAATAAGCTGATTTTTAAGGATTTTATCTAAACACTTAAACTTAGCGTATTGTGGTGAGAATAAGCATTAAGCAATAAGCACCCTCTTTTTTATCCTATCTAAACACCCCTTAGTATGAGAGGACCTCTCTCTCTTAACACGAACTTCCCTAATAGCCAGAACAGGAGTGGTTGAACTTGTCTTCCAAGGTGGACCAATTTTTTACTTAGCTTTTTTTAGCATCCCATGTAGCTCTATGATACTCTTCTCCAAACCATTCATATAGTATTTAATAGTGAATTGCTTGTATGTAATAGTCAGAGATTTAAGAATGACATCAATAGCCAATTATTGAGTGAATGGAAACCCAAGACGACCAAGTATGTCAAAGTACCCTTTTAGTTTTAGCGTGTGGGCACTCATAGAACCATTATCTTGTTTCTTGTAACCTAGAATTGATTACATCACCTCGAATCTCTCTGTACGAGCTTGCTCTTGAAATGTGTCATTGAGCTGCTCGTTCATATTGTTTTCCCTAAGATTCTCACAACTATTTTGGAGTTCATAAGACATGGTTTCCAACATTAGACCCAATACTTCAATCGAGTGATAGCGATGTTTTTCATGTTTTGTTGATTCTTCTTCAGTAGCATCATCAGGAAGTTACTCTTTAAGGTACTCATCCATGACATACTCCTTCTTTTCGTACCTCATATTGATCCTTAGGTTACAAATCCAATATATGTAGTTTATACCAGTAAGCTTATCTCACGAAAGGAGTTAGAGTAAAGAGAAGTTTGATGAAGTGGTTGGTGGATGAGGAGAAGGAGTAGTACCCGAGCTATTAGTAATCTATTAAGAGAACAAACATAATTAGTTTGATCAAGAATCCTTATATTATAATTACCTATTAAGAAATTATTTATCAAAAGGCTAGGATCCATATTTGGCTTCACAATGTAAATTGGGTTATCCAAAACTTACAAAATGAAGTTATTTAGGTGGACAAACTATTTTCGATCTCAATCTATATGAGATTCCTGGAAAACGAGCTTTATTGACTTCTATCAATAACACGTTAATCTCTTCTAATGCCCATTTAGTACTCATGACTAGATTATGTAACACCTATTCTAGGTAAATGATTCCTTTATATTTTTGGTCAATTAAAGATGTAAATTATGGATTTTGATATGATCACGATGTGATGATGGATGCCTCACGACATTGTTGGGTTTTGAGCAATCTAACACTTCCTAAGTGTGCATGCAACCCTAATAAACCTTGGATCTATGTTTGTCTAAATACATGCAAAATAATAATTTTCCAAGGTTTATAACCTATCTAACATGGCATGGGGAACATTTCAACATAAAAGAGTTAGAAGAGATTACATGCCTTTTGGTGAGTTTGGTTCTAAGGAGTTTGAGGGCCAAGCACCAATAGTGTGAATGCCTCAAATGGAATCACAAAACACCACAAACTCTTGGAAAACTTTGAGAGAGTATACACACTTGTATAAAATCGGCCACACACAAGCACACACACACACTAGTTCACTAGTTTCCTCTTAGGCTTCATTTCATGCTCCATAAGCATGCTTATATAGTGTGCATGGTTAGGGTGAAACCCTAATAACCCATGTCTTTCCCTTTCCAAGGATCCATGGGTTAAAAGCTCCATGGATCATCCATGGACTTCCACATAAGCCTGGCCCATTAACAAATGAGTATTAGCCCACACTATATAAAACAAATAGCCCATAATCTAATTAGTCTTCCTTTTAATCTCTAAATTAATTCATAATTAATTTAAGACTAAAACTAATTAAATAACGTAACTTCATATTAATATATTATAACTCATAATATATTAATAAACATATGTATATAACTCTCATAAAATTATCCATAATATTTTGGATGAGATGCAACCCAAATGGACCATGCCGGTCGGGTCAAGTATATACCAAATAAGTTATGGACTTAGACACCTTATCCAACAGACTCCCACTTGGATAAGTCTAATAACTGTATTTGCCTATAACTTCAGGAACCAACCAGCAATCGTAGCTCCCAAAAACTCCCTCGAACTATGATGACTTTGTTGAACTATGAAGCGCCATTTTAGATAAGTGATCACATAATCCTCTGTTCTCATGATATCAGCCGGACAAACACATGGAACTATGTCTTGCTTATTGTCTAGCAGTTGTTTCTCGATTTTCTGATTTTTTTGACGAAGAACTTCACTGAACACATCGGTTTAGTTCTGACCAGGCCTGGTACATGGGTCAACTGTAACGCCCGCAGATCCGGGCTAGTCAATTTAGAGGCAATAGGGATCGAAAACGACTTTTCTACAAAAAGATTATTTAGAATAAATAATCTTTACCAAGTTGTAGAATATGTCACAAGGTTTCCGTACATATAAAGAACGCCGAAATCCGAGTTATAACGAAGAAGTTATGACCCGTCGAAGTTTCGCGTCGGAACCGGCACGGCGCCGGGAAGCGTAAATAGTAAATTTATGATAGAGAGAGAGATTTAGCCTTAGCGCTCTAAACGAAAGTCGTAGAATATGTTAAACTAAGAACATCAATAAAAAGAACGCCCAAATCTGACTTCGTATGAAGAAGTTATGATTTTTCGAAGTTTCGGATTAGCGGTGTACAACCCGAAATTCGAATTTTAGATCGATTGATTTTTAGCCGACACAACCTAAACAAGAATCGAAGATCTCGTTATTAGTAGCGTAACGATAAAAAGACAGACGAAAATGGACATCGGATAAAGAAGTTATGAGATTTTAACGGACCAATCCTGTCCCGGCCTGTTAAAAATATAACTTTAAAAATAAAGTCAAAATTAGCCGACGGAGTCTAAACGAAAGTTGTAGAGTACGTCTCCACCTACGCGTGGATATAAAGAACATCAAAAATGGAGTTCGTATGAACGAGTTACAAAGTATAATAGCATATTTACGTATTAAAATAAAGTATAAATCATGTATACGTACACATATATATACATATGTATATATCATTAGAAAGGTATCAACGATGCGGTCATTATAAGACTAATGTTGAGTTCTTTCGACATTAGTTTAGTACAAATATCATTAGATCCATTTAAAATAGTATTATAGAGGGGTGTTTAGTTGTTTATATAACTAAAAGGTCATTAAGTAATTATGGAGGGTAGTTTTTGAAAATTCAATTAGTATAAATAAGAGCCTTGGGCTCTCATATTTCTTGCACCATTCTCTTGATTCAAGAGTCTTTCTCTCCTTATCCCCCGAGCATTTCGGTCCCTTGTGATTCGACTTCTCTTTTTGTAGTTTAGTATAGTAAGGTGAGCGCTGAAGCGCTACACGAATCTTTCTTAAAAAGATTCAGCGACGAAGTTCTGCCCCTGTAGAGCCCGACTCCTAGCTAAAATCCCCTTGAAAGTTTCATCAAAGGAAATTATTTTAAAGTAAATGAAGCGCTATCCGAGTACCGAGTCACCACCTTCTCAAGTGAGTGCATAGTCCCTTTCATCTTACACATAGATATGAAGTATTTTATATAAACTACGTGCTATGTGTGCATATTATCTGAATACTTGTTGTCTATGCTGGATGAACGTTTTATACATGTTTTAAAGAATTTAAGCTGTATAAGTATTTTATATATACAAATATGTTGGGTATGAGATGGGTAGATGAATGATGAGAGATAGAAGATGATACATTGGCAGCTATAGACTTAGTGCCTATGGGACAAACACCGGTAGCTATGGACTTAGTACCTGTTAAACGTTGGTAGCTATGGATTTAGTACCTGTTGGGAATTGGTAGCTATGGACTTAGTACCTGTTGAACATTGGTAGCTATGGACTTAGTACCTATTAGATAAAGACTGGTAGCTATGGATTTAGTACCTGATGAATAGACCATAGCAGCTATGGAATTAGTGCTTTATGAACGAACATTGGCAGCTATGGATTTAGTGTCAGTCCTATAACCCTGGAGGTAAGGGACTTCGGAATAAACGAATGCAGGATAGATGACTCTTAGGTTAAATCCTTAAAGAGTAAAGAAGATAATGGGGATGGGTAATTGGGTTGATTGTTTGATTGAACATAGTAATTATATTATTGTGGGTTGAAAACCCTATATACTCACCAGGTTTCCCAACCTGACCCACTCAGTTTATGTATATCACAGGTGACGAAGTGAAGTGACATTACACTGAGAGATTTAAAAGAGATGTAGATCACTAGTGTAAATCATTGTAAGTTCTGTTTATGCTTATGTTTCGGTATTAACGATGACATCCCAAACATTTTAAAATGAAATAAATACGTTTCTTCAAAAATGTTTTAATAACGTATTTACCATGTTTTTCTGGGAACAAATTCCGCAACCTTTTTATAAAATGAAGTACTCTGATTTTTATAAAGCATAAACAAAAATCGATCTTTTTTGGCCGTGGTTTTGGGGATGTCACATCAACACAAAATCATCGAGGGGCCCAGATATCGCTTCTATTTCTAGAAGGAACAGATAAACTTCGACTGATATGCTTGTTCTACTACTTATTGAATTGTACACAAAGGCACGTT
This sequence comes from Lactuca saligna, assembly GCF_052625555.1. Lineage (NCBI taxonomy): Eukaryota > Viridiplantae > Streptophyta > Magnoliopsida > Asterales > Asteraceae > Lactuca > Lactuca saligna. The sequence continues at coordinate 260,448,142 of NC_136421.1, read as the reverse complement.
TTATAACATCAAGTTATTGATGCGTTTACGTGCAATCAATGCACAACCAACTTATAGGTAACAACTCATATCTCTAGGTTTGAAGATTTATATGATATTATCGTCTCACGATCACTCGAGATAAATTCCATGAAGTGATACAAGTGAGCGTGGGTTTATACCAATACTCATAACTTACGAGTACTCATGAATGTTACAGCAACCATTGCCATGTCTAAACACCTTTAAGGCATCTACAAACCCAATTCATGACAATCTTGATTCATACCTACTTCCGACGTATGATCGATTGTGGAGGTTTGAATAAATTAATTATTCTGGAAGTCAAAACATGCAAAACTGAAACAATAGTAAATAATTGACAATGATAGTAACGCTTTACTCATAAATAAATCACAAATTTTATTCATCATTAAACGTCGATTACATTTTACAAGTTTCAGGAAAACTATCTAAACTGTAAAACTAATATCGTCCCTCAGCCCGATGCGTCTCGCATGTTGAAAATGCTTAACCCTCGTCAGTCCCTTCGTAAAGGGATCTGCAGGATTCTCATCCGACGATATCCTCCTTGTCACAAGGAGTCCTTCTTCAATCTTGTGTCTTATGAAGTGATATTTTCTGTCAATGTGTCAAGATCTGCCAAGATCTCTTGGTTCATTGGCTAAGGTAACTGCACTATTGTTGTCACAGAAAATCTTTATAGGTTCCTTAATAGCTGGTACAACTCCAAGGTCTCCGATGAAGTTCTTTAGCCATATCGCCTCCTTCGCTGCTTCACTCGCTGCTATATACTCTGATTCACAAGTCAAATCAGCCACCGTCTCCTGTTTGGAACTCTTCCAAGAAATTTCCCCTCCATTTAAGGTAAAGATCCAGCCCAACTGAGAGCGGAAATTATCCCTATCAGTCTGAAAACCAGCATCAATATACCCTAATACTCTCAAGTCATCACTGCCACCAAGGGTAAGGATCCAATCCTTAGTCCTCCGCATGTACTTGAGAATGTTCTTTACCGTTGTCCAATGAGCCTTGCCAGGGTTCCCCTGATACCTGCTGACCATGCTCAAAGCAAATGCCACATCAGGACGGGTACAAGTCATAGCATACATGATCGAGCCAACTGCGGAAGCATACGGTAATTGGCTCATCTAAATTATCTCTGCCTCTGTACTCGGACTCTGAGTCTTACTCAGTTTGGTATTGCTTTGGATCGGTAAATCTCCTTTCTTGGAATTCTCTATGTTGAACCTTTTCAACACCTTATCCAAGTAGATACTCTGACTAAGTCCAATTAGTCTTCTACTCCTTTCTCTTAATATCCTTATCCCTAGGATATAGGTAGCCTCCCCTAGGTCCTTCATAGCAAAGCACTTCCCAAGCCAGGACTTAACCTCTTGCAAGGTTGGGATGTCATTTCCTATGAGTAGTATGTCATCCACATACAGTACCAAGAAGCTAACTATACTCCCTAGCTCTGACATACACGCAAGACTCATATTCGCTTCTCGAGAAGCCAAACTCTTTTACCTTCTCATCAAAACAAAGATTCCAGCTACGAGATTCTTGTTTTAATCCATAAATGGATTTCTCAAGCTTGCATACTCTATTAGGGTACTCTGCACTTACAAAACCCTCTGGTTGATTCATGTACACATCCTCAGCTAACTTTCCGTTAAGGAAAGCGGTTTTGACATCCATTTTCCATATTTCATAATCATGAAATGTTGCAATGGCTAACATAACCCTAATAGACTTAATCTTTGCTACCGGCGAGAAGGTTTCATCATAATCAATACCTTGAGTTTGAGTAAAACCCTTCGCAACCAGTCGAGCCTTATAAGTATGCACTTTTCCTTCCATGTCTGTCTTCTTCTTGAAGATCCATTTGCACCCGACTGTTTTACGGCCTGGTACATGGTCAACCAAGTTCCAAACTTGATTGTCATACATGGACTGTATCTCATTGTCCATAGCCTCCTTCCATTTAGCAGACTCCGGGCCTGCCATGGCTTCCTTAACACTGCTGGGTTCATCCAAATTTACCAATGTACTATCACTGATGAACGTATCACCTTCCGTAGTAATATGAAAACCATAATAAAACGAAGGTGTGTTCCTAACCCGTGTAGAACGCCTTGGAGGTACAGACTCGTCAGCTGGATCAACAGGAGTTTCCTCCTCAGGTTGATTGCTAGTGTCTAAGGTTCCTTCACCAATTGATTCTTGAATTTCTTCAAGATCAATCTGCCTCCCACTGTCTCCTTGGCTTATAAATTCTTTCTCACGAAAGATCCCTCTTCGTGCTACAAAGACCACATTCTCACTGGGTCTGTAGAAGAGGTAGCCGAAGGATTTCTGTGGGTAGCCGATGAAAATACACCTTTCACTTCGGGGTTCAAGCTTATCATGAGTTTCACGCCTCATGAAAGCTTCGCAACCCCAAATTTTGATGTGGTCCAAATTGGGAACCTTCCCAGTCCACATCTCATGAGGTGTTTTGGTAACCTTCTTTGTAGGGACTAGATTAAGGATATGGGCGGCAGTCTCTAAGGCATACCCCTAAAAAGAGATTGGTAATGAAACTCGACTCATCATAGAGCGAACCATGTCCAACAAAGTTCGATTACGCCTCTCAGCTACACCATTCAGCTGTGGTGTCCTGGGAGGAGTCAATTGTGAGACAATCCCACACTCCTTAAGATAGTCAAGGAACTCGGTACTAAGATACTCACCACCTCGATCGGATTGAAGCATCCTAATGTTCCTGCCCAATTGATTTTCTACTTCCTGCTTGAATTCCTTAAACCTTTCAAAGGTTTCTGACTTATGTTTGATTAAGTAGACATACCCATATCTACTAAAATCATCAATAAAAGTCACATAATACCGATTAGCATCCCTTATGGCGGTTTTGAATGGCCCACATACATCAGTATGTATTAGGTCCAACAAACCCTCACCCCTCTCACAAGTTCTAGTGAAGGGTGATTTTGTCATCTTTCCAAGTAGACAAGATTCACAATTATCATCTGATTTAAGGTCAAATGATTCCAAGACTCCACTCTTTTGGAGTTGGCCTATGCGTTTCTTGTTTACATGTCCAAGACGACAATGCCACAATGATGCTTTATCTAGGCTAGTAGAAGAATCAATATACAACACAATATTTCCTAAGTTATCTACAATCGACACAGTTTCATACACACCATCACAAGGTAATGCTTTAAAATAAAACACATTATTAAAGAGAGCATTAATACCACCACATTCATTATCAAACGAAAAGGTAAAACCTTGTTTGTACAAAGCATGAAAAGAAATAATATTCCTCGCCATTTCAGACGAGTACACACATTTATTCAAATCTAATTTTAACCCATTATTAAGAAACAAAGTATAAAGTCCAATCTTGGAAACAGGTGAAGCCTTCCTATTCCCCATGATTAAGTTTATCTTCCCGTGCTCCACATCCTCACTTCTTCTTAGGCCCTGCAAATCATAACATATGTGAATACCACATCCTGTATCAAGCACCCAAGAGTTAGAATATGTTGAGTAATTAGACAATATAGTGTAAATACCTGCATAGGTGGGTTTCAGTTTCCCATCCTTTAGATCTTGCAAGTACTTACGGCAGTTTCGCTTCCAGTGTGCCTTTTCATGGCAATAAAAGCATTCAGCATCCTTGGGAATGGCAGAAGGAGTAACAGAACCGTTCTTAGTCTTTGATGAGGAGCCTTCAAGAGAATTTCCCTTGGTACCCTTCGAAGGGTGTTTCCTCTTCTTCCCTTTGCCTTGCCCAATAGCCAAAACAGGGGTAGATGTTGGAGTAGGAGTAGTAGAGGTAACAACCGCCTTACTCTTAAGACTGGATTCCACGGTCTTCAAGAGTCCTTGAAGCTTGCTGAGGGTAACTTCCTCCTCGTTCATATGATATGTCATTCGAAAATGATCATAACAAGAAGGCAAGGAGTGCAAAATGATGTCAATTGCCAACTCCTCAGGGATGTTAACATTCAGCTTCAGCAAACCGTCCACATGCCTTTGCATCTTTTGCATGTGGCCCGTGACGGATTCACCGTCCTTCATGCGAGTAGTTATTATGGAGGAGATTATTTCATACCGCTCCTGATGAGCACTCTGATGGTACCTTTCCATCAGGTCTTGGTGCATCTCAAAAGGATAGAAATCTTCATATGAATTTTGGAGCTCGGCTGTCATCGTGGCCATCATGATACATGCCACCTTAGTAGCATCTCTCTCATGAGTCCTGAATTCAGCGATCTCCTCAGGAGTAGCAGTAGACTCATCAAGTTCTTTTAACTCCTTATCGAGGACATATTCCTTGTCCTCATAACGAGTAACCATCCTGATGTTCCTAATCCAATCCATGAAGTTGGAACCATCAAAGATGACCCTCCCACAAAGATTCATGAGAGAGAAAGAACCAGCTGGGTTAGAGCCCGAAGCATTAGGATTGGAAGACATCTGAAAGAAGAGAGTAAGTTTAGATTAGATATATAGGATCCTTAATAAGACACCCAAATGTAATATTAAGGCTAGGATCCAATCACAATATATTACACTTAGAAGAGGGATGCCGTAATCTAAGTAATAATATATTTGAAAGGTAGGTGAATGACGATTCACCAATTTCCACCATGAAAACGAAATGATTTATTAGGTTTAATTGGATTTGAAATTCCTAGATTCTTTTGAGATTCATTGAACTTTTCAATGGCATGTTTCAATCTCGATTGTGCCCTTCAAGTTTTGTGACTGGGATGCCGAGGATCACAAAACAAGGTGTGAATAACCATGCTAATTCACTTGGTACCCTTAATATTATCACCTAATCAATGTGCCGGTTAACCACACACGCTCCATTGATCTATGACAAACATTAAGTCACCCTTCGTGATCCTTACTAGTCCTAGTTAGTGTGCTGGTTAACCACACACGCTCCACCAACGACTTGGTAAGGTACAAAGTGTGAATTCCATGGACTAGCACCATGTTCACATTTTTCCTAAAATAAATAAGATTGGGAATTAAAAGAGTTTAGTTACTTTATAATATTCATTATACTTTTAATGAGGATTTAAAGTCATTGTTCTACCCGTTTGGCTAACGACCCTCCACCGATCAAGCAAGCGGTGGGTGAGAGTATACACCCATTAAGTCGCCATTTTATAGGCAACAACCTTATACCCACCTTATAGACCGGCTTCGTGAATGAGGCCTGCTAACGGTAAAATGACTTATTCTTATACATATATATAATAATTAACCATTAATGTTATAAATAGTATAAGGGTTGAATTTTAACTATTAAAACTCTAAGGGTTGGAATTAAAGTTTATTAAAGTGTGTGAAACTTTACAAATTCCAAAACTTGAGGGCAAGTTTTGTAACTTTGCAAAACTCTTCATTTCATAACTTATGAATTAAAGGTTCATAAAAATGAAGACTCTTCATTTTCATGTAACTTATGTGTTTTAAGTGTGTCTTAAATAAGAGTGACCTTTGGAAATCCATAACTTGAGGACAAATTATGGACTCCATTAAAACAAATAAATGATCAAGAATTAATTCTAAACAATTCAACAAATAATTCCTATCATTTTCTAAATTCATAAGAACATGAACATGATCATCAAAAATTCAAGAATTATATGAACACATAAAATCATGGAATTTTGATATATTCTATTGTAAATGGATTAGAACAACCATTACACCAACTAAAATAAGTTTTATAACACCAAAATAGTTTGGGGTAATGTTTCTAGTGCATATCCAGCAGCAAAAGTTGAAAAACTGCACTCTTTCGATCCTACTCGTCGAGTAGGTTGAAGTTTGCCTTGGACTTGTCGAGTCCTCCCCATGGACTCGGTGAGTCCACCATGCAGACAGCAACGATTTCGACTTCTTTCACTATTTTGCATCAAGTATCAAACAAGCAAGCCTAGGCTCTGATACCACTGTTGGGTTTTGAGAAATCTAACACTTCCTAAGTGTGCATGCAACCCTAATAAACCTTGGATCTATGTTTGTCTAAATACATGAAAAATAATAATTTTCCAAGGTTTATAACCTATCTAACATGGCATGGGGAACATTTCAACATAAAAGAGTTAGAAGAGGTTACATACCTTTTGGTGAGTTTGGTTCTAAGGAGTTTGAGGGCCAAGCACCAATAGTGTGAATGCCTCAAATGGAATCACAAAACACCACAAACTCTTGGAAAACTTTGAGAGAGTATACACACTTGTATAAAATCGGCCACACACAAGCACACACACACTAGTTCACTAGTTTCCTCTTAGGCTTCATTTCATGCTCCATAAGCATGCTTATATAGTATGCATGGTTAGGGTGAAACCCTAATAACCCATGTCTTTTCCTTTCCAAGGATCCATGGGTTAAAAGCTCCATGGACTTCCATATAAGCCTATCCCATTAACAAATGAGTATTAGCCCACACTATATAAAACAAATAGCCCATAATCTAATTAGTCTTCCTTTTAATCTCTAAATTAATTCATAATTAATTTAAGACTAAAACTAATTAAATAACGTAACTTCATATTAATATATTATAACTCATAATATATTAATAAACATATGTGTATAACTCTCATAAAATTATCCATAATAGTTTGGATGAGATGCAACCCAAATGGACCATGCCGGTCGGGTCAAGTATATACCAAATAAGTTATGGACTTAGCCACCTTATCCAACAGACATGACCATTAATGCAAAAGCACGTATCCATTTTGTGGGTCAAGATGTGTAGAGCAAGTGGTCACGACGTGATAGTCACCTAAGTATTAACCCTAATTCCGGGTTTTTTACCCAATTTAAGGGAAGTGAGTGCTAGGATTCTCACACCTTCAGCCTCCATCACCTCCCTTCACCCTTAAGAAAACCCTAATTTTCCATTGCTGATTGTGAGCCCTTTTGGTGATTTTTAGCCTAGACGAAGAAAATAAAAGGTTTTGGTGCATCATCTAAGCTAGCAAGCCTCTCCCTCATCATCTTGAGCCGCTTTAGGACTCTTGTAAGTGCTCAAGTTCCTGCCTTTTTAGCTTAAGCATGTTATATCTATAGTTGTCCACTTTTCTGTATGTTTGAGGAAGTTTGAGTGTTGGGATCTCCTAAAGTTGGAAACTTTATGAGTTGTTGAGGCTCCTTTGTGATCCCTTGTCCCATATCTAGAGAGTTAGTGAGTTATGAGTCCATACATGAGAGTAGATCTCATTTTTCCTTCATTTTGGACCTAGCTTGTATCCAATACATTAATTGGATATGCATGGCTAAAAAGAAATGATTTTTATGGTTCTTTGGGATGGAGAAAACGTTATGGAAATCTTGAGTGCTTGGCTTGAAATATTAAGAGATTAAAGCATTAAGTTGTCTAGAGTTATCCTTACGACGTGAAAGGTTGATTGTTACGACGTGATGATGGTCATCTTCACGACTATTTTTTCCTAACGTTGTCACGCAACCAATGGGTGGCCACGACGTGACGGTCAATTGGTTGACCTTGACCGTTGACTTTGAACATCGTTGACTTTTGGTCAAATTATACTTTTTTAAAGTGTAGACCGAGAGGGTACTTCTTTATTGTTGTTAGGTGTCTCATTGTACTTGTCTTCTCTGTATGAGAGCTGTTGTGTCTAGTTGTTATCTGCGAAGTGAGTCTTCTCATTGTAATATTTATGCCATAATATGTGCATGTTGACCAACTGGGCATTATTTGTTGATTTTTTTGTATTACTAAGCTACTAATAGCTCCATGGTGTATTGTTAGCCCATTGGGACTACTGATAGTCCCTAGGGTTGCTGATAACCCACAGGGTGTGTTGTTAGCCTACAAGGCGTGCTATTAGCCTAACAGGATTACTAATAATCCCTAGGGTTGCTGATAACCCATAGTTGTTTACTTTTTTTGGGTTGTATGTGATAATTTGGGGAACTCACTAAGCTTCATGTTTACATTAATATATTTAAATGTATTTCAAGTACTTTAGATGATAGCGAGAAGGCGAAGGTTTAACTATACACTTTCCTCGGCAGTTTTATGAATCTGCATTTTGTGATACTCTGATTTTAGTAGATTGTAGTTTGATAATTATGATTTTCTTGAATTATCTTTTCTACAAACTATGTTTTTAATATAATTTAAAAGTGAAATTTTTGGTTGTGATTTTCAGACGTTAGAGATTAATCGAGCATTATGAATCCAAATGGATAATTGACCATGAAGAGTTACAATGAGATTCGACTCAAGTAATGACTGAGAATCGCTATCACTACTTACCTTTCATTGACTATGTTCTTCTTTGACGAGCTAGTAAGCCACACACACTTATGTTAACAAGAACATACCATAAGGCATAATTTCCATGGGAATCATAGGATTCAGATTATATATATATATATATATATATATATATATATATATATAACGGGATTTTTGTTTTATTATTATAGAGTTAATACTTTTAACTTTGCATAATTTTCTTATCAAACTCTATCGGTAACTCCACTTCAAACGCAAGAAGGCAGTGGGGGTAGAGAGAAATAAATGCATCTTAAAAGCCAAGATCATTCTGAATCAAAGAGAGCTACCTTAAACCTCCCTTATAGCAATAAAGTGGATGAGCCTAGGTGTGGTAAGACTAACAATGCACATTATGATGAAAAATGCGAGAACACAATGTTTACTTTAGTATTATACATATAGATATTATTTTACAATATATATATATATATATATATATATATATATATATATATATATATATATATATATATATATATATATATAACATAATTGAGGTTTATATATTTCCAAATTCTATTGACTTAAAGTCAACAATAGAATTATATGATTTCTACGCTATTGACTTTTAATAAGTCTTATAGTTAAATCAAATTGACTTTATCTTTTTGTATAAAGGTTGGTTTGTATGCATTTAAAATTGAAAATTTTGAGCAACCAAAGACAAAAACGGAATAAGAAAAAATTTAGAACTTTAGGTTCCACGATGTGGGGAAAGATGTCCAACATTGTGATATATAGAAAACACATGATTTAATTAAATTATTATTATAGGTTTTCAGCTGCAAACCAGTACATGATCATGAGTTGATCACGACGTGGTGGAGAAGACAGTTGCGATCCATGTAGTTACCACGACATGGTGGAGGATCGTCCACGTTGGTGCGAAGAGGCCATTCGACTAAAACGTTGATTTTCAAGCGTAAACATATTCAATTTTAACCAAGGAAAATTTCTAGACATTTAAAACGAATTAAAACAGAAAACCTACACATATAAACCCTAACATACTAAAAAAATAAAGTCTAAGTGCAATAAACTTGAGTTGAGTACGCTTTGATACCATTGGTGGGTTTCGAGCCTCACTAGAACAAACAAATGACAGTAGAAACGATAAACAATTTGATCTAATACTCAAAACAAATGGATCTAGACTCAACTAATATATGTAACTTATTAGAACTTAATATATACAAAACATATCTTTGATTTCTTAGTTGGTTTCTTCTTTTCTCGAGCCAATGGATTGAAGTAGAGAACCCAATGGAGAGTTCCTCTGATGTGATCACACCCAAGATGCAAACAAGAAACAAATCCAAGTAATCCTTGAACTTCAAGCTCAAATATCATTGAAATATCGATTATGTTCCTTGATCACGACGTGGGGATTAAAATGCCATGACGTGGGAACGACTATTTAGGATTCTTTAGGTTTTTTAGATATCCAAACTTTGGTAGCTTAGAGGTATATTTTTCAAGTTCAAAATTGGATTTGGAGCCCTCTATTTATAGGGAGATGATTTGAAACGCTAGAGATAAATACCAAATATAATAGTAATTATCTATGGAATTCAAATCACTCTAGAATATTCAATATTCCATTTATTTACTATTAATTAATTAACAATACAAGTCCCTCAAATAAATATTTTTTCATTTCTACTTCTTTTTGCTCTTCTTTATAACCTAATAGGAGACTATTATTTATAGTAATATTATCAGGCTTTGTTATGGCTATGGGAACTAATCTCTATCACCATTCACACCTCTAAACCATCTTCGAATATTAGAGATCTCATGTCTCAAGTAGAAAACCATGAGATATTCTTGCAATCTCTTCACGATTCTACTTTCCCTCCTGCTGCCTTTATCACTTAGCAACCTCGGTCCAACAACAAAAGGGGTGCTCATTCACATTACTATGCTTGTGGTGGGGGCAGAGGATGCGGAGGTTGATATCGTCCTCATTAATTGGGTTGCACAAATGAATATTATGCATCCTCTTGTCTCGGTTTTCATACATATGCATCTAATTCAACTATTTCAGATGCAAATTTATCATAAGCATTTCATTATCAATGCCATGTCACTAAAGAAAATCAAGATTGGTATGTTGACTCTTTTTACAACTGCATACATGACATCCTTCATCAACAATGACTCTCAATTGGCTCCTTAATATGGTAATATGCATATCACTTTTGTTAATGGAGATAAACACCCTATTTCTCATATAGGTAGCTTGTTGGTTTTGAAAAACCTTTTATTACGTGATGTTTTAGTCATTCCCCATTTAACCAAAAATTTATTATCTATTAGTAAAATCACCATGGATCATCTGGTTAATGTTCCCTTTTGCCAAGCATTATTTCGTATTCAGGACATGGAAATAAAATAAGTGATAGCCAAAGGAATTTGTGAAGTTGAATTATATGTGCTTCGAGATTCACCCACATCATTAGTTACAGTGTCTGGTATTTAAAATAAGGCTTCTTTTGAGCTATGGCATACTCGTTTAGAACATATTGATTTTGATTTCATTTCTAGTTTACATAAATTAGGTGCCTTAAATGTTACTTTAGTATTACCAAAACCTATTGTTTGCAAACCTTGTCAACTCCCCAAAGAACAAATATTACATTTTTAATTAAATCCAAAACGCTCTTTTCACCCTTTAGATTTAATACATTGTGATTTTTTTGGACCAACTCATGTTTCATCAGATGGATATCTCTATTACGTCATATTTTTGGATGACCTCTCATGTTTTACATGGTTTTATTCTTAAAAATAAAGTCAGGTTTTTATGATCTTTTAACTGCATTTATCAAACTCGTGCAAACGTTGTTTTCAAGAAAAGCCAAGCTTTTTCAAAGTGATGGTGGCACGGAAGTTGTCAATCATACAGTCAGACAAATATTCGAGAACAACGACACTTTTGATCAGCTATCATGTCCTTAAACTCCTCGGCAAAATTGGCTTGTGGAAGGAAAACATAGACATATCATTGAAATAAGTCTAGTTATGCTCTTTCATGCTAACATTCCATCATCTTATTAGGTTCATGCTTTTATTTCAGCCACATTTATTATCAACCGCTTGCCTACCAAATTTATTGACAATCATTCTCCTTTTGAGTTGATCTACTCCAGAAGCCAATGCATGGTGATTTTCTCATATTTGGGTCTTAGTTCCTCGCTGTAACACCCTATTTTTGCATTCAAATAGAATTCAATATAAGTTGTCATTTATAAAGTTCAAAATAGAAATATATTAAGTGTTGGACCAACTAATCATCATAAACATGTATAAAACGTCGATACAATTTCAGTAGATATATAGAATACTTAAATCTAACTTTGTATAAAGAAGTTATGTTTCTACAAAGTTTCGCCATTAACCGACAGGACTCGGCATATTGTAAAAAGTGAATTTTAGATAGTTTGCTTATTGGCCTAATCAATCTAAAAGAAATTCATAGTATTCGTAAAATAGAGATCATGCATATACAGAAAATCCAAATCTGATACCGTATGAGGAACTTATGATTTTCGAAATTTCAGCAGAGTAGTGTGCGATGCAAAAACCGAAATTAAGATCGGTCGAGTATTAGGAAAAACAATCTAAATGAGATTTGAAGATCTCGTCAATATGATTCTGTCGATATAAAGATAGTTATGAATAGAATCCGTTTGAAGAATTTATAAAATTTCGTCGATATAAAGATCATTAGCAGTATAATATATGTAGACTGTTAAATTTAAGATTGGACGAGAATTAGCCGATAGAGTCTAAATAAAAGTTGTAGTATTCATCAATAGCTACATGTGGATATAAAGAACATCGAAAACATAGATCATATGAGAGAGATTTGAATTTTTAAATATGTACGATTTTACATGCTAAGGGGCGACGCAGCACCATCCAGGAGCTGATACGTGGCAAGACACAGGGTCCACCCAACCCACCTACCACTGGGTGATGCGCATGTCGAATATAAATATACACCCCCCCTTCATTTTCTCTCACCCTCAACCCTCATCTCATTCTCTCTCTGTCTCTATCTCTGTCTCTCTCTCTCTCTCTCTCTCTCTCTCTCTCTCTCTCTCTCTCTCTCTCTCTCTCGTCTGAATTTTTGGGTAGTTTTTCGTGAGTTTTAAGGTTTTCACTTTAGTAAAACTCTAGAGAATTAGAGGGCCTAGGAATTAGAAGATCTCAGGTCAAAGTCCTGCCTGCAAAATTCACTGTTTTCGCTAGAAACCTTTGTAACTGCAGCTACGCTTACTAATCTTTTAAGATAGCTTATTTTTGTAATTATAATCGTTATTAGGAGACCATAAATGCTAGATTCATCATTAATTCCAAGTTATGATATTGATTTGTATACTTACGGGAGAAGTGTCTAGAATGGTCATGTTGGCCTGGTTGGATTTCAAAAAGGCTATACACTGAAATGGTCATGTCTCCCAACTCTCCATCATGGTTGAGCCTTATTTGATGTAACTCTCGGTATTAATTGGTATTAGTGAAAGATCAAGTTTCATTACTAGATCGTCATAGGGATTTATAGGTTAATACTCGTTACGCGCGTTGACCACCAGTGCAATCACCCAAAAAAACTGTTAATCTTCAAAGAAACTCTCCAGGTGAGTCCATAGGTTTATGATTTTAGAGGTCAACATAATGTTGATAAGTCCACAGGTTTATGATTTTTAAATCACGGGTGTTTTAGTTTATCTTTTTTATCCTAAACTTTATTCCTCAATACTGTGTGTACTATTGCTACTTTCTTAGGTTGGTACCTAGTAGTAGTCTATGATAGCTAGTTTTAGTTTAACAAAGTTATGATGAGTTTCTATAACCGATCTATGACTGTTGATCCTGAAAATCCACGACGCTTCATCGGACGTCATTATGCTTAGAAAGTTATACCTGCTTCGACATGTTGTCGGGTTGTAGCTAGCAACCACAAGTAGGGGTGTCAATCCCGTATAAATATATACATATCGTTCCTGCTCGCTTATGATTTAACGATTATAGGCCGGGAGCTAGCAGAAAATCTATCAGCATGTTGATGAATCGTGTCTCTTCTAACTCTTGTTATGGGGCCTCCCCTGGTCGGTCGTGCTTTTATCCGCGTTGTATTTATATTGTTTTACTTATTATTATTATTATTATTATTATTATTATTATTATTATTATTATTATTATTATTATTATTATTATTATTATTATTATTATTATTTATTATTATTATTATTATTATTATTATTATTATTATACATACATACAAGTCCGAGTGTACTATTGCTACTTTCTTAGGTTGGTACCTAGTAGTAGTCTATGATGGCTAGTTTTAGTTTATAAAGTTACGATGAGTTTATATAACTGATCTATGACTGTTGATCCCGAAAACTCATGACGCTTCATCGGACGTCGCTGTGTTTAGAAATTTATGCTTGCTTCGACATGTCTTTGGGTTGTAGCTAGCAACCACAAGTGGGGGTGCCAACCCCGTATAGATATATACATATATTTCCTACTCACTTGTGATTTAACGTTATAGGCTGGGAACTAGCAGAAGATCTATCAACATGTTGATGAATCGTGTCTCATCTAACTCTTGTTGTGGGAAGAGTAACACTAGGTACTAAGCTTATCCAAAGGGTGGCTAAAATAACGAGTTTCAGTGTTTTCTAACTACCACCCATCGTGACAACTAGGTGTGATCTTATTTATCATAATGGTTTAGCATAACAACTAGGCATAATATTATCTAAAGAGTTTGGGTAGACTAACTACATGGCATAATATCATCCTAATGTTATGAGCATAATTATCTAACTACAATTAGTAATAACTACGTATAGTTGCATTTTAGACATGTATCCCCCCCCCCCCCCCCCGCGAAAAGGTTTGGAAAATGGGGCAATGAAGTCACTTGTGAGTTATGAAAATGTTGCAGTAGGGTAGAAATCACAAGTTCGCACTTCGAGAGATGCTCGAGGTGGTGGCACGCATAAGGATATGAGAGAAAACCGAAGAGATGGATGAGCAAGTGAGTTGCTAGACCCTGCTATTTATAGCAAGTTTTGGAGTACACACCGCATAATTACATATGAACCATACGATGTTGCCACATGTGCTCATCTCAGCGTGCCACGTTCTCTCATATCTTGATGTATCGGGTATCAGGGTGCATAGTGCACTACGTGCGAGCGCGCGCAACAGTAAAACTTCAACTTTGAAATTTATTAACTCTCGCATATCAACTCCATTCTCAACGACTCTTATATATCCGTGTAGGTCTCGTCATTCTCTACGAATTTTCTTTTGTTCATTTTGTCTTGTTTTGAATTTTGTTTTTCGGTGTGTTTTTATTTCCATTTTAGGTGTTCCTTGCCTCATAATTCCTACTTTATGTAGTACTATGATTTCCTAGTTGGTGACTTTTTCCAAAAGTAAACCAATCTCATTGTAGTTTTCGTCGTTGTAACTTTTTAAGTACGGTAGATATTTATTTACCATAAATGTCATATCTCACCCATATTGTGTTGGATTCTAACGAAATTTATATTTCTGGAATCACAGTAACATATAGAGTCTAAATATGTTAACATTCTCTCAAAGTGATGCGACATATTGCATACTTATTTTTTAGCCTAATGGTTGACGCAATTAGGGATTGAAAATTCGAATATATTAAAATATATCACATGATTACAAGGATGTCCCTAATACATTTATTTCTTGTTGCTAAAAATTAACGGCAGTTGGTGACATATTCAATAGGTTCTCACAAGAGACCAAGAACCTATCCCTAAGTCACTTATTTTAGTTGCACATTGTGAGCCATTGTTTGTATGCATGCATGTGTATTATAGTATATGGTATTTTGGGGAACTCACTAAGGCTCGTGTTTACCCAGTTATTAAATGTTTTTCAGGATCTCTAAAGATTCGTGAAAGGGAAAAGCTCGGATGTACATACTCACATTTAACACATCATTATGCACATTGTAAAATTGAAATCTTTACCTTAAAATTCGGGACGTTACAAGTTGGTATCAGAGCCCTGGTTTAAGCGAACTTGATGAACACCCATATGATTCCAGAATCAAAATAAGGATCTGAGTAATTAACAAATCTTTTCATAACAGGAATAATACAAAAAGGAAAAAAAACGTGATCCGTAGAGTCAGCCAAAGCTCGGAAAGAAAAGGATTCGAAAAATATCCATATTGGTTATGTTTACTAATATATGAAATGATAGAAACGCATGCTATTATGTAGGCTAGGAATCTTTTAAGGCATAGCTAGTTAGATGTGACGTCGAACCTTATAATATAATGATGTTTGAAACTAATCACTCAGCATCAGCATATATTTCAGCGTCAGCGTATAAACTGTTCAGTATATGTAATTTCTTTAATGTAACAGATTTAGTATTTATCTTGTTTCCATAGTTATCGTATATTAGTTAGCTGGAACATCCCTGATTTGTAGGGATTGTCTATAAGAGTTCTATATAGTCTTTTGTACGGGTTTGTGAAGTGGTTGTCTTTCACAAACCCTAATAGCCGCTTTGTGCGAACAATAATCTCTTTGTGAGATTATCATTCTTAGTGAAAGCTCTTCGTGATATTTCGTTGTTTTGTTCATATTATTAGTCATTGTTTGATAAATCGATTGATCTAAGGTCCTTTCAATTGGTATCAGAGCAGGTTTCTTTTATCAAACAAATGGCTTCATCCTCTTCTTCTTAAAATTCCTCCGTTTGATGAAACAAATTTTGCTATGTGGAAAATAAAGGCTCTCTATGCATTAGAGTCGGTAGATGAAGACATGTTGGACATCATCGAAAAGGGTCCATATGTTTCGATGTATCAGCCCCTGAAAAACAACGTTCCTGATGGTGCCATGAAGAAAACACCTAGAGAAAACTGGACTGCAGATGAAAAAAGAAAGAATGGTCTAGATGTTCGTGCTCGGGCTGCAATCAGTTATGCTTTGCCATACAATATCTTTGGGCTGGTTCAGAATTGCATCTCAGCAAAAGAGATGATGGATACGCTGACTGTATCTTTTGAAGGCACTGAAGAAGTCAAGGCTACTCAAATAAATGATCTAAATAGAAGGTATGAACATTTTTTTGCAAAGAAAGGTGAAACCCTGACTCAAACCTTTAACAGGTTTAATACTCTTGTTAATGATCTGCGGAGACTAGATCAGTTGAAGCATCGAACTGTTCTAGTGCAGAAGTTTTTGGATTCTCTGGGCGCAGGTTGGGAGAACCATGTTGATGTGCTGAAAAATAGTGAGAAGATCAACACCATGGACTTACAAAGTCTCTATGGAAACCTACGATACTATGAGGAATCCAAGCTTCAGAGAAAGGAGCTGATGAAGGATTCTCAGCGTGAGTCATTAGTAGCTTTATTCTCAAACAAAAAGCAAGTGTCAGAGTCATACACTGAAAACCATTCAGACACTAATTCTTCTAAAAGTGACACTGATGATCTCGAAAAGGTTGTGGCTAGTGCGGCTTTAATTGTGAAGACTTTTGAGAAATCAGGCCAAAATTTCTCAAAGTTTCAGAAGAAGATGAGTGGGAAATCTTCAAAAAGATCAGACGCTGATAAAAAGCATGGTACTGAAAGGAAAGGGAAAGCTCAGTGCTTTAACTATGGGAGCACTGATCATTTTGCAAAAGAATGCAAACAAAGAACCCAAAGCTCGGATGAATACTGGAAGCAGAAGTACAACAAGCTGGTTGAGAAACTGAAAGCACAGAACTTGGAACATAAAGTTCTTGTCGCTGAAGAAGAAAAATGGAAGACTGATGAGGAGTCATCAGATGATGAAGTTAAGTGTCTGATGGTCAAGATAGAAGACACTGATGAATGTAAAGTCAGCAACATTTCATTTGATGCTGATATGTCTGATGCAGTGGAAAACTCCAGGAAGCACAACATTGATTCTACTTCAATGTATCAGGTTCAAAACTTTGTTTCATATTCAATGGATGAAAAAATCAAAATGTTTGAGTATTTGGGTGTTCTTAATTCTAAGAAGAATCAAACCATAAGAGATATGCAAAATCAAATTGATCTTCTTAAAACTGAACTATCCTTAAAAAATAACATTATTGACACTACTCAGGAAAATCTAAGAGTTAATAGTTTATCAAATTCCTCACTATCTGCTGAAATTGATAAAGTTAAAGACCTCTTGAACAAAGAACAAACTGTTTTAAAACTTTGGTCTAAATCTCACAAAAATGCTAATTATGTTATTTCCGCTCAAATACCTCACTCATGTGAGAAAATCCTTGGGGGAAATTTTGCTGAAGCAGAAAAGGTTTTAAATCTCAAGAAAAGGAATCTGAATTTTATTCCATAAATGAATTAAAAGATAGTTTCAAAAACACATTTATTAGCAACACCTTTATTAATCAGAGTCTCGTTGATGAACACTGTGTTACTGACTCTAATGGTGTTACTGAGTGTAATATTGAAATTACTGGAATTGATCCTACTTCTTATCCTGCACATCTTGTGAGACCAAATCCTTTCACTGAAAATATTATCGCATTTCCTATCTCAAATGGAGTGTTTCATGTTGTTCATGAACAACCTAAACAGTATCCTGATTGCAGTGTTTCAGTACATAAGTCTAAATCTGATACTGATGTTAGCTCCTCATCCATCACTGATTGTAGTTCTTCTGACACTGAATTCTTTAGTAATTCAATGTTAAATAAAAGGACTCAAAGTTCACTTGGTGAATCTTTCAAATATAAATGTGTTAAATCTAAAAATTAGTTTACCAAGAAAAATTTTGGTACTAGAATTTGCTATAGGTGTGGTGATTCAACTCACAAAATCAGTGAATGCAAGTTTGATAAAACATCATTAAGAGCTGATAACATCAAAGTTAGAAATGAAAATTCGACTTTTAAATCAAATTCTATAAATTGTCTTCCTAAAGAGTGCTATAATATATTGTCAAATAACTTTGTGAATGACCCATCTTCCAATGGGTCAGTGTGTTCTAACTAGTTTCTCAGCACTGTAAGGTCAGGAGCATCTTTGGTACTTAGATAGTGGTTGCTCAAGATATATGATAGGATCCAAGTCTCTCCTGGAAGACTATGTCAAGAAAACTGGTCCTATAGTAACATACGGAGACAATGGAAAGGGGTTCACTAAAGGATATGGAAATATCAAGTGCAATAACGTGGTGTTTCAGAACGTTTCATATGTAAAGGGTCTCAAACACAATCTTATCTCAATCAGCCAATTGTGTGATGCTGATTATGAAGTTCACTTGACAAAGAAGGAAGGAAGAGTTATTAACACTTACAAGAACATCGTACTTTCAGCAAGTAGAAAAGATGATATATATGTTCTTGACATGTTCTCAAGTGACAAGGCACTGATGCAATGTTTCTTTACAAAGTCTCAAACCAATCTCAACTGGATTTGGCACAAAAGATTCTCTCATTTGAACTTTAAGAATCTATCCAAAATATCCAATCAAGATCTAGTTAGAGGTCTCCCAAAACTCAGCTTTGTCAAAGACAAGATGTGCTCAGCGTGTGAACAAGGAAAACAAACCAAGTCATCATTCAAACCCAAGTCATGTTCTAGCATATTTGTTCCTCTTCATTTACTACACATGGACTTGTTTGGACCTATTCCTGTTCATTCCCAAGGAGGAAACAAGTATACTCTAGTGGTTGTGGATGAGTTTACTCGATTTACATGGGTGGTTTTCTTGAAGAAGAAAAGTCATGTTGCATAGGAAATTATCTCGCTGATTCGTAAAAATGAGACACTGACTGGTCTCAAAGTTAAGCAGCTAAGGAGTGATCATGGCACTGAGTTCCGGAATTCAAATCTTGAAGAATTTTGTGATTTTAAAGACATTGGGCAGAACTTTTCAGCTCCTCACACTCCTCAACAAAATGGAGTTGCTAAACGAAGAAATCGAACACTGATTGAGGCAGGAAGGACCTTAATGATTCATGCTGGTCTTCCCATGTCGTTTTGGGCTGAAGCTGTTAATACAGCATGTTTTACTCAGAATCGATCTCTAATTCACAAAATTCACAAGAAGACACCATATGAGATGTTGAAAGGTCGAAAGTCGGACGTATCCTTCTTTCACGTGTTTGGATGCATTTGTTATATTCTTAATCAGCATGATCCAAGATCAAAATTTGAGCCTAAGGCTAACAAAGGTATTTTTGTTGGATACTCATCTATTTCAAAAGCTTTTCGTGTTTTTCATATAAACAGGCAGTGCATTGAAGAATCCATTCATGTGAAGTTTGATGAGGAATCATACACTGATGAAAAAGTAGCTCATTCTTCCTCTATTTTTCAAGAGCTTCTCTCTTGCCCATATGATGAAGTTTCTCACACTGAAGAAGAAGCTACTATTCCTGATCCTATCGTTCCAGATCCAAATTCCTTGAATCAAGATATTGCGGTCAGCTCAACAACTCATTTGTCTGATGCTGATGAAACTCTTGAGAATGAAGACTCTCCTGCAACTGATATTCCCGTCAGCAATAACACTTCAGCGTCAAATCCAGTGGAATCAGCTTCTGGACATCGAGATCACCCTGTTGATCAAATTATTGGGAATCTTCATGATGGTGTCCGAACCAGATCTCGTGTATCTAATAATTTTTGCATGTACGTTAATTTCATTTCAATGATTTTACCTGACAAGATACACTCAGCTCTTCAAGATGCTGACTGGATTAAGGCCATGCAAGATGAGTTGAACGGGTTCGAAATGCACAAGGTTTGGACGCTTGTTCCCATACCATCAGGAAAGACCATCACCGGAACACGCTGGGTCTACCGCAACAAGGTTGATAAAGATGGTATTATTACTCGCAACAAAGCAAGACTTGTTGCTCAAGGGTTCACTCAAATTGAATCCATCGACTACGGGGAGACTTTTGCTCCAGTTGCCCGCATTGAAGCAATCAGACTGTTTCTCGCATACGCTTCATACATAAACTTCATTGTCTACCAAATGGATGTCAAAACGGCATTTCTTCATGGTGAGTTACAAGAAGAGGTATTTCTCAAACAGCCCCCAGGCTTTGAAGACAAAGAGCACCCTAACTATGTGTACCGCCTACATAAAGTTGTATATGGACTGAAGCAAGCTCCCAGGGCCTGGTATGAGACACTGACATCATATCTTCTTGAAAATGGCTACAGAAGAGGAGCAATTGACAATACTCTCTTCATCAAACAGAAAGGCTCAGAAATGATTCTTGTTCAAATCTATGTCGATGACATCATCTTTGGATCTCCAAATGAGAAGCTGAGCAAAGAATTTGCTGAGATCATGTCTCAAAGGTTCGAAATCAGCATGATGGGGAAGATGACTTTCTTCTTAGGTCTTGAGGTTCAGCAACAAAAATCAGGTATTTCAATTTGTCAAAGTAAATACATTGCTGACATGCTAGTTAAGTATTCTCTCAGCGACTGCAAACCAGCTTCTACTCCGGTGTCCAAAACTAATAAGCTACACGCTGATCCAACTGGCGCTGATGTTAATCACTCTCTTTATTGAGGAATGATTGGATCCCTTCTCTACCTCACTGCAAGTCGTCCTAATATCATGTTTGGAACCATTCTCTGTGCTAGATTCCAAGCTAATCCCAAGGAGTCTCATCTCATTGCAGTCAAATGCATCTTTCGATACTTAAAGGCCACTCAGAACTTGGCACTGTGGTACCCTTGTGACTCAGCGCTTGAACTCTTTGGATACACTGATTCCGACTATGCAGGTTGCAACTTAGACAAGAAGAGCACGTCAGACGGATGTCATTTCCTTGGAAATCGACTAATCAGCTGGTCCAGCAAGAAACAAACCTCAGTAGCTATCTCGACTGCAGAAGCTGAGTATGTTGCCGCTGGAAGATGTTGTGCTCAAATCTTATAGATTCAAAATCAACTTTTAGACTATGGGCTTAAATTCATAGAGACTCCTATATTCTGTGATAACACCAGTGCCATTCAGATCACACAGAATCCGGTTCAGCACTCAAAGACAAAGCATATAGAGATCAAACATCACTTCATCAGAGACAATGTTGAGAAGGGCAAGGTTGTTTTAAAGCATGTCAAGACTTCCGATCAACTAGATGACATTTTCACCATGGCCCTGGATACTCAAACTAATGCTCACATCATTGGCGAACTTGGAATGATCACTCTCGATTGAAAAATTGTTTTACTAATGTTTGCTATTGTCTTATACACTAATGTTTTTTTTGTACTGATGATGATGCGCTGATGATGTTTAGCATGCTGAGTTTATTGTATGATCTCTTATCTCTCTCTCTTCTACAAATCTTCTAAACTAAAGTTGAATGATTCACTGTATTAAACCATACACTGATAACAACTTGAAACTCTTTGCCGATGGTTAGACAAAACACCAAGTTCTATCACACGCAACTATCCACTCTTACCAATCTTACACTAATTCTGTGATTCGGTGTGACAAAACACATGCTGATGAGAATCTAACAATCTTTGCCGATGGTTAGACCAAAACACCAGTGTCTATCACACGCAACAATCCTCTCTTCACCTTCTTCTCACTCAGTGTCTAATGATTCAGTAAGAAATACCACTAACTGATAAAGACACAACACTCTGTAGCGATGGTTAGATAATTAAACTAGTATCTATCACACGCACCAATCACCTTGCTAACCCTAAACAAGCAAGTTGTACCTTGAATTGACGACAAACTATCTTTCAGCATGTAACTTTTCGTGATAGCAATCTCAGCGCTTCCGCAGTCACTGATTGTCGTTTCCTCTTTGGTACAACGACTCTATTTACCCAACGACTATTTTTTGATTTGACAGTTTGTCAAGATACGCAGTTATTTTCGCTAAAGATAATCATTACTTTTTACCGTTTCATTCCCTATTTAAACCTTTTCACCTCTTCCCCAAACCTTTTTACCTTCCTCCAATCTTCTCTCCCTCTTAAAAAAAAAAAAAAAAAAAAAAAAAAAAAAAAAAAAAAAAAAAAAAAAAAACCTAGAATCCTAAACTTCTTCAATGGCGGCATCACTGTTCACCTTCTCCTCTACTTCAAGAAGAGTCGTCCCAGCTCCAAACTCTCCTCCTCTTCCCATATACATCAAAGCCACCAACATAGTTTTCAACCCTGATATTCCAGATGTTCATCGAGGTCTTGGACTTGATGATTTTGTCAATTTCTTAGTCTCCTGCCGACTCCGATATGCAATCAGTGACGTTCCATCAGAGTTCTTTCCCAAAAAAGTATGTGAGTTCTACTACACTGCAACAATTAATGATGAAAACAACGTCATCTCCGGGACTATTAGTCGTGGAAGACACTCAGTCTTTATTACCGCTGGCCTCCTCAGTGTTGCACTCAGGATACCAATCTTTGAACCCTTCTCTGAGCTTCCACCTATTGAACGTTGTCGACGTCTCTTTGACCAACTAGGATATGATCACTCAAAGGCTCGTACTCGATCAGCTCTCATTCTGCGTCAATGTATGACTCCAGGATGGAAGTTCTTCACCGGTGCTCTGTGCAAATGTGTGGGTCACAAATCTCGCAGTTGTGATCAACTGAGCACTTATGAGCAACAAGTCATCTGTTCCCTTGTTCTCAACAAACGACTTGATTATGGGGCTTTCTTCTTTGATCAGCTTGTTCAACTTCTTCGTGCAAATGTACGTGCTGATCATGTCCCCTTTCCACGCTGGATTGCTCTTGTGCTAGATAAATTTTTCGCTGAAGCTTATTACTCACACTCTAGAAACCCCATCCAATGCCCACGCATGTCAGTGCGAATGTATCAGGATGATCCGTTCGAAACTGACATCGGCATCTCTGATCAGATGAAAGAATGGATTGCAAATCCATATACTGTTCCTTCACTAACCGTTGATACTGATGAAGGAGCTGATGGTAACAACGAAGATCATGCTGATCAAGAAGCTGAATCACAGGATGGTGGTCATCTCTCCCCTCAACTTTCTCATCATACTCTTTCTGTCGCTAAGAGAGTTCACTCAGCTCAAGGGGAGCAACCATTTCAGTGGGAGCAACCATCTCAGGGGGAGCAACCATCCCAGGGGGAGCACCCTTCTCCGGGGGAGCAACCTTTCTCCCAACAAGTTCCAGGTACTCAATTTCTTCATATACTGGCCTCAGCATTCAATGAGCTACTTACACTAACTCGGGACATGAGTCAGCGTCTTTTATGAATTGAGGCCGATGTCCATCAACTGAAGGGAGTTCTTTTGCCACCTCCTTCCCCTGGCCCACAACATGATGATGATCAAAAAGGGGGAGAAACTGATGATGATGATGATCCAAAAGAGGGAGACAGTGAATCTGTTGAGCTCGGATCTGAGGATAACACCTTAAACCAGACTGAGCCACCACAACCTGTGGTGGAGTCTGATAGACCAGTTGCTGAGGAGCCTGATAGACCAGCAGATACTGAAAAGCTTGCTGAAGATAGTGAGCATGATGATGAACATGATGATGAGTGTCAGATGCTGGACATGAACTTCATTGATCCCACTACTCCAGTTCAAGGGGAAGCCTCAGATGATGATGAAGATGAACATGATGATGAATGTCAAATGCTAGACATGAAATTCATTGATCCCATTATGCCAGTCGAAGGAGAAGATTCTGATGTAGCTAGTGAGGATACTCAACCTCTATCTCGTAACCGCAAGGCAGCAGATACTAAATTGGCTTCTTCACACACTGATACTTCTCTGCCTAGCAAGAAACCTAAGTCCATCGCCAGCATATCTAACTTGGCAGCTGAATGGAACATGTCTCCTGATCAAGTTAAGCAAATTCTTGATGAAGCCAATCAAGCTTAGCTTCTAAAGAATATTGCTCAAGCTGATGAATCTCTCATTCAGCATAAACTTTAGGCCAAAGGATCTTTTGAAGCTCAGATGCAAAAGTTCTTAGAATATCATTCCAAATCCAAATCTTCTCAGCCTCCTCCCAGCAGTAGCAAGTCAAGGACTGAAAATGTTCTCGACGGGATTGATCGTAAGAGATTTCAAGATGTTCTTAAACGACGAGTGAGAAGTGATAAGATCATCAAGGTTAAAGCCACTAAACCTCGTAACGAGAAAATTCTTACTTTGCTGATCACTCGTCAAGGTCCTCAACATCCATACACTAAAGTTGTCAAGAGGGATGAGCTGATCAGATACGGATATTCTGAATGGATTGAATTTCTTGAATTGGCATCCAAGCAAACTTCGGCTCTCTCTTCAGAACTGACCTGTGCTCTCCATTTACTGATCAAGAAAGTTTAGCGTCTGGATCTTGTTCCTACGCAGCGTTCTCAGCAGCAAGGTCAAAGTTCTTGGCTCCAAGAATCAGAAGGACCATATTTCAAGTTGATAGTGAAGATGTGTTGGTTTTAAATTTTGGTGCTGAGGGAATAAACAACTCTCTTCCTATCGGTGTTGAGCCGGTTCAACATAAGTTCATCTCTGTTCCTGAACATGGAATGTTTTATCTCGATAAAAACAGAAGAATGTGCTTTCAGCGCACCACGGAAATTCCAAGAGCTCCAACAGCACATCTTGTTGGCTTAAGACAAATGTGCATGAGTCATCAAGATCTATCTGAAGAGTTTTACATACTGATTGCTATGGAGTTGTTGAATAGAAGACATGAGCTGTTGGATAGTCCTTACTGGCGTGTGAAAATAGAAGCTGAAGCTGAGTATGAAGAATTTTTGTCCAGAGGAGTTCTAGTATAGCTGTTGTTTTGAACATCATCATATTGGGGGAGATTGTAAGGTCAAACTTTATAATATGATGATGTTTGAAACTGATCACTCAGCATCAGCATATATTTCAACGTCAACATCAGCATCAGCGTCAGCGTATAAATTGTTCAGTATATGTAATTTCTTTAATGTAACAGATTTAGTATTTATCTTGTTTCCATAGTTATTGTATATTAGTTAGCTGGAACATCCCTGATTTGTAGGGATTGTCTATAATAGTTCTATATAGTCTTTTGTACGGGTTTGTGAAGTGGTTGTCTTTCACAAACCCTAATAGCCGCTTTGTGCGAACAATAATCTCTTTGTGAGATTATCATTCTTAGTGAAAGCTCTTTGTGATATTTCGTTGGTATGTTCTTATTATTACTCATTGTTTGATACATCGATTGATCTAAGGTCCTTTCATTAGAATTATCTGATGCTAAAAATTCCATATAGCCTAGGGATTTTCTAACATCCCAGTGATGAGGTATTTTAGATTTTAATCATAAGTATGAAGAATTATTGCATTTTGGCCCTTGTGCATGAGAAAGCTTGCAAAATAGCCCATAGTGGCATTTTTGAAATTTTGGGGTGAGCAAATGTATGCGGGGTGTACATGAATGATTCCCAAACCCTAAGTTTTAGGGTTTTGAACCAATTTAAACACCCTTAAGTCCCCAACCTTCCCTTTTTCATCAGCCTCAACTTGCATTCATCCCAAAAAGAATCCTAATCCATTTTTAATCACTCTTGAGCTTTGTGTGTGTGTGTGTTTTTTTGCTACCTTGAAAAAGAGGGGAAGAAGAGAATATCATCTTGAAGAAGTAGGACTCTTTGGATCTAGCAACTCATCACCATTTGTCATCACTTTAAGGTAAAAGGCTTTGAACTTGATGAAGATATGCATAGATCTAAGTTAGCCATGATGTTTGTGTCCTTTTGGTTCCATTAGTTGGGTATTTTTAATATGAACCACTCAATTCATTTAAGTTGTCCTTTCAGACGCTTTGAGGTGTTTAGAAGCATAAAAAGGTGTTATTGTTCATTTCTTCCCTTCCATGCATGTTCTACAAGGTCTTAATGGGTTACGTAGTTAAGGTTTTTAGTGTTAAGCACTTTTTGGCCATGCAAGACCATAAAGTTGGAAACTTTATGGTCAAGGAGATCATTTGGGGCTTGGGTAAGACTTTGGATGTAAAGAATAGATGTATTAAGCTCTTAATGAGATAATGGGATAATTGGATGCATACGTTGGGCATACCAAGAGGTACGATGCGCGTACGCGGTCAAGGTCCTGACTTATGGGCCAATCAAAGTATGCCCCGCTTATAGATGAGTACACCTAGCGTACTCGGGTTGGTTAACTCGGTTGGTTTATTGAATTTAACCCTTGACCAAGTTTGACCTAAGGGAATTTTGGGTAATTTGGTATTAATTTTAGTTGGGAAATACTTTGGATAATAGGTGTCGGGTAGAGCGGGTTTTTGGAGTAGAGATTTATATAGCTTGCGTTCAGACTGAGAGGTGAGTTTTCCTCAGTGTACCAGTGGGTCGTAGGCACCAATATCAGCCCACTAGATTATGTCATCCTGGTTATAGGAAAGTGTTATGATGGTATATGACTGATTAGTATATCTGTATTTGTTGGTTATGTGTTTATGTTTCTCTATTACATATGACGACATATTATGTTTGGGTTGAGGCTGTCCTACTTTGTGTTGAAGGACAAGACACTCGGGGAAGACCGGATAAGTTGTAGTCATTACGATGTGGTCCAGTCAAGCCAGCATCCCGTAGAGTGGTCCGGAT
Organism: Lactuca saligna; assembly: GCF_052625555.1. Classification (NCBI taxonomy): domain Eukaryota; kingdom Viridiplantae; phylum Streptophyta; class Magnoliopsida; order Asterales; family Asteraceae; genus Lactuca; species Lactuca saligna. Next base: position 260,421,133 of record NC_136421.1, on the reverse strand, counting down.
ACGTTGTAGGCCCTGCGAGGTAGTCCAGTCATGCCGAAGTCTCGTAGAGCGGTCTAGATAGGCTGTAGCACATGAGAGGCAGTCCAATCATATTGAAGGCTCATATTTTCATGCTTTGTTTATTATGTAGTGTGTTGATACTTTGGGGGAACTCACTAAGCTTGGGCTTACAGTTTCAGTTTAATGTTTCAGGTACTTCTGATGATCATGGAAATGTAAAGGCATGATCATGTACATCTTCCTATTTTATGTCATTGGGTCTTGGGAAAAACTCTGATTTTGAATAATGCTTTTGAAACAATGACTCTTTTTGTAAATGATGTTAGTTAATGGTTATTTTTAAAATTTTATATTTTGTGATCTTTCAGGTATTACAAGTTGGTATCAGAGCCCTGGTTTAAGAGGATTGGATGAGCATTCGTGTGAATTCAGACTCTAACTAAGGATCTGTAAAAGCTTTCAAAACAAACTTTTAAAAATGTTTTTCAAATATTGTTTTCAAAAGTAACCAAGGAAGGATGCGATGTGTACGATCAGCCGGAGTAAGAAAGTGTACTCCAAATTACCCACACTGTTATTTGATATGATATTTATGATAGAACAGTGTGCTAGAGATAGGCTACGGATCTTCAGGAATTGGATTATAGAATTGTCTAATGTATGATGCCTTGTTCCTATAGAGCTTTTTGCTTATTGTTTGTATGACTCTTTCCGGTGTGAATTAACTACTAACTGAATACATTAAGTCACATACTACATGGTTAAATAACTTTAGAGTTAAGGATTTGGTCCTATTGTGCAACATTGGTCTGAGTCCAACTGTTGTAGGGTTGAATCTTTTAATTTAAGATTATTTAAGTTATGTTACATCTGATTGTATTCATGAAGAAGTTAACTAGAACCAATGGGGGTCTTTCAGGGCTAGGTGTGGATCCTAGGATAACCTAGGGAACATGTAGCACTCATGATGCATTTTTTTAGAAAGTGTTAGGAGTATCATTATGAGTGAGTATGGATGTAGCAGGCTAGGTTTGGAATGATTAGTCACTCTCGAGAGAGTCAGGATAGGATGTATGCATAACCTAGTTGTGGTATTTGTTTTGGGTGGTTGTGATGATCCTTGAAACAAATACGAGTAGGTGTGGAAGGTAGTATGGGCCCATAATACTGAAACCACATGACCCGTATGCGTAGAGAGGAAGTCACTAACTCAAGGCATAGTCTCGTCGTGTGGTTGTAGAAATGCGTATTCTGGCACTCCTGATGCATTTTTGGTTTGTTTTTAGTATGGGGTGCACAAGGGGATCTAGTTCCAGATCTAGAGCTAATGGTCAGGATAGGTCGAAGGTGATTGTTGCTCAGATACAGGATATGATTATCATTGAGGTCTCATAGATATTACAAGAAGAATTGTTTGGTATCATGCATCAAATCATTAGCAGGCTAATTGCCAAGTTCGAGGAGTGAACTGCAACTTTGCATCTTGTGAGAGAGACTATTAAGATAACTAATGGGGGAGATCATGATGTGCGGACATGACTCAAAAAGTAAAGGAGGGCTCCCTCAGTAATGGACGAAGAGTTCGAGGCTTCTAACATAGGTACTGGAACTCAATGGAACTATGACATCTACGGGAAGTATGGGGGAACACACAGGTTTGCTTGCCACAAGTTCAAATTCTATAAGTGTGGAGAAAGAGGCATGTATTTCGTGATTTCAACAAGGATCGTATGCATTTCCACTATCACCAGCTAAGTCATCTCAAACTCAATTGTCCTACATGGGTAGCGGAGGGAGTGCAAACCCAAATGCCCATCGTTCGATAGGAGTTCAAGGTTGAAATGCAAGAAAATCAAAGGTATGAAATTTTGATCCACGGTTTAATTGTGAATGGATAGTTATCCGTGTAGTCTCTTGTTAGAATTATTATGCTAGCATCTATAAGCCATAATGGATCAGGGATTCGACTTACAAGATGCTTCATTAATCATAAAGTAGGAGGGTCATTCATGAAAGGTTGGAAGTTATAATGATGGGAAGGCTTCTAACATACCCATTCAGGGTTCGGGATTTCCTCATAATTGTTGGTTATTATTCAGGAATTCTCATACATCATTTTGTATACCGAGAGCTGTGTTTAGAGAATATTTAGAGAACTATATTTTAGGTTGCGATCTGGAGAATGACGGCCATTGAGGGAGAAAGCCCTGGGTGGGAGAGGACTGAGCATTCTGCTCGGAGGATCAAATGCCACAAGGTTAGAGGATCAACAACTAAATTGATTTTGATAGGTTCCATGCTATGAGCAGAAGGAAGTTATAGTGTAAGTTTGCTGGATTTTCGGTAATCAAGACTATTGAGAGCTTTTATGATAAGATGATTGTGAGATTGATCAGAAGAAGTGTATGGTGAGTTGTCATCAATTTCTGCTCTCGAGGTTGTGCACACAGTTCTTGTGTCGGAGGCTTCTAGACAAGATCTCGTTGCAGTCGACTGTCTCTTCTAGGACAATGAATTAGAGTTAAGAGGAATGTGTGTTTCTCAGGTTGAATATCAATTTAGGTGTTAGGGTGAGAAAGAGTCCAGTTGACCTTGGTTTCGATGGCATTCAAAAGTTAGGGTTCAGTCAGTTGAGCAAGTATGGGATTGGTTCGGTTATTTAAGCTGGAAATTTCTTTGAGAAGGTTGTATGGATAGAGATCCATCTGAAAATCTTAGGATCTGGATCCTAGTGTTTGTGAGTGAGTAGTAAGAGTCTTGAAATTGTTAGAGAATGACTAATTCGAAGTGTGGGAGAACCACTTGGAATTATCGGAAATAATTTCAAATGCGGATTATCTTGGAATTTGTATCTAAGGAAAAGAGAATAGTTGGTATTTATCATAATCCAAAAATCGGAACTTAAGGATTTGGATTTGATTAACTAGGTGTGCAGGATGATGCTCGATCGATCAATCATTATTTCCATTGATGATATATTGGTGTATTCCAAGACCATGGAGCAACCTGAGGAGCACCTTCGAGAGCTCTTGGGAATTTTGAGGCGGGAATGATTATATGCCAAGTTCTCAAATTGTGAATTTTGTTTACAAGAAGTGCAGTTCTTGGGACACCTCATTAACCAAAATGGGATGTTGGTTGATCCAACCAAGATTGAGGTCATGATGCAGTGGGAGGTTCTGAAGTCTCCCTCGGAGATCAGGAGTTTCTTAGGATTGATAGGGTATTATTAGAGATTTATTCAAGATTTCTCTAAGATTGCAGTACCCCTCACTTATCTGGAGAGGAAGAGAGTAGATTTTCGGTGGGTCCCTGATCAATATGTGGCATTTGAGACTCTGAGATAGAGATTGTGTAAGGCCCCAATGTTGACCCTCCCCGAAGGCATTGAGGATTTTGTGGTGTTTTGTGATGCACCCATAATGGGTTTGGGCACAGTGCTTATGCTGTGTGGGGGACTTATTGCTTATGTTTCTTGGCATCTAAAGTCGCACGATGTTCGTTATCTGACTCATGATTTAGAGTTGGGGGTAGTAGTGTTTTCTCTTAAGATTTGGCGGCACTACTTGTATGGGTTCAGTGTACTATCTACATGGATCATAAGAGTTTAAGGTATCATATGGACCAACCAAACCTGAACATGAGACAACTTAGGTGGCTAGATGTGGTCAAGGATTATAACTGTGAGGTCATGTATCATCCCGAGAAAGCCAATGTGATGGTTGATACTTTGAGTCGCAAGGTGGCTAGTTCTACGACTGGAGGTCGGTGTATGAGGATTTTGATTGATTCACCATTGCTGGATTTGATCAGAGAGGCTCAGGCCGAGGGAGTCAATGAGGAAAATTAGAAGTAGGAGAGGCCCAGGGCCGAGACTGATAGGTTTGCTATTGACAGTTGCAAATTATTGACCCGGTGTAACATACACGTTTTGAAATCGTGTATTGTAAATTATAAAAGAGAATAATATTATGTGAAATTGAGTTTTGAGTTCTAACAGCTAGTTTTTTTAACTAGAAATGAAGTAAAACTATGTTTAGAATCACTCATAAAATATTGGAAGTCTTATAAGATTCCAATTAAAAGCCAAATAGTGAAATATAGCGAAAATATAAAATTTGAAATAAGTAAAAAAATTATTATTTGATGTTGTAAATCATCTCGTTAGAAACTTGTAGGCGAAAACCTCGTCGAAATCCGAGTTATAACGGAGAAGTTATGACCAACCGAAGATCCATGACAAAATCAGCAAGACACTAAATGACATAAAAAGTGAGTTTTTGATAAACTACTTTTTAGCCTTATTAATCTAAATTAAATTCATAGTATTTTTTAAACCGAGAAATTCAATAAAAAGAACGCCAAAATCTGACTTCGTATGAGGAAGTTATGATTTTTCGAAGTTTCAACTTAGCAGTAGACAGCTAAAAACTCAAATTTTAGATCAAGCAATATTTGACCGATACATCCTAAACGAGAATCGAAGGTCTCGTCATATGTAGTACAATGGTAAAAAGTTTGACGAAAACGGATGTCGGATGAAGAAGTTATGAATTAACGGATTTTCTTGTCCCGGTCTGTTAAAAATAATAATATTAAAAATAAAGTCAAAATTAGCCGACGAAGTCTAAACGAAAGTTGTAGAGCGTAATTTTAGCTACGCGTGCATGTAAAGAACGTCAAAAACGGAGTTCGTATGTGAAAGTTATGAATTTCGGAAGATTTTGGCTCAAAAACCGAGAAATTATGGATAAGACCTGGGGAATCTCGCATGAACAGTAGCCGCTCTACCCGGGTCCAACACGTGCAGCCTTCTGATTGAACCAAATCGCGGACCAGTGTGCGTCCGACGCACCTCGCACAGGTGTTCAATCTCGCGGAGTCATCCGAATCGTGGCAAGTCCGAAGTTCGACGCGTGTTTGGTCCGGAGTCCGAAGCGCCAGCTGCCCCCTTCACGTTTCCGAGCTTCGCTTGAGTCGCGTGTTCCTTCTCCTTTGCTGCCACCTGCTTCGCTAAGTCACCCTTCTCGGCCGACCTTCTCCCCTATAAATAGGAGGGTGCGAACCCTCCCGGCTAAAATTTGAATTTTGCCATTTTTCACCCCTAAACCATTTTTTCACTATTTTGACTTTTCCCGAAGCCCCGGTATCAATTTTAGCACCCGAAAACGTCCCGAGACCCCCAAGAAGACCGAAAATTTTATCTTTTCGGTTTTGAATCCCTACCTTCACAGAGCTCGATTTTCAATTAAGCTCCTGGTTTTCAACATAGAAAGACATATTTAAAGTCGAAATGTTGTCCAAATTACTATTTTAACCCCTGATTAACTTAAGGTGAGTTCAATATATTGGAACAATTGTATGTTATGTGTTATATGTGCTATGTGCTTCTCAGTGTTATTATTCTGAGTTATTCTTCCGTGTTATTTTATTCGCTATGTTTATAGCAAATATAATACCTTTGACCATGTGATCAGTGAAAGGACTTAGATTCATATTGGTACTAGTACGTAGCCTCTGGCCATGTAGAGCATGTCTCCGTAAGAGAATGACTTCTATTCTATGGCATTGGCAGAAAGTTAGATAGAAATGGTATGTAGCCTCCGACCATGTAGAGTATGACTCCGTAAGGGAATTGAACTCTATTCTATGGTATTAGCAAATGGTTCAACAGGGCGTGAAAACCTGATATCTACCGAAATGGTTAAACAGGGCGTGAAAAACCTGAAATCTACTGAAATGCTAAACAGGGCGTGAAAACCTGAAATCTATCATATTGATAATCAGAAATTATATGTCTTCTGTGCCATTTGGGCCAAAGCTTTATTAATGCATATCAAGTATTGAAATCGTTATGTCTCATTGAAAAGTATATCTTTGAATAAATTCTTTGATGATATGAACGCTTGTCACATGATTTCACATATGTCTTGTTGTTCCTCTTTGCTTTTGCCACATTGAAGTATATATAAGGCGTAAGATTATATTGTATCTATTTATTGAATTCACTAAGCGTTATCGCTTATTACTCTCAATGTTTAACAATTGCAGGTGATGAGTGTCCAATATAGTTTTATACTGGTGAAAGATTTAGAATAGTTAATACTATTTCTCTGTATTTTAATGTTCATGTATGTATATGAATAGTAGATTCCTGGGTAGACATGAAATGTAATAAAACTTAGTCGGTTTGTATCCAATCCTTTGTAATCACTTTATCAATATAAAATATTGTTTTATAAATATGCATGTAGCATGTTTTGAGGAAGTAACGTAATAAATCTTTTGAAATAGTATGAAAGTTTGGGTCTTTCATAAATACGAAAGTTGGGGTCTTTCACCCGGTATGGACGGTTTTGGGTGCCATACTTTGGAGGGGTCAGACAGGCTATGCTAGAGGAGGACACAAGTCCAGGTTTTTGATACACCCTGGAGCCACCAAGATGTATCGGGATTTGAGACTTAGCTACCGGTGGCCATGCATGAAGAGGGAGATAGCTTGTTATGTTGAGAGGTGTTTGACCTGTCAGATGGTCAAGGCCGAACACCAGAGACCTCATGGTAGGTTGTAGCCACTGAAGGTTCCCATGTGGAAGTGGGAACATATTACTATGGATTTCATTACCAAGCTACCTCGGACAGCAAAGGGGCATGATGCAATTTGGGTGATAGTGGATCGGCTGACCAAGAGTGGCCATTTCTTAGCTATTTGTGAGAGCTCCTCGGCCGAGAAATTAGTCGACTTGTACGTATACGAGATTATGGATTGGCATGGTATTCTAGTCTCTATTGTATCTGATCATGATGTTGGGTTCACATCCCATTTATGGCATAAGATCCATGAGGAGCTAGGAATGAGATTGCATCTCAACACTACTTACCATCCACAGACGGACGGTCAGAATGAGCGGACCTTTCAGACACTTGAGGACATGCAGAGAGCTTGTGTCATTGATGTTGGTGGGAGATGGGACTCCTAACTTCCTTTAGCTGAGTTCTCCTATAACAACAACTACAACTCTAGTATCGGTGCACCACCTTTCGATCTCCTCTATGGGAGGAAGTCTCGCACCATAGTGTGTTGGGGAGAGGTTGGTCATAGTGTCATAAGAAGGATTGGGGTAGTCCTTCAGATGACAAATCTCATCTAGTAGATTAGACAGAGATTTCAGACAGCTCAGAGTCATCATAAGAGTTATGCCGACAAGCAACGGTCCGAGTTGGAGTTCCAAGTTGGAGACATGGTTTTACTAAAGGTATCACCCCAGAAGGGTGTAATACGCTTCAGGATGAGGGGAAATTTGGGGCCCCAATATATTGGGCCATTTAGGGTGTTACAAGTTGGCAAGGTAGCATACAGATTGGATTTTCCTAAGGAGCTCAGCCAGATCCATAACACCTTTCATGTGTCTCATCTTCGAAAGTGTGTGGTTGATGATTCAGCGGTCGTTCCTTTGGAGGATATTCATGTTGATGATCGCCTGAATTACATGGAGAGGCAAGTGGCAATCCTAGATTAGAAGAAGAAGGCTCGGTGCAACAAGGTGGTATCATTAGTCAAGGTTCAGTGGCAACATTGGAAGGGTTCCGAATGGACTTGGGAACCCGAGTATGAGATCCGGGAGCATTACCTGGAGTTGTTCACAACAGCAGACTTCGAGTAAGAAGTATAGTTCAATTTGGGGAGAATTGTAACAACCTAATGATGAGGTATTTTCAATTTTAACCCTAAGTATGAAGAATTATTGCATTTTGGCCCTTGTGCATGAGAAAGCTTGCAAAATGGCCCATAGCGGCATTTTTATAGATTTGAAGCGAGCGCACGTACGCGAGGCGTACATACATGATTCCCAAACCCTAATTTTTACGGTTTGGATCCTATTTAAACATCCTTAAGTCCCCAACCGTCCCTTTTTCATCAGCTTCCAACTTACCTTCGTCCCCAAACAAACCTTAATCCACTTGTAAGCACTCTTAAGCTTTGTATGTGTGTTTTGGTTACCTTGAAGGAAAGGGGAAGAAGAGAAGATCATCTTGCAGAAGTAGGCCTCTTTGGATCCAGCATCTCATCACTATTTTTCATCACTTGGAGGTAAAAATCTTTGAACTTGATGAAGATATGCATAGATCTAAGTTAGTCAAGAAGTGTGTGTCCTTTTGGTCCCATTAGTTTGGTATTTTCAGTATGAGCTACTTCAGTCCATTTAAGTTGTCCTTTCAGACGTTCTGAGGTGTTTACAAGAATAAAATGTGGTATCGATCATTTCTTGCCTTCCATGCATGTGCTACAAGGTCTTAATGGGTTAAGTAGTTAAGGTTTTTAGTGTTAAGCACTTTTTGGCCATGCAAGACCATAAAGTTTGAAACTTTATGGTCAAGGACATCATTTAGGGCTTGGAATCGACTTTTGATGTAAGGACTAGATATATTATGCTATTAATGAGAAGAGGGGATGATTAGTTGTGTACGATGGGTGTACCAAGCGGTACAATGTGTGTACGCAATCAAGGTCCCGACTTCTTGGTCAATCAAAGTACACCCCACGTACAGATGAGTACACCCAACGTACTCGGTTGGATTAACACGGTTGGTTTGTTGACTTTAAATCTTAAGCAAGTTTGACCTAAGGGCATTTTAGGTAATTTGGTATTAATTTTAGTTGGGCAATATTTTGGATAATAGGTGTTGGGTAAAGCCAATTTTCGGAGTAAAGATTTATTCAACTTACGTTCAGACTGAGAGTTGAGTTTTCCTCACTCTACTCTTGGGTCGGAGGCACCAATGTTGGCCCAATAGATTATGTGTCTTGGGTTGAGAGGGTCCTACTTTGTGTTGAAGGCCAAGATATTTGGGGATGACAAGATATGTTATAGGCTCTACTCGGCGGTCCAGTCAGGTCGACAGCCCATATAGCGGTCCTAATAAGCTGTAGGACCAGCGAGGCGGTCCAATCATGCTGAAGGCTCGTGGAGAAGTCCAGATAGGTTGTAGGACCTGTGAGGTGGTCCAGTCATGCTTAAGGCTCATATATGCATGCTTTGTTTGTTATATAATGTGTTGGTACTTTGGGGGAACTCACTAAGCTTTGGCATACAGTTTTAGTTTATTGTTTCAGGTATTTCTGAGGATCGTCGGAAAGCAAATGCGTGATCGTGCACCTCTTCCTATTTTAAGTCACTAGTTCTTGGGAAAAACTCTGATTTTGAATAATTCGTTTGAAACAGTAGCACTTTTTGTAAACATTGTCGGTTAATGGTTGATTTTAAAAATTTTAAAATTTTTTGATCTTTCGATTGTTACAGATTTGCTTGTTATTTGCTGCTTAGATCCTATATTTATATTAAATTAGTAATTCAACAAATACCATAGGTTGCATTCTCCCAAAATTAAATGAATTTAGATTCCCTGATTTGCCCCTATTTCGCAGCTCTCGTCTCAATCTAACCGTCGTAGTGTCAGATCTTTCACTCGATAGACTATTTGATTTTAGAGGCATGTAATTGTATTCGTATGATAATTAGTTAATATTAGTAGAAGTTATTCCTCAGGCATTAGTGGAAAGGAGTAGGAGGAATCCTAGAAGGATAGTCTAGGAAGTTTAATATATAGTGCCTATATGTAACATCCCGAAATTGCAAGAGTAGAGTTGAAGGGCTAAAAGTGTAAGTTTCGAAGGGTGACTCGGCGAGTCCATGGATAGACTCGGCGAGTCAGGTCGCGACTATGGTCGCGTGTCAAGTGGCCTACTCGGTGAGTAGGTGTTGTATGGAGAAAACCCTAATTTCCGGGGTTGAGCCCTATATAAAGAGCATTATGCCCCTCCACAGCCTCCCTTATTCCCCCCTTGAGTTCCGGAAACCCTAAATTCATGGAGAGTCCATTTGTGGAGCAAATTAGAGCTTGGAAAGGTGTTGGTTGATGAAATCTTGAAGGAGAAGTGGCTTGGATCAAAGGGCTTTGCTTGGATTCGAGTTTGGTTGCTATTGAGGCATCTTTTGGAGGTAATACTTTCGTTCTTGGGTTGTGCTTTCCTAGTTTCTCATTTTGGGGTTGTGTGGGGTGCTTAGTTGTGTGGCATCTTGATGTTTGGGGTATGGATCTGAGGTTGCTACCTCAGATCTGGAGTGGAGAAGATCTTAAGAGCATTAAAGCCCCTGTTCTTGTGTTGTTAATGGAGCTATCATGTCCCAAACCTTGGTTCTAAGGTGAACAAGGCCTAGATCTCTTTAGATTCACGTAAAGTTTGCCACTTTACGTGATGGATGGATTGTAGGAGGTTGGATCTATGTTTTGGATCAATTGCATGGCCTGAGATGCTTCTGTATGGATTCAGACCGGTGGTACTCGTCGAGTCACATGGGGCGACTCGACGAGTTGCTTGAAGATGGCCTGGAACTCGACGAGTTGGAAGAACAACTCGGCGAGTAGGTTGAAGATAGCCTTGGACTCGACGAGTCCATTTGGACTCGGCGAGTCTTGTCGAGGAAGTCCCAATATTTCTGGTTGAGTCGATGTATCGGTGAGTCAAGGGATGACTCGGTGAGTTGGGTGCGAGTGGACTCAGAGTTGTTGGACTCGACGAGTCTTGGGGTGACTCGGCAAGTTGGGTCGCTAATTGAGGGAAGTTCTGAGCATAAGGACTCGGCGAGTCATCGGGTTGACTCGGCGAGTAGGGTCAGTCAGGGGTTGACTTTGACTTGTCCAAGGTTGACCAGTTGTCTTCCAGGGGTATTTTGGTAATTAAGGGTATTTACTGAGTTGTATGTTTTGATGTTCAGTGGAGGAGTTCGTAGCAGCGGGATCTTATCCTTTCAGCCGACAGTTTCGAGGTGAGTTATCCTCACTATATCAACAGGGTCTAAGGCACCAAGGCCGACCCTTTATTGGATTGAGTTTCGGATATGGTTATTATGTTATTGTCGGAGGTGTCTGCATCCTGGTAGCTAGGATGGTACATGCTAGGAGACCTTGTTAAGGTCAGTTCCCGATATACAGAGTGATGTTATGCTAGTGACCGGTTAGGTCGGTAACCCGGTTAGGGTAATGATATGCTATGTGATCTGCTTCCTTGGTTGTTGACTATGACTGTTATATGATTGTATGTTTTATGCACATGGTTGTTTGGACTGGAGATGGGTTGAGGCGGGTCCTGCTTTGTGCTGTAGGCCAAGATACCCAGGGCAGACCGGTTGTTCCGAAGGCCCAGCGAGCGGTCCGGATAGGCTGTAGGCCCCACGAGGGCGGACCAGACGTGCCGAGGCTCAAAGAGTGGACCAGGCCGACTGAAGGCCCGATGCGGGCGGACCAGTCACACTGTAGACTCAGAGAGTGGACCAGGTGGGTTGAAGGCCCGATGCGGGCGGACCAACCCCACTGTAGACTCGAAGGACATGATTAGACCTGGAGGATGGATCCGGTGGACTGAAGGCCCGATACGGCGGACCAGTCACACAGTAGACCCGATATGCATGGTTGTTCTATGTTCTATTATATTATGTATGTTTTATATGTTTTGGACCGGAAGGTCGCAGCCTGGAAGGGCGTATACGTGGTTGGTATTTTGGGGGTATCTCACTAAGCTTTCGGGTTTACAGTTGTGGTTTAATGTTTTTCAGGTTCTTCAGGAGACCGTGGCAAGGTGAAGGCGTGATCGTACCGCTCCTCATGATTTTGTAGCAATGTGATTCTGGGAATACTCTAATGATTTGTATTGAAAACCTTTTTGTAAACATTTTAATGAAAATCGAGTTGTTTTGAAAAATTTAAATTGGTTGTATTTTTCGGATGTTACAAGTTGGTATCAGAGCCTTGGTTTGAGTGAATTGGAGGAATACTTGTGTGACTCCAGTCTCAAATGGAGGAGGGTTTTCAAAAGAGAATTTAAAATGGTTTTCAAAATAAGTAAAGGAGGACGCGGAGGTACGATCAGCCGGAGCCAGTAAGTAACCCCAAAATACCATACATGACAATTGTTTTATTGAGCTTTGATATAACAGCATGCTAGAGTTATGCTAGGGATCTTCAGGATTTCTTGATGAGTTGCCTGATTTATGATGCCTGCTAGCCTAGGGTTCCTTGTGAGAGATTTCTAGTGTTCCTCTAGTTATGAGGATAGAGCGTTGTTATGTATGTCGCTAGGGTGTTGTGGGAGTACTTCATACAAATATGGGTAGGTGTGGAAGGTAGTATGGGCCCGTACTACTGAAAGCACGGACTCATACGCGTATCAGGGAAACCATGACCTCTAGGGTTGGGATGAGAGCTGGTTCCCGGGATAGTGGAATATGTCTGAGATTTGGTGTTTTATTTTCAGTATGGAGATTTCAGGGCACGCTGGGAGTGGATCCGGATCAGGATCAGGAGCAGGAGAGGGAGTTCCGGGTGGGTCTGTACAACCCGAGGTTGTCAGCCAGATGAGTACGCACGAGTTGGATGCGAGGATTCGTGAGATCCTGCATGATGAGGTTGCTGCATTGTTTCGGGCTGAGCTGCCGGAGTTGTTTGGGTCGATCAAGACCGCCATGGTGGAGTATTTTGATGAGCGCTATGCGGCTCTCACGGAGACGGCTGCCGCGGCGGCTACCGCAGCAGTAGCAGCGGCAGGGGGAGGAGCCAGTAGAGGTTTTCAGTATCGGGACTTCGATAATACGAAGCCTCCCACTTTTGATAGAGTTCAGGATCCGATCGTTGCTATGAGATGGTTATCAGATGTGGAGGGATGTTTCTTCACGTGTTCATGCCCTGCTGATCAGAGGGTGAGGTGTGCCCTGAACCTGTTAAGGCTCGGGGCAAAGGATTGGTAGAGATTGACCATAGGGTCGTACTCGGACGCGCAGAGAGCTACGATTTCATGGGATCGGTTCAGAGAGATGTTCAGCACTCGTTATGTTCCGTAGGTCGAGAGGGAGAGGTTGCCTCAGGAGTTCTTGGAGCTGAAACAGGATTCGGAATCGGTGACGGAAATCACCAGGATGTTTACTGAGAGGGCGATGTTTTGCCCTGAGTTCGCTTCGGAGCAGGCTCAGATGTCCCGATATCTGAGTATGCTAAAGAGAGACATCAGACAGTTTGTGTCTACGCAGAGGTGCGAGACTTTGCTGGAGTTGCAGGAGGCCGCCAGGCGGCATGAGATAGAGATTGAGTTGCAGATGCGCGAGCTGAGGCAAGCTCCGGTTCAGTCGCAGCCGGCAACGAAACGGTCTAAGACCGTTGATTCCAGGATGGGAGATCAGGGTATCCACGTCTGTGGAAAGTGTGGAAGGGGTCACACTGGGGTTTGTCGGTCCGGTGGAGCATGCCGCAAATGCGGAAAGGAGGGACACTATGCGAGGGATTGTTGGCAGTCAGTGCCGGTTCGGGATTTGAGGATATGCTATCATTGTCATCAGGTTGGACATTTGAAGGTCAACTGTCCACGGCTTGCTGCAGGACCGGTGCAGGCTCCAGCACCGGCTACATTGAGGATCACAGGTAGAGGTCAGGGTGGAGCGGAGCCCCCAAGGGCTTAGGGTCGTGTTTTTCAGCTTGCTGTTGCGGGTATGTTTCTTTCTGTTGTTTTTGGTCATTTATGATTGTTGTGGAGTATTGTTATCTGTTGGTTTCGTTGTTTGGTTATGGAATTGCGTTTCGGGTTTTCGTGTGGTATCCATTGTTCCCTGAGGGTTTGGCGAGTTGTGATCGAGATTTCATTTTGGTATCCTTCGTTCCCTGAAGGATCGATATGGTTATGGATTTGTACTTCAAGCTATTGTTGATTATCTTTGTGAGGATTAGTGGCGGATGCGGTGTTGGTTTGAAGGCCGGGTAGATTCTGCAGTCCGAGGAATGGATAGTTGAAGATTGGGTTCTTTTCGAGCGGGTTGTGCAGCGTGGAAACATGATTTTTATGAAAGTTGTTGGCGCTGGTGAGAAACATTTTGCGTGTAAGTGTTGATTTTCTGCAAGGTTACTTTGGGAGATCGGTGATGGCGACCGGTGATTTATTGTCAGTATCTTAAGTGGGGGAGAATTGGAAATTCTCCGGATGATCATTGGGTCTGAAAGGTTGTTTAGCTGCTTGGGGAATTCAGCGATATTTCTATCAGTCGAGAGCAGGCTCGTATGGGTGAGTAACAGGCGTGCGGGGCGGAATACAGACCTATAGCAGTTGATTGTGGAAGGCATGGGAGCAGGCCGGGATCGAGTATGTATGATGGAGATAGAGTTTGGAACCCCTAGAGGACTAGAACGGTATGTGCGGGAGGATTTCCCGAAGGGATAGTTCGGAATGATGAATGTTAGTTGAGCGGTCCGGATAGACTGAAGGCCGGTAGGCGTACCAGTCAGGCCGAAGGCTCGGAGGACGGTCCAATCAAATTGGCTGAAGGTCCTGAGAGTGGTCCAGATTGGCTAAAGGCCTGGGGAGGCGGTCCAGTCATGCTGAAGAATCTGCGAGTATTGTTGGATCGGTTCGAGGTTATGGGTTGCGTATGTTGCAGTGTGATTACATTGGGAGGTCTGGCCCCGGGTAGAAATTTTGAGCGGTGAAGGTAGTGCATGGGCTTGAGAGTCCCTGCGATGAGAGTCAGAGTGGTGGTGATGCATGCATGCCGGGTACGCTTTAAAGAAGTAATGTAGCGTGGGATGAGCACCATAGTGCATGTCATGGTGACTGGGCGGACGAGTGGTTTCCTTGGTAAGGAAAGAGGGAGGAATGAAATTCCGAAAAGGGAGTGCGAATTCACGGAAGTGAAAGCGGCAGTGTAGAGTTATGATTGGAGTGGTCTGTCGATGGTCTGTGAGTAGTGTGTTGCGGCGGTAGAATAAAAGCTCATTCGGCTTGATATGTTGCTCAGGGCGCGGAGGGAATACCGCGGCGTAGAGCCAGGGAGAGGGGTTCGGAAGGGATATAGAGAAAGAGTCTTGGACTCTCAGTGAGATTCTGATCAGGGTTTTGGGTATGAATTAGCGGTTCATCCTGGAAGGATGTTTGAGGATATCATCAGTGTATCAGGTTTTCCAAACCTGAGGGTGCTAGAGCTAGATCAGCATGTGTGTGTGATTGCGAGAGGAGAACTCGGGGAAGTTGCTCCGGAATGGAAGAATGGGTATTTCGGTCGTCATGGGATGGATAGAGTGGAATTCGGATCGGGGATCCAACGGTTCGTGGCTTTATAGCCATATGAGTCAAGTGAAAGATGAGAATTGGAGCAGTAAGGCATCATGGGTAATTCTCGGTTGTTGAATGTGGTTATCGGAGGGTACAGCTGGTGCCCGGTTAGAGTAGGTGGTGGGGACACCGTATGGAAGGAGAAAGTGAGCTTCTGGTTCTATGGTTGTACCTTGAGGGACTTGGTTTGGTCAAGGTCAGGTGGCGCGTCGTGGGAAGTAATTTGAAGATGAGATGTCGTAGGCTTCGAGGATGAAGCCTAATTTAAGTGGGGGAGAATTGTAACATCCCGAAATCGCAAGAGTAGAGTTGAAGGGCTAAAAGTGTAAGTTTCGAAGGGTGACTCGGCGAGTCCATGGATAGACTCGGCAAGTCAGGTCGCGACTATGGTCGCGTGTCAAGTGGCCTACTCGGCGAGTCCAAAGATGGACTCGGCGAGTAGGTGCTGTATGGAGAAAACCCTAATTTTCGGGGTTAAGCCCTATATAAAGAGCATTATGCCCCTCCACAGCCTCCCTTATTCCCCCCTTGAGTTCCAGAAACCCTAAATTCGTGGAGAGTCCATTTGTGGAGCAAATTAGAGCTTGGAGAGGTGTTGGTTGAAGAAATCTTGAAGGAGAAGTGGCTTGGATCAAAGGGCTTTGCTTGGATTCGAGTTTGGTTGCTATTGAGGCATCTTTTGGAGGTAATGCTTTCGTTCTTGGGTTGTGCTTTCCTAGTTTCTCATTTTGGGGTTGTGTGGGGTGCTTAGTTGTGTGGCATCTTGATGTTTGGGGTATGGATCTGAGGTTGCTACCTCAGATCTGGAGTGGAGAAGATCTTAAGAGCATTAAAGCCCCTGTTCTTGTGTTGTTAATGGAGCTATCATGTCCCAAACCTTGGTTCTAAGGTGAATAAGGCCTAGATCTCTTTAGATTCACGTAAAGTTTGCCACTTTACGTGATGGATGGAATGTAGGAGGTTGGATCTATGTTTTGGATCAATTGCATGGCCTGAGATGCTTCTGTATGGATTCAGACCGGTGGTACTCGTCGAGTCACATGGGGCGACTCGACGAGTTGCTTGAAGATGGCCTGGAACTCGACGAGTTGGAAGAACAACTCGGCGAGTAGGTTGAAGATAGCCTTGGACTCAACGAGTCCATTTGGACTCGGCGAGTCTTGTCGAGGAAGTCCCAATATTTCTGGTTGAGTCGATGTATCGGTGAGTCAAGGGATGACTCGGTGAGTTGGGTGCGAGTGGACTCAGAGTTGTTGGACTCGACGAGTCTTGGGGTGACTCGGCAAGTTGGGTCGCTAATTGAGGGAAGTTCTGAGCATAAGGACTCGGCAAGTCATCGGGTTGACTCGGCAAGTCATCGGGTTGACTCGGCGAGTAGGGTCAGTCAAGGGTTGACTTTGACTTGTCCAAGGTTGACAAGTTGTCTTCCAGGGGTATTTTGGTAATTAAGGGTATTTACTGAGTTGTATGTTTTGATGTTCAGTGGAGGAGTTCGTAGCAGCGGGATCTTATCCTTTCAGCCGACAGTTTCGAGGTGAGTTATCCTCACTATATCAACAGGGTCTAAGGCACCAAGGCCGGCCCTTTATTGGATTGAGTTTCGGATATGGTTATTATGTTATTGTCGGAGGTGTCTGCATCCTGGTAGCTAGGATGGTACATGCTAGGAGACCTTGTTAAGGTCAGTTCCCGATATACAGAGTGATGTTATGCTAGTGACCGGTTAGGTCGGTAACCCGGTTAGGGTAATGATATGCTATGTGATCTGCTTCCTCGGTTGTTGACTATGACTGTTATATGATTGTATGTTTTGTGCACATGGTTGTTTGGACTGGAGATGGGTTGAGGCGGGTCCTGCTTTGTGCTGTAGGCCAAGATACCCAGGGCGGACCGGTTGTTCCGAAGGCCCAGCGAGCGGTCCGGATATGCTGTAGGCCCCACGAGGGCGGACCAGACGTGCCGAGGCTCGGAGAGTGGACCAGGCCGACTGAAGGCCCGATGCGGGCGGACCAGTCACACTGTAGACTCAGAGAGTGGACCAGGTGGGTTGAATGCCCGATACGGGCGGACCAACCCCACTGTAGACTCGAAGGACATGACTAGACCTGGAGGATGGATCCGGTGGACTGAAGGCCGATACGGCGAACCAGTCACACAGTAGACTCGATATGCATGGCTGTTCTATATTCTACTATGTTATGTATGTTTTATATGTTTTGGACCGGAAGGTCGCAGCCTGGAAGGGCGTATACGTGGTTGGTATTTTGGGGGTATCTCACTAAGCTTTCGGGTTTACAGTTGTGGTTTAATGTTTTTCAGGTTCTTCAGGAGACTGTGGCAAGGCGAAGGCGTGATCGTACCGCTCCTCATGATTTTGTAGCAATGTGATTCTGGGAATACTCTAATGATTTGTATTGAAAACCTTTTTGTAAACATTTTAATGAAAATCGGGTTGTTTTGAAAATTTTAAATTGGTTGTATTTTTCGGATGTTACACTATATTCGTAAGGTAGGACATCAATAGAGACACAAGAACCTAGTAAAGTCTAGGAAATAAATAATTAGGTCCTTGAAACACTGTTTGATTGAAAAGGCTAAACAAATAGCAGAATTTAGTGAATTGGAAACCTTAGATCAATTATTGGATCTAGTATGGATAGGTGTGGAAGGTAGTATAGGCCCATACTACTGAAGCACATGATCTATATAGTAATCAAGAAAAGCTACAAAGTTGCTACAGAACTGGAGAGGAATCGAATACATTAAGAGTTATTTTGATTCATATTACCCTATTCCCATTACACACCCAGGATGGTGTTGATTAGAAGAGAAAACGGATCGGTTCTAGATCTGAAGGGTTAGGACCAAGCAAGATTGAGATACATGATTAGATCATGGCGGTAGTATCAGCAATATAAAATAGATAGTTTTGGAAATGTTTGGAACTATCAAAACCGAACTAATTGCCCTATTTGATGAATCGCACACTAGTATTTCTAGTACCGCTTCTGCCATAGCAACTATTGTAGTTAGGGTTGTAAACGAACTGAATGTTTAGCGAACCACTCGTGAACCGTTCGACAGGAAGTAAGTTTATGTTTGTCTATTTAATAAATGAATGAACATAAACACAAATTCACGTTCATTTATTTAAACAAACGAACATGAATAATGGTCTCATTTGTTCAGTTATGTTTGTAAACGTTTGTTTATATTGTTCATTTACGTTCGTTTATGTCTATTCGTTTAAGTTTCATTTATGCTCATACATGTTCAACTATGTTATTTATCTACGTTCGTTTTTGTTCATTTATCATGTTTGAGAACTTAAACAAATGAACATGAAAAATGAAAATTTTTAAACGAACGAACATGAACAAGAGAACTTGTTCGATTATTCATTTGTGTTCATTCATTTGTTCGACTAACTTAAACGAATGGACATGATCAACCCCTTGTTCGTGTTCGTTTGGTTCGTTTACAGCCCTATCGAGAGTTCAATAACACCAAGCCCCTAGAGTTTAATGGTGTTAGGGATCCAATTGTTTCTATGAGGTGGATCTCGGATGTGGAAGGATGCTTCTACACTTGTGCTTGTCCGGCGAACCTAAAGTTTAGATATACGCAGAATCTTCTACGTCTAGGAGTAAAGAACTGGTAGAACTTTGAACTTTTACCGGAGGAGAAGAGTACAGTGACATGGGAGCAGTTTGTAGAGAAGTTTAAGGAAAAGTATGTTCCACCATTAGAGAGAGAGAGAAAAAAAAACTCGCTTAAGAGTAACTGTCACTCAAACATACCACTGAATCGGTGACCGATACCACCAAGATGTTCGTTGAGAGGGCCTTATTCTGCCAATGGTATGCCTCATCAGAACCGGTTCAAATGTCTCGATAATTGAGTATCCTCAAAACTGACATCGCGGATTTTTTATCTAACAATCGATACAAAATTTTAGTAGAGATGTAGGAGCATGACAGGAGAAGAGAAATCAAGATGGAAACTCAGCAAAAGGAGAAGAGGTAGAATCCAGCTTTGTCCTAGCCAGCAACCAGGAAATTCAAGCCCGGTGAATCGAGGTCTAGAGGATAGAGAGGTCCTTGATGTAACATGCGTGGGAAGCCTCACAAAGGAGTTTTTCGTGCTATAATATGCTACCAATATGGCAAGGAGATACATTTTAGCAATGACTGTAAGCAAGGAGTACAGGGAACGCGTATCTGTTTCCACTACAACCAGATGGGACACATCAAGGCCAACTGTCCTCTTCTGAATCCAACAAGTGCAATACATGCTCCAACATGAATGTGACTACATCAGGAGAGATTAATAGTACTTTTTTACTTTAGCTAAAACCCAATGTAATAAATGATAATGAAGTTATAATAAAAATGGAATATTGACCTTATGATAATAATATCTATATACCCCCATATAGTTATACGTATGTGTTTATACATTTTAAATAAAACATTGTGATTGTCATGATCTTATCATGTTTTGATAGTACTAGGTGAAAATCACTAACATTGGGCAACAAGTAGTAATACTACTATGGGAACGTTGATGGTCATCAGATATGACAAACATGAATTTCTTCAAAGTAAAAAGAAGTTACATATTGCATAGCTAAAGCCAGCTTAGGCCTTGATAAGTGACAAGTAGTAACAGATAATTGGTCGAGCCCAAGTGGAGGAGAACTGACCCATAATATGAAAGTGCAAAGAGAGGATCGACTACCATTCTCTACGTCAGGACCAGGAGGGTGCAACACATTGTTTAGGATTAGTTATTCAGGGTAAAAGAAGAAAGAATCCTTCTACTAAGATTACCCATAGGCTATAAGTTTCTTGCTTCCCAAGGAAGGGTTGGTCCTTCCTCCCAAGCATCGTATAGGATTTAGGAATTTGCCGAATTCTCAAAAACGGCTCAGGTAGTCAAGAGAACCTGATAGGTTCATGCCTTCAAGGATGTATGATTTATCTTCGCGGTAGAGGATCACTAGATAAGAAATTCATTAGATCCCGTAGATCTCCATAAAAGCATCAAGTACTCAAGACTTATACCAAACTTAGAGGTTTGATTCAAGCCATAGTAAGGATTTAGTTAACCTATGCCAAAGAATTTTAGAAATAAGATCAAAGTCAAACGAGAGAGAGTTTTCATAAGTACGATTAGAAACACATAGGAGGAGGCCATTCAAAAAGGACAATGGCCATAATCATATGGTAATACTTTTGTGTTAATTTAGGCATTAGGGTAGACTACATACTTGGTTTAGTTATTCCTTTTAGTAGTAAGGGGCAAAAGTTAATATAAAACTAGAACCAAATCTTAGGTCAACATAGGATGACAATTAGATCTTAGTATCCATACAGTGTAGATTAAGGACATCAAAATAAGTTGCAGCCGCAAAAGCACAAATAAGAAGAACTTTATAATGAGTTTGCCATCCATATTAGAGAATTGGTTCCTATGTTTTAAAGACCAGTAAATCCATCATAGTAGTTTTTGGTTAAAATTTGATATGATGGAACACCTTAACTAGATAGAAAATGGTTGTATAATCTAGATTTTTGTGTTTTTTATAGGAATACACCAAAATTCTTTTGGAGACATATTCCGAAAAGTAGATTTTGTCAGGATATCGTACATAATTTCCCCAAATAATCGCATTATAACGAGCCGACAATATTCGTAGTCAAAGAAAGAAACATCTTACGTCTAAAGGTGATCACTCTTTCGTACAATATAAATTTTGGAAGCCCATACACATAAGTTCCCGGTTTTGGAAAAACATTGCAAGAACTCAAAAGTATATCTAATACATAAAAAGAAAGTTCTAAGAGAATTATCAACGCATCAACGTCAACTGGATCATAAGTTGATAGCGATAACTCAAATCAGAATTCGTCTAGGTGTGCTAGGAGCAAGATTTCGAGGAAGAAATCTTTATAAATGGGGGAGAGTTGTAACACCCCATTTTTAACGTCCCAAAAATATTGAGTAAAATTTTCATGTTAATTAAGTCAAAACCTTTTATTCAGTATTCCAAAACATGATCATAGTAAACGTATTCACAAAACATTAGAGTAAAATCATAAACAATCATTGCAGAATAATCTCCAAGGAATGCAGTGTGATCAAGCCGAGTTGATAGTGACTCCATATGACAGCATGTAGTTGTGTCGAGTGAGTAACAACCCCCAAGTCCTTATTAACCCTGATTCCATAGTGACTCCGAGCCCAGATCGGCTCCATGCATACACCATACAATCATACTAGAAATAGTCACATAGATGCATTTATCCTACTTATACAAATCAGTAGGCCGACAATGGTGCTTCCGACCCACGAGTAAGGTGAGAAGACTCACCTGAACTACTCAACAGAATCCCAACAGTTACCTCATCATCAAGATAGCCAACCTAAACTTCCTAAAACCAAACCAAGACCAATCCATAGCTAAATATTCAATTCTACCCAGGTTTGACCAAAAGTCAAACTTCTCAAAAAGTCAATGATCAAAGTCCATAAGGTGAACGGTCAACTTAGTCGAAGTCAACGTCACGTCGTGAACATTCCTTGGTCACGCCGTGATAATGCAAAGACAAACAATCGCAATTCTAGACACCATCACATCATGACACATCTTATGTCACGTCGTGACTTCTGGTCAAAATGCCAAAATCTTCATTAAGTGTTTAATCCCTTCAGACTAAGGCCCATAACCTCAGATCTAGCTCCTAAATAGATTCATAATGGATAACGTTTCCAACTTTATCCATTAATATGGTCCAAAAAAACAAGATCTAGTCTTTAAGTCTCAAATGGACCAAGAATGCATCTTTCTCAACTAAATCCATTAAGTCCAAATCTTTCAACCTTCAGGTGTGAATGTCTCAAGCTTCCAACCCTATCGACAATAATGTCTCAATCAAGATGTAAAATTTAATACACCAAAATGGCCTAAATAACCAAAATAACTTGCATGGCTGAAAAAGAAGGCAAAATATCAAAAATTTCCTAGCTAGTCCATGAGGTCCAATAAAGTGACTGCAATCACGATCCAAGAAATATCCAAATATATTGATATTCTTAAAACCCCAAAATTCTAACAGGTTTTGCTCGTTTTCTTTTATGTGGTAACTCAACACACTGGGTGTAATGAAGGAGTATGCAAGGCTTACTCCCAAAAGTACACTTTGGCCATTTTGGGCCTTGGGCAATGTTTAGTTGGGTCTAACTTGGAAAGGGTAGATAGGTCTTTTAACCTTAGTGAGAGAGAATATGATTTGGACCTTGATTATTGGTTATTACCCTAATTATTAATTAATGTGGGTTTTGGATGTGTTCAGTGTGAGGAGCCCTTGTAGCAGCAAGTGCATGTGTGATTCAATTATCTTTAGATTGATGTGAGTCTTCTCACACTACTTGTGGGTCAAAGGCACCAATGTCGGGCCACTGGATTGTGTATGTAAGATACTAAATGTCTTTGTGACTCTTGCATGTTTGTATGATTTTGTTGAAATAAACCCTAATGTTGGGTCCCAAGGTTGGGCCCAACTATATGTATGGTATGTGGTACTTTGTGGAACTCGCTAAGCTTTGTGCTTACAGTTTATGTTTATGGTTTCAGGTACTTCCGGTACGAAAGGGAAAGGCCCAGCATGATGGCACAACATCCCCCTCATGTTTACGCACTTATGATTACTTTTACTCTGATGATTTTGATAGTTTGTATCGTGGTTGAATTTGAGACATATGATATATGGAATTAATGATTTTAAAATGAAAAAGTTTACTATTGTTTTTGGGATGTTACATTACTCTTGTAAATTGTTATTATAAATATAGTCATCTCACACAATTAAATGTGTGGTTGATTAACTTAACTTTATACCCCTGATGTTGTGAGGTTTGGGGGAGAGAACTCGTCTTGACGATGATACCAAATAGCCCTTTCAAAACTGAGTCGGACACCCTTATCATGACCAACCCTTGATTGAAAACCCAAAGGTCTGAACTTGAAACATCCATATGGGGTGCCCAAGTTTTCTCAGGTTCACGACCAAGATAATGGTTATGTCAAAGCTAAGTTAATACATAATACCGATTCTTTTTAAATTAATGCAATGATTCATATATTTTAAAGTTTTATTTGGTTTTCGATTATTTGTCCAAGTACTTAAATTATATTCTCTATGCAAAAATTCATTTATAATGACATTTGTAATCTCTTCTTGATATTACTCGGAAATAGAAAACAAATTAAATTTGTCATCTCTAAGTGTAACTTATAAATTACTTTAATTTTGATCTATAGAATGTATAAATTATGGTCTGAAAATAAAAGTTCAACCGTTAGTGAATGGAAATTTATAATAGATGTTTTAGGTTCAATATTCTTTGAATCATTAGTATTTCACGAGATTTACTTCTTACATCGTAGAAATGAGACTAATATCATACGAATTTCTTATTAAATAATTAAGTATAATGAACAAATTAATATTTTATATCAAGTTATCAAGTATGAACAATGTATTTTGGAATTAATATAAAGTTTTAAATGAAAATATTTTGATTTTTGAATCTTATGGCAGCGAAACGAAGCACGTGATGGAAGTAAATGCATCATAGAAAAGACAAGATTTGAGGCATTTATGATGTCGTGTAAGTGTTTAGATGTCAGTAGTGTATGAGGGTCCCACGACATAGAAAGGGCAATGATGCCTTAATGATATATATACAACACAGAAAAGCAATTGTCAGCAAAACCATTTAATTCCTATAATAACAGTAGATACCATCATACCAATCTCCTATAAATGTAGTAACTTTTAAGTTCAACACACCCTGTGATCAGTAAAAACGGACTTTTGACATGGAAGCATATTTTGTCATGAGGTTCAATGAGTTGTAATAACAGTAAATATTTTGTTGATCTTCAATCTTGAGTATGGTTTAATAGTTTGTATATATAAATATAAAAGGAAATTGAGGGATCCGATCATAACTATGTATTTAAAGAAAATAACCAAAAAAATGTTTTAGGCAAAAATAACAACCAAGTTCGCCTCAGTTTTAGAGTTTTGAGGAAAAAAAATCATTTTACTAAAATCTAACAAAAGTTTAAACAAACATAGGAAATTATATATGATATTATGGTTTGTCTAACAAAAATCTAATAGGTCTAAGATTTCTTTTGATTGGGTCGGTTGGTTACAAAATTTTCTCTTGCTTTGATGTAATGTTTTCCGAACACTTGGTTTTGTCTAGCATCTTGCTAGGCTTTTGTTTTTATAAAATTTTCTGCTGTTTTAAAAAAAATAGGAAATTATACGATATTACGGCTTAAAATCATACATTTAATTGAAAAACGGTAATATTTATGTTCTAAATAACATGTCATGTTGGCGTCAATGTGTGCCATGACGTCAAGGCGTGAGGTAGCTATCCCAAAAACATGTGAGATATCTTCGTTAGACATGGAGCCCAAAAAGCATGGCTAGATGTAACTTATCGCGTTGTGCGTTGTGTCACGAGTTTTTTGAAGGCGTTAGTGTTTTTGTTTCTTATTTCTAATCGGTCATAAAACAATTAAGCTTTTGTTAATTTTTGCATATCAATTGTTGATATAACACTTCCAAAATCATAATGTATGTGATATAATTTTATAATTATGTGATTATCTTTTTTAATGTACATAAAATTGTCGCGCCTTAAAAAATATCATGGCTTAAGGCTTCGTATTGTCGTCACGTTGTGTTTGACACCATTTAGAACCATGGATTAAACACTTCGGAATAAAGATTTCGAATATAAGTAGAGAGGTTTCTTTTAAAAAATTACTAAAAAAAAACTCTGAAACTTAAGCATTCAGGAAAAAAAATCACAATGACCTAATAATTTAAATTTAATAACGATTAGAAACAATCAGATTTAAATTCCATGTAAAGAATTTGTACTTTATTGACCGATATAATTTCGTTTATAAATTGCAAGAATAAAATTTTAACTTTCCAATATACATTAGCAATCTATAGAAATCACTTTCAAATTCAGATGTATCAATTGGATTGAATATCCTTTCAAATCCTAATTGAATTGATAAGATTAGAAGATGTGGTGTTATTCTTACCAAACTCGATCTCATTTTCACATTTTGCCACTAACAATACCATATACTAGGTATGGTATACAATTATATATATATATATATATATATATATATATATATATATATATATATATATATATATGTTCAGGTTCATTTGAGACCATTCTAATTTTGTAAGACCGTGAGACCAAATCTAAAAATAAATTTAAAATGTAAAATAAATGGAAAAATCCAAAAATTCTTTTTTTAAATATTATTTTTGGAACTTGAATTAACTAAAAAAAACAAAAATAAAAATAAAATAAAATTTAGTTTTTTTTTTTTTTTTTTGAAAAATAAGTGAAATATTCTAATAGAATATTAAACTGACATATTTTAAAAAATAATGTTAAAATGCAGAATAAATGGAAAAATCTAAAAATTCTTTTTTTAAATATTATTTTCGGAACTTGAATTAACTAAAAAAAATTTTAAAAATTAAAAAAGAAATAAAAATAAATTCCATTTTTTTTTAAAAATACATGAAATATTGTAATAGAATTTTACACTAACATATCTTAAAAAATAATTTTAAAATGCAAAATAAATGGAAAAATCCAAAAATTCTTTTTTTAAATATTATTTTCGGAACTTGAATTAATTAAAAAAAAATAATAAAGAAAATGCATCTCACGATCTCACAAAATTAGGTCGTCTCACATGAACCTAATCATATATATATATATATATATATATATATATATATATATATATATATATATATATATATATATATATAGAGAGAGAGAGAGAGATGAGTTCAACAAAAGTGTGGTCCAAACCATGCACTAGGCCGATGTTCACCATGGTAAAAATATGTCACAAACTCCACATCATTTTTACCATAAAATCCCACCTAATATTTTCAAATGTAATATCTTAAATTATTTTAAAAAAAAAATGTAGACAAAAAAACATCAAGGAACGGTGTACTTTAAATGTATCGTAATGTCACACATAACTTGATGATTATCTGGGTTACTTGATAGGTGCAGAAGGATGCATGTAACAGTGTGTAAGTGGTAACATAAATGGGTTTTTTTGTAGTTGTGGAATCTACTCTTTCTCATATAAATAATAATAATAAGAATTGTCTTTATTACCTACCCGAGAAAATAACTTAGGAGGGTAAGTATATCTTTTATCTGTGTTTACATATTAACAACTTCTTTTTTTTTACATAATAAAGCAATTAACTTATTTTAACTGTTTAAATTATACCAATATTACCGGCTAATACTTGTTTTAACCGGTAACTCAAAGGGAAAATGATTTAGGAGGGTAACTACCTTTTATCCGTGTTCACATATTGGCAACTTCTCTTTTTTGTATATAAGAAAGCAACTAACTTGTTTTAACTATATAACATCCCAAAAATCATGACAAAAAATTTTGTTTTTTAATTTAAAGATAAATTACTGAAATCATCCATATGGTTTGGTCAAATTGTACGTTTGGTCCCTATTTTTTTTTCACTCGGATCGTCCATGTGGTTTGATTTTGTTGCGTTTTCGTCTCTTACATACATAAAGTTAAGGACCAAATGTGCAATTTTGACCAAACCATATGAACGAAAAACACAACAAAATCAAACCACATGGACGATCCGAGTGCAAAAAAAAGGTTAGGGGCCAAACGTATAATTTTGACCAAACCATAAGGACGATTTCAGTAATTTACCCTTAATTTGATACTAAAACCATAATTATCAAACCATTAATTTAATTCTCCGGCATCGGGCCCCACCTGGCATCGATCCGCGCTCGGTATACAGATCTGTCTCTCTTAGGCCCTGTCTGTCTCTGGGTCACGCCCGCTAAACATATATAATCATATAACATGCTAATACATAAATAAACATACTCTACTGTATCCCTGTCCTAAGAAACATACTCTGCTAATAATGAGATATGGAACTTAGTCCGTACTCAGCTAGTTCCAGCTAGGGCTTCAACAGTGCAATGTAAGTCTCCTCACTGTGTGAATGGGTCTAAGGCCACAATGCCAGCTCATGTAGTCTATGAGTAGGAAGATCCATGGGTTAGCCTTAGGCATTGTATGCTAGTATGTTATTCCGGACCAAGGTCCGATGTCGAGCAGGTGCCCGAGGAATGTTTGCATGATAGATCATACCTGTTGTATGTGTGATACTTATATGTGCCTGACAGGGAGGTGAGTGTGGACGAGGTCCCGTATCTCATCACTAGCTGAGTACGGACGAGGTTCCGTATCTTATTATTAGCAGAGTATGTTTCTTAGGACGGGGATATAGTAGAGTATGTTTCTTTATGTGTTAACATGTTATATGCTTGTATATGTTTAGCGGGCAGGACCCGAAGACAGGCGAGGCCTAAGAGAGACAGATATGTATATTAAGCGGGGCTCGATGCCAGGCGGGCCTGATGTCGGGCGGGGCCTGATGCCGGAGTATTAAATTAATGGTTTGACAATTATAGTTTTAGTATTAAATTAAAAACGAAATTTTTGGTCATGATTTTTGGGATGCTACACGGTTAAAACAAGTTAGTTGCTTTCTTATGTGCAAAAAAGAAGAAGTTGTCAATATGTGAACACGGATAAGAGGTAGTTACCCTCCTAAGTAATTTTCCTTTTGAGTTACCGGTAAAAACAGGTATTAGCCGGTAATATTTGTATAATTTAAACATTTAAAACAAATTAGTTGCTTTCTTATGTACAAAAAAAAAGTTGTCAATATGTGAACACGGATAATAGGTAGTTAACCTCCTAAGTCATTTTCCCTTATTACCCTTTAATGTGCAGGGCCGATCCTTGGGCATGTCCCAATGTGCGACGGCACAAATATGTATCATTTAGGGGGTACAGAATTTTTTTACGCATGTTAGTATTAGCGATTGATTAGTAACATATCAATTTACATATCGGTAACGGATCATTAACAATTTTTTCTGATTAATTTTATATAGTTATTGACTTGTAGTATAAATGGTTTTGCTTATATAAAAAAAAATAGATTCAAGTGCCTATTTTTCTTTTTGAGTAGGACCTTAAAAATCAACAGATGATCTTATTGATATGAATAAGGAATATCAAAGATTGTTATGTTTGCATTCTAATATAGATGATCTATGTGTACAATAAACTTAAATTATCTAACAATTTATCGTTGTACACTATGATAATTCGTATGTGAATAGTGTATACAAACGATCGTCATGTTTATATATTCCTATGAATAATCATCGTGTTAATGAACTTATAACATCTAATAATTTCTTATTACATATGGTTGTTCTCATGTGAATGATAAATATCAAAATATGATCTTGTTAATTATTCTATTGTGTAGGACCAGTTGTAGCATAAAAAATGTTATTCTCTTGTGAATGGCCAAGAGATGTAACATAAAAACCATAAAAAAAATGTTATCGATTTTATTAATGTGAGAATTATTTAACTAATATGATAATTTATTAATGTGAGAATTGATATATACGATTTTTTTTAGCCTCAAGCAATATTATTGGTACAAAACAAAAAGACTTAAAACCGAATATAAGAAAACATTTTTAACAGGAGATATACACCAA
The DNA here is from genome assembly GCF_052625555.1 of Lactuca saligna. NCBI lineage: Eukaryota > Viridiplantae > Streptophyta > Magnoliopsida > Asterales > Asteraceae > Lactuca > Lactuca saligna. The sequence continues at coordinate 260,392,254 of NC_136421.1, read as the reverse complement.
ATTGACCAATCAAGATAACCTAATTTGGATCTAAATTTAATCCAATTAAATGTGCTAATCCAAATATCATCCGCCAAAGCATCGAAGCTCGCTGAAGTCCGAACGTTCATGTAAACAATGTCATTGCGCGCTTTCCAAATGACTCATAAGGTGTAATAAGTAATAGTCAACTTAAGCTTTTGAATTCTTTTGTCAGAATACATAGAATTCAACATCTCTAAAAGATCCTCACATGAGTCAGGAGGTTTATTGATAACCGCAACCCTCCCCACAATCCAACTCCAAAAAACCTTCATCACATCACAGCTAAAGAAGAGATGATCTAGATTATCAACACTGATCTTACAGAAAACACATATGGAGGATTGAACATTAATACCATGATTCAACAAGTTTTAAAAAGAGAAGGGCCTTGTTTTTAAATAATCTTCAAACGAAACAGTTAATCTTTAAAGGAATCCAGTTCAACCACTTAAAAGAATTCTCCTCAACACTATCATGTTTATCAATCAAGACACGAAGCGCTTTAACAAAAATCACTAGCACCATCATCATTTAGATAAATAATTGTTTAACACAAAAAACAAAAATAAAAACATAATCATTTAACATTAACTAATTTGATAATCAACATTAATTAAGGTTGTTTTATCTAATATGTACCAATTAATGATATCTAAATAAAATAGAATATGAGTGGGGGGAGGGGGGAGAGCAAGAGTCGTAGCCACCGGAGAGGATGGATAGACGAAGGTGGAAAACAAGAAGAACAAAATACAAATTAATCAACAAGGCAGAGAGAAATATTCAGACGGATAGGATCACCACTACGGTCTTCATAAGCAACATACCAGATGGTTGGAGTCAATCAAAGATTTGGACCTTTATGAAAAATTATGGATGTGTTGTTGACGTATATAAGGCAAGGAAGAATGACATATTAGGAGCCAACTTTAGTTTTGCGAGATTCGTTAGGGTGAAAAACATGGAAAGATTAGTGAAAAACTTAAATGGAGCTAATATAGAAGGTTCTTTCCTTAAAGCAAACATCGCCAGATTTAGTCGTAAAAAACAAGGAGATGCCGGAAGAGTTTATACAGGTAGGAAGCAACCGAAGATCTTTGTTGATGAAAAGAAGGGGGGATGGATGAACTCAGGGAGGACATTCGCAGAGGTTGTGAATGGTAGTAAAATGGAAGGCTCAAAAAAAGAAGTGATGGTAAAGGAAATCAGGATACCAGAATCTGTTAATCCTAGAAAGCTGGAATGGCTAGATAAGAGTTTAGTGGGAGAGTTAAAAGATTGAGAAACTCCATCTAGTTTTTTCCCAATCATTCAGGCGATGAAATTATTTTACTGCATGGTGTCATATTTAGGAGGCTTGAATGTATTACTTGAATTTAAGAGTACTAAGGAGTTGGAGGCGTTCTTGAACAACCACGCTGATAGCTGGTGGAAATGGTTTGCTAGGTTGAAAAAATGGGATAACATGTTTTTTCAATCACATACAGTAGTGTGGATTAAGTTTACAGGAATTCCACCTCAATTGTGGGATACAAATATTTGTTCAGTGATTCTAGAAAAATTTGGAAGAGGTCTTATTCTATTTGACTGTCCTATTAACTATGGTAATCTGTACTCTGGTAGGGCATGCATTCTTGCAAAAGCAGGTGGTTTAATAGATGAATTTTGTGAAGTAAGATGGAGAAATGTGGCTTTCTATGTTAGGGTGAGAGAATATAGTGAGGAATGGGAGCCGTACTTTTTCTCAAATAGCTCGGAATTTGAATGCTCGGAGGACGAATTAAACAATTAAAATGAAGAAAGGCCTGATATTGAACTAGGTGAAGAAGAGGATAAAGAAAATAAAATTTATTTGGAGGATAGAGAATGTTATGTACAAGAAAATTTTGATGATGAGGTTATTGTAGAAAGCCAACTTCCAATTAATAGATCAGATTCCCAGGCAAAGGATGATTCATCCCCGACACAAGTTGCAAACAATCCTAAGGTAGAAGAAGTAGAATCTTTGGCAGCAAAAGGTGCCAATCCTGCGGTGGAAGTGGTAAGGTCCCCGACGATTGTTGAGAATTAGAATTGTGGGGATCAATGTGATCGTTCATCTTTTGAGAATATGGAAATCGGGAATGGAATTAATGGAGAAAGGGCACTCATGGAAAACTTTGAAAGTATACAAAATCCAAATGTGGGTCATTCAAGCTCGAACCGGACATAAGAATCTTGAGTTCAATGGTGGGTCGTGTAGCCCACCCAACACGGAAAGAGAAGACCCATATGTTAATAAAAATGAGTTAGATTGTGATGGGTCATCAGATTGGGGAAATTATATAGGTAATATTCTTGACCTAAATACTCTAGCGAATAGGAAGTCAACATCTAGTTTCGGAGCATCATCAAATGAATCAGATGGAATTTTAAATTCTATGGCTTCAAAGTCGAAGAAAAGGCAGGTTTATAAATAGAAATTTGGGTCGGTTAAATTCAAAGACATGGTATTTGCCTCGACACAGAGGAAATCAAAATCACAAAATAGATCGATTGATTTGCAAAAACAAGTGAGGAATAATTCCAATTAGACATCGTCGAGAGATCAAAGTCTGATATCTTCCTCAGACTCAACATCGTTGGAGGCTGAGAAAACTTTAGAAGTGGGAGAACGTGTTGGATTTCAGTTTGAAGGTTTAAAAGAGACACTAAAAGCAATTATTGAGGATGAAGGTGTTAATAATGTTCCTCAATGAGCTGTTTATCAATAAATTTAAGAGGTGCAGGGGGTCTACATAAGGCAGAGTGGATACGGGAATGGAAGATTAAACATCAAATCAAGTTCATAGGGGCTCAAGAAACACAGATGGTAGATGTATCCCACATTCCTCTCAAACATTTATGGGATAACTTAATGTTTGAAGTTGTAGTTGTTGAATCAAATGAGAGGTCTAATGGTCTATTTTCTATCTGGAATCCATATATTTTTAAACAATCTACGGTAGTGAAAGACAATGCCTTCATTTTAATCTTTAGAAGTTGGAGGGGGTGGAGGGTATTGTTTATATCGTAAACGTGTATGCTCCAAAGGATACATTTGAGAGAATGAGTTTATGGATAAAGCTTAAACAGTTCAAAGATTTATTGGAATGGATTTGGTTATTCTTAGGAGATTTCAATGATATCAGGAACATATGAGAGAGGCTGTCCGGAAACTATTGCAGTTTAAGCATGAGAGCCTTCAACAATTTCATCACATATGCAGAACTTCACGATTTTAACATGGGATGAAGGAAATTCACGTATATTAGTGAATATGGTCTACACTTAAGTAAAATCGACAGATTTCTTGTGTGTGGAAGTTTTTTAAACAGTTGGCCAAATGCAGTGGTGTCGGCTCTTCCTAGAAAATTTTCAGACCACTCTCAAATTATTTTGGTTTGCTCGGTATTGGATTTTGGACCTCCACCTTTTAAAAATTTTAATTCTTGGCTTTTAATAGGTGTGATCAAGGAGGTTGTATTAGGAGCATGGGACACTCCTATCACAGCTTGGAGAAAAGACAAACTTCTAGCTGAAAAACTGAAGAATACAAAAAAAAGTTCTAAGAGACTGGAGAAACAGAGAGAGAAATAAAGAGCAGGAAGAATCTCTAAGGTTGTCGAAAAAGATAAATCAGCTTAAAGACATGGCTGAATACAGAGGACTTTCCACTTCTGAGAGGACTGATAGAAGAAATTGGAAAAACAGGCTATTAGAAATTGAAATGAGGAAAAGGTTAGATTTAAAGAAAAAAAGCAAGAATAAGATGGGAAGTGGAAGGGGATGAAAATTCCAGGTTTTCTCATGGTATCATAAATGAAAATATATGGAGAAATAGAATTAATGTCTTATGATTGGTCGAGAGTGTATCACTGATCCGACTGTGATTAAAAATGATGTTTTTAATTTTTTTTTCAGCAAAATTTGACGAGCCATATTCGGTTAGACCTAAATTTCTTAGTGACCGATTTGCAAAGTTGTCAAATAATGATAGGATGATGATTGAGAAGTTGTTTACTATGGAGGAGCTTAAAGAAGCAATGTGGTGTTGTGGAAACGAAAAGGCATCGGGACCGGAAGGATTTACGTTTAAATTCATAAAGAATTATTGGGACATAATCAAACATGACTTCTTTAATTTTGTTAAATAGTTTGAAATGTCTGGTTTCTTGTCCAAGGGTTGCAATGCCTCATTTTTTCCCTTATATCGAAAGTATCAGATCCATTGGTGTTGAAAGATTATCGTCCGGTGAATCTAATAGGTTGCATGTATAAGGTACTTTCCAAGTTACTAGCCTCACGACTCAAGAAAGTGATTGGTAAGTTAATTTCACCCGAGCAATCGGCGTATGTTGAAGGTAGGAGTATCCTCGACGGTCCGCTCTTACTCAATGAAGTTTACATTTGGGCAAAAAAGATGAAGAAAAAAGTTCTAATTTTTAACGTTGATTTTAAGGCTTTTTGACTCTTTAAATTGGAACTTTTTAATTTCAATTATGGAGCAAATGAATTTTAGGGACAAATGGTGCAAATGGATAAAAGGTTGTCTTTCTTCCGGTAGAGCCTCGATTCTTATGAATGGGTCGCCAACAACAGAATTTAATATTAGAAGGGGAGTGAGGCAAGGGAATCCATTATCTCCCTTTCTATTTATTATAGCCATGGAAGCTCTAAATGTATACATGAAATCGGCCTGTGATGAGCATATTTCTAGAGGTATTTCTCTTCCATGTAATGGCCCATTCTCATCTCATCTCATGTATGCAGATGATGTTACCTTTATTGGTGAATGGTGCCCGGTAAATATGGTGAATCAAAATCGTTTGCTTAGATGTTTTTACGTTGCTTCAAGGCTTAAGGTAAATTTATCCAAAAGTAAAGTGTATGGAGTGGAAGTTAAAAATGGAGAGATCATAAGACTTGAAAATGTACTCAAATGTTGTAACACCGTAAATTTCAAGACAAATTTTTCATTTAAAATAATCATTTTATTCTTAGAAACACTTGTTTAAAATCTCATTCATAGTCGATTTACAAAACATGACTCCATTTTTCACTTGCATAGAAAACCAGGATCCTCCAAAATATGACTATTTCTCTGGTGTGTACAATCAAGCCGGTGCCGTCCCGTGATACTGAAAGAAACCTGAAAAACATCACACAAAACACTGTAAGCACGAAGCTTAGTGAGTTCCCCAAAATACCACACATAACACATATTAGCCACTCGAGGCTATAACTCTATGGGTCCGTACACCCAAACTCTGTGAACCCTCAGGTTCTAACTCTGGGAACCTTCCGGTTCCAACTCTATAAACATGCACAGCATAAATCACATAGAAATAATGCAGTACAACACATCACGTACATATAGCATACAAATACTCTGATCACATAACTCTGGTTACCTACTCAAGGTAAAGTATAGTGAGAAGACTCACCTGGCAAGCAGAAAGTAGATATCCCCACACTTGAATCTCGAATTCGCCACCGCCTAACACGTAAGGCAAATACTCTCATGAATATAACTCTCGAGACTAGAATAAATCCTCTCATAACACCCTCTTATGGGTAAAAGGCTATTTTACCTTTCTCTTGGCCCAAAGGCCACATCGCTGACCAAACCCTAAAAGTCAACGGCCAACCCTTGGTCGAAATCAAAGTCCTCAGTCTAAGTCAACCCCTGACTGACCCTACTCGCCGAGTCAACCCTGTGACTCGTCGAGTTCCCATAATCAGAACTTCACTCAATATGCGACCTAACTCGCTGAGTCACCCTGAGACTCGCCGAGTCCAACAACTCTGAGTCCACTCGCACACGACTCACCGAGTCATCCCTCGACTCACCGATTCTCGACTCAACCAGAGAATATTTGGGACTCTTCGACTGTAACGCCCGTAGATCCGGGCTAGTCAATTTAGAGGCAATAGGGGTCGAAAACGAATTTTTGACAAAATATTATTTAGAATAAATAATCTTAACCAAGTTGTAGAATATGTCACAAGGTTTCCGTACATATAAAGAACGCCAAAATCCGAGTTATAACGAAGAAGTTATGGCCCGCCGAAGTTTTACGGCAAAACCGGCACGATACCGGGAGATGTAAATAGTGAATTTACGATAGAAGACTTTTTAGCCTTATCAATCTAAACAAAAGTCGTAGAATATGTTAAACTAAGAACATCGATAAAAAGAACGCCCAAATCTGACTTCGTATGAAGAAGTTATGATTTTTCTAAGATTCGGCTTAGCAGTGCACGGCCCGAAACTCGAATTTTAGTTCGAGCGGTTTTTGGCTTACGTGACCTAAATGAGAGTTGAAGATCTCATTAATAGGAACTCAACGGTAAAAAGACAGACGAAAACGGAGTCCGTATGAAGGAGTTATGAACTCTTCGCGGTCATTTAACAGTCTAAACTCCTCCTACTGTTAAATTTGAGATCAGTCGAGAATTAGCCGATGGAGTCTAAATGAAAGTTGTAGATCTTGATTTTACCTACGCGTGGATATAAAGAACGTTGAAAACGGAGCTCGTATGTGAAAGTTATGATTTTTCTAAGTTTGAGGGCTGATACGCGATAAGGGGTGACGTGGCACCACCAGAATTGGACACGTGGCACCACCAGAAGGCCACCACATGGACCAACTCAACGAGTCATGACTCAGACTCGACGAGTCCATCATATTTCTCCCCTATAAATAGAGGTGCCGGGTTCCATTCATTCTCACACCTTCCAAACCTTCTTTCTCTCTCTCTAAGCCTCCCTAACCCCCTAAAGCCTAGGGTAACTCCCTAGCACGAGGCGGAAGCCCCGGAGCGCCCGACGGCTCCGAGAAAAGAGCCTTTTGGCTCGGAAACGCTGCTCCAGCGAAGCCCAGTTTTTTGCGAAAAACCCGCTGTAAGTGAGCTATGCCTACGCTATCTTTAGTATAGCTTATGTTTTAATATAGTAACATTATTAGGAACTTATAATGAGTATTTGAGCTATTATTATGAGTTATATTGAGTGTTATTTAACGCTTATATAATAATAATAATAGTCAGACTATTAATTAGTCACGGTTATCGTTAGACTAAACCCTAGTGGTACTGGTACTAGGTTTTATCGAAGGAATATCGTTTTGAGAGTATCGAAGCGCTGTCCGAGTGCTGAGTCACCACCTACTCAGGTGAGTGCATAGTCCCTTTCATGAACATGATTTTAATACAAGTATTGATTGAAGTATTAATTATATGTTTATGTGCGAGTTAATTGATGTTGCTTGAAATTCGTGTTAAAGAACATACCTGATTATATTTGATAATTTAGGATAAAGAGTAGACCTAAATTAAAAATGAGGAATATTGGGTAGTATATTCTTACGAGTACGAGTGAGTTAAACTCAGAGAATAAAAGTTAGTATATGTCACTTATCCGGGAGTATGGATTAGACATAGTCATTGTCCCTAGTCCGAGAATATGGATTAGGCATAATCATTCGTTATTAATCCGAGAGTATGGATTAGTCATTGTCCCTAGTCCGAGAGTATGGATTAGGCATAATCATTCATCATTAATCCGAGAGTATGGATTAGTCATCCTTCCCTATTCCGAGAGTATGGATTTGGTAAATTCGTTCATTTCTGATCCGAGAGTATGGAGTAGGTAAAACGACTAATCTTAGGTCCGAGAGTATGGATAGCCTCGTTGCGAGGATCGACGGGGTAGGATAAGAGTTGTTTATATATATGTATGGTGAAATTGTATATTTTGTGAATTTTAAACTATATATATGGTATAACATTGTGGGATTGAAATCCCTATGTACTCACCAGGTTTCCCAACCTGACCCACTCAGTTTATTCATATCACAGGTGTTCATATGAAGTCACATTACACTGAGAGATCAAAGAGATATAGATCACTAGTGTAAATAAATGTAAGTTCTGTTTATGCTTTTGTTCCTGTATTAACGATGACATCCCAAACGTTTTAAAATGAAATAAATACGTTTCTTCGAAAATGTTTTAATAACGTATTTACCATGTTTTTCTGGGAACAAATTCCGCAACCTTTTTATAAAATGAAGTACTCTGATTTTTATAAAGCATAAACAAAATCGGTCTTTTCTGGCCGTGATTTTGGGGATGTCACATCGACAAGACTCGCCGAGTCCAAATGGACTCGTCGAGTCCAAAGCTATCTTCAACCTACTCGCCGAGTTGTTCTTCCAACTCGTCGAGTTCCAGGCCATCTTCAAGCAACTCGTCGAGTCGCCCCATGTGACTCGTATACTCTAAACCTCATATACTCTGAACCTCTGATGAACTCCTCAAGAACTTCTCGTCACGTCTGCTTCTAGTCGTTCCAAATCTCGTACCAATCTAGTACCAACAACTCAACTGCTCAATAACATCCCTGGCTCATAGACTGAACCATAAAATCACCGTACCCCTCACCTCAACTCATCAACCAACGCTCCAACACCGGGATCATCCCAAGAACAAGGACCCACTCCCATATTCAACACCCCATGGATAGAAAACTCTCTGCACCGCTAAACTCGACTGAACTCCCTACTGATACCACTACCATACACTCGACTATACTCAATTAGGTGTAGCATGGCCCTCGACTATCTCAGTCCAAACTGACTATCTGCTCATGATAAATCACTACCTCGCGGCACACATGCTACCTGATACTCTGGTGGGAAATCATCATCAATGACGACCTGCAGGGTTTACCCCTAAACCCAAAACCAAAACATCATGTTTCTCATATTCTCACACTTACATAATCAGTACCTCCCCGATCATAGGAGGTGACATCTCCTTTATCGACTGATCGCTCAACTCAGATCGAAATTCTCCCTTCCACTGACTCCTTACTAGAATACTCTGAGGGACTCTCGATCTCCCTCTCAAGGGACGCCTCTTCGAACTTACTCGTGACCGAATAACCGGAGAACCACAAACATCATTCACTACGAACCATGGTACTCCTTCCACGACATCTCTTCTCAATATGCCCCGGTGTATGGTACCCTAACCATGACATCACTCCCCAGTCTGCTCCGATGTATGGTACCCGGACCATAACATCACTCCTCAATCTGTTCTGATGTATGGTACCCGAACCATAACATCACTCCTCAATCTGCCCTGATGTATGGTACCCGAACCATAACATCACTCCTCGATCCGCTCCGTTGTATGGTACGCGAACCATAACATCGCTCCTCAATCTGCTCTGATGTATGGTACCCGAACCATAACATCACTCCTCAATCTGCCCTGATGTATGGTACCCGAACCATAACATCACTCCTCGATCCGCTCCGATGTATGGTACTCAAACCATAACATCACTCCTCAATCTGCTCTGATGTATGGTACCCGAACCATAACATCACTCCTCAATCTGCCCTGATGTATGGTACCCGAACCATAACATCACTCCTCGATCCGCTCCGATGTATGGTACTCAAACCATAACATCACTCCTCAATCTGCTCTTTAGAACCTTCAGAATACTCCCTGTATCAAGTATGGGTCCTCTGCTTTCAGTAGTACGGGCCCATACTACCTGCCACATCTACCCATACTTTCCACACGGACCATCCCAGAGCTTCTAAATAGCTGCTCGACCTGCTCTTTCACCAATCCCATCGCGCGTGCTCGCTCCCCAGCGAAATTCTCTATTCTACAAGCGCACTCATCTGGATAGGGTTATTCCCTAGGCTCTTCCGTCGTCCTCCCACTTCTTTGCTATCAGCTGCTGAAGAGCTCCTAATGATGCCAGCCATCTACCTCCTGAATATCGTCATATTCACTTGGTAGCTGACTCCCATCATCGAGAGTTCCACAAAGCACAAAGCAAGCAGCATTCGAGCATCGAAGAATACATAGGAGTCCCTCTCCGTGATAACTCCACCTTCTCAACTCATCCTCGAAAGTACCACCGAACTCTGTAACTCTACCCCTCATGGGTTCTAACTGGATACTCTCACTCATCACATACTCAAAAGCATAACACATATAACAACGAGTCCTAGGCTAAGGCATCACAGATCAGGCCACTCTAGTCCTAACATATGAAATACCTAGCCTGTCTCTAGCATGCAATAATATCTCATAAAGTGCATCATACATATCTCATAACACAAAATAAGGGTATTTTGGGAAATCACCGTTCGGGCTCTGGCTGATTGTACACACTGCTCCTTCTTGCTTTCTCTTTGAACTCTTATTCTCTTTTAGAAAATTATTTCTTTAAAAACTTTTCTTACTTCCTCAGTTTGAGTCCAGATTTACCCGAAGGCGCATCCGAATCCCTCAAACCAAGGCTCTGATACCAACTTGTAACACCGTAAATTTCAAGACAAATTTTTCATTTAAAATAATCATTTTATTCTTAGAAACACTTGTTTAAAATCTCATTCATAGTCGATTTACAAAACATGACTCCATTTTTCACTTGCATAGAAAACCAGGATCCTCCAAAATATGACTCTTTCTCTGGTGTGTACAATCATGCCGGTGCCGTCCCGTGATACTGAAAGAAACCTGAAAAACATCACACAAAACACTGTAAGCACGAAGCTTAGTGAGTTCCCCAAAATACCACACATAACACATATTAGCCACTCGAGGCTATAACTCTATGGGTCCGTACACCCAAACTCTGTGAACCCTCAGGTTCTAACTCTGGGAACCTTCCGGTTCCAACTCTATAAACATGCACAGCATAAATCACATAGAAATAATGCAATACAAAACATCACGTACATATAGCATACAAATACTCTGATCACATAACTCTGGTTACCTACTCAAGGTAAAGTATAGTGAGAAGACTCACCTGGCAAGCAGAAAGTAGATATCCCCACACTTGAATCTCGAATTCGCCACCGCCTAACACGTAAGGCAAATACTCTCATGAATATAACTCTCGAGACTAGAATAAATCCTCTCATAACACCCTCTTATGGGTAAAAGGCTATTTTACCTTTCTCTTGGCCCAAAGGCCACATCGCTGACCAAACCCTAAAAGTCAACGGCCAACCCTTGGTCGAAATCAAAGTCCTCAGTCTAAGTCAACCCCTGACTGACCCTACTCGTCGAGTCAACCCTGTGACTCGTCGAGTTCCCATAATTAGAACTTCACTCAATCTGCGACCTAACTCGCCGAGTCACCCCGAGACTCGCCGAGTCCAACAACTCTGAGTCCACTCGCACACGACTCACTGAGTCATCCCTCGACTCACCGATTCTCGACTCAACCAGAGAATATTTGGGACTCTTCGACAAGACTCGCCGAGTCCAAATGGACTCGTCGAGTCCAAAGCTATCTTCAACCTACTCGCCGAGTTGTTCTTCCAACTCGTCGAGTTCCAGGCCATCTTCAAGCAACTCGTCGAGTCGCCCCATGTGACTCATCGAGTACCACCGGTCTGAATCCATACAGAAGCGTCTCAGGCCATGCAATTGATCCAAAACATAGATCTAGTCTCCTACCACTCATCCATCACGTAAAGTGGCAAACTTTACGTGAATCCAAAGAGATCTAAGCCGTTTGCACATTGGGGCTAGGGTTTGGGACATGTAAGCTTCACTAAACACTCCAACACAGGGACTTTCATGCTCTCTGATTCTTCTCCCTTCCAGATCTGAGGTAGCAACCTCAGATCTAGCCTCTAGACTTCCCATTTCATCCATAGACAATTTCTCACAAACCCCAAAATGAAGAAACAACATAACAACAGGTCAATAACGAGATATTACCTCTAAGTGATGCCCCAACTGCAATGAAATTCGAATCCAAGCAAAGCCCCTTGCTCCAAGCTTTCAATCTTCCCAAAATTTCTTCAACCATTACTTCTCCAAGCTCCAATCCACTCAACAATGGTGCTTCTCCGTGATTTAGGGTTTTCTGGGGCTCAAGGGGTGATAAAGAGGCTGGGAGGAAAACATAGTGATCTTTATATAAGGCTCAACCCCGAGAATTAGGGTTTTCTCCACTCAGCGCCTACTCGCCGAGTCCAATACACTGACTCGCCGAGTCGGCCACTTAACACGCGACCAAGTCGCGACTCTACTCGCCGAGTCCACACATGGACTCGCCGAGTCGCTCTTTCCCAATTTACTCTTTTAGCCCTTCAACTCTACTCTTGATATTTCGGGATGTTATGTGTCCTTCCCATTTACTTATCTTAGGGTGCCTATAGGTTCCAACATGAAACTTGCAAAAATTGGGTACCGATCATTGAGAAATTCAAAATGAGGTTGAGTACTTGGAAAGCAAAAAATCTATCATTCGGTGGTCGATTAACATTATTAAAATTGGTATTAGGCAGTCTCCCATTGTACTACTTTTCCCTTTTCAAAGCCCCAAATAAAATAATTGAGATTCTTGAAGGGTTAAGAAGGCGTTTTCTTTGGGGGGGGGAGAGAGAGAGAGAGAGAGAGAGAGAGAGAGAGAGAGACGAAAACAAAAAGAAATTTTGTTGGGTTGCGTGGAAAGATGTTTTAATCTCTAAGAATCTTAGAGGAATAGGAGTTGGAAGTCTTAAATGGTTCAATTTGGTATTACTTGTGAAAAGGTTGTGGAGGCGAAAGGTTGAAGACAAAGCATTATGGTCAAAAGGGATAGTTGCATTGCATAAACTTAATATATGTGATATTAATCCGTTAGCCAAAAAAGGCCTACCAGGAGTTTGGTTATTAGGTTCTCAGGTGATGGAAGAGTTGATTGAATTAGGGGCGGATTTTCAAAGTCTGTGTTGTAGAAAGGTGGGTTTAGGGGACAAAACATGTTTTTGAAAAGACATTTGGTTGGACAACCTGCCTCTCAAAAATGTCTTTCCAAGATTGTATGCAATTGAAACAAAGGAAAATGGTCTAATTGCAGAAAAGATGATTGTTGGGGACACTTCGGTGGATCAGTAGCAATGGACTTTGTGGAGATAGTAATAGTTGGGAGAGAATCACAAGAGCTAGGTATGTTAAAGTCGAAGATGGAAAATGTTTTGATGTCAAGTAATTCTGATTCATGGTGGTGGGTTTTAGAGAATTCTGGGAAGTTCTCGGTTCAATCATTGAGAAAGGAGATTAAGGTTAGGCATAATAATGGTGTATCGAGGATATTCAAATGGTTCAAGTGGGTGCCCTTAAAAGTGAACTGCTTTTATTGGAGGGTTTTTAAGGATCGTATTCCAACGGCTTAAAATCTATTAGTCAGGGGTTTGAATTTTAGTTCGATTCAATGTAAATTGTGTAATCTTGAACCATAGACAAGCGAACATATTTTCTTTAACTATACTTTTCACGGGAGATTTGGAGTTGGTTCGGTTCTTGGTGTAAGTTAGTTTCTTTACCTCCCACCTCTATAGTTTACTTGGAAGCCTTGATCATGGCATCTCCAGCACGGGGAGATAAGTTACAACTATTAGGAGCGTTATGTTTCTCATTGTTTTGGGTAATCTGGAAAGAAAGGAATGGGAGAATGTTTAATAATAAGTATTGCAATACTTTGAAAGTAACAGAAGAATTTCAAATTCTCACGTTTAACTGGATTAAGAATAGAGCCAAAAAGCCTAGTCTAGTGTGGTCTAACTAGTGCTTAGATCATATTCCCCCCTCTAACATAGAGGGGTTTTGCACTTGGGTGGAGATGGGGATAAGGGTTTATGGGTAGCCATATCATCTTTTGGTGTGTGTGTGTGTGTGTATCTTGGTGTGTGTATGTATCGCAGAGTGTTTTAGTGTGTGTTTGGTGTGTGTTTCACTTAGGTGGGTCAAGGGTAGATAACTCTTTAGGTGGGTTGCGATATATATACTTATTCTTGGTGTATTTGGGTTCTTTCACTAATTTAGGGTGTGTGTTTTGGTGTGGTTCTATTTCATTCATGTTTATGGGTTCTCTGCACGTTCAAGAATTGAGATTTTTCATAAACTCTTACTGGGTAGTTGGAAAAATGGTGGATGTTGAAGTGGTTTAAATTTTGGGTTTTTTCTGGTTAGAGGCAAGGCCGATCCAAACGATAGGCAACCCGGGCAACCACCCAAGGCCCACATCATCAGGAGGCACAAAATTGTTGATCTATGTAATGTATATATATAAGAAAATTATTACCTAAATGATTTTTAGAATCTAAAATTGGTTCAAACTTAAACTAGCTCAAAAAATAAACGATTTGATTTGCTTGTTATTACTGATTAAATGTCTTTATAGTAAATAATAAATGATATTTTTTTAATCTTTATTATATTTGTCTTTAATGTGCTTTTTCTTTTCGCCCTGAGACCCATATACGTTTGGACCGGCCCTGGTTCGAGGTAAAATATTGAATGTGAGTTTGTATTTGAAGAGGTGGTGCTTACTTCGATGTTGGCAAAAGTACCCCTAAGTGGCGGTTGGTTGCGTGTGGGAGCGGTGTTTCTTCATTGCCGGAAATGACAGTTACACCTGGTGTTGTTTGCTTATGGGGTCAGATTCAGTTGACATTTTCTTCATTGCTAGTCTTGTTTTTGACAAGTGGTTTCATTGCTATATCTTTAGGAGGGTGCATTTTTATTCTGTTGGGGTTCTAATTGAGTTACATGTATTAATATAGTGGTGTTGTAATAGTTTGCTTCCTTCTTGTACTCTTTGTTTTGTAGCCCAGCTTCCCGCTGGCGCTTTTATTATATATATTTTTCTGGTTGTTAAAAAAACAATTAATGAGTCAAAGTCAGTAAGAACGACCCAACAAATCCTTAGACTGCTCGGTGTGGTATGCGGTTTGGAACCGCGGTGATGCCACGTGGGTCGCGAACACCGCCCCCAGGGTGCGGTTTGGTGCGCAGTGCGGCCATTGAAGACCGCGTGTGCTGATTGGTTGCTGCCCTTTTCTCTTTTGACCGTTCAAAGATTCGTGTAATTTATTTTTAATTTTTTTTTTTAACCATTTACTCCATCTATATATATATATATATATATATATATATATATATATATATATATATATTACCATTTTTACATTTACACAACCTTTAAACACATAAACACAATCATTTCATCCATTTTTCTTTGAAAAAATGTATTCTTCCAAAAGACCTAGCAATAAAAAACATCAGTCAGAAACACCAACACCCCAATACCTTCATTTGATCAACCGATTTTCTCACCTCCGTATTACCACTACGGCGGTATGTTTCCTTGTTTTCCACAACGATCAGGGCAACCACATCCACAAATACCACCACTACCACAACCCGACCCGGATTTTAATCTATTTGATTTTTTGTCCTAACCCGAGTTTGTTCAACAAACACAAACACAACCAGAAACGGTCGTTTATGATTCTGAACCGGAATTCGTTACAGAAACTCAGTCCACTCGAGCAACAACTAAAAGAAAAGAGAAGGCGGAGGCTAGATGTTGGGAACCTTTGGAAACGTTAGTGTTGGCACAATCTTTGATCGATATTTCAGAAGATGTGACGGCTGGAAAAGACCAAAAGCATGACCGCTTTTGGATTCGCGTTTTACACAGGTTCCATAAAGGAATGAACCGTGGAGAATATCGTTCAAAACATCAAGTGTACTCCAAATAGGGGAAGATGAACAAGGAAGTCATGTTGTTTAATGACTTGTGGAACAACATGAAACGTCAATGGAAAAGTGGAGAAAGCGATGAAGTCATTTTGAAGAAAGCGTTGAAAGTGTATCAAAAAGAAAATCTGAAGGCTTTCAAGTTTCTTGAAGTTTGGAATTTTTTGAAAGATAACAGAAAATGGTTGAGTAGCAAAACATCTAACCAACATATCGACAGTGGGTCAAAACGCAACAGAACATCTGAATCCGACCACACTACATCAGATGCTCGTGTTCAATTTGATCTGAACAATGATGAACCTGTTCCGGTTTCACCACCTTCCCGACCATTGGGAAGAGACAAATCAAAAAGCAAAGGCAAAGACAAAGCGTCAGATTAAGATGATTTGAAAGAAATGGGAACCGATATGAGGGGTATAAAAGACAGAATGGACAAGATTTTGAAAATTGCTTCAGAAAGAGAGCTTCGGAAACAAAGGGAGAGTGACATGCGAATACTAGCGATGGACACGTCGAATATGACCGGGGCCGAGCTTGAAATGGTTTTGGCGATGAAGTAGGAAATGAAAAACCGTTACATCAATCGTAGCTAATTTCTAGTTTTTTTTTCAAGTTTTTAATGGTTTCTTGTGTGTTTTTTTTTAAGTTGTAGGTTTTATGTTTCTACTTTGTTTTTCTAAATTTTTAGGTTTTTTTTTTAAATTAAGTAATGTATGGTATTTGTATTTTTAATTAATGAAATATTATGTTTTTAAAATTATGTTTTTTTATTAAAAAAATAAGTTTTATTAAATTAAAATAGTTAAAAAAAAACAAACAAAAAAAATAAATAAATAAATAAAACTAAAACTGTGGCACCACACCCTTGGTGTGGCAAGAAACCACACTTGAGTAGTAAAAAAGTGACATGACGCTTACGTGGCGGGGGAGAGAGTACGGTTTCGGTGGCACAACTCCCTCCAGCTTAAGGTTTCGATTTTGCAGGTTTTAGGTTCCAATTTATGGTTTTTATTCAAATTAATGATTTCGGTTTGTGAGTTTTAGTTCTCAATTTATGATTATAATTAATTATATTCAATTTATTTGGTTCAAGTTTCGATTTACTTTAGAGACCGATAATTAAAACAAAGAAGCTTTATACCAAAAAAAAATGTCTTTGAAGATCTTTTTCTTATATTTTTATGCTTAATATTGCTATCATTACAGGTTTAATCTTCATTTTAGATTTTGTATACAATTCTATTATTTATTTTTTCAGTTTATTACCTCAAGTCGTTACAAATGTCTTGACAGAAAAGTTTCACTCCATTTGATTGAGAATGGACACCACATTTTTTAATTCAAATTTAAGTTAGCAATAAAATTAGTGATCACAATTCCCATTTATCACGATCATCATTAATTATTTACTTTGGTAAAAAATCGGGTTTGTTTCTAGGCGTATTTTGACTCAACGATTAAAGAAAAATCAAACAAAAAGTTGGCCTATACAGGTCTCGAACCTGTGACCTTCGCGTTATTAGCACGACGCTCTAACCAACTGAGCTAATAGGCCAATTTGTTCTACTTTGTTTTCTAAATTTTATATATATAATTAAGTATAAATACTGTTTCTCATTTTCACAAATTGTTTATATAGACAAAGTTGTGAGAAATTTTATATACCTATAATATACAAAATTAACCTCAAATTCACTTTCAATAATGACAGGGTGGTTCTGTGGTTCATTCATTTCTTTCCATCCGACGTCCAACGATGTCGTTTTATTGACCAAAGTTTTTTTTTTTATTTTAATTTGATTACTCATTTAATGGTTAGTTTTTTTTTTTTTTTTGAAAAACCATCATAAATGGTCCCTATGGTTTCGTAAAATCTAAAGTTTAATCCACATGGTTTAAAAACGTCATAGATGGTCCATGTGGTTTCAAAACTTTTGACGATTGGTCCTTACTGCTAACTCCGTTAAGTTTTGTCCGTTAACTGAAGCGTATTTTCATCATTTAACTACCACATGGAACATTTATGATGTTTTCTCTCTTTTTCTTTAAATTAAATAGTATAATTTAATATATATAAAATCGCCTCACCTGCAAATCAAAATCTCACAAAAGATAAAAACAAATACACATTACACAAATGAAAAAACTCATTTGAAACTCTCGTTGAAGGCGACATAGAGTTGAGATCTGAAGAGATCTTTTGTTCAGTTTCAATCAAAGACAAACACACGCCTCCGTTGTTGGTTCGATTCGGGGAAGGACAAATCGGAAGTAGAAATCGATGGAGGGTGGTGACAATCGATCATAAAGGAAGGAGCATCTCCGTTTCTTGTCTAATTCGAAGAAAGGAGAAGGAAAACAAAATCAGGAAGAAAAAAAACACGTAGGCATCAAAGATTTTTGGTCCTGTGTTTGATTTTTCGAGTAAGGAACGAGCACCTACGGTGCCCTCACTAGTTCGTAGAAGGAGGAAGAAACGAAAGCATCAAGGGCTCTTGAAGCAGCTCCTGCACTTTCTGTCTCGGAAAGAAATATGAAGGGGAAGGGAGAGATGGTACGATGGAAGCAGGGCAACAACAACAACAGTACAGGTGGGTGTTTGGCTGCTATGGAGTCGTCGAAAGAAGAAGAGAAGGTGCGAGGGGGTTGTTGCCCTCTTGTCTGCCGGAAAAACTCCACCTCTGGAAGGGGTTTTTTGATTGAAATTGAATAGAAAAAATAGAAGAACAAGGGCTGAACTGGATAGTGAATTTTGGGGGTGTTTTGTTGCTTTGCTCAATAGAAAAAAAAGAAGGAGGGACGAGGGGTTACTGCTCCTCTGTTACCGGAAAACCACAAGAACACCACCTCTAATGGAGGTGTTTTTGGTTGCCTATCGAAGAGAGAGAGAGATATTATATATATAGTAGGTATGTTTGAGCCCGTGCTAAGCACGACCCACGAAGGATAATGTAGGTATTTTCTATATCATTGCCTAACATAAATTGTGTTATATATTGTCCTAATAACCAAGAAAATGAAAATACAGTAGTATGAATTGGTGGATTATCTATTTACAATATATAAATAAGAAATAAAGGTGAAATTACATTGTTATAATCAACAAATACATAAAAGTCCATTGCTAGTCCCTTTTTCTTCTTATCGAAAACCTATCAGCATCGTTTGTAGAGCACTCTATGGGATATTGGGGTTAATCACGAAATACAATCTTTATTTTCTTGCCCCTTGTTTTTTAATGTTATGTGCGTTGCTTCTTGGTTCTTCAATACCTAAAAAGTTAAAATGAATTAGAAGAATGTGGAACTTTAAAAGATATTTTGCTCCTTCATCCCGTCATAACATTTTTGGTAGTAATAATATTAACATCCAGTAGCTAATTGATTTGTTATTTAATTAAAATGAATTGATTCATTCATACTACATTGTTAATGAATGTTGTATTGTGACATGTGTATTAATAAACAAAGTTTACAACATAGGACACACAAATCCTTATAGGGTTTGAAATAAGGTTTAACTGCATATCTTCGTCTTTATTACCTCTATTGAAACATAGTACATCTTAAAATCATTATAGATGGAAAGAAGATATTAAATTGATTGAGTAGCATCATCAACTCCGCCTATACAGTTTACTTTTACAACATTAAATTGTGAAAAAAAAAAAAATGAACAATTCAGTAGATTTAAAAAAAAAAAAAAAAAAAAAAAAAGCTATAATAATAAAGAAAACATGGAAAGATCATTAATTGCTTTTCCCGTAAGCAGTCAAAAGCTCTAAAATTTGCTTTCCATCTCTCATCAGTCAAATGTTTAAGTGACAATAAATATTAAAACTCAAATTATATAAAGTTCATGCCGTTTGTATCTTGCTGGACAAATAAAGGAATGGATGGTGCTATAATAGACAAAAAAAAAAACAAAATTACACTTGCATCTGGCTATTAAAATGAACTAATAAATAAAGGACATGTTTAAAATAAAATCACCGACCATATTTTGGAAGCATGTGCACTTCGTGTAATTCGACTTGCTATGTTGCTCTGCCATAAAGACAACTAAAAATTCAAACCTTTGCAATTTAGCATCCTTTAATAAGTTAGCAAAGGTTAAATTTTCTTTAATTATCTACAAAAAATAAGATTATTTTGTCTTCTGAAGTTATCAAGTATTTGATTAGTTATGTGACTATTTTTTCTTTTTTGTCCTCAAAAAGAGGTTATACTCAACTTTGCATATGTACCAACTAATCATGATCAATATATAATCAAAAACATAAAAATGAGGGTGTTCTTAGTTGACATTTGCTTCCAAAGCCAGGAATTGAGTTCCATTGCTTAATAAATCATTTGTTTTAAAATTTGTGGGTAACTCAAGTCATATAGGACCTTTGACAACAAGAAAAGAAAACTAATTAGAGATTAAATATTTCCAATAACTAAAATAAATCATAATTTAAGGACTAAAGCTTCGAGCAAAGGGATAAACAGGTAAAAGAGTTTCAACGAGAGAGGATTAAACTTCAATATGAAATCATTTTCCATATTAGCATGGAGGATTCCTTTTGTTTCCATATTCCAATTATGTTTTCAGATTGAAAGAAGAAAATGACGTTTCCATTCTATGGTAACTGAAAAAGTTGAGAGAAAAATTATCGGTAAGATATTTTCCAGAAAAATTATCGGTCCGTAAGATATTTTCCAACCATCGGGAGAATAACCATATGGAAAACAATTCAACTTTCTTCGTATCCATTGTTTCTCTCAAATAATCACAGCTACACAATATAAAACCTAAAATACGATCTCAATATTTGTTTTTGTCCCTGTCTAAAAATCAATGACCAACAACCTAGAAATGAGAAACTTACAAAAAAAAAAAAAAAGATGCACAATTGTCCAAATCAAAGGATGCACCCAAGAAGAGAAAATTGCAGATATCACAAACAAAAAAAGGGTTGTTAAGGGTTTCAATCTTTTGAATCTCAAAACAGAAACAGGCATAAAATTCACACTTTTAACAAACCACAACTTGTATTGGCATAAAAAAGATCAATTTTAGGGATGCGAAGTTAGATGAAGCGGAAGAGGAGATCTGGTTGCGGTGATGAAGAAGGAAGAGTAATGAAGTCCATAGGAAGTGGTTGAGTACGTTTGAAGAAGAAAGGGTATGTTAGAGGAGATCTTAACACAAAATTGGGGGAATATGGGAGTAAGATGGTGAGGCGATTCATATGAATCTCCATTGAATTTTTTTGTGAGGTTTTCGCGAAGTGAATAGAGGGACAAGAAGAAAATTGTATCTTTGTGTTTTTGGTTCCAATGCAAAGAACATATCAAACATTTGAAATATTAAATATGCAAACTAACCTTGAAGTGAAAACGTGGAAGCGGTGGTGGAACTCGGCCAACCCTAACCTGTGTAAATCTAATGTTGGCGAGAGAAAAAAAAATCACAAACCACGCTTGAAATTTGAATGAGTCTCAAACCACAAAATCATAAACCCAATAAAAATATAGATAGGGCGTCAAACGGATTTTCTTCATATTCGGGCTTGAACTGCCCCTGTGCTTTGGAGCATCTACATAAGATCCTGTTAAAGAAAACATTAACGATGATAATAAACGATGAGAAAGAGGGAATGCGTACCACAAACTAAAAAGCAATCGAGACAAACTGATACTAAATGGATAGAAGAGGGTATATATATACCCTTTGTGTTCAAGAAGCATTGTATTAAGGGTTGTGTCGATTCAATGCATCATTTTCAGGAACCCGTAAAAAATTGCCGATTCACCTTAATCCTTTCGATTGTGGCGTCGTTCCAATGTTGGGTGACGTGTCGTCATTGGAACCCTATAAACGCTCTTTAGACTGCACCAAAATAAAAGGATGCTTATATATATATATATATATATATATATATATATATATATATATATATATATATATATATATATATATATATATATATATATATATATATATATATATATATATATATATATATATATATATATATTAAATAATAATATTTAATTTAATTTAGAGAAAAAAAGAGAAAACATCATAAATGGTCCCTGTGGTAGTGAAATGACGAAAATACCCTTCAGTTAACGGACAAAACTTAACGGAGTTAGCAATAAGGACCAATTGTCAAAAGTTTTGAAACCACAGGGACCATCTATGACGTTTTTAAACCATAGGGATTAAACTTCAGATTTTGGGAAACCACAGGGGCCCCCATTGGGGATTTGCACACCTTTGAATATGCCTGTCTCTGGCAGCCTCTAATGCAACATTTAATCCTTCCATTGCAATAATGAACAAGAATGGGGATAGTGGATCGCCTTGTCTGACGCCTTTTGAAATTGTAAACTCACTAGTGGGCGAACCATTGATGATGACAAGACTGCAAACAACCTCGAATCCACCGTCTCCATAAGCCACCAAATCTCATCTGTGAAAGACTAGAATCGAGAAACTCCCAGTTCACAGAGTCGAAGGCCTTGTCAAAATCTACCTTAAAAAGTAGAATCTGCTTTTTAATCTTCATAGCCCAAGAATATAGTTCATTGTTCACCATCGGTCCATCTAGTATGTTCAACCTTCAACATACGCAGATTGTACATCACCAATCACCGATTTGAGACGTGTAGCAAGAATCTTCGCAATTATCTTGTACATAGAGCCTATCAAGCTAATTGGGCAATAATCCGACAAAGTAGTTGGGTCTTTGATTTTAGGTGCTAGAGAGACAATTGCAACAGCCAACAGAATCAAATGAAGTATATAAATCAGTAATCAATCCAACGTGCATACAAATTAACATAACATCCATTATAATAATTATAACTCAATTAATTCCACACAAACAAACTTTCACCAAAAGGATGCCAAACATTTCCCTTAATTTTACTAGAAAACACAACAAAAGTAGAAGAAAACGATCACCACATGAAACAGAAACACAGACTCTAAAAAATCTTGTAACAAACATAGCAAGTGTACATTCATTCACCAACAACAAAACAAGGGGTTGGCTTCTATAGGAAAACATCCTTCTCAAGCAACTTCAATACATCGGTCTGGTTGTTGAGTTTTGCAACATCAATAGGTGTTTTCCCATCCATGTTTTGCAGAGTACTATATACATATCATAATAAATCAAAATCAAAATGAGAATATATTTAAAATTTAACTACTTAATTATATAAAAACCAACTAAACTTACACGGCTGCACCGTTATGTAGCAAGAGGGACACACATTCTTTCCTGCCATAGCCAGCTGCATAATGGAGGGCTGTGTTCTTGTTTTTGTCTAATGCATCCACTTTAGCTCCAGCTTCCACCAGAATTTGTGCACATTTCACCTACACAAATTTACATATTTGCCCATCACCTCACATAAAATTGGCTTATTTTTTTATAGATAAAACCAAATTACCTCCCCATATCCACAGGCAAAATGTAAGGCTGTCCTTCCCTCTGAATCTTCTTCATCTTTATCAGCACCAGACTCTAGTGCCTTCTTCAAACCCTAGTTATTTATATTTTATACAAACAATACAACAATTAATACATAATATATAAATATATAAATTCATATAACAAGCTTAAAGGTGAAGTAGTACCTCAACATCACCAACACTAGCAGTTTGATGAACAATGGATTCATCCTCATTTGCATCTTCTTCAGCTTCATCTGCTCCTGCAACTGGATTCCCAGCAGATGCAGCAGTAGTAGCATCTTCAGTCACTGCTAGACCCATTGCTTCACCCAGTTTCTTTAGAACATCTTGATCATTCCAATACCTACACAACCAGTTAACAATTTTATTTTAAAATGTATAACTAACTGTATATGCAAATTGCAAAAGATGAAACAGATATGTAACCTCATCATTGCAGTTGGGCCACCAGATTCAATCTCTTCTAAAATGGGTTTCAAGGAAGGATCTTCTTTGATTCGTGCCATCCGTTCTTCAAGCTGATCCTTCTGAGCTGGATTAGATAGACTCTCAAGCATCTGAGACATTGATGGATCCTGCAAAATCAATCATACCATCATATAACTATTTATTTATTACATGATAAAAATTAATCATCATCTAATATGTTTTTTTTACCTGCATCATGGCATTACCAAGGCGCTCAGCCATGGTCATGAACTGTGGGTTTTGCATAACCTGCTGCATGGTGGAATAATACTGTTGGGTGTCAAATTGAGGGACACCTTCATCAGGAGCATGAAAAGTCTGCTGAAGTTGCTCTGCCATCTGGTTGAATGTTGGATCTTTTGCTATCTGTTCAGCTAATTCCTTAATGCTAGGGTCCTGTAGTGTATACACTCATATTAATGTTCTAATCATTCCTACACAGAAAGTCTGGTGATTTCCAAATTAGTAACTTTTTATTTAATCTGGAATTGTGGTCTTTCAAACAATTAAATAGTTTAATTACCTCTGTGGAACATTTTGTTTAAGTGTGCCTTAAATGAGGTTTTTTAGATGGTTGAATGGAAACTATTAGGGGGGTGTTTGGTTTGCATAATGTTTTTGAAAAGGAATGGAAACTAAAAGAACCTGAATAGTTGAATATGAAGAAATCATAAGAAAGACAATAATACATTAAGTAAACCAGCCATGGATGAAAAGTCGAAAGGATTTGCAGGGAATCCAGCTCCAGGCATGGTGGGAATTGCAGGTATGCTTCCAGATTGTGCATCTGAGGAGCTTGATTCAGAAGATGTTTTCTTCTCTTCTGCAGAAGAGAAGCACATATATATAAGAAACTTTAAATAGACAAATGTAGCTGAGTACAACCATGTCACCTATCAATAGGCCAAAAAAGCAGATAAATGTGTACCTTTGAATAGAAATAGTAATGGGCTATAAAGCAGATGAAGAAAAGACAAGAACAGTAACACCAAACACAAACACAAACACAAAAAGTATACCTTTTAAACTCAAGAACGTTCATCTCCACTAGATTGAGTATTGGATGAAAAAAAGGTATAAGAACAAAAAAAAAGAAACAGAACAAGATGAACACAATAAACAACATGAAGCATAAAGCCCACCATGAAAAAAAAATACAAGTACAATAAAAACGAGAAATGTTGTCAATATTTAAGCAAAAGGCATGAAAATCAAATCCTGAAGTGATGGAAGGGGCAGATGTGTGAAAGATTTAAGATAGTGTAGTCCAGCAAGTAACCCATATTCAATAAATATTATAAAATATGTACTTTAATAAGTGTATAAACCAGTGAACCTCGATCAAAGAACAAAATCAATCAAGTTTTGGCTCAAATCCAATAGATAAACAATGTTCCAACTGATTGTAAAGGAACTTTAAGCCAATAAGTGGGAACTAACGTCTGGATTTGTATGTTGAGAAGGTGTGGTGATGAAGATTTTTTTGTGGGGGGGGAGGGGGGATATGCTATATGATACTTTTTGAATTCTTTTGTCCAATTCCTGGAACTCTGGAAGAGTGATGATTAGAAAATATATTTTGCCTCTTTCATCATTCCCCTCTTTTCACTCAAAGTATAAGGATAACTCCTAATCAATGTAAAAAAATATAACTAGATTGAACAGCCTACGATTCTCATCAATCAGACTTCTCTAAACAATGACAAGTATCAATCTGGATCATCTTCACCATTAAGTAACTGCTAAACACATAAAACCACATCAACATAGCATAATAAAACACATACCTTTTGCGGTGGTTGGCTTGACCGCTGCATCTTTCTCATTCACCTAGCAAAAACACAACCAAACCCAAATCATCAACAAAACTATGCTCAGATTAAACTCAGCTAACAGTATAACGGTATCCACAGATCAAGATTTAAGAATCAAAAGATCAATCTAGCAACCGTAATTACTAATTAACCAAAATTTGAGAAATCAAAGTGAATCAAACTGGGAGAATTACGATAAAGCGGTCACAATCGTATTCCAAAAACAAAATAATGAAATAAATCGGAGGTTGAATTAACAAGTTTTACCTGAGACATAACGATCGAAGTGATGTAAAGAATACCAAATTAATAATCGTATTTGTAGATCGAGAAATCTAGAATGAGTGAAGGGGGTAGCGAAGCGAGGTTTTTGATAAAACTCAGGGAAGAAGATAAGGAGACGACGAAGTAGAGGGATGAAGACGTGGGCCACCTCAATCCTCCAGCCTGACGAAAAGAACTTCACATGGATATTGGATTCCCAATCCTACTTAAATTTTTTTATTTAGCATTGGGCTTCTAGAATAGGCCCACGAAGTCCAGCATTGTTGCTATTAATGGGCCTAAGAGTTTCAGTGACTTGGGCCAAATCATTTAGAAGTTTTTTATTGCAATGGCACAAGACCTACAATAACTTATTTAAGAAGTCTAAGATTTCGAAAGTCGTTGTAATGTATGAATGAGAAATTGGAATGTAAAGGGCAATCAAAATGACCATATAACACTCATTTGGATAGTAAAGGAATGCCTTAAAACATTAAGATGCGCAACATTTTTATACTTATTAGGAAGTGCATTTGGAATCACATTTTATTAGAAATACTAAAATGCATAACATGTTTACCCGAACCATGTTTGGACTATAAAGGAATGTGTTAAATCACTAACATGTGATTGATAATTCGATATCGTCGTAGAACACTAACATGTTAACACATGTTCACAATTCCTACGTTATAAAAAAGGGCAATTAAAATGAACAATAGAGAACTCAAATGACCAAAAAGGCCAACAAAAAAAGTGACCACCATTCCTAGCATCCACTTTACATATCTTATTCCAAATAGTCTAATTTAATACACTTGTTCAAATACATTTCCCTTAGCATCAACATAGGTCTTGAACTACTACAATTTCAATTTCAAGATTTAACTACTACAATTTCATGGATACTCAAAACTACAATATCCAAATTAACACCTCACGTAATTGTTTCATAGTCTAATATGTGTTGGTTGATATTATGCTATAATGTTCCATTGTTAGATCTAATGGTAGCCAATTGTTTAGGTTTGTTTATTTTGTTATCCATGTTGTTCATAATTAGTTTATTTAAATCGAACGCTTAATTTACCACATAAACACATATGATGACGGATATCATCAATTTTAGCATGAAAGCAGTCTCAAGGGCATGAAATATCATATAATTTCTAAAGTTCGGAAAAGGGATAAAAATAAACAAAATTTTGACAATAAACTTTCCTTCTGATGATTGACACACATTTTAAGGTAACACAAAACTACAAGCATGAAAGTCACACAATCAAGTCAATAACGGTTTTACACAATCTCAGATAGAAATCATAGAATGATATTCTACAAACAAAATAATAATCAAACATACACGTGGAAAACATTTTATGAATTTTACATATCAAAGCTTTTAATCAAAAAAACTTTTGAAGTTATGATGTCATATATATATATATATATATATATATATATATATATATATATATATATATATATATATATATATATATATATATATATATATATATACACACACTGTCGTTTACCCGCGCAAAGCGGCGGCGACGAATTGTGTCTGGGCGATGATTAATTCATTTAAGTGAATAGTTTCCTTGAGACTATCAAATCAACCCATAAAAATCATTAAGCATTTGTATCCAATATTTATTTGTGTGTATTTGTATGTGAAAAAATCATTAAGCGTTAAGTCGTTTGATCAGCAAATAGTTTCCTTTTGGCGATTTGTTTCCCTTTGGTGACAGTGAATAAGGTTTTTTTCTGTGATAAGTTTTCTTTTGGTGAACAATTTATTTTAGAAGTATTTCATATTACAAAGAACTTAAATTGTAGCAGAAAAATAATTTATCTTCGTTTGTTTCAATTTACAGTTTTTTATTTTTGGAAAATAGTTTGTTTTAAGTTATTATACACCTCATTCTAACCGATATTTGGAACCGAAGAAAAATGTGTTGAAATAACCCTTGAAATGAGTTGTTATAACCAAGTGAAATTTATACAAAACTCAACAGGAGCCATAAGTGAAATTTACACAAATAAGACAAGTAACGTCGCAAACCCTTTATATTTCATTTCGGACAAATAACGTTTGAATTGGAAGCAATGAAAATATGAGCACAAAGAATGCAACATCCATTAGTATTTTTTTTTGGTAGACGGTGAATACTATAAGTGGTTTAGTTTAAATGGATGGTGAATAGTTTTCATTTCGACGATTAGTTTATATCCACTAGTGGGCGATCGATTAAATAGTTTCCTTGTTAAAATAGTTTATTTTCAGAAACATGTCATTAAAAATGAAAGAACATTGTTACTAAAAAATATGCATTTTGTATTAGTTTCTTGGCCAATTCAATTGGACGGTTTTGCATTTATGGGATTTCATTTAAGTTAGTATGGTACTATTGGTCATGTATACAAAAGCAATGATTAGTTTCTAAAAGTATATCATAAATACATCAAGGATTATTTATTTTCTTCCGATAGATTTCATATGGTTATGTAGGTGTTGTTTGTTTTATTAAGATGCAAAAAGTTTGCAGTCTACGGACCATATCTGCAAACATCTGCAGAAAAAGAGGTGGAACAAATGTTTGTGAGGGTTTATGTCTGCGCGGTGTGGTCTACGTGGCGCAGACAGAAGTGGTCACGCGGATCTGCAGGAAAAAAATAATCACAAATAGTCCGGGTTTTTCATTAATAATGAAGAGTATTTTTGGGCATTCATGTTTGATATGGGATATGTTATATTGGGCGTCAAAAGTGTATGTTGGACTAATAGCATTTGATTCATTTCTTCAGCTCTTATGACTATTGTGCAGTAAGAATCTCAATTTATAGGTAATGGAGGTGGAGTGTAAACAAAAGAGAATGTTCAAGCTAATATAAAGTCAACTCAAGTCTTGTGCTTATACATGTCTATTGAGATCTGCTCTATTAATTTACTTATTGCATTATTCGACTGTTCATGACTCAGATTATCTGATTCATTGGGATTCCTTGTGAATGTCGCTTATATATTCCCTATTTGTTTTCATGTTTTCATTTTCTTACAATACATCTTTTTAAGCAATATACTTCAAAAGTGGTAGGATATAACATTACAAACTTTCAACACCTTATGTATAAACAATGCTAGAATGACCAAACAGCTTGTAAATGCTACATGCAATTATTTTATAAAATTTGAATTGGCTATTTTTTTTTTTAATTCTAAAATTGTATTTTTTTTCTTTAAATCCCGATCAGTGTACTTTTGGACCAATGCATACTGCACACAATTTGCGTGTGTATAAAAGTGAAAACATATCCATGGTAAATGGATTCCAAAAGCATAAATTATATTCGTTGTTGCTTTTTGACATGTTTTCGTTCATACATGTTTATCGTAATGAATAAATGGTAAATAACCTTTTGTTTTTTAAACTTCTTTCACTTTCAAGACTAAACTAAAACTCAATTATATTTTTAAACTTATTTACTTAACATGACACTCAATAGTAAGCCATCATTTTAAAAAAAAAAATGTACAAATAAATATCTAAAAAAAGATGAAGTTGTCAATTTATAACATAAAAGTTGTTAAAGTCATATTCTAAGATGGTGTTTGTTTTTTTTCCTGCAGATCTGCGTGACCACTTCTGTCTGCGCCACGCAGACCACACCGCGCAGACATAAACCCTCACAGACATTTGTTCCACCTTTTCTTCTTCAGATGTTTACAGATATGGTCTGTAGACTGCAGACTTTTTACATCTTAAAAAAACAAACAACACCTACATAACCATATGAAATCTATCGGAAGAAAATAAATAATCCTTAATGTATTTATGATATATTTTTAGAAACTAATCATTGCTTTTGTATACATGACCAATAGTACCATACTAACTTAAATGAAATCCCATAAATACAAAACCGTCCAATTGAATTGACCAAGAAACTAATACAAAATGCATGTTTTTTTAGCAACAATGTTCTTTCATTGCCACTTTTAATGACATGTTTCTGAAAATAAACTATTTTAATAAGGGAAACTATTTAATCGATCGCCCACTACCGGATAGAAACTAATCGTTGAAATGAAAACTATTCACCATCCATTTAAAACTAAACCACTTATAGTATTCACCGTCCACCAAAAAAATACTAATTGATGTTGCATTCTTTGTGCTCATATTTTCATTGCTTCCTATTGAAACGTTATTTGTCCGAAATGAAATATAAAGGATTTGCGACGTTACTTGTCTTATTTGTGTAAATTTCACTTATGGCTCCTAGTGAGTTTGGTATAAATTTTACTTGGTTATAACAACTCATTTCAAGGGTTATTTCAACACATTTTTCGTCGATTCCAAATATCGGTTACAATGAGGTGTATAATAACTTAAAACAAACTATTTTCAGAAAACAAAAAATTGTAAATTGAAACAAACGAAGATAAATTATTTTTCTGATACAGTTTAAGTTCTTTGTAATATGAAATACTTCTAAAATAAATTATTCACGGAAAGAAAACTTATCACAGAAAAAAACCTTATTCACCGTCACCAAAGGCAAACAAATCGCCAAAAGGAAAATATTTGATGATCAAACGAGTTAACACTTAATGATTTTTTCACATACAAATACACAAATAAATATTGGATGCAAATGCTTAATGATTTTTATGGGTTAATTTGATAGTCTCAAGGAAACTATTCACTTAAATGAATTAATCATCGCCCAGACACAATTCGTCACCGCCGCTTAGCACGGGTAAACGACAAATATATATATATATATATATATATATATATATATATATATATATATATATATATATATATACCAATTTGCATGAAGGAAACAAATTTCATTAAAAGTGTAATTGTTTAGGTTTGTTTACATTTTGTCAACAAAAGATGCTTTAAGTTTGTCCCACCAAAATAGCATTAAGGTAGGACAAACCTAAAGCATGCAAGTATCCAAAAACATGCAATCAAAGACCTACAAAGATATGTTATGAATGTTGGTGCGATAGAATTGGCAAAAGAACTTAGATTGACTAATAAGAGTTAAGACATTCTACTTATATCTTGACCTAAATACAAAATCGAACATGACTCATATAACAAATACTACAAAAGACATACAAAAATACGGATTTCGGAAAGAGTTTTCATCTCAAACATTGGTTTTTCTGAATACATATTTAATTGCGAATACATATTTTGTTCGATGAAATCCTTAAGATAATCCAAAATGTTGTTCTTCAGTGTGTTGGATAACACATTCCAGATTCTCTTTAAATAGGATGACCATATAAACGGGTTCTACCCTTCGGTGGTCCTCGGATCCGAAATGATCCATATATGATTAGATGGTCTATTTTTATGGATTGCAAAATCTTTGGTTATTTTGTATAATCCTCCAACAACAATCGATCATGTTGGGAATATACTTTTTATATTATTCCTAATAATAATCATATATTTTTACTAGACTATAATTATTTTTTTGGAAGAATAATGGGAGTAACATTTAAGGGCCCAGGACATGTGCTGAAGTCAGTGAACCTTTCTACTCAGCTTTGCAAATTCATAATTCTACGGTAAATCTTATCAGCTCATCTTCTGGTTACATGGATCTACTTAACATCAAGGATCCATGAAACTTGTACAAAATGAATCATCGTCATCATCACTCATAAGTTATTTCTTCAAAATACACTTACAGTATTCACGAATCACAACACACTAACACAGGTTTTGTTGACAGAATGTAAATAATTCAAATAGATTTCCATAGATGTCTTGACTAACCATAACAACATAACAGATTGCAGATAAGCTGATTCAGGAATTGGCTTACAGACGAATGATAGAATACATTTAAGAAGGATGAACTTTCTTTGAATTAGAGGAAACCACCTTCATCGCCGATCTCATCGACGACGTTGCGGAATTCAACGCCGCCTCAATATACTTGTTAGAAGCGAAAGTTGCCGCTTTCTCCATGGATTTCCCCAACCTCCTCGCACTTTCTCCGATCGACAACAATCCCTGTAGCTCCTTGTTCGCTTCGCGTTCCATCTCTTCCTCGAACCTTCTGAACTCCTCCATTGCGCTTTCCATGGCGGAATCGAGGTAATCTTCCGCTTCTTTCATCGAATCCTCAGCCGCTGCCACTTCTGTCTCATGTTCCAGCTCCATCGCCGCCCATGATTTGTATGATTCCAGCTCGAATAGTTTCATCAGATCTTCGATCGTTGATGGATCGAAGTTTTTATCATGGAGAGATTGATCGGAGAGAAAAGTGAATTGAGAAATCAGAGCTTCCATGGCGGATTTGTGTGTTTTGGGCGTGTTTGGTACTCTGCTTCTTACTACTTGTTGGGTGAGTGGAGTGGACTGATAAGAATGAGTGGAGCATCTTAATATGACACATTTCTATTTATTTTTTATTTTATTTTGTTTTGTTTTGAATTATGAATGTATAAACTGAAAGAAAAAAAAAACATTTTTACTTATATTTTGATAAAAATAAATAACTGGATTACATCATTTGTCCTTGAATACGTCTATCAAATTAATAATTTTAAAAATAAAAATTATTTTTAAGATATATTTGTTTCTCAATTGTTTTACTAGGAGTCTAGGATATATTTGATTGTAAATAATTATAAATAATGAATAAAATATTCATTCATTAACAGGGAATATCAAATATGATAGGGATTTATGTACCTGAAATAATAAGAAAAATATAGTTGGACTTTCAAGAAAAGATTCTTTTCAGCAATGATGAAATACAGACCGCAAACGGTTTGATTGACAAAATTGGACGCAACGACTATTATTTATACTTTTTTTAATTATTAATTTATTAATAGAGATGTTAAATGAAAACATCATCTTTCAGTACAAAAATATTTTTATATTTTTTCTGAACAGTGGATATTATTAAAAATAACTAAAAAGACGTGAAAGAAAATTGCAGAATATTAGTACAATCGCAAATAAAAGAACAATATCAAACATTCCAATCTAAACGATTAGGGACCTTACAACACAAAAACTTACAAAAGTCAATCTTATTTCTTAACTTTGGTTGATGATTTCTCTAGAACAACTTAGACACATTTGATGAGTACAAGGAGCAATGTGTTTCAAATCATTAAAGGAATTATAGCAATGATTAAAACCCAATTCAACAAGAAAATCAAGATGAAAAGACCTATAATGTTTTTGATGTTTTTGAGCTTGGTTCTAGCAACGAAGCATCATCTTTTTTACAAAAATAATAAATATTGCATCAAACGACTTGTCGAATTTCTTCCCAACAAAATGGAGTGGTGAAGCATAAATACAAACACTTGAAATAGCCCTTGCATTATTGTTTCAATAAAACCTTCATTTAAAGTTTTTGGGAGAGTGTAGTCTCACAACAAAGTATCACATCAATAGATTTTCATCAAAACTCCTCAAATGTCAAACTTCATTCTTTGTTCTTTACGGTTTCAAACCAATAGCTTTACCATGTGTTTAAGTGGTTATCCATTTGGTAAAGGCTAAGAAGGCTTACAAAGTATAGGACATGTCAACTCATAAGGTTGTCATATCAAGCTATGTTCATTTCCATGAAAAATATTTCCCCTTATCAATCAATAAATCATGTTCCAAATCTCATTTTTACACAACAAGAAATCAATGAAACATATGATCATGATGCATCATTTCCTAATAATGATGACACTATTATTGATAACACTCCTCATCCAAATTCTTTACATGTTGTCTCTCTATTCATGCCTCGAAGATCTACAAGAACTCATCATCTTCCTACTCCTCGTTTACAATATTTTTTTGTGGGAATGCATTTCACGTCATGCACCTATACAATCACTAATGTATCTTCTTCCAACCATATTTTTTTTACTTCACTTAATGATAAAAGTAAGAATCTAGTAAAAAAAAATGAATAAAATTGTCGAATCAGAAAGTTATGAAGAGGCAATTAAGTTTCCTGAATGGATAGAAGCTATGAATAAAGAGTTTGATGCTTTGAATCTAATCATACCTAGACAATCACATATCTTCCTAAAGGCAAAAAGCTTATAAGTTTTTGATGGGTGTACAAAGTTAATTACAAGGCAAATAGAGAAGTTGAAAGATGCAAAGGACGTCTAGTAGTTAAAGGATACACTCAAAACACAGGGGGTTAACTACAATGAAATCTTTTAACCATATGTCAAGATGACAACTATCTGTAACACCCCAACTCCCATGTATAAAATTTAAAAGCTTAAAGTCATATTCTTAGACCTACTCGACAAGTTGGTTGCGCCCAACTCGTCGTGTAGAAGCGAATCAATCCACGTGATTTATGAGGTCTACTCGACGAGTTGGAAGACCCCGACTCGGCGAGTAGGAGCTGGAAAATGAAACCCTAATTTTTAAGGTTTGCACCCTATATAAAGGACTTAATCTGCCTCTTGTGGCCTCCCTTACCACTTGGCTCATAGAAGAAACCCTAGTCGTTATTTGTTGTTTCCTTGTGCTTGTGAAACTAAAAGAGTGTTTGGTGCATTTTGTTGAAGAAGTTTGAAGGTTGAGAAGCTTGGAACGGGGAAGGAGCTTGTAGATCCAACATCTACAACGTTTACGCATCCATTTGAAGGTAAAAAGCTGTTACCATGACCATTCTAGCATCATATCCCCTTTTTTTAGGTTTAAGGCCATTTTTAGTATATTTGTGGAGCATTTCGGGTGTTGGGTAAGATATGGAATTGTAACTTCAGATCTAGACTCCTTTAAGTCCTTAGAGTTATAAAGTCACTGAACTTATCAAGCATTGGCCCTTCTCTTTGGCTAAAACCCCTCCTTTAGCTTGGTTTTGACATTTAGGACCTTGCATATACGTAAAGTTGCAACCATGCCCTAGGAGGTTAGATCTGCAATTTGGAGCTTTGGGGTAGCTTAAAAACATCTGAATGAGTAATGGACTGACGGGACTCGACGAGTTGCATGGACAACTCGACGAGTCGGATGAAGATTGCCAGTATTAGTTCTGTATGGACTCGACGAGTCAGTGAGAAGACTCGACAAGTTAGTTAAGGTTTTTCCCGACATTTGGACATCGCATGGACTCGACGAGTTAGTTGGGAACTCAGTGAGTTAACTAGGGTTTTCACGATTTCTCGAGTTCTGCAAGGACTCGACGAGTCAGTGAGTTGTGCTCGACGATTTGGGTCAACATGGACTGTTGACATTGACCGTTGACTTTGACTTTGACCAAGGGTTGACTAGTTTGACTTTTTTGGGGTATTTTAGTAATTTGAGAATTTATGGAAGTGGATCATTGGTGGGTAAAGGTGTTGGAGTTAGAGCTGTATTTGGAGGAGTTTGACATTTTCACTCCAAGCTACTTGTGAGGTGACTTATTCTCCCTATATCAACAGGGTCTAAGGCACTAATGTCAACCCTTTCGGATTTGTATCCGGGTTTATTGCATGATATGTTTACTGATTTGCATCCTGGTCGGTAGGCCGGTATCTTGGTATATAGGATAATGTGATGTTAGTAATTGATTAGGTTAGTATCTTGGTTATAGGATGTTGCTATGATTAGTGATCTGTTGGATCAGTTTGACTGTTATATATGCTAGTGTATGATATTTATGTGCACATGTTTGTTTGATTTGGGGTGGGTTAAGGCGGTCTTACTTTGTGCTGAAGGCCAACATACCTAGGGTGGACCAGATAGAATACAAGCCCGGGAGGGCGTACTAGTCAGGCCGAAGGCCCAACGAGCGGTCTGGATAGGCGGAAGGCCCTGCAAGGCGGTCCAAGCATGCTGAAGGCTCGGAGAGCGGTCCAAATAGGATGAAGGCCCTGCGAGGTGGTCCAGTCATGATGAAGTCTCATTATGCATGTTATTTGTTTATATGATATGATTATGATTGTATAGCGTTGGTATTTTGGAAGAACTCACTAAGCTTCGGGCTTATAATTGTTGATTTTATTTCAAGTACTTCTAATGATCGCGGGAAGGCGGAGGGGTGATCGTACACCTCCTTATGTTTTCATGATATGATTTTGGTATACTCTAACACTAAACTATTTTGAAAACAAGTTTTGTAATAATTTTTGGTTTTTGAATGTTTTAAAAAGTTTAAAGTTTTCATGATTTTTATGGGTGTTACAAGTTGGTATCAGAGCCTTGGTTTGAGTAAATTGGAGGAGATACTCGTGTGTCTCTAGTCTCAAACTAAGGACAATATTTTTTTAAATTATTTTTCAAATGGTTTTCAAAATAATAAAGGAGGATGCAAGTGTACGATCAGTCGGAGCTGGTAAGTAGACCTCAAAATACCTTAGGGATTATTTGATTTTGTAATATGTTAGAACATCATCCTAGTACTAGGCTAGGGATCTTTAGGAATTTCATGATAGAATTTCCAGATTACATGATGCACGATAGCCTACGGTTTTTCCATATATGAAATTAACATCATTACTATAGTTGCTTGGTGTATGCATCACAGTTGTATATAATTAAGATCTTATAGCCTGAGAATGTTTGGTTTGGCCTTATTTCCTGTTCCTTTTTGATGAAGGGCTTAGGGTAGGATCAGGTATTCAAAAGTATATAGAGTCCAGCGTTATGTATGGCTAGCATACACGAGTGTTGCAGGGTTGGTGGAAGTTTCATGGATGGGTTGTGCGAGGTCGGTAGGCAAGTATGAGATATTTAGCATTCCTCTCGGAGTGAATATTGAGCGCTTGCCATGTTTATGTATATTGTTAGGGCATTGTGATGACACTTGAGATAAATATGGGTAGGCGTGGAAGGTAGTATGGGCCTGTACTACTGAAAGCACATGACACATACGTGTAGCAAGGAATTTACAACCCCTAGGGTTTAGTTGGGAGTTGGTTCCCCGTTATTTATGCAGATTATCTGATATCTTCCTGGTGTATTTTTCAGTATGGTGGTTACGAGACGCTTTATGATTGGATCTGGATCAGGATCAGGAGATGGTGGACAGGAGGGACTGGAAGTGCCCAAGGTCATTGGTCAGATGAGGTCGGATGAGCTGGATGCCAGGATTTGAGAGATCCTACATGATGAGGTCGCTGCTCTGTTCCCAGCACAGCTGCCGGAGATGTTTGGATCTATTAAGACCGCTATGGTTGAGTACTTCGACGAGTGCTATGCAGCCATTGCTGAGACGGCCGCCACAACAAATACAACAACTGTAATGGCGGCAGGGGGAGGAACTAGTCGGGATTTTCACTATAGGGACTTCAATAACACGAAGCCCCCAACTTTTGATGGGATACAGGACCCGATTGTAGCCATGAGCTGGTTGTCTAACGTGGAGGGTTGTTTCTTCACGTGGTCATGTCCTACTGACCAGAAGGTCAGATGTGCCCTGAACCTACTAAGGTCTGTGACATCCCCAAAATCTCGGCTAGAAAAGACCGATTTTTTGGGGATGTCACAGTTGGTATCAGAGCATTAGTTTAAGCGAACTAGGAATTTTTTGATTTCTAGACTTAAACTTAGAATGCTAAGTGGAATTTTGAGATGTGTGTCTGTTATGTTTTAGACACGAGCACTAGTTTATTTTAGGAAAGTTGCCTAAAATGCTTTATGTGCTAAATGTTATATGTTGTCATATATGATATTATTTGTTCGGATCTATGGTCTGTTGCCGACCGGATCTAGAAACTTTATGTGTGTAGGATTCTAAGCGTACGTCTACGATATTAGAACTAGCATGTAAACGTTTCGAAGTGATAAGGATGATTTGAATATCTATTGTGAATAAGGATCTAATTTCACCTTATTCGGTGTGTAGATCAAAAATGGTGAGAACAAGAAGTGGAGTTGGAAATGCTGATGAAAAAAGGAATCAACCACCAGTGATTGAACAAAGACCTGTTGTAGCAGCAGCACCTGATCCAATAACCATGGCTGGTGTGCAATTGATGATTCAGACGATGTTGGATCGTCAGATGGAGGAAACTAGACGGTTGCTTCAACAAAATCGTGAAGAACTGTCGATTCGTGTGGAAGAGCCTGAACTGAATGAAGGGCACTCGGAAGGTGGAAACTTCAGTGGATCAGTTGGTCAAGCCAACCCACCGATAGTTAGGCAAGATAACCGCAATGGAAGGAATGATGGAATGGGATGCAAGTACAAGGACTTTTTGACTTGCAAACCATCGACCTTCAATGGAAAGGAGGATCCGATTGGGGTTATGGATTGGATCTCCGAAATGAAGCTAGCCTTCATGACGTGTGGCTGCAGAGGTAAGTTGCAAACTATCTATGCCGTGCGTCAATTCCGAGGTGGAGCCGTTCGTTGGTGGAACACTTTAGGAAAGACCGTAAGCCCAAATGAGCCACTACAATTGTCATGGGCAGAGTTCTTGGTGCAGTTTAAGCGCAAGTTCTGCTCGGCTCAAAATCTGTTGGAGTTGGAGAACAAGTTCCTGACATTGACTAAGGGCAGTATGCCAGTTGATGAATACACCAATAACTTCACCGATAAGATGGAGTTTGCCTTGCGTATCGTTCCAGACGAGCTGACTAAGGTGGATCGGTATGCGAAGGGACTTCCATGGGAGTACGAGGTGCCAATACGCCAGGCACTTACCCTAGAGGCAGCTATCTGGGCTGCCAAGTCTGTTGAAAACATGATCAAGGGGAGAACCACCAACAAGGTTGAGGTTGGTGAGAAGAGGAAGTTTGAGGGAACATCTGGTTCCGGTAAGAAAAACAAATTTTCAAAATCTGATTCGAAAAGGTTTGGTGGGGGAAGAGGAGGAGAAGCGAAGTGGTGTGAAAAGTGTAAGAAAAAGCACTTTGGGAAATGTAGCGAGGATGTGACCTGCTACAAGTGTGGAAAGGTTGGACATTTTGCCAATGAATGTCCGAACAACAAAAGGATGTGTTTTGGTTGTAATGAATAGGGCACATTTTGAAACACTGTCCGAAGAAGAAGGAGGCAGCTAAGCCCAACATTCCACCAAAGCCGAAGGCGAGAGCATTCCAGATGACACTGGAAGCTGCTAAGGATGAAGCTGATGTCGCTTCAGGTACCTTTCTCGTTAACAATTTTCCTGCCCAAA
Source organism: Lactuca saligna (assembly GCF_052625555.1). NCBI lineage: Eukaryota > Viridiplantae > Streptophyta > Magnoliopsida > Asterales > Asteraceae > Lactuca > Lactuca saligna. The sequence goes on along the minus strand of NC_136421.1, from coordinate 260,353,470 downwards.
TTTTATTTGATTCTGGAGCCAACTACTCCTTTATATCGCATGAATTTGGTAGAAAACTAGCTTTGCCTGTTGATAGACTAGACAATGCTTTATTAGTCGAAGTTGCTAGTGGCAAGTTTGTACCTGTTAGCCATCGTATGAAAAACATCTTAATCGACTTGAATGGGAATAAGTTCCGCGAGGAATTATTGCCTATCGAACTTAATGGTTTCGACATCGTGTTGGGAATGGATTGGCTCAGCGCCAATGATGCTGAAATTTTATGCAAGAAGAAGATAGTTAAAGTAAACCCGCCTGGAAAAGAATCGTTTATGGTGTATGGGGACAAACGCCGAGTGAATTCTGGAATCATTTCCCTAATGAAAGCTAGAAAGTGTTTGACCAAGGGATGTACATCATACTTAGCATTCGTGATTGATGCTAAGAAGGAGAAGAAGGTGATGCAGAGTATTCCTGTGGTGTGTGATTATCCAGAAGTATTTCCCGAAGATCTTCCTGGATTACCACCTGATAGACAAGTAGAGTTCATAATAGACTTGTTACCAGGAACCACGCCAATAGCAAAAGCACCTTATCGATTAGCACCGACGGAGATGAAGGAGCTGATGATGCAACTTTAGGAGTTGTTGGACAAAGGTTTCATTAGACCTAGTTCATCACCCTGGGGAGCTCCGGTGTTATTCGTGAAGAAGAAAGATGGAAGTATGAGAATGTGCATTGATTACAGAGAGCTGAACAAGGCAACAATAAAGAATAGATATCCGTTGCCAAGGATTGATGACCTATTTGATCAATTGCAAGGTTCGAGCTATTTCTCGAAGAACGATCTTAGGTCAGGATATCATCAGCTGAAAGTAAGAGAGCAAGATATAGAGAAGACTGCGTTCAGAACTAGATATGGAAACTACGAGTTCTTGGTTATGTCGTTTGGACTAACCAATGCTCCGGCAGCATTCATGGATTTAATGAACAGAGTTTGTAATCCGTTCCTTGATAAATTTGTGATAGTGTTCATAGACGACATTCTGATTTACTCAAAAAGCCAGGAGGAGCATGGCAGACACTTGCGAGAAGTGTTAAAAGTTTTGAAGAAGGAGAGACTGTATGCTAAGTTCTCCAAATGTGATTTTTGGATTCATGAAGTCCAATTCTTAGGTCACGTGGTCAACCAAGAGGGGATAATGGTTGATCCAGCGAAGATCGAAGCTGTGATGAAGTGGGAACAACCAAAAAGTCCCACGGAGATCCGAAGCTTTTTAGGATTAGCCGGATATTACCGAAGGTTTATCCAAGGCTTTTCTTTGATCGCTAGTCCGTTGACAGCTTTGACCCACAAAGGAGCTACTTATGCTTGGAGTGATAAGCATAAAGAAGCATTCGAGAAGTTAAAGAAGAAGCTATGCGAGGCACCGATACTTTCTCTACCCGATGGAGTTGAAGACTTCGCCATTTATAGCGATGCGTCTGGGGTTGGATTGGGTTGTGTTTTGACCCAAAGAGAAAAGGTGATAGCATATGCGTCTCGACAGCTGAAGGAGCATGAAAAGAATTACCCGACTCATGATTTGGAGTTGGCAGCGGTAGTTTTCGCTCTGAAAATATGGAGGCATTACCTCTATGGCACGAAGTGCAAACTTTTCACTGATCATAAGAGTCTCCAATATCTCTTTAATCAGAAGGAATTGAATATGAGGCAACGACGCTGGCTGGAATTACTCAAGGACTACGACTGTGAGATACTTTACCATCCCGGTAAGGCTAATGTTGTTGCTGATGCTCTCAGTCGGAAAGTCAATCTTGAAAGGAAAAGGCCAAGAGCGTTGAGAATTGAAGTTGTCTCGACCATTGCGGAAAGTATAAAGAAAGCTCAAGAGGAAGCTTCTAAGAAAAATGACCGAAAGGAGGAACGTTTAGGTAAAACGTTGGTGTTTGGTACAAACGGTCATGGACTGAAGGTATTCCAAGATCGTATTTGGGTACCTAAGTCAGGAGGAATTAGAGATCTTCTGATGGAAGAAGCTCACAATACCATGTATTCGATTCATCCCGGTAGCACTAAAATGTATAGGGACCTGAAACCCTACTACTGGTGGCCGACGATGAAGCTTGATGTTGCAAAGTATGTGGCCGAGTGTGTGACTTACGCGAGAGTCAAAACACAACATCAGAAACCGTATGGGAGTTTAGAGCCTTTACCTGTACCTATGGGTAAGTGGGAAGACATTACTATGGATTTTGTCACTAAACTACCCAGAACAAAGAATGGTCACGACATGATTTGGGTGGTCGTTGATCGATTCACTAAGAGTGCGCATTTCATAGCGGCCAAGGAGAAATGGTCTATGGAAAAGCTTGCAAATTCTTATGTGAAGGAAATTGTGAGGCTTCACGGTGTTCCATTAACGATTGTATCGGATCGTGATAGCCGTTTCACCTCAAGGTTTTGGAAAAGTCTACAAGAGGAAATGGGTACCAAGTTATGTTTAAGTACAGCTTACCATCCGCAGACTGATGGTCAGAGTGAAAGAACGATACAAACACTTGAAGATATGCTGAGAGCATGTACCTTGGAATTCCTAGGTAACTGGGATGAACATTTACCGTTGGTAGAATTTTCCTATAACAATAGTTTTCACTCGAGCATTAAGATTGCACCTTACCAAGCTTTGTATGGACAAAAGTGTCGTACGCCGTCTTGTTGGCTTGAGGCTGGGGAAAAGCAGTTTATGGGACCGGAGATGGTTCATCAAACTGCTGAAAAGTTGAAAATAATTAGGGAAAGAATGTTAGCAGCTCAGGATCGTCAAAAGAGCTATGCTGACAAGAAGCGAAGACCGATGACTTTTGAAGTTGGGGATTCGGTTTTGCTTAAAGTCTCGCCGTGGAAGGGACTTATAAGATTTGGTAAAAGGGGAAAGTTGAGTCCAAGGTTTATTGGATCGTTTAAAGTTCTTCAGAGGATTGGGAACCAAGCTTACAAGCTCGAATTACCTGAAGAACTGAATGGAATTCACAACACTTTCCATGTGTGTTATTTGAGGAAGTTCACGTGAGAAGTTCCCGATATAATTCCAATTTCCGAATTGAGAATTGATGAGAACAAAAGGTTGATTGAAGAACCAGAGGCAATTGTTGACCGAAAGACTAAGAAGTTGTGACGTAAGATGGTCGAGTTAGTGCTAGTCCGATGGAAACACACGAATGGGCCGAATCTCACATGGGAGACGGAGAGTGACATGAGGAGTCGCTATCCGCATTTGTTTGTTGATGTGTGATTCCGGGGACGGAATCATTCTAAGGTGGAGAGAATTGTAACGCCTGTGTTTCCAGGCTTGCCATTTTTAGCAATATAATGGTCTAGGTTAACCTTTGTAACCCGTTTTGAAATAATAAGATTGTATTATTTTAGTATTATGTGATTTGTGCTTAATTGCTTAATTATGTGGTTTGATTAATTAAGAATAAAAATAAGCGTCAAAATTTAAGTGTAAATTAAACTTGATATCTTTAGATAATGTTGTAGTATTTGAAACAAGGTTTCCGGAGATATAAAGAATGCCGAAATCCGAGTTATAACGAGGAAGTTATGACTTGTCGAAGTTTCGCGACAGAACCGGCAACGCTGGATAACGTAAAAAGTAAAATTTACGTTAAAGCGATATTTAGCCTTAGTGATCTAAACGAGAATCGAAGATCTCATTGTTAGTATCAAAGCGATAAAAAGTTAGGCGAGAACGGACGTCGGATGAAGAAGTTATGAATTTATAATGAAATTTTCTGTCCCGGCCTATTAAAAATAAATAATAAAAATAAATTCAAAATTAGCCGACGTAGTCTAAACGAAAGTTGTAGAGCGTAGTCTCACCTTTCCGTGGATATAAAGAACGTTGAAAATGGAGTTTGTATGAAGAAGATATGAATTTCCGAAGTTTATTAATTAATTTGTATTTATTTTTAAATCAAAATTCGAAAGCATTATCCGAAGGCGAGTCACAGGTCTGATCCGACTTACGCGCCACGTAAGTGAGTACGCCCCGCATACTCCGAAGAGTGTCGACACTTCGGATGACACATGCGCTTACGTTTCTGAGGCACGTACGCCCCGCGTACGAGAGGAGCTTCCAGCCTCCTATAAATAGGATGCGAGGGTTCCGGGTTCCATTGCTATTTTCCTCTCGTTTTTGTGCAGAAGCTATGCGTTTTTACCCCCGAAGCCATCCCGAAGCCCCGGTAATATTCCCGAGTCCCGAAGCGAGTCCCGAGATCCCGAAGATCCCGAGAAGTGCGGTTTCCGAGCCGAAGCTCTGCCCGCGAGAAGTTCGATTTTCGTAGAGATCTTCCAGATCTGTGGAGGATTACTACTTCTGCAAGTCGTAGTGCTGTCCGATCATCTTCTGATCAAGTGAGTGTATACTACCTTTCATAAACGCAATAATAATACAAGTATGGTTCGAGGGTATTAAGTTTATTGTCGTTTATACGTGTGAATGCGTTGTTACTTTCTCATAACGTATAACTATGAAGTATTTTATACGAGATACGTGTTATGTGTATATTTTGTTGTTATGTGTGTGAATGTATATTCACTTTCTTCTGTCTTACAGATCTGATTATTTCTATACGAAATACGTGTTATGTGTGTGTGCCTCATCTGTTATATGGACAATGTATTGATCAAGCTTGCTATACAGGTTTTGAAAATATGTATAAAAATGTATGTTTTTATCTACTAATATGTTGGGTAGAACATGGGTAGATAGTTGTTGTGTAATAAACAGATGAGAGGCCTCGTTGTTGTTTTGATCCAGTCATCTAGCGGAATTTAGATGACGACCACGGACTTTTCTAGACAGTCCAGTGGAACGCTAGCAGGCTCATAACCTGTAGGTGTTAATGAACTTGGGTGTTCATTCGCTGTATTCCATCCCCTTCATGGTTGCCTTATTTGACTTATATTGCTGAGGAAACCCCGCAGCATGTGTTGTCACCCCGATGAAAATATTCTTAGATTAGGTCCCTTGTGTTAGTTATTTTAGGGACGTAAAGTGAGAATAACGGGAATGGGTAACTGGGTTAGTGTTGGTTGATAATAATTAATTTAATTATTTATTGTGGGTTGAAAACCCTATATGCTCACCAGGCTCCCAAGCCTGACCCACTCAGTTTTATTTGTATTACAGGAAGTGGCGCAAGGGCGTAAGATGGATGAACCATCAAGTTGTTTTTTTTACAAGTCTGTATATGTATATATTTGTTGAATGACTTGTAATATTATCGTTTATGCTTATTGGTCTATATCGGAACATGACACCCCGAGTTTTGATTATATAATGAAAAAATACATTTCTTTTATGAAATGCTTTGGTAAACATTGTTTTATCATGTTTTGTTTTTGGGAACAAATTCCGCAATTCTTTCAAATCAAATGGATTTACTCTGAAATCATTTTAAAAGCATAAATGAAAATCGGTCTTTTCTGGACGAGATTTTGGGGATGTCACAAGGTCCGAGGCAAAGGACTGGTGGAAGTTGATGACTTGGTCTTATATTGATGATCAGAGAGCTACGGTTACTTGGGAGCAGTTCAGGGATATGTTCCGCACTCGCTACATTCCACGGGTCGAGCGGGAGCGGTTGGCATAGGAGTTTTTCGAACTGGGAGAGGGTATTGAGACGGTGATGGAGATCACTCGTATGTTCATGGAGAGGGCGATGTTTTGCCCAGAGTTTGTTTTTGAGCAGGCTCATATGACACTTATCTGAGCATGCTCAAGACTGATATTCGTCAGTTTGTTGCTACCCAATGATGTGGTACACTGTTGGAGTTACAGGAGGCCACTAGGTGGTAGGAGCTTGTGATTGAGTTACAACTGAGAGAGCAGAGGCAGGGCCCGACACAGTCACAGTCGGCGTCAAAGCGGTCTAAGACTGCTGATTCCAGGATGGGAGGACAGAAGGGTCGTGCTTATGGCAAGTGCGGGAAGGATCACTCGGGGGTTTGCAGATCGAGCAGCGCGTGCTGCAAATATGGCAGGGAGGGGAATTTTGTGAAGGATTGTCGCCAAACAGCCCTGGTTCAGGATATGAGGATCTGCTACCACTGACATCAGGTTAGTTACGTGAATACTAACTGTCCACATCTTACTGCCAGGCCGGTATAGACTCCAGTGCAGAGTATACTGAGGATTACTGATGGGATTCAGGGTAAAGCAGTGCACCCGAGGGCTCATGGACGTGCCTTCTAGCTTACAACAGAGGAGGCCAGGGCAGCACCAGACGTGGTTGTTGGTATGTTTCTATCCCTTATCTTATTGATTATATATGTTTTATGCTTATATGTTTGTACCTGTGATTAGGTACGTTCTTAGTGAACTCTTTACCTGCTTTGTTATTAATTGACTTAGGGGCAAGCCGGTTGTTTGTCTCTCAATCATTTAGTAGGTAGTTCGGTTTGCCAGTAAGAGAGCTAGAGTGTCTGTCTCGAGTCTCTATCGCTGACGAACACGGGATTTCCGCTTCTTCTGTCTATCGCGGTTGCGAGTTGGAGATCTTCGGGGTATCTTTCCCGATAGACTTGATTCTGATTCCCATTGGGGATATATGTGTGATCGTGGGTATGGACTGTCTTAGTCATTTCGGTGTCATGATCGACTGCAAGGGTCAGCGAGTGGTAGTTTGAACCCCAAGTGGGGGAGACCTGGTTGTCTACGGAAAGGGCACCAGATTGGGATCAGGGTTTTGTTCAGCTGCTAGGGCTCGACAGTACATTCATCACGGGTGTGTGGGTTATTTAGCGTATGTGGTGGATTTGCAAGTCAGGGATCAGATTTTAGTTTCAGAGGTTCTATTGGTCAGGGAGTTTGCTGACGTGTTCCCAAAGGAGTTACCTAGAGTGCCTATGGAGAGGCAGATCGAGTTTAGGATCGACCTAGTGGCAGGTGCGGCCCCTATCGCCAAGGCGTCGTACCGGTTGCACCACCAGAGACGCAGGAGATGTCTTCATAGTTGTAGTAACTATTGGGCAAGCAGTTCATTCGTCCGATCAATTCTCCATGGGGAGCGTCGATTCTCTTTGTCAGGAAGAAGGATGGTTCATACCGGATGTGAATTGACTACCAGGAGTTGAACAATTTGATGGTGAAGAACTTTTATCCACTCCCGAGGATAGATGATCTTTTCGATCAGTTACAGGAAGCATCTTGGTTCTCCAAGATATACCTGAGGTCTGGGTACCATCAAGTCAAGGTTAGGGAAGAGGACGTAGAGATGACCACGTTCCGGACTCGTTATGGACATTAAAAGTTCGTAGTGATGTCGTTTAGGCTCACCAATGCGTCGGTGGTATTTATGGACCTGATTTAATCGGGTCTGCAGACTGATGCTCGATCGCTTGTCCATTGTGTTCATAGACAATATATTGGTGTACTCCAAGACCCAAGAGCAGCATGAGGATCATCTTCGGGAGCTATTGGGATTTTTGAGGCGAGAATGAGTATATGATAAGTTCTCGAAGTGCAAGTTTTGGTTATGAGAGGTTCACTTCCTTGGACACCTCGTTAACGAGGAGGGGATTTTGGTCAATCCGGCCAAAATCAAGGAGGTTATGCAGTGGAAGGTTCCGAAATCTCCCTTGAATATCAGGAGATTCTTTGGATTGGTAGGGTACTACCAGAGATTCATAGAGGATTTCTCCAAGATTGCAGTACCCATCACTCGTCTAACGAGGAAGGGGGTGGATTTTCGGTAGGGACCTGACCGAGAAAAGGGAATTTGAGACCCTCAGGCAGCGACTTTGTAAGGCTCCAGTCTTGACTCTCCCAGAGAGAGTTGAGGATTTTGTAGTGTTTTGTGAAGCATCCATCATAGGACTAGGAGCGGTCCTCATGCAGAGAGGACGGGTGATAGCCTATACGTCATGGCAGTTGAAGTCGTACGAGACATGATACCCTACTCATGATCTAGAGTTGGGAGCGGTGGTATTCGCTCTCAAAATTTGGAGACATTACCTCTATGGGGTCCATTGTACCATATACACGGACAATAAAAGTTTGAGATGCATCATGGATCAGCCAAACCTGAACATGAGACAGCTCAGATGGTTAGATGTAGTCAAGGGCTACGACTGTGAGATCCTTTACCACCCAGGTAAAGAGAGCGTGGTTGCGGACACTCTGACCCGCAAGTCAGCTGGATCTTCTACTCCAGTGACATGTATGAGGATATCAATGGATTCTCCACTTGTGAGCTTGATCAAGAAAGATCAGGTTGAGGGTATGCGTCAGGAGAATTGGAAGCTTTAGAATGTTAGGGATGAGAACATCCAGTATGTGCAGGATAGTTGGGGATTATTGACTCGTTATGGTTGGGTTTGGGTTCTGATGTCCAATGGGGTCAGATAGATTGTTCTATAGGAGGCTCATAAGTCTCGTTTTGCTATTCACCCGGGGGCCATCAAGATGTATCAGGATCTACGATTAAGTTACCGGTGGCCATGTATGAAAAGGGAGATTGCATGGTATGTTGAGAGATGCTTGACCTGTCGGATGGTCAAGGCCAAGCATCAGAGGCCGCATGGTCAGCTGCAGCCTCTGGAGATTCCCATGTGGAAATGGGAGCAGATCACGATGGATTTCATTCCAGTATTGGTGCCCCACCAGATGATTTGTTGTATGGACAGAGATGTTGCACCCCAATCTATTGGGTGAGATCGGCCACAAGGTGATGGGACAGACATGATGGTTTTTGAGCATTCTAACACTTCCTAAGTGTACATGCAACCCTAATAACCTTGGATCTATGTTTGTCTAATTGTCATGCAAAGTTGAATTCCAAGGTTATATTCCTATCTAGCATACATGGGGAACAATTTTAACATAAAGCATAGATAGAATAACTTACCTTGTTGTTGTTTGTGTTCCTTGAAACCTTGTGAGCCTAGCACCCCAAGTGTGATGCCTCAAATGCTTCACACAACACCAAATGCTCTTGGAAGAACTTATGAGAGAATACTCACTTCTTCAAAATCGGCCAAGCCCTCTTGTTTCTTAGTGTAGCCGATTTTGGGTGGAGAACATGTTACTTATATAGTGTTGACACATCTAGGGTTAAACCCTAATGTGTCATGACTCTTCATTTCCATGACCCATGGGTTTGTAACTCCCATGGAGCATCCATGGAGCATCCTATGGGTGGAACCCAACTTGATAGTCCATGGAGCCTTTTAGCCCACTATACAAGACATGGATGATTTACATAATCAACCCATATATTTAATTAGTTATCTTTTGATCACTTAATTAATTCTAAATTATTTCTTGATCAAACTAATCAAATATTATTATTAATATATTAGAACTTATAATATATTAATAATCTCCAAGTGTTATTTCTCTCATTTAGTCTATCCAATTGCATGGTGCCATGCAACCCAAATGGACCATGCCGGGTCGGGTCAAGTACATACCAGAAATAGTTATGGACTTAGACACCTTATCCAACAGTCTCCCACTTGGATAAGTCTAATAACTATTACTGCAAGTATGACTTCAGGAACCGATCGGCAATCGTAGCTCTTTTCAAGGTTTCTCGAAACTGAGAAGATGATGGTACGCCATTTAAGATAAGTGATCATATAATCCTCTGTTCTAGATATCAGTCGGACAAATACATGGAACAATGTCTTACTTATTGTCCAACATTTGTTTCCCGATTTCCGATTTGTTTGACAAAGAACTTAATTGAACACATCAACTTAGTTCTGACCGGGCCCGGTACATAGGTCAAAACAAAATCATCGAGGGGCCCAGATATCAGCTTCTAATCCAAGAAGGAACAGATAAACTTCGACTCATATGTTTGTTCTACTACTCATTGAATTACACATAAGAGCGCGATTTTATAACATCGAGTTACCAATGCGTTTTTCGTACAATCAATGCATAATCAACTTGTAAGTAACAAATCATATCTCTAGGTTTAAAGACTTATATGATATTACTGTCTCACGATCACTCGAGATAGAATTCCATGAAGTGATTCCAGTGAGCGTGGGTTGAGTCCAATGCTCAGAACTTATGAGCACTCATGATTGTTGTAGCCTTGTCCCAGACCTCTACAACCAAACATGACAGTCTTGATTCATACCTACTTCCGACATATGACCGACTGTGGAGGTTTGAATAATATGTTATACCAAACAAAATTATTCTGGAAGTCAAAACATGCAAAAGAAATATAGTAAACGATTGACAAGAGATAGCAACACTTTACTCATAAATAAAACACTTTTATTCATCATCAAATGTCAATTACACTTTACAAATTTCGAGGTTATCTAACTACTAAATCTAATATCATCCTTCAGCCCTATGCTCCGAGCATGCTGGAGATGCTTAACCCGAGTCAGTCCCTTCGTGAGGGGATCTGCCGGATTCTCATCTGATGATACCCTCTTTGCCACGAGGAGTCCTTCTTTGATCCGATGTCTGATGAAATGGTATTTTCTGTCGATGTGTCTGGATCTCCCGTGATCCCTTGGTTCCTTGGCTAAGGCAACAGCACTTTCACTATCACAGAAAATTTCCATTGGCTCTTTAATAGCTGGTACAACTCCAAGGTCTCCAATGAAGTTCCTCAGCCATAAAGCCTCCTTTGCCGCTTCGCTAGCTGCAATATACTCTGATTCACAAGTAGAATCTGCCACTGTCTCTTGCTTGGAACTCTTCCAAGAAATTGCTCCTCCATTTAGGGTAAAGACCCAGCCCGACTGAGAGCGGAAGTTATCCCTATCAGTCTGGAAGCTAGCATCACTATACCCTACAACTCTCAAGTCATTACTCCCACCGAGGGTAAGGACCCAGTCCTTAGTCGTTCGTAGGTACTTGAGAATATTCTTTACCGCAGTCCAGTGTGCCTTGCCAGGGTTCCCCTGAAACCTGCTAACCATGCTCAAGGCAAAGGCTACATCAGGTCGAGTACACGTCATAGCATACATGATCGAACCTACAGCCGAAGCATAAGGTACTCGACTCATTTCTGCTATCTCAGCCTCAGTGCTAGGGCTTTGTGTCTTACTCAACTTGGCGCTACTCTGGATGGGCAACTCTCCTTTCTTGGAGTCTTGCATTCTGAATCTCTTCAGAACCTTCTCCAAGTAGGTACTTTGACTAAGTCCAATTAGTCTTTTACTCCGATCTCTCAAGATCCTTATCCCCAAAATATAGGCAGCTTCACCAAGGTCCTTCATAGCGAAACACTTTCCAAGCCAGGACTTTACTTCTTGCAGAGTTGGAATGTCATTTCCTATGAGTAGTATGTCATCCACATACAATACCAAAAAGCTAACTATACTCCCACTAGCCTTGACATATACACAAGATTCATCTTCACTCCTAGAAAAGCCAAATTCCTTGACCTTTTCATCAAAGCAAAGATTCCATCTGCGAGGTGCTTGCTTTAATCCATAAATGGATTTCTCAAGCTTACACACTCTATTAGGGTACTCGTTGCTGACAAAACCCTCTGGCTGACTCATGTAAACATCTTCAGCCAACTTCTCATTAAGGAAAGCGGTTTTGACATCCATTTGCCAAATTTCATAGTCATGAAATGCGGCTATGGCTAACAGAACCCGAATAGACTTAATCTTGGCTACCGGAGAAAAGGTCTCATCATAATCCACTCCAGGAATTTGAGAGAAGCCCTTTGCAACCAGTCTAGCCTTATAAGTGTGTACTTTACCATCCATGTCGGTCTTCTTCTTGAAGACCCATTTGCACCCTACAGTCTTTCGACCTGGTACATTCTCAACCAAGTTCCAAACTTGATTGTCATACATGGATTGTATCTCGCTATCCATAGCCTCTTTCCATTTAGCAGACTCGGGGCCTGCCATGGCTTCCTCGTAGCTATTAGGGTCATCTTGACTTACTAGTGTCTCATCACTAATAAGTGTCTCACCTTCTGCAGTAATATGGAATCCATAGTAATGCTCAGGTGCACTCCTAACCCTCGTGGAACGCCTCAGAGGTACAGATTCGTCAATTGGCTCAACAGGAGTTTCCTCCTCAAGTTGAGGGCTAGAGTTTGAAGTTCCTTCACCACTTGACTCTTGAATTTCTTCAAGATCAACTTGCCTCCCACTGTCTCCTTGGCTTATAAACTCTCTTTCTCGAAAGACTCCTCTTCTTGCTACAAAGACCACATTGTCACTAGGTCTGTAGAAGAGGTAACCAAAGGATTGCTGTGGGTAGCCGATGAAAATACACCTCTCGCTTCGGGGTTCGAGCTTATCGTGAGTCTCGCGTCTCACGAAAGCTTCGCATCCCCAAATCTTGATGTGGTCTAGTTTAGGTACTTTACCAGTCCACATCTCGTGAGGAGTTTTCGCAACTTTCTTTGTAGGGACTAGATTAAGGATATGGGCGGCAGTCTCTAAGGCATACCCCCAGAATGAGATTGGCAGCGAAGCTCGACTCATCATGGAACGAACCATGTCCAACAAGGTTTGATTACGCCTCTCAACCACACCATTCAACTGCGGTGTCCTGGGAGGTGTCAATTTTGAGACAATCCCACATTCCTTTAGATAGTCGAGGAACTCTAAACTAAGATACTCACCACCTCGATCGGATCGAAGCATCTTAATGTTCCTGCCCAATTGATTCTCGACTTCCTGTTTAAATTCCTTAAACTTCTCGAAAGTCTCTGACTTATGCTTGATTAAGTAGACATATCCATATCTACTGTAATCATCAGTAAAAGTCAAATAATAACGATTAGCATCTCTTGTGGCATGTTTGAATGGTCCACACACATCCGTGTGTATAAGGTCCAACAAACCTTCACCCCTTTCACATGAGCCTGTGAAGGGTGACTTTGTCATTTTTCCAAGTAAGCATGATTCGCAACTATCATTTGACTTTAGGTCAAACGACTCCAAGACTCCATCCTTTTGGAGTTGGCCTATGCGTTTCTTGCTTATATGTCCAAGACGACAATGCCATAATGATGCTTTATCCAAGTTATTATTATTAGGAGAATCAATACACAAAACATTATTTCCTGAGTTATCTACAATAGATACAGCTTCATACACACCATCACAAGGTAATGCTTTAAAATAAAGTACATTATTAAAGAAAGCATTAATCGAACCAACTTCATTATCAAACGAAAAGGTGAAACCTTGTTTGTACAATGCATGAAAGGAAATAATATTTCTTGCCATTTCTGGCGAATAACAACATTTATTCAAATCTAAATTTAACCCACTACTTAGCGATAAAGTATAAACTCCAATCTTGGTGACAGGTGTAACTTTCCTATTCCCCATGATTAAGTTTATTCTTCCTTGCTCCACATTCTCACTTCTTCCTAGTCCCTGCAAGTCACAACAAATATGAATACCGCAACCAGTATCAAGGACCCAAGATTTCGAATGGGGTGAGTTATTAGAAATGATAGTGTAAATACCTGCATGGTTGGGTTTGACTTTCCCATCCTTCACATCTTGCTGGTACTTTGGGCAGTTTCGCTTCCAATGAGATTTTTCATGGCAATAGAAGCATTCAACCTCTTTTGGGTCAGAAGAAGGAGTAATGAAACCTTTCTTGGTTCCACTTGAAGAAGAGCCATCAAGGGTCCGAGCCTTGGTACCCTTTGAAGATCTCTTTCTCTTCCTCCCTCGACTCTGCCCGATTGCCAAGACCGGAGTTGAGTCTGGAGTAGGAGTGATAGCAACCGACTTCCCCTTAAGACCTGTTTCTGCGGTCTTGAGAAGTCCCTGAAGTTTGCTGAGGGTGACCTCTTCCTTGTTCGTGTGATATGTCATGCGGAATTGATCATAGCACGATGGTAAGGAGTGCAAAATGATATCTATTGCAAGCTCCTCAGGGAAGTTCACATTGAGCTTCAGCAAACGATCCACATACCTTTGCATTTTCTGCATGTGGCTCGTGACGGACTCTCCGTCCTTCATCATGGTTGTTATCATGGAGCAGATGACTTTGTACCTCTCTTGTCATGCACTTTGATGGTATCTTTCCATCAAATCTTGGTGCATTTCATAAGGGTAGAAATCTTCATAAGACTTTTGGAGTTCAGCTGTCATGGTGGCTAACATGATACAAGCCACCTTGGTTGCATCACTTTCATGAGTATGAAAGTCAGCGATCTCCTGGGGAGTTGCAGTGGACTCGTCAATTTCCTTAAGCTCCTTGTCAAGGACATATTCTTTGTCCTCGTAGCGGGTAATCATCCTGATGTTTCTGATCCATTTATTAAAGTTGGATCCATCAAAGGTGACTTTCCCACACAAACTCATAAGAGTAAAGGAGCCATTAGGATTCGAGCCAGAAGCATTGTTTGAAGACATCTGAAAGAGAAGAACAAGTTTAGTTTAGATTTAAGAGAGTCCTTAATAAAACACCCAAATGTAATATTAAGGCTAGGATCCAATCACAATATAATATAACTTAGAAGAGGTATGCCGTAATCTAAGCTATACCATATTTGAAAGGTAGGTGAATGACGATTCACCAATTTCCACCACGAAAACCGAAATATTACTTATTTAGTTTTTATTGGTTTTAGAAATTCCTAGATTCTTTGAGATCCAATGAACTTTTCAAAGGCATGTTTCAATCTCGGGAGTGCCCTCCAGATTTTGTGACTGGGATGCCGAGGATCACAAAACGAGGTGTGAAGTAACCATGCAAATCACTTGGTACCCGTAAAGTTTATCACTCAATCGATGTGCCGGTAAACCACACACGCTCCACCGATACTATAATAAACCTTAAGTCACCCTTTACCTACCTTGTTAAGTCCAAGTTAGTGTGCCGGTTAACCACACACGCTCCACCAACGACTTAGACAAAGTGTAAAGTGTAATTTCATGGATTAGCACCTTATTCACATTTTTTCCTAAAGTAACTAAGATTGGGAATTTAATAAACATTTAGTTACTTTATTATATTCATCATACTTTGAATGAGAATTTATAAGTCCTTGTCTTACCCGTTCGGCTAACGACCCTCCACCAGTCAAGCAAGCGGTGGGTGAGAATATTCACCCATTAAGTCACCATTTTATAGGCAACAACCTTATACCCACCTTATAGACCAGCTTCGTGAATGAGGCGTACTAGCGGTAAGACGACTTTATTCTTATACATATATATATAATTATTAAATTATCATAATATAAGTATAAGGGTTGAATTTTAACTTTTAAAATTCTAGGGGTTGGAACTTAAAGTTTTAACTTAACTTTACTTGTTCCAAAACTTGAGGGCAAGTTTTGTAACTTTCAAAACTCTTCATTTCTTGTAACTTATGAGTTTAATAGAGTAATAAAATGAAGACTCTTCATTTTTCTAACTCTTGTGTTTTCTTAATGGTTTTAACTCAAGTGTGACTCTTGGTTTTCCATAACTTAAGGATAAGTTATGGACTCCATTAAAACACATTATGATCAAGAATTAAACTACCAAATAGGTTACAAATAATTCCTATGATCATCTAAAACATCATAAGAACAAGAACATGAATATGAACACAATCAAAAATTACATAAAACTTTGTGATTTCAATAACTAGTTGTTGTAAATGAATTAGCAAAGACATTACACCACCAAAAACAAGTTTTCAATTACCAAAACAGTTTAGGGTAATGTTTCTAATTCATTTCCAGCAACTGAATCGAAATTCTGCACTCATTCAACCCTACTCGCCGAGTGCATAAACTGACTCGCCGAGTTGGTTGAAGATACTCATGGACTCGACGAGTCCCCCCTATAGACTCGACGAGTCCATTCGCAGACAGCAAAATTTCCGATTCTGTTTTCAACTTTTAAGCACAAATAAGAGCAAACAAGCCTAGGCTCTGATACCACTGATGGGTTTTGAGCATTCTAACACTTCCTAAGTGTACATGCAACCCTAATAACCTTGGATCTATGTTTGTCTAATTGTCATGCAAAGTTGAATTCCAAGGTTATATTCCTATCTAGCATACATGGGGAACAATTTTAACATAAAGCATAGATAGAATAACTTACCTTGTTGTTGTTTGTGTTCCTTGAAACCTTGTGAGCCTAGCACCCCAAGTGTGATGCCTCAAATGCTTCACACAACACCAAATGCTCTTGGAAGAACTTATGAGAGAATACTCACTTCTTCAAAATCGGCCAAGCCCTCTTGTTTCTTAGTGTAGCCGATTTTGGGTGGAGAACATGTTACTTATATAGTGTTGACACATCTAGGGTTAAACCCTAATGTGTCATGACTCTTCATTTCCATGACCCATGGGTTTGTAACTCCCATGGAGCATCCATGGAGCATCCTATGGGTGGAACCCAACTTGATAGTCCATGGAGCCTTTTAGCCCACTATACAAGACATGGATGATTTACATAATCAACCCATATATTTAATTAGTTATCTTTTGATCACTTAATTAATTCTAAATTAATTCTTGATCAAACTAATCAAATAATATTATTAATATATTAGAACTTATAATATATTAATAATCTCCAAGTGTTATTTCTCTCATTTAGTCTATCCAATTGCATGGTGCCATGCAACCCAAATGGACCATGTCGGGTCGGGTCAAGTACATACCAGAAATAGTTATGGACTTAGACACCTTATCCAACAAGACAGAGGTAGTTCTGCAGACTACCGAGGATTCAACAGATCAGACAGCGGTTGCAAACCGCTCACAGTCAGCAAAAGAGCTACGCCAATAGGCGCCGATCTGAGCTGGAGTTTCAGGTGGGAGACATGGTATTACTGAAGGTCTCACCCTGGAAGGGTTTGATTCGCTTCAGGAAGAGGGGGAAATTAGGACCCCGATACATCGGGCCATTCAAGATCATTGTCAGGGTTGGCAAGATGTCATATAGATTAGATCTCCTAGAGGAGCTTAGTCAGGTCACAACACTTTCCATGTGTCATAGTTGCAAAAGTTCATATTGGATGAGGAGATAGTAGTGTCGCTAGATGATATTCAGGTCGATGAGCATCTGAATTACATGGATAGGCCAGTAGCCATTCTTGAGATTAAGGTAAAGGTTCTACGAAACAAGGAAGTACCTTTGGTAAAGGTACAATAACAGCACCGGAGGGGATCCAAGTGGACGTAAGAGCTGGAGGTAGAGATGTGTAAGCATTACCCCAAGTTGTTTACCGCAGCAAATTTCAAGGACAAAGTCTAGTTCAAGTGGGGGAGAATTATAACACTCCGACTCCCAAGTATAAAATTTAAAAGCTTAAAGTTGTATTCTTAGACCTACTCGATGAGTTGGTTGCCCCTAACTCGTCGTGTAGAATCGGATCAGGCCGCATGATTTATGAGGTCTACTCTACGAGTTGGAGGACCCCGACTCGACGAGTAGGAGCTGGAAAATGAAACCCTGGTTTTTAGGGTTTGCACCCCATATAAAGGACTTAATCCACCTCTTGTGGCCCCCTTGGCACTTCATTACCCAGAGAAGAAACCCTAGCCATTATTTTGTTGTTTCCTTGTGCTTGTGAGACTAAAAGAGTGTTTTTGGTGCATTTTGTTAAAGAAGTTTGAAGGTTGAGAAGCTTGGAACGGGAAGGATCTTGTAGATCAAGCATTTACAATGTTTGGGCATCCATTTGAAGGTAACAAGCTGTTACCTTGACCATTCTAGCATTTGATCCCCTTTTTCTTGGGTTTAAGGTCAGTTTTAGTATATTTGTGGAGAATTTCTGGTGTTGGGTAAGATCTGAAGTTGTAACTTCAGACCTGGACTCCTTTAACTCCTTAGAGTCATAAAGTCACTAAACTTATCAAGCATTGGCCCTTCTCTTTGGCTAAAACCCCTCCTTTAGCTTGGTTTTGGCATTTAGGACCTTGCATGTACGTAAGGTTTGCAACTTTACGTGGAAACCATGCCCTAGGAGGTTAGATCTACAATTTAGAGCTTTAAGGTAGCTTAAAATGTCTGAATGAGTAATGGACTGAAGGGACTCGACGAGTTGCATGGCCAAATCGACGAGTCGGATGAAGATTGCTTGTATTAGTTATGTATGGACTCGGCGAGTCAGTAAGAAGACTCGACAAGTTAGTTAGGGTTTTCCCCGACATTTGGACACCACATGGACTCGGCGAGTTGGCTGGGAACTCGACGAGTCAACTAGGGTTTTCACAATTTCTTGAGTTCTGGAAGGACTCGATGAGTCAGTGAGCTGCACTCGACGAGTTGGGTCAACATGGACTGTTTACTTTGACTTTGACCAAGGGTTGACTAGGTTGACTTCTGGGTGTATTTTAGTAATTTAGGAATTTATAGAAGTGGATCATTGTTGGATGTAGGTGTTGGAGTTGGAGTTGTATTTGGAGGAGTTTGACATTATCACTCCGAGCTACCCGTGATGTGAGTACTTCTCACTATATGAACAGGGTCTAAGGCACCAATGTCGTCCCTTTCGGGTTTGTTTTCGGGCTTATTGATTTGCATCCTGGTAGTTAGGATGGTTATATGCTTAGTGACCAGGTAGGTCGGCATCCTGGTATATAGGATAATGTGATGTTAGTGACCGGTTAGGTCGGTATCCTGGTTATAGGATGTTACTGTGATTAGTGATCAGTTGGATCAGTTTGACTGTTATATATGCTCGCGTATGATATTTATGCGCACATGTTTGTTTGATTTGGGGTTGGGTTGAGGCGGTCCTGCTTTGTTTTGAAGCCCAACATACCTAGGGTGGACTGGATAGACTACAGGCCCGGGAGGGCGTACTAGTTAGGCCGAAGACCCGACAAGCCATCCGGATAGGCTGAAGGCCCTGCAAGGCGGTCCAGATGTGTCAGAGACTCGGAGAGCGGTCCAGATAGGCTGAAGGCCCTGCGATGCGGTCCAGTTGGTCTGAAGGATCATTATGCATGTTGTTTGTTTATATGATATAATTATTATTGTATGGCATTGGTATTTTGGGGGAATTCACTAAGCTTCGGGCTTACAGTTGTTGATTTTGTTTCTGGTACTTCTTATGATCGCGGGAAGGCGGAGGCGTGATCGTACACTTCCTTATGTTTTCATGAAATGATTTTGGGATACTCTGACACTAAACTGTTTTGAAAACAAGTTTTGTAACAATTGTTGGTTTTTGAATGTTTTAAAAAGTTTAAATTTGGCATGATTATTATGTGTGTTACAATATCCGCGCTTTAATAGCACTACGGTTAAGAATGACTAGAAAAATACATCAATTGGACGTCCATAATGCATTTCTATGGAGATTTCAATGAAGAAATTTACATGCAATTACTTATTGATCTCATTGTTGATAACCCTCATCAAGTTTGCAAGTTACAAAAGTCCTTATATGGATTGAAACAAGCCTCGAGACAAATGGTATGCAAAATCCCCATATGCTTTGAAAGACAAAGGTTATCAACCATCGACAAAATTGTTGAATCTATATGCCCAATAATCATTATTGAGTGACATTGCTAATAGTATATGATCCTAAAAGGTTACACTTTTATCAAGTTGTCACATTTTGTATATTTATTATTAATATTGTAATGCTTGGTCCATGCAATATTCATTTCTTAACATGTTTTAGGATTCGGGTTGGAACTCGACGAGTTGGGGAGCTCCAACTCGACATGTAGGAATCTATTTGGCCACGGAGTTTAAGGGTTCAACTCGACGAGTTAGGGTGGCCCAACTCGACGAATTGACGACCAAAGATGAAACCTTAATTTTAGGGTGTTGTACCTTATATAAAGGACTTAAACTCTCTTGGTTGGCCTCCTTAACAGCCTCCTTGTCCATAGAAACCCTAGATTCGTTTTCCATCTTACATTGGAAGTGTCGTGAGCTTAAATGTAACATCCCGTTTTAAGTAGAATAATTAAATAATTAAACAAAAACCAAAACCCGAGAAATAATAATAATAATTATTGTGTATTATTATAGTCCAAAATTAAATAATAATTAGTGGGGTGTTGGTTTCGGGAAGCCACATGACAAGATTTGAATCTCCAGGAGTTAAAGTGTAATTTTGGGATTTAATTTGTAAGGATTTTCATAAGTCAAGGGGTGTATGGTATTATATGGATTTAATATGTAAGGATTTATGGAAGCAGGGACTAAAGAGTAAGTTATCGACCTAAGATGATAAGATTTTGTAGAGGGGGGTTGATTGGTAACATATATGAACTTAAGTAGGAAGTAATTTGTCGAGGAGGGTCTTTTTGTTACATGTGGACTTAAATTAAGAAAAGAAGGAGAATGAGGGACTGAAACTATCATTATGGTAAAAGGTTGAAATGTGACGGGAGTATATAACCCGTCACCTGCCTCCTAACCCTAACCGTAATCATACATCGGCCGCCACCCCTATCACACCCCAAAACCGGAACGGCGGAAACGTTCAGGGGTGGAGGACGTCATGTTTATTATCACGAGATATGTATATGCTAAGCAATTACTGAACAACCATTTCATTTAGAAAGAAAGTGTTTACAATGCGCGTGTTAACAAAACATAGAATTCATACTCAAATAACAAAACAAGACTTGAAGCAATAATGCTTCATCTTCTGAATCCGCAGCACAAGCACCTGTCTAATAGTCTCCTTAGAATATAAGTTATTTGAAAGAGTTGATCAGCAATTAAGCTGGTGAGTTCATAAGGTTTTAGTGATGTGAGTAAGCTGTAAAGCGTACACAAGTTTGTATATAACTGAAGATCAAATAGAATTTCGAATAATTGATCCCACCTCAACACTACACCCTTAAGAGGATTGGATAGCAAAGCGTAGACCATAGATTCTATGTCTATAAGATCCTGATTATATATCACACTTTAGGATTATACCTTGCAAGATCATAGGCTTATCCGTAAGAGTCCTTTAAATTCTCACATAATTTATTTATCTGGACTAAAATACTCATATAGTATTCTAACTTTGAATATACTCGTTTTGTGTTCTCTTGACTAATGTTCAGGTAAGTTTTAACTTTGTTGCAACACCACATCATTCCCCAAACACATGTCGGTCATATCTTGAATGAATATAGTTGATCAGGCTATATAGATCGTAGCTAACTGTTCAGGTTGACGACAGTGTCCAACCTTTAAATACTTTAATTTTGTTCTCCTTGTGACACTAGTTCTATTATGTACATGTATGAGCAAGTAGGTATATTTTTATAACTTGTAGTTATACTCCAAAATATATCATTATCCAGAGCACTTAAGCCCCATTGTGTTTATAGTTGTATATCTTTTATCGGTTGATATACTTAGTTCACTATAAACAATGCTCTGATACCAATCTGTCACACCCTAAAACTGGAACAACGGAAACGTTATGGGGTGGAAGACGTCATGCTTAGTATCATGAGATATGTATATGGTAAGCAAGTAATGGACAACCATTTCATTTAGAAAGAAAGTGTTTAGAATGCGTGTGTTCACAAAACATAGAATTCATACACAAATAACAAAACAAGACTTGAAGCTATAATGCTTCATCTTCTGAATCCTCAGCACGAACACCTATCTAATAGTCTACTGAGAATACAAGTTATTTGAAAGAGTTGATCATCAATTAAGCTGGTGAGTTCATAAGGTTTTAGTGATGTGAGTAAGCTGTAAAGCGTTGTGGAAAATGTATATGTAAAAGTGATGTAAGTTGTAAGTTCTACTTTGAAAAGTCCGTATGTTCCTCTAGAAAATCATATATTTCCTACATGAATGAAAGTTAAGTAAAATAACACTACAAGCCTTTCTATGGGTACTAAGTGGGTACAAGTTATTTATAACTCAGAGTAAACAAACAATCGATTGTGTGCATCTGCCCTAAGCTCACAACCCAACGGGGAACAAAAAGTAAGGCGGATATCACACATTCCATTGGTTGTTAGATAATTGTCATATATAACCCTGGTGTATTCACTTGTTACTCATGGAGTTATTTGTAATGGTTCCTTTATATCCAATGAAAAGTTCTTTTAAGAAAACCTATATTTCTTATAGTAAAATATCGACCACAGTGACTACTTTTATAATAGCTTTGTTTATACTGCTATATATAATCTGATATCGAGTAGAAAGTTAATTGGGTGAATCCTCCCTAAGTCCACAACCCAACAGGGAATAGGAGGTAAAGCGGAAAAGACACATTTAACTGCATATTGGGTATTAGTTTTATATATCAACATGGTGTATAAGTGAAGGTATTATAGAGTTACTCACCTAAAGTACTTTAAAATTGAACTGGCTTAATAAAATGGATTAAGCCCTTAACTGGGAAATTTCTAGTTTTGTATACCAAAAGTACTGACTTTGAAAAGTATGTTTTGTACTAGAAAAACTGTGCTTCGACTCTATGTCCTATAACCTGATCCATACCTGGTACCCTTATGATGACTTAATGTATACTAAGCATAAATATATATAGGATCAGGTAGATAATAGATTGGGTGAACTCGTTCCAAGCCCACAACCAAACGAGGACAAGAAATGAAGCGAAGAGCACGCATCCTATTAGCTGTCGGAACCTATTGATATATATATATATATATATATATATATATATATATATATATATATATATGTATGTATGTATCCTGTGTTGCATACATTAAGGAATCATAAGTCTAGCATTATGGTCCTATCCTTTAATCGTAACCTTCTACCAAGGCATCTTCTATTCTGTGCTAGACCCGACTATTCCTTTGTCGATTTGTAATAAGTATACTTTCCCTAGTTTATAACTATCTTGACTAGAAAATAGTTCGACTTTCGAGTGGTACTGTCACTTTATGAAAGTAATGGGAAAGAAAGTACACATTTGTCATTTATAATGACATACAGATGTACTAAATAAGCTAAAAACATATTTGTTTTATTACGGTCATAATGTGAAGGCTAGAACCCCTAATAAACGCTCTCCCTGTCAAGAGATTAATGGAACCAAACGCGACCCCTGCAAATTCTTGCAAGTCGTGTAATTCACATTAAAGTTATATGATCATGTATACCCAATATAACTATCACCTCTTGTTTAAAACAATGAGTTAGTGATTCATTGGTATAATTAGATCCTGTTTGTGTGTTCTCATGCTATAGCAACCTAACTTGTTTGTTATGTTCTATTTTGTTCTATACCTCTTTACTACATGTTTTGTATGGTATTGTTTGATTCTCTTCACTGTTTGTTTGATTCTTGCATGAACTGACTCTTTGTGTGCTTCATTGTACTAGAAGTTATGAATAGCATTCTCTTAAACTACACCTATTATATTTTACTAATGTTCTACTTGGAGTATTACTGAAAAGACTCATTTATCTACTAAGTTATGCTTGTACTTTAAAAACGGAGTTTTGTGTAACTATAAAGTAACATAACTTTAAAGAGTTTTGAAATGTTTTGACAACTTATAAATAACATAAGTAACATTTTGAAAGATGTTTAACAACAAACATTTACACAATTATCATTGAGTTCAACATGTATTCCCCCCCCCCCCCCCCTTAAACAGTTAAAAGATTCATTATGGGGTATGAACTCACCTGATGTGGGTGATTTAATCGGGTATGCGTGTAAGGATGAGAAGTTCCACGAATGAATTCCCGAGAGAGAACAAGTCCTAAATGACATATAGGGACACATATTGACATGAATATAGTGTTTATAAACAACTATATGAAAGGAAACACCTTCAGGGACTAGGAAACACCTTGTTTAAGTGTTGGAATCACATGTGATTCATCAAAGGGAAGTGGAATGACCAAAACATGAGTTTAAGGCCTTGTGACCATCACTCATTGAGTTTACGGTCGTAAACCCATGAGTTTACAACCTTAAACTCATTACAATTTGACCATTTCGAGTTTTGAAGCCTTCCAAGTCATACTAAGCATTCCTACTTCATGTTTAAGCCTTAGGGAGTGTTTGTGGCATCCATACACTCCTAAATGGAGTTTTTGGCCCATGGACCACTTCTCCATGTTCTTGCGGCCGTAAACACATATGGATGATGGTCTTTTTGTTGTTTTGATTCCTAAACATATCAAGGTAAGGTGTTAGGCTAGTTTCCAAGGCATTATGAAAGGATAAGGCACACTTTGGCACCAAAATTCGGGTTTACGGCCCAAGATGTTCTTGGACCGTAAACACCCTTGATCCTTGGTTTATTGGGTGTTTTCTTGGTGTTTAGAAGTGTAACAAAGCTTATAAGACTCTAGGATAGAAGCACTTACAAGGTAGAAGCTTGAAAAGGTGTTAAAAGTGCAAGAACACTAGTGTGTGTTCTTGGTGTTCTTGGTGAACTTGAAGATCTACACTTTTGGAATGATTACACGGATGAAAGTGTGTTAGATCACTAGATTAAGGTAGATATCAACTAATTAGGGCTTGAAACACTTACAAGTTGAAGATCGAGAAGGAAAATTCAGATGGTACTTGAGAGTATTTGAGTTTGGATCTTGGAATTGTGAAAAAGTGAGAAAAATAACCAAGTCTCACTTATATAGTCATTAGGGTTTACGGACCTAATACCTTTTAGGCCATAAAATCCAAACTCTAGGGGTTTTGGAACCTAAATGATGTACAATAAACACTAGGTCATCCTCTCTCAAGTTATCTCTTGAAGCAATAACTTTAAACCACTCAAACTTATTCCAAAAAGCTTGAAAGTTAGCATAAACAGTTTTGACTTCAATTAAAGTGGATGGTTGTACAGAATGGAAATTTTTGGGTTGTCACAACCCCCACTTTCTTATGCACCCTCCAGCCGCCACCCTCTCCCTCCTCCATCGATCGACTGCTACCATCCTTCCCACTCGACTCGCTTGTTGTTCCGATCAACCAAGACTGCCAACGACGTCTACCATGGCTGGAGATACCAAAGACCGATGGGTGAACCAGGAGCGATAGTCGGTGTAGTCATTTTTGGTGGAGGTGCGACTACCACAGTTGAGAACCAAGACCATCGAATGTGTCGTTGCTTCGTCCGTCGCCGTCCACCAATCTACTCCATTGTTGGATTGTTGTCGTCGCTAACGATGAAGACCCGCAAGATTGACATCATCATGTTACGGAGGCCGGAGGAGCGTAACAGTGGTTTTCACTGTCGTCGTTCTCAAGTAAAGACGCAAAGATCTCCCCCCCCCCCCTCTCCTCTCTGTTTTGGTTGTTGCTACGTCGCCACCACCGCTCCAAGCGGCTGAAGGGTTGTTGCCGCTGATGCCCGCCTTATTGTGTCAACCATCGCCACTGTGAGCCACCAGGAGGATGGTTGGGGTGTATTGTACAAATTTTGACACTGGTTGTGTCGTGTGTGTGTGGTGTCTTGGCTAGAATTTCAAGAGGGCCACCACCACTACCGTAGGGTGTTGGCTGCCACCCTCTACCACCGTCTGCCGCCTCAAGGTGGTTGTATGTGTATTTATTAGATGTTTATTTTGGACTAGTGTGTGTATCATTGTAATGTGTAATTAGAATAATTAAGATAACCTATAACCACCACCTTAAGTTGGTGGCTGTCGCCACCAACCACCGTGTTGAGTGGCGGTGAGCCTCGTTTGCATTTTGGACTTGTTTGGGATGTTTGGACAAGGGGACTAAAACCCTAATGGGCCCAATGAAGCCCTAATTGACCTAAAATCCCATACATGAGACTAATGGTCCTAATAAACCGTAATTTATCAAAAGACCTAGCTATTTGGCCTATTGGGCTAAGATGGGGTTGGAAACCCTAATATTGGATTTATAGGCCTTGGACTTATTGGGACCCACATTTGGGTCATTGGAATGGGATTGTAAATTACACCCAATCACACCATATGACTTATCTAGTAGAGTGATGGACTTAATGGATTAATTCCTTAATGGGTTAAGTGAGAAACACTTAACCCTAATCGTCATTTCATGTGGAAATCCTAATTTCACTTGGGCCTTGAGTTGGGCCTTTCTATTGGGCTTTGGTGATCGGACTATTAATGGACTTTCCAAGAATAAGTAAATGGACTAAATAATTATATGAGTTTTAGGATAAGGCCCATGTGAGAGTCTTAAGCCCAATTTTCCCTGGGCCTTTATGATTATGTGATATTGGGCCATGGGAATACCAAGAGTTTGGACTAGAATAATTAAATGGGCCTTAAGGAAAGACCATGTAGAGGTCTAGGCCCAATTTTAAAAATTGGGCCATATGTTGGGCTTTGGCTCATTACTTGACTTTTGGGTCTTTGGAGTGTGAGATGGACCATGGGCTTGGAACTCAATTAGTAACCGGGTATTGTTTGATGTTGATAGTTCGGGAATCTGTCAACCAGCAGCTGGAGTTTTATCTTAGACTTCAACAGTGCCAAGTGAGTTATCCTCACTATACTCAAGGGTCTAGGCACCAAGGCCGACCCTTTGGATTGTTATCTGGATATGCTATGCTAGTATGATCTGTTAGATCGGTATCCTGGTAGATAGGATGGTATTATATGGTATGGGGTATGATCTGTTAGATCGATATCTTGGTAGATAGGATGGTATTATGTGTTATGTGGTATGATATGTTAGATCGGTTTGTTTGTCTATAGACTGTTATGTGATTATTTGTTATATGTGCACATGTTTGTTTGGCGGTCGAGGCTTATCTGCTTTGTGCGAAAGCCAATAGACCTAGGCATTCCAACCTATTAGTTGTAGGCTGTGACAACCCGAAATTTCTTCCGTTATTTTAACCCACCTCCGTTAATAAAAATTTAATTTTATTAAATTTTCCGTCAACTTCTTGGGTTAAGTAAATTAATTAAGGTTATAGTTATAATTACATACGATTTGGAAAACCAAAAATCGCGCGAAAAACTCACGATTCCTCGAAAAACAATGAGTTTACGGCCGTAAACTTGTGTACGACAGTAAACCCATTTACGGTCGGTGTCAGGTGGACCCCACCACCGACCATACCCCCTGGCCTATAAATACAGGACCCTCACCCTCATTTGAACCTTCTTGGCCGGAAACACCCACTTTCTCTCTCTAAACCTCTTGACCGTAAACTCCATAAAGCCCTTCTTTCACCCGAAAAACGTCGGAAATCGTCATTTGGGGCCGTTTTGGAACATCTGGAATGCTTTTTCATAAAAAACAAGTAACCTTGTTCTTGAGTTTATGGTCGTAATCCCCCAGATCTTCAAAAAATGCAAACACAGTTCACGGCCGTAAACCCAGTTCACGGCCGTAACAACTCTTTCATGGAGAAAAGACTATTTTCCTCGATCCAACCAAGTCCCGATAACATTCCTTAACTTAAACCAAGTGTTTATCTAACACCTTATCTAACGAAATCGCTAATTTAGATACATATATGTCTTTATTTGATATTAGGATTCCGTTAAGGGCAACGTACATCAACTCAAGGATCGTCCAATTCAATCCTTTGCATCCAACCAACTGTGAGTTCATACCCCTACACTTTTATAAGTTTTATAACGTTTTCAGGGGGAATACAAGCCACACATAAAGGTTTTTCACAATTTAAAAACTGATGCAATTACAACGTTTTACATCGGACTTTTAGATAATTTATCCCTTTTGTATTATGCGGAGCATAAGGGGCGCTTTCAAAACATAATTGCATAGTTTTCAGAATAATTCATGAACATAACATACCAGTCAAACTATAATAGGTATAGTTTGGGGAATTCTTTACCGGTCTTATAGATTCAAACACATAAACTATGTCGGATTTAGTTTATCCATTACTATCTACAGATAACAAGAGTATATTGCTAAATAATTATTTTGTGTATAATTATTTATACTCTACACCATTTACAAACAATTTCGAACTAGAGAACAACCGAACTACACGTAAACCAATTAATACAGGATTGTGAGACCTATCTTCGTTATGCCCTTCGGGGTACCAGTAAATCCTCATCTTTAGTATAACCAGAGTCTCCTGGAGGGAGAACGTGAAATTTGTGAATAGATCTATTCGGGACCGACAATCCCACACCTGAACTGTTAGCTACAGTTAGGTAGGCACGCCTGGGGTGACAAATTTTGTAATCGTACGACGCCTGAAGAAACGTCAAGGAGGTCACCGATCATATTTGCATGGTTATATGACTCACAATAAGTATAAACTAACATTTGTTTACGGGATTTGTTTCTTCAATAGTTTTATTTTAATTAATAGAACTACCTATCTTCTTGTTGTAGGGTATTCTAGGGACACAACCTTTGGTTTTATTTTAATTAATAAAAGTATCTATCTTCTTCCTGGAGGGTATCCCAGGGACACAACCTTTGGTTTTATTTTAATTAATAAAACTACCTATATACTTACTAGCGGTAGCCAGGGTTTTCAAACGGAACGTACCTCATTTACTGGCGGTAGCCAGGGTTTTCGATAGAACATACCTTACTTACTGACGGTAGCCAAGGTTTTCAAACGAAACGTACCTCACTTACTGGTGATAACCATGATTTTGATACAAATGATATTTACTTAAATGAAAAGAAATCATTTGTACAAATTCAGTGACTAGTTTCCAATACAAAAACATGCTTATGAACTCACTAGCTTTATTGATGATATGTTTTCAAAACCGCTTGTATTCTCAGGACAACGATAGACAGGTACATCTACCAACTTTTGGAGAAGACGGAGCATTTTGGAGTCCCGTCTTCATTTTTTGCTACTTTTGATGTATACAAACTATGTTTTCAACCAGATGTAATTATTCATATTGTAATGTAATGGTTGTTTTTACGTTGATTGCTATGATTCGATTGTTGTGATACTACTTATGACGTCGATTGTTATGATTCGATTGGGGTAACTCACTAAGCTCTCGGGCTTACAGTTTCAGTTTATTGTTTCAGGTACATCAGGGGATCGAGGCAAGGCAAATACATGATCGTACAACTCCTCACTTTTTATGACGTTGTTTCTGGGAGACTCTGATATAGACTATTTTGAAAACAAATTTTTAATAACTATGGGTTCTTTAAATGTTTTAAAAAGTTCAAAATTGGCATGATTTTTATGGGTGTTACATTAAAAGAGTGTTTTTGGTGATTCTTGAAATGAGCTTGAAAGTGGGAAGCATCTAGCTTGAAGGAAGGGCTTTAGATCTAGAAACTCTTCTTCAAATGCAACATTTTTGAGGTATAAAGTTGTCACCTTCTCATGTATTCATCTAGATCTCCTTATTTGAAGTTTAAGCATGATCTTGGGGGGTTTTGGTTGAGTTGTCCAAAAGATGTGGATTTCAGGGGTTGTCAAGCTAGATCTGACCCCTTCATGACTTATTGAAGCTTAAAGTTGCAAACTTTAATAGTCCCTATGTCCCATTCATGCAATATGTCCATTATTAAGTCATAAATGAGCCTTACAGGGTATTATTAGCATGAATACACATAAAGTTGGAAACTTTACGTGCTTTGCCTACATTGGGACATCAAATCTGTGTTTTGGAACATTGGAGTGAGAGTTTAAGGGCTTAATGGGTCAAGAACCTCTTAAAAGGACATGTGGTTTGAATTTGAAGCTTTAGGGATGGTCCTTGAGGGTAAAGTTAGAAACTTTTTACTCTTATAGACATCATTTTGAAAGGGATATGAGGTTTGGAGTCTTTGGATTAAAATGGAACGGCTTAATGCATTAAGAAGTGGGTTTTCTGGCCAACTTGACGAGTTCATGAGTGAACTCAATGAGTTGGTGGGACATTTCACGATCCAGCCAGTTAGCAAGGGAACTCGACAAGTTGATAGCCAAACTCGATGAGTTTAGTCAACTCGAAATGTTGACCTTGACTTTGACTTTGACTAATGTTGACTCTTAGGGTTTGAAGCAATGTGTTGGATCTAAGGAGGTGTTTATGTTTCGGGACTGAGTAGAGTAGATACTCGGAGCTAGGGACTATTAAGCTACTGGTAGTATTTGAGGTGAGTCTTCTTACCATACTCATGGGTCGAATGCACCAAGGCCGGCCTGTTAATTGTTATGATATGTTTGTATTGAATGGGAAATGATATGTTATTTGATTTATGCATGGGTTTATGTGAAGACCATGGGGGAGCCCATGGAACTTGTCAAGACCATGGGGGGAGCCAATGGCTTAAGGATGTAAGACCATGGGGGTAGCTCATGGCATTTCATTGAAGACCATGGAGGGAGTCCATGGTAATTTGTATGTATATGTATGAGCATGACATTTTGTGATTATATGTTTTGTGTGATTGGGAAACTCACTAAGCTTGTGCTTACAGTTTATTTGTATGTTTCAGGTAGTTGTATTGATAAGGGCAATGGCCCGACTTGATGACGAGGCATGCATTCTTCGGTGTTTACACATTTGGTCCTTTGTACTTTGAATTTTCAAAATAACATGAATATGTATTGAGATTTTTATATTTACTATGGTTGATGTTATGAAAATAAAAGTTTAAAGATTTTATGAAAATTTGGTCTGTTACAAATATGATATTAATAAATAATATCAATTCTTGTAATTTTAATTAGGAAATAATTATTGTTTTGTGAAAATAATAATTACAAGAGAGTATAACTAATTATTATTTCATATGGTATAAATTAACAAGTCATGCATAATTTTTTGTACTAGTTGGATTCTTTTGTCTTTTACCTAAAGATAAATTTTATATTTTATAAACTTAGAGTTTATAAAAATTAAAGAATTTGCCCTCTTTTGAGAGGTATGGCCAAAATTAATAAATTAATATAGAGGTTGTTTTTCAACCTCCATGTTTTGTATCCTCATGCTTCTAAAGGCTACAAATATTTTAGAGTATTTTATTATAAAGCCCTTACCTTGCATGGGGATATATAAATGATGTGTCTTGCATGTATTTGACTAGTTTTTTGTCTTAATACTTCACTTAAAGCTTGTGGCCGAAATTCTCTCTATATCCTCCTTTTCTCTTTATTTTGAAGTTAGTTTGGTGCTTTAAAGCTTCCTTGAGTTGTCTCATTTAGTGCTTGTTTGAGTTAAGCACTTAAATGATTAAGACACTCAAGAATACAAGAAGGAACTAGCATCCCAAGTGTCTTACTCTTGATGGTGGATACACATAGAGAAAATCATACTCTTTGATTTTTTACTATCCTCATCAACACCCCAAAACCAAGTGGGTTCAAAAGCTTCAAAGGTTATCATTCTAAAAACTTTTTGGTTGTTTTTATTACATTCTAACATCTATAAATGGATCCATGATGGTTTGGTTTTGTTATAAACTAAAAATAAATTTGTTAATTGAAAACTTCTGTTGCCGGTTTTTATGAAAAAAAAAAAAAAAAACATTATATTTTGTATCAAAACTCATCAATTGTATCAGAACCATCTTTTATATGCTAGAATGATTTCTTTTGTATTTGTTTCTTTTCAATAATGAAAAATCAAACATTCATCAAACTTCTCTTTCTCTCCCTCTCTCTAAATGTCTCAAACCTTTATCATTCAAGGAATCAAGATAAATGTCAAAATTATAAAAAAAAAAATTACCTATCACTATTTTATATAAGGGATAATGTTAAAAGAGTGATATATTTTTCGATTTGTACACGTTTGGTCAGCGAGTTTTTTTCGTCCATATTTTCCCCTTCAACTTGTTTAATTATACACATTCAGACCTTATGACCAACTACTCTAGATAAACCAGAAAAAATAACTTGATAGGGTAATATACTTCTTATTTTGTACATATTTAATCCTTAATATTTTTTTTGCACATTTAGTCCTTAATATTTTTTATTTTTTTGTTGCAAAATAAGTTATTATTGTTTTTGTACATATTCAATACTTATGATCGGTTTCTTTATGTTTTTATCACGACATCCTATGTGGTACAATCATTAATGAGGTGTCCGGGGTCTTTTAACATGAGTAATATAAACGAAATTTGTAGTAGAGTCAAATACAAATGCATGGATAAAAATCGTTAAGATCCAAGATCGTAAGATATTACGACGTTCAGAACATAAGACCAAAGCACCAAACAATCGATTTCGCAGGGGTCATAAGCATGAACAGCCCCGAACACCTTATTAATGATTGTCCTATGTAGTATGTCGTAAGAAAAAACTAAAAAAACTGTCCATAAATACTGAATGTTTACAAAAACAATAAGTATATATTTTGCAATAAAAAAATATTAATGACTAAATATGTAAAAAAAATTTAGCTAAAATAGCCGGTAATAAAAACTAAATAACTAAATATATAGTTAAACAAGTTGAAGTTACAAATATAAACAAAAATAACCAAATATTTATAAGTGGGAAAAAAAGTTATCTTTTAAAGTTATTGATATTCAATTTTCCAATACAATATTGATTATTGAGGCTATGCGGAGTGGTCACACTCATTCCACCGGAAAAGTGTTGTCACCTATGCGTCATGTCAGCTTCACACCCAACCCACTAAACCTTGGAAATGATCACCACTAACAATATTTATTTTTTATTTTTTTAATTTTAAAACATTAGATTAAATTAAAAAAAAACATTATTATAAACATAAGTAATCATTTTACTAATTAAAAATTCAAATAAACATATTATTAATGTAAATAAACATAATTAATTATATATAGTTAAGGGTTTAACATAATTCAAAAAAAAATGAAAGGGTATAATAAGATTAAATACCAGAATCTCGGGGACCAAATATGTAATTTGAATTAAATCATATAAAATGTGCAATTCGTTGTCTTCTTCACCCGATTTCTCTGTAAAACGGGTCTCCTCCCTGTCTTCTCTTCTTCTTTATTTTTTATTATTATTATTTTTTTTCAATTCGATAGATTAAAAGCAAAACCACCGGAAATAGGGGGCAAAAAAGAAGCAACCAATAGAAAGCTCCGTCTTCTTTCGTCTTCCGATCCACGCCACACCAAGAACACCGGCCCTTGGGGCGGTGTTCACGCGTCTTCAGGCATGCCACATCAGCATCACGCGTCTTCATAGACGTCCACTCCGGGTAGCCTGAACAAACATATATATTGTTGTTAACAACAAAGTGACGCGTGTCTCTCCCATGACACAAAACTAACACAAACATAATGTTCTGTCGTATAAATAAAAGAAGAAAATACAAAACGCCCGAAAAATCGGAAAGATCCGAACTTCGAACAGTTCTCTGATCTCAGCTCCTGAAACCAGATTCAGCGATACAGAGACTGCGTGAAGATGACGAAGAAAGCAAGGGTATTGTTCCATTTCCAGATGATGTTGTTAATGATGCTCATCGTGGTGCAAAATGGCGAGTGCATATGGTTGAATTTACCCAAATCGGGAAGGAAGTGTGTGACGGAGGAAATCCATACCAATGTCGTCGTTTTGGCTGATTACGTCGTCATTTCTAATGTTCATATTCACCCCACTCCCTCCATCACCACCAAGGTAATTTCATTTTCTCGCTGCATGTATATATAATATGTAGTTGATATTTCACACATAACCTTATGAAAATATGTGATTTCTGAGCTTGTTTCGTGGTCATAACATCGAACAAGTATGTGATATATGTAACGAAGCACGAATTCGGATTGTGAATTACAGTAACTTTGAAAGTAAATTAAGCCCCAATTTAATATTTTAAGGAACAAAGGTTGATAAGAGCTAGGGTTTTTAGTTTTAAAGTTTTGTACGTAGGTGACATCACCTTATGGAAACATTCTTCACTACAAAGAGAATGCAACTAATGGTCAATTTGCATTCACAACAAACGAGGCTGGGCAATATCTGGTGTGCTTTTGGGCAGATGACCCTAATCAAGGTGGAGCTTTAAGTGTCAACATTGACTGGAAAACTGGAATTGCAGCAAAAGATTGGGACTCAGTTGCAAGGAGAGAAAAAATCGAGGTAAGAAATGACTATTTTTTGTTTTTGCTAATTGCTATCTTTTATAAAAATATATAGATAGAAAACAAATCTGAATTGCTTATAGGGTGTTGAGCTTGAGTTGAGAAAACTGGAAGGAGCTGTGGAGGCCATTCATGATAATCTTCTCTACATCAAGAGCAGGTGATGTGCTTATATTATATTTTGTTTTCATTTTATTAATTAATTAATATGAAACGTGGTTTGTTTGGTTGTATATGGTTATGTAGGGAGGCACAGATGAGAGAAGTGAGTGAAACCACACATTCTCGAGTAGCAATGTACAGTATATTGTCGTTAGGTATTTGCATTGCAGCTTCTTTTGCACAACTATGGTACTTGACACACTTCTTTCAAAAGAAGAAACTAATCTAGATTTTGTTGTTGATTATCAACGTTTTTTTTTTTATGTATAACATTGGAATCATATTCTTTACACTTTCAACATATGGAAAATAGTCTTCTTATCTTGTTATTGGAGTTCAATAGTGTCACTCACATGCCACACGCATTTGCCTATTATGAAGGATCAAAGCAAACTCATTTACAAAAAATGGAAACAACCTTTGTATATATATTATTATCATTTATCAGAAGCGGATGAAGCCTTATTTTGTATTTGTGGATGAAATGAATACATATTGTTGGTGAAATAGATTTTACTGAGATGCTTGTTTTGTGCCAGGGAGAGAGAAAATAGGTGCTCTATCAACAAGTATTCTTCTTCCACGATGAGATGATGATTCAAACCTCCATGAAGGACCAATAAGCCATGATATAGCAACTCCACCTATTAACCCTCCAAGCTGGATAAAGTATAAACATTTAAAAAAATTTAATAAGAGACAAAAGATATAACCTAAACAGGGTGATGATGTGAATTTAAGTAAAGTGTGATCAAAGACTACTCACATGTCCCCAGTTGTCAATACTTTGTGACAATAGCCCAATAGCCTACATTGCAAGAGTATTATCGATCACATAAGTTTGATGCTTATATATATATATATATATATATATATATATATATATATATATATATATATATATATATATATATATATATATATATAAATCAAGAAAATAGAAGCAATAAGATCAGATGTGTTGTTACTACCATATTTAAGGCGATCACACGTGCAACATACTTCAAGTCTCCTACACCACCTTTAACAATCTTGTTGTGTCTCAACACAAATATGGAAAAAGATCCCACCTATTTCATAAAGAATCTCATATAAAATGGTTGAATACAAGATATACTAATGTACTTTTATTTTGTTCCACTTAAAGCATTTTGTTCCACTTCAAGATTTTAATTATTACACTCCCATGAGTTCATTTAAGGTATTTAGAAAAATAATAAAGAAATGAAAACTCAACATGTTATTTCAAGATCTAAAAACTTACTAATCCAAAGATTGCCCCAGATGCGCCAACTGCTGGTGATTTATTAAGCCAATAACTTGTTGTTGAACCTACAATTGTAAAATAACCAAATTAAATGAACTCTCTCCAATACATACATACATACATACATACACATGTAATAGGTTAATGTTATTACTTGAGATTGCAGAGGCTAGATAAACTGTGAGGTATCTTTTGGGGCCACTAAGAAGCTCCATGGTAGGGCCAATGGAATTTAAAGAATAACAATTAATCTGAAAAGGGCTAAAATGATTTAGCTTGTTTAGAAGTACTACATAGAGATTATTGGAAATACGATATCTGAAGCAGAAAAACTCAAACCTGACCATAAGGTGTCCGAGATTTGCATGTAGAAAGGCAGATGTAACTAGCCTCCATAGCTGTCCTTTGTCAATTAGACCATTAATCTAACCACAAGTTTTTAACTATTAAGTTACAAAAAGTCATATAGCATCTAAATCATCTTATCAATAAGTAATTTTTCTTCAAAAGATCTAACCTTTGCTCCCCACATTAACAACTGTCCTTTTGATGCTACTTGTGCAATATATACCCTGAAAATACAAACTACCTCTTTAAATTCCCTTCCATTGACCTCTACAGAAGTAAGAGGGATGTACATGTACTTACAACACATTAATGGCAAGTAATGTATCTGTCAATCTCCTTCTATTAACTGGACCTCTTGTGGGAGTTGTTAAGTTTGCCTTTTCTTGGTCTCCAAAATTGGTTTGGTTTCCTTCTCCACCAAAAAACAATAGGCAGCTAGAAATGGTGTCCTGAGGCCATTGAGGAAGTTTAAACCATTGTAATTGGTGTGATCTTCCCCGAGACACTCCGTTTAACTGGAAAACATGAATAAGATGAGGAATCTGTTCGACAATTAACAAATATTATAGGCAAAACATAATACACTCTAAGTTCCAATGAAATACCCTTTTCGGCTCGAAGATCCAATTACAAGTTACAAAATGCGACAACTACTTGAATAGCATGACATTGATGTAAAAATTGCAAGAAGTGCTAATTCTGAGTCAGGTAAAAATTCAATTGGTTGAAAACGCGGAGTCATCCGATATTCATGAAGCTAATTGAGTTCTATGTGTTATTTATTAAACAGGACGAGGAGAAATGGGACTTGCCGTTAAAGGTGATTGCAGAATAGACTCCAAGTGATGGCGATGGGAGACGAGACTGTGACGAAGGAAGCGACCAAGGCGGAGAGCGGCGGCGTTGGTGATGAGATGGAAAGGTTTGGGACTTGCTCCGAGCCCGGAAATCGAGAATTCCGATGGCTGATGTGCAAACGAACCAACCATCGCAGTAAAACGATACCGTTATCTGATAGAGTTTTGATCTCAATCCGTCCAAATTCGACTTTAAACAACCGTCCGAAGTTCTTAATTGACGTAGTCGTGGTGTGCACTCAACTTCCGTTGTATACTCAAGATTCCATTGGTTTTCTTCCCGGTAAATGAATTACGGTTTGGGTTATCGGACACTTTGAGTCCAAATTTTAAAATTTTAATATGGCTCATCTTGTAATTTTCAAAAGTTTATGGTCCTCATACTAACTCCATCAATTACCATCATCATACTATTATTTTTATTTTTTTTTGTTTTAGTGACATTATTGATAGCTTTAGGGCCCATTTGTGTAACATATTGAAACAAGTCCTAAGGAAATTAATTTGGTATTTGTTTTTTCTAAGTAACTGCAGTCTGCGGACCACATCTATAGATCTCTACAGTAGAAGAGATGGACCAAACGTATGCAGTCTGAAAAAAGAAGATTGTTTTTTTTAACATCTGCAGACTATTAAAATAAATTGAAATATAAATGAACTGATTTTTTTTAATTTCAAAGTGATTTTTTAATATTTTTATGACTTTATTATAAATAATTAACAAATCTAAATCAACTTTTATGTATTATTGTATAAAAAATAAAAATAAAAATGATGAGTTAACGTATATATTTGATAAAAACCAACAATTTTGGTTGCAACGTTATAACTAAACATTATAATTAGTTATCAAAATTTTTTTACATAAATTGACTGAAATAACTTCGATTTTTTCAATTAAATTCATTAAAAACGTACCATAAATATTTTCTTGAAAAATTGATAATACTGTATTAAATAATATTTTACAAAATTTGGCAAAAAAATATAAGATTATATAATGATTTTTATTCATATTTATATAAACAATTTCAACGACTATTATTGTAATAAATCTTTATTTACAAATTTGTCAAAAATATCATGTTTGTATCGTCGAACGTTTTTTTTTTAAGATTTGTAATTTTTTTTTCAAATTGTTTATCATTAATAAAGTTGGAAAAAATATAAATTAAAAAAACTTATATATATATATATATATATATATATATATGTGTGTGTGTGTGTGTGTGTGTGTGTTTAGGCTAGGAGATGTTTGAAAACTCTATTCCACATCTGCGCCAAGAAGAGGGTGCACACACATTTTTAAGTCTGCATTCTTCAAAAAAAACAAACAGTCTGTGAATGCTAATGTCTGCGCATGGTCTGCGCGGCGCAGACAGAAGAGGCTACGCAGATCTGCAGACAAAAAACAAACACTACCCAAGTGTACATGCCCCGCAACAGCACCGACTACAAAGTGGCCTTGGGCAAGGCACAAATACACCATGCCCCTTTGAGCGGTGTTCCTAAAAAGCAAGGGTTTGACAATGAAGAATTGTGCAAGATTGTCTCTCTTTCTCTGTCTAAAAGATTATTGGGCATTTTTTAATTATTAAATGGTGGACATTTTCCTGGAAAAATTGTTGTGAAAGGTTGAAAGACATATAAGACTTATACCTTATTTTGGCCATCGACACGTCGTTATACGACTTCTCTGCCCCTCCCCACTTGGCATCTCCATTGCCCTACAACCACTATTGACGCTAAAACCAATGATCTTATTGTAAACTAACAAGATAGAACGGCTAGAGTTTCGTATTATTATCAAATGAGAAGTACAATATATAATGAAAGGAAAATGCATGATATATAGACTAGCTAATTAGGGCTTTTTAGCTAATAGGCCAATATAAAACCTAATACAAAATAAAACTCAATATAAAACTTAATACAAAATAAAGCCCAAATGAAAGGAAAAACTTCTTTTCTTCGGGCTCCTAGATACCTTATAGTCTCGCTAATTAAAGTAGTTGAAATCCTTGGAATATTGGGGATAAAAGAGGGGGGTTCTCCAAAGGAGCTGGAATGAAAGTTGTGAGGAATGGGGGCAAGCCTTGCAACTATTTATAGGCTGAAAACGGTCTTGCTACGTCGTTGTAAATTGCATGCCACATTATGGTCTTGCATAGGCAGTGATAATTGCATATTTAGTCTTGATTTTTATCATTTATTAGCT
This sequence comes from Lactuca saligna, assembly GCF_052625555.1. Lineage (NCBI taxonomy): Eukaryota > Viridiplantae > Streptophyta > Magnoliopsida > Asterales > Asteraceae > Lactuca > Lactuca saligna. The sequence goes on along the minus strand of NC_136421.1, from coordinate 260,314,728 downwards.
AAATTATTGCATTTCATGGACAAAAGATACTTAAAAGTGCTTGTATTATGTTTTCAGTCCAAAGTTGAAGCTTGGAAGCGAAAGGCAGTAGGAGAAGCGGTTTGGAGCTTGGGAATTGAGCAAAGAAGAAAAACCACCAAAAAAACACCTACTCGTCGAGTAGGGTCGTCTACTCGGCGAGTCCGAGCGAAGGATCGAGAAGATAATTAAAAGATAAGGACTTCGTGACTTACAATACACGAGATTTAAGTTATGGACTCGGCGAGTCGGACATGGACTCGGCAAGTCGGGTCGAATCTATATATACGGCTTTCCAGATCGACATTCAACATTCTAGAACCTTGGGGAGAAGTAAGCTGCGAATCAGAGCCATGAGAGACCTGAAGAACGAAGATACAACCTAGAATTCAATCCCTAAGGAGATTTGAGGCAAAACTACATCATTCTACTTAATCTTTTGTTTTCCATTATGGCTAGACAATTAGAATTCGTTTTTATGTTGTTTATTACCTCAAACATGAGCTAAAACTCTTAAACTTCTGTTTGGGGATACAATATTCATACTATGGATTGATTATTATGGTAGGATTAATTCAATGTTGGTGATTTGTTGATTTTAGCTTGTTAAAGAACCTTATGTGTGGATGATAACTATTTTTCTGTTAATAGGAAGATAATTAGATAGTATGAACATCTTTTAATTATCAACCTCATATGTTATGTGGCCACTTTGTCATATGTCTAGGATTAATGAACATGAAACTATAATTAATAAGAAAAAAATAGGTAAATTCATGTGTGAGCTTGTATGATGACCATCAACAAGAAGTTAACTAAAGGAACAAATTAGTTAGCTATTACAAGTCTAAATTAACCTGAATAAATAATCTAGTGTATTAAATTATTAGACAATTGATCATTGTTTGAGTTAGTTTGTTCTCTAAGGATTAGTGCAACGAATGTGAATCTAATTAATTAAATCGATAGCCAATAGAAGAATTAATTCATTGCACTATTACCATAATATCAACCATATGATCGATTGAGTTGAACTAAACAGAAGTCCTTCTCATTATTGAATTTAGTTAAATCTTTGCTTTTCTAGTTATTTTTAGTGATAGTAGTAAGTTTCTAGTCTTGTAAAACTAGAGAAAAAACCTCTACTTATTAATTAATTTAGATAAAATTAGTTTGTAGTTTTAATTTACCGTTCCCTGTGTTCAATACCCTACTTATTTAGCTTTACCACAATTGATAGGTCCACTGTCTTTGTGTGTTTATTTTATAATTAAAAGTAGGTTTAAAACTAGTTGGTTTTACACACATCAGGCAGCAAGCAACAACTATGTTGCTGCCATGTGGCACTGGACGTATGTAAAACTGCATATCTTCAAAAATTCATATATTTTGCATACGAACTCCGTTTTCGACGTTCTTTATATCTTCGCATTTAACTCGACAAGTACTACAACTTTCCTTTAGGTCTCAATAGCTAATTCTCATTTTTTTTTAATTTATATTTTATAAAGACTTGTACTGTTAAAACTCTTGTGAAAATCATAACTTCTTCATACAAACTTCATTATCGACGTTTATATATCGATAGATTTGTGTTTACGAGTACTTCAATTCTTCTTTACATTTATTTGGCTAAAAAGCAACGAATCTTCATTTCACATTTTATGACACATATTGTTGTGTAAGGCTGAACGCGAAACTTCGAAAAATACTAACTTCATCATACAAAGTCAGATTTACGCGTTATTTATATATGCGGGATCATCATCACAACTACTACACATTTTCTTAAGGTTATTTATCCTAAATAATCTTTTATTTTTTACACTATATTTTATCACTTCAATGATAAATTTTTACAATATGAATTTCTACAAATATTATATACTTATAGTATTTGTTCAAATAAAGTACATATATTAAATAGATATTTATATAGCCTGTATAACGAGTGATTATCCTATTTGAGGATTTTAATTATTTAATATAATGAATAATTATATCTAAAATCTCTTAAACGTCTAGCCCTAAATTACGAGTGTTACAAAATCTGACACGGTCTCCATGCCAAAGATTCAACTCTTTTCCATGGTAGTTCAACGCCTCCCTGAACCATCGGTCATGCTAATGGTGAGTAAAACAACCAGGTAAGTCCTGATCTTGTACTGACCTAATCCTTGCCTCCACCACCACCGTGAACAGATGCCTGGAGCTTCTTCCAAGATCGACAATGGCAGAATCCAACATTATTACCAAAACCCCCTCACTTTATTCTTATCATTGTTATCTTTGATTAATCACAAGTTTCACTCCTACTGGGCTCGATCAACAAGTAATAAGTAACAGGGTGTTTCCCTTTTCTTCTCTCTCATGAAGATGTGATTTTTTTAGTTGGGTTTAAAAGGGTGAACATGGGATGTATTGTTTGTGTGGGTTTCTTGCTTTTTGTGTGCGTGAACAGAGTATGGGATATAGGATATGGGATATGGCTAGTTTTATGGTAGCTAGAACGTCGATGTATATGTGATGCAAAGGGAAAATTTATGAAGAACACACATAAGATCGATTCAACTACTTTTATCTCACATACCGGGTCAGAGGGTGTTGATCGAGTCCCGTGTTTTTGTTACACATATCAAATACACTGACCCCCACTAATCAGACCGAGTCAGACATTTTTGTTTGACCGGATCTGATCATACCCAAATCAAATAGGCCCTTAATCTTATTTCAAAGTAAAATCCCTCTTCCCCATTCCCCCCCCCCCCCCCCACACACACACACACTCACACTTGTTGTGATCGAATTAAGAAAATAACATGTATACATTTACGTCAATAAATTATACACACTCACACTTGTTGTGATCGAATTAAGAAAATAACATGTATACATTTACGTCAATAAATTATGAGGTATTATGATCTTAAAATATATATCTTTCATAACTACCAAGTTCAAAAAATTGAAATTAACCATGAATTTTGAAAATTATTATTTTGAAAATTGTTTTTTTTTTCTACAAGAAGCAAGTTCAAAACCTACTTTTTTTTCAAATGAAAAAGAAAAAGAAGTTAAAACTAAATAACAAAAATATGCTAATGGTAAAATGTCATAATTTAAACTTCATATCTATTTGTCTTTCATCACGTTGATGCCTACGTTTCTCTATCATCATGTTGTCTATTATCATGTTGATACAAACTTTCACGTTGACATCCATTTTTGTGTATTTGAGTATAAAATGAATCGAATCTTGGTATTTGTTTGAACTTTATATGTTTGCCTAATCTTTGATGTTTATTGAGCATAAAATGAATGATGAATCAAACTTTGCTATTTGGTGATATTTATTTATTTTCAAATAAATTCTTTTATAAATTAGGATCCATGATTAATCACCGACTAATCCCGTCTAACCCATTTTCTTCACTTCACATTTTCTCGATTAATTTGGTTTTATGTTGTAAATATAGAACCATCAAATCTCTATTAATTGTTTTTCTATATTTTAACAAGTTTTCTTCAGATTTTTTTCAATTTTGGTTGAGGTAACCTAAAATTTTAAAATGTTGTATTTGTGTCACTAACAAAATAAACTAAAAAAGCTTTTTATCTTTTGACTCTTCTTTTAAAAGTCGTAATATTTATCTTTATGAAAAACTAGGATTATCGGGTCTTTTGAACCATATGAAATGATTAAAATGTGAGATCCATTTTTCATATAAATGTTAGTTTCAAATAAGTTATATATATATATATATATATATATATATATATATATATATATATATATATATATATATATATATATAATTGGTGTTTTCACCGCCACCGACAGTCGTCACTCCGGAAGTACTACTACCATCCTGCGCAATCAATGGCCTTCCTAAGGCAACTGAACCCACTATCGTAACCTTCCGAAACCTCAATGAATAATTGCTCAACTGCGACTTCTCACCTTGATCCACTTGATGCTACCAACAACAACACAATCCCTGACTATAACCAAATGTAGAATAATTATACTTCCCAGGAAGCTTAGATAATCCTTCGAGTAAAAGATTCATCCCTGAAACGATTAGACTCAAACGAGAGCTGCACAACAGGGTCAAATTAACTACTCTGAGATTATCCAACCCAACTGTAAGTGTCTTCGTTCTTCTGATCTGCAAGCTACTCCTCTCACAGGAACCCTCTCCTCACTACTTCCACCTGAACATCATGATGTCTCTTATCTACCTTCCAAAGGAACACGAGACCTCCCAGGTCCAAACTTATCTACCCACTGTCTGAAATACCGGATTCCACCCGGTTACTAAGCCACTGATCCCCCTCTCAGTCACTCCCAGCGACTTCGGAAGATAACTTCGGCTAACTAATATTGCTTTATCTACATTGTCGTTTGGCTACCTGATCTTGGGATCCCCGATCCCCTACTCCGTCCCTATGGACTTTCCAGGTCCCACCTGCCCTGCTACTCACTCATGGGCCTCGCCCACTGGTCTCACCCAAATCATACTGCTAAGTGGCCATGCCCCTAGGTCTCACCCATCTAGGGCTATGTAGGTACAACCCCCCTCGAGTTCTATCTATCTATCCTTTCCTAATTTTGAACATGATAACTAGGTGATACAGGTCTCACCCACACTCCGCTAACTAGGAGATACATGCCTCGCCCACACTCCACTTACTAGGAGATACGAGCCTCGTTCACACTCCGCTATTTGGTTGTCGATGAATGTTGCAGCTAACCCACAGTCTTACAGCATTTCCCCCGCTGTCTAACCACTGGTGAATCCTACGGCTATCCCGTAGTCTTACAACACCTCCCACACTGTCTAACTGTTGGTGGATGCTACGGCTATCCCATAGTCTTACATCCTGGCTAAAACCCATGCTTTGCCGGGAACTCCCGACCTGGTTCCCAAAACCAGTTATCAGTTGTCATAAATATACGAACCCAAAGTTGGAAAGTTCCCCAAACTCTTAACCCACACACTCTTCTATCCAATAGTCAACCGGGTTGCTTCCCTATTCCACTAGGGTGCTAACTTATCCCACCATCGCACTTACTTTTGCACCTGAAAATATGGATGGTTCTCCCCCACTTCGATTCAACTAGCTCCCTACAGCTCACAACTTAGACGGGATTTCCAATCTTCTTTACCATCCAATACCCGATCCGCTGATAACCAATGCTTACCACTGTTGATGTTCCAAAACTACCTCGTTACTAAAATAGTACAACTCTCGAAAGCTAATGATACACTACCCGCATCCCATTCACACTTGTTATAGTAACTACATCATGAGAACCTGCTTTAAAAAGGGAACATCTTTGAACTACTACTCTCTAATCCAAGGTATGAAGATGACATATAACTCAATCATAAGCAGGAAATAGAAATCTAAAGTACATTTAATGATATCGATGCAGTACCATAACAAATAAATAATAAATAAAGACTAATAAGAAATAAGAAATACGCACCTGCAACATCAGAAACTACTCATGTCTCCTCTATAACCAATTGGAATGCCCTGATCCTCGTTACCGACGCCTATGCCCAGACCTGACGGTCGTCGGTGATTCTCAATGTTGAAGGGGCAGGTGTTATCACATGTTCTGCTGCTTCCAAATTCGGACATTAGGCTATCTTGTGGCCCCTCTGACTAGAATAGAAGCAGATCATGTCAGATCCCTGGGTAGTGGTAGCAGTGCAATCCCTACTAAAATGACCAGTATGGTCGCACTTGAAGCAACCAGAACCACCACCGCTGCCACTCCTACACGCACCTTCGTGTGCCCTGCCACACTTGCCACAACGGCTGCGACTCTAAAAGTCTTTCGATCTCGAATCCGAACCCTTGTGTCTCTTGCCCGAACCTGTAGATAACTGAACCTAATCCGGTTTCCTTTTCCTATCTGACTCCAGATCAATCTCTCTTTCTAACTCGATCGATCATATCCTCCAACGTCTTGTAGTTGGATCGGCTCACAAACTGTCTTATATCGCTCCTCAGCATCTCGTGGTATCGGTCCTTCTTCATCTCCTCGTCCATTACATATTGCGGAACAAGGAGAGCCCTCTCCTAAACTTGGCGGTGATCTCCACCACTATCTCGGTAGTCTGCTGGAGGTCCTGGAACTCCCGCGCTAACTGTTACACCTCAATTACGGGTGCAAACTCGGCCCTGAACATAGCTGAGAAGTCGCTCCATGTCATCGCATCCAACGCGGCATCATCTCCAATAGCATGTCTAACCTCCTCCCACCAATCATGTGCTCTGTCCTTCAGGAGACAGGAGGAGAGTCGGACCTTGTCCCCATCGGGACATCTGCTGGTACGAAATATATTAGCGACATCCGCCAACCATCTACTACTAGAAATGGGGTCCCTAGCCCCATGGTAGTCTGGAGCTCCACAAGCTCTGAACTCTCAGAATGTCATGGTATGCGCCCCCATCATGGCCACCATCTCAGTACGGAAGGCTCCAAGCCTCTCATTCAAAATCTCCAATACGCCCTTCTTGACCGTACCGAAGATCAAAAGAGTCTAGTCTAAACTAATGCGCGTAATCTCAGCTGATATGAACTCTCTCATCTGTTCCCCGGGTTGTCCCTCGTCGGCACCTGAATCGCCCACTAGTCTACCCCGTAGCATCACCATACTGCATACTAACATAACAACTATCAGAATACTCATCACTATCGAGGGATCACACACGCACTATAAGTTCCTCAGTTCCATCTCAACCCTCCTTGACTCGAGTACGGATCTTCTGGTTTCAGTAGTACGTGCCTATACTACCTTCCACATCTATCCGTACTTTCCTCAAGGATTGCCTCGATTCCAGCAAGTCCCTTACTACTACTACTGCTCCCAGCACTACTCTCACCCTAGGCTTGCCCTAGGGTAATCACCATCCCACTCTCCACCATCAGCTGCATAAGAAGTCCCTGTTATCTCCCCCTAACTAGCTCGTGAATACCATTACATAGCGACAAGTGAAGTATCAAAGGAAGCGGCTTGGTTGAAGAACTTCATCAGAGATCTTAGAGTAGTTCTATCCATTCATGAACCAATGGAACTTTTCTGCGATAATGAAGAAGTTGTTGTTTTGACCAAAGAATCGAGAGATCATGGTAAATCAAGACATATCGATAGAAAGTACCATTATATCAAACATAGAGCTAAATAAGGTCATCTGATAGTGAAGAGAGTTTCATCTCATAGTGAATAGAGTAGGATTAAGCAGAGCTAGTATGTTAGGAGCATTGGTTTAGGATATGACATTAGTGTTTAGGGTTGGCAATCCCTGACACAACCCGCAACACGACACATCATAAATGGTTTTGGGTTGAGTTTTTCAACCCGCTAACCCGTCAATCCGACAACCTGTTTATTAAACGGGTCATATATGGGTTGTAACGTCCGTAGATCCGGGCTAGTTAATTTAGAGATAATAGAGGTCGAAAACGACTTTTCGACAAAAGATTATTTAGAATAAATAATCTTAACCAAGTTATAGAATATGTCTCAAGGGCTCCGTACATATAAAAAGCACCGAAATCCGAGTTATAACGAAGAAGTTATGACCCGTTGAAGTTTAACGACGGAACCGGCACGGCATCGCGAAGATGTAAATAGTGAATTTATTATAAAGCAACTTTTAACCTTAGTAATCTAAATGAAAGTCGTAGAATATGTTAACCTGAGAATGTCCATAAAAAGAACGCCCAAATCTGACTTCGTATGAGGAAGTTATGATTTTTCGAAGTTTCGGCTTAGCGGTGTACAGCCCGAAGTTCAAGTATTAGATTGATCAGTTTTTAGCGACACAACCTAAATGAGAATCGAAGATCTCATTATTAGTAGCGTAACGATAAAAAGACAGACGAAAATGGACATCGGATGAAGAAATTATGAGATTTTAACGGACCAATCCTGTCCCGGCCTGTTAAAAATATAACTTTAAAAATAAAGTCAAAATTAGCCGACGGAGTCTAAACGAAAGTTGTAGAGTACGTCTCAATCGAATGAAGGAGATACAAATCACTAGTGATAATAAATGTAAGTTTTGTTTATGCTTATGTTTCTGTATTGATGATGACATCCAGATGTTTTAAAATGAATAAAATACTTTTCTTCGAACGTATTTATCATGTTTTATTGGGGATGTCACGGTCTTTTCTGGCCATGAAAATGGGGATGTCACATGGGTTTCTCAAAAAATAAACGGGTTGACCCGCCAACCCATTTATATTTTTAATAAAAAAATTTATTTTATTTTTAAATGTATTTATGTATCAAGTATTAATATTTAATAAGTATTATATAATATATATCATTGATTCATAGACCATTTGATTGTTTTGATATTTTAACTCGTAGTGGATGACCTAAGATCGTAAGTCGTACCCTGTAAGGTTAAGTCTCTAATATGTTTCTATGAATATTTTAATTTTTAATTTGGATGTTTAAGACTTAAATATTTAAAATTCAGATATGTTTGCATCAACCATTAAAAATTTGTTCATGTTTAATTGTCAATTTTATTTATGAAATCTGACCCACGAACCTGCCAACCTCTAAATCCGTATAAATAAATGAGTTGGCGGGTCATATATGGGTTTATGTTCCAAACTCCCAAACCAGTGACTTGTATATTTAAATGAGTCGTATTTAGGTTGGCATATTTTAACTCGCCAACCCGCGACACATCAATCCAAACATGACACGATTGTCAGATCTATTAGTGTTAGTAGTTAGATTATTAGTTTGAAACTTATAACAAAATAAATGTAATTGAATTTTGTGATTAATTAATAAAGATTATTTATGAGTTTGTTTACTTTTTTGTCAATTGTTTATTATTGTGTTTTGTTTTACATGTTTAACTTCCCCAATAATTTAATTATTCAAATTCCAAATCCACTCACTTTAGCAATATGCTTTCCTTCATCTGTTATTCTATCATGTATAATTGTTGTATTTAGTATTACAATATTACGTTTTTCTCATTAATAATAAAGTAAGTAAATTATTTAATTTTTTATAATCATTTTAAATATTAGAGTGTTTATATAGTAAAATATGATTTTTTTTTAACCAACCCCTATTTCAAATATCCCTCAAATATATTGTAACATTATAATGCTTTCCTAAAAAATAAAAATAAAATGACGATTGACGAGTTGTTAAACGGCCACAAATGTCCAACCAACGACCAGTGTCCAAAATTAGGGACCAACGATTCGCATCTTATCCTCTTCATTTGCGCTCCCAATCCTTTTCCTCTACGGCGGCGCGTGTATGGAGGACCTCACCTCCAAACTCCATTACTGGCTAGTCGACCACCCAACCATCACCAATTTCCAGTGGAAACCCAACCAAACATGGGGCGCCTCCCCTCTCTTCCTCTCCATAACCCTCTTCACCTACCTTCTCCTCACTTTCACCCTCCACCATGCCCATCTTCCCACCCTCAATTCCACCTTCCTCCGCCTCATCTCCGCCCTCCACAACCTCATCCTCCTCATACTCTCCCTCATCATGGCCGTCGGATGTTCCCTCTCTACCTACTCCCAGATGCCCAACCACCGCTGGATCTTCTGCTTCCCACCCAATTCAACCCCTCCACAAGGCCCTGTCTTCTTCTGGGCTCAGATCTTCTACTTCTCCAAACTTCTTGAATTCATTGACACCCTCCTCATCATTCTCAGCGGAAGCAACCGACGTCTTTCCTTCCTCCACGTCTACCACCACACTGTGGTGGTCACAATGTGCTATGTATGGCTCTCCACATCGCAGTCTCTACTCCCGGTGGCGCTTGTTACCAACGCATCCGTCCACGTGCTAATGTACGCATACTACCTGCTGTGTGCACTTGGGTGGCGTCCATGGTGGAAGGTTTTGGTCACCAACTGTCAGATTGTCCAATTCGTCTTCAGCTTCATGGTGTCCGGTCTGATGCTGTATTACCATTATACCGGAACGGGTTGCTCCGGATTCTACGGTTGGTGCTTCAATGCCGTTTTCAACGCCTCCCTGTTAGCCCTTTTCATCAACTTCCATTTCAAGAATTACGCCAAGAGGAAGAAACCCCACGACAACACTAAAACCAAAAGCCTCTGATTTCCTTACCCATCACCATTGATGAACAACAATGTACGCTTGCTAATAACAAACCGTAATTGGTTTTTGGGTCTTCGTTATTTTACAGTTGTGAACGACTTTTGTTGTGATTTATGCACGAAAACATGAACGAATATTTGATTATGCTAAAACACTACTATTTCAGTGTTTTAAAACACTCTGTACAAAGAACCCTAAAACGTTCAAATGGTTTAATCAGAATAAAACAAGAAACAGAAGCACACTTATTGTTTTCTCCGAGTTTTTTCTGAACTTAGCAAATTGTTTCTTTCCTTCGTTTCATCATCCATGGCATCATTTTTGGACATGAATGGTAATACAGATACAGGGGTAGCAGGCACAGTGTCCCAACGTTCTTTCAACAACCTATTGAACCTCCTAACTGTTTCTTTCCTGAATTCAAGTTCTCTTGTGAAGAGATCAAATGTCAAAAACGCAAGAACATACTTGAAAGGGATGATGAGTAGAGTAGCAGACCCAAAAAACAGAACCACAGCAACTTCTGTTGTTATCTGAAAAAGTTTCTAAAAATGTCATATGAAGAAACATGATATAATAAAGTCAAAGTATATACCTTGGGTTGTCCTGCAAGAAGAATTGTACGGATTTTAAGAAGTGAAACATTTAGGGTTTGCATGAATTTTTCTACATCACGCATGGCTTCTTTCACAGCTATAATCTTCTCAATTGTATTAGATGGTGGTTGATCACAAATGGTAACTTTCCCAAAATATCTTCCAAGGCGTCCTTGTTCCTTTAACCCCTTAACTACTAACATGCAACTTGCTAACACCATTAATGTTGTTGGGAACACATAACATAACAGATTTCTGAACCCAAAAACAAACACACATAAGAAAATCGGCTTAATTTAGAAGGAATGTATGCCCACGTTTTACCTGAAAATGAGTGTATATGTAAATGCAAGAAAAGATGCAGTCAAATATGGTTCTTCCCATCGTCTAAGTTTCTCAAAGTTCTTGGCAGCCATAGTCAAAGGTAGCAGAAGCTCCTGAAAGTGAAAACAATAAGAAAGTTGACCTTCTAGAAACTTCTAAAGCAAAAAAGATTAATTTTTTATTTCTCAACCTTGAAAAGATCGATATTACTAGGAATCCCTTCAATCATGGCAGCTTCAATGGTGGCTTGTGTGCTTTCAACCACTTGATATTTATCCCTACATGTAATCATCGCCTTTTCTACCAAATTTTTATCTTCAACAACATGACTTTTACTCAACACAAGTGCTTGTTTCACAGAAGCATTCTTCCAAAAAGCAATACTAACACTAGAATTCCATGAAGGATGCTTCATCCACCTCCTTAAATACACACTTCCATCAATATCATACACATGATTACTATAAACTTCTGACACCTCACCAGGTGACATCACCCCTTGGCCTGGTTTATTAGAGTCTGTTAATCTTGTGGTCAATGGTCCACCCCACAAGTTTACTGCTAAAGTTTGGAGGACAATTTCACCATAGGGTGCGTTTTGTAAATATGAGAATTGAACAAGTTTAGTAGGCTCATCCAAGAGCTTTTTAATGATTTGGAGAGCTTGAAGTCTTGCAATGCCATTAATGGCATAATCGGTTGCCCTTGTCTTACCCTTTTTAGCATCATATACATTGTGTAGTGCTTGAGCTTTTTCTTTGGGTCCAAAATCTTGTACGAATTGGTGTACAGATATGACTTCTTTTATGAAAGCATGCCATACATCTCGCCTCATTTCACCTCCAAAATCAACAAATTCAAGTATCCATGATTTGGACCTGAGAAGATGGGAATACAATCATACATTGGTTTTTGATATATGTGCACAAATAATATTGAATGACATTGTGTATGAAGATGGATTTGTTGAAGCTTACTCACTTTGGGCCAGAAGTAACGGAGACAGCCGAGTCAAAAAGCTCAGAACCGAATGGGCCAACCTTAGCTTTCTCTACCCGTGAGCCATGTCCTGTAAGATCCATTCTAATGGCATCACGTTTACCCCTCAAACCAATTTCCTGCAAACTTTAGAGTGTGAGAGAGTAAAATGCTCTTAGGCTACGTTTGGCAGACTGGTTGAAAAACTAGCTGGTAGCTAAAAAGTTAGTTGATAGTTGAAAAACTAGCTGTTAGCTAAAAAGATAAAACGATCTTGGGTAAGATCTTGATCTTAACAACCTTGGTTTAAAGCATACTTTATTCAATAAATAAACTCCCTTTAAATAGGAACCACAAACTTTGAAAAAGGAAACTCGATTCCATTGACTCCTACTTTGTATTCATAGCACTTTTTGAAAAGCTAGTTTATCAGCTACTTTTTGGCTAGCCAAACATGACAATTTAAAAAAAAAAAAAAAAAGTAGAAAAATAAGCTTAGTTGTGGCGCACCAAACATGAGTTTCCACCTATATATAGCTTACTGAATTAAGTCATGTCCCCATTAAGTCAATTAAGTAAAAGTAATGAGTGTAGAGAGAGAGAGAGAGAGAGAGAGAGAGAGAGAGAGAGAGAGAGAGTACTTCAAAGTAAAGTGCTTTGTCGGTGAGAGTTAATTTTCCAGGCCATGCCATGTTATTCTCCCATTTAAGAACAGGTTTTTTACTACCAGAACCAAGGCATAAAATTCTCTCATCACCAATATCAGGAATCTCCTCCAAAAGGTATGATTTCCTTCTTTCATACACTCTGCACCATGGAGGAGGAAAACGGACATCAGAATGAATAATACTATATTCTAAAAATATCAAGATTTTTATGTCTAACAATCTTCATATAAGTATCTAAAAATAGAAGGGGCAATATCATGTGATGAGAAATGCAAAAAAGAAGGCTTTATAGTTCAAAAGCTTTGACCAACAAAAAAAAGGGGTTAAGTGTGTTTTATGCAACAAAGTAGTTTTCTAATGAAATACGTTATCGCGTTTCATTGGATTAAGCCATGTGACATGTCCTTATTAAAGATTTAAATCCATTGAATTCACATTTCACAATTAAACAACACTTGATTCAAAGTTACTCTCACTTGAGAAGTTCATTGACATATGTTGACCACACACGAAATGAGATGCCTTTTTGAGCACCAGAAAGAGCCTTGAAAAGGTTATGTGCAGTTGGCCAATCAGCTACCCCACAAACAGAAGGAGCAATGCGAACAAACGCCTCTTCTCCTACAAGCTTCCTCTTCATGTTTCAAACAATAAAAATAAAATTTTTAATTTTAATTTGCAAATAAAAAGGGTTTTAAGTTTTTAAACATATTATTAGATAAAGAAAAAAGAACCTGAAATGGAACTTTATCATCTTTGCTGTTTCTGTAAGGATGCTCCCACGCAAGCATGGTTGCAAATATCAGTCTTTGAAAGGCTGGTTCCTATCAATCATAATCCATGAAACATTTCTAAATTACATTTTACATTTTACACCCCATGAAACTGAAATCAATCTGTTTAACCCTTGAATTGAAATCGAACCTTAAGGGAAGGATGAATTTCTGAAGTATCTCTACACAAGAACTTAAAGCAGCAATACTCCACCAAATTACGGGCATTACTAGACACACTTTCAGGCACAAGTTCTTTAAATGTCGTCTGCATTTTCTTCCCAGTTAATCCATTCATCCTACATTTTCAATTTCGTCAACTTTCCAACAAATTCCATGTATGATTTAGAAAATCACATTTACTTATAACAAATTTGAAATTCCATGAATTGTTTACCTGCTAAATTGTTCAATGGAAATAATAGCAACTATAGAAAGATCTCCCGATGGTGTTCTGCTGTCAATAGTGTGCTCTGTCATGAAGACTTCCTCCACGTCATCAGTCTCGTACGAATTATCAATTGGGGGGTTTTTATCTTGTGGAGAAGTCAATTCATTCAGAAAGTTCGTCGTCTTTGATACCCAGATGTTTATATGGTCTTGCATCAAATCTGTCACAAAATAAAACATGATTCAAGTTCTTCCCCACATCAAATACTGAAGTTCATAACTGTTCTCGAAGTTAGTCTGATCAAGCTCGCTTTTTTCGGTGACCCACTAGGAAGTTTTTGAGAAGAAGACAAACCCACAATCAAGAAAAAAGGATTTTACCAAATGGTTCAAGAAAGAAGTGTATCTATAAACACAAAATCAAACAAAAAGAAAGCGTACTCACTGCCGTTTAAGTCGTTAAGCCTCGTCTTATAATCAGCCAAAGATTTACCCAGAATCTTGAACCCATTTTTGTTCTCTGACGACGAAGAAGAAGACGATGATGATGTGTTCTTGACACATGAAACAACTTTCGGGAAAGGTTGATAGCCGTGCTGCGAGGTTAACGGAAAGGATGGAGGAGCTTTTAGGAATTTCGAATGCATTCTCTTGGGAGTAAAAAAAGAAAAATAATCTACTTCTTAAGATTCATTGAAAGTAGCTTTGACTCCAGATGATTCTTTATGTAGGAGATGGGAGACGTTGGTTTCGGTAAACGCCTAAATGGATCTTGAAGACTAGAGTAGTGTGTGGGTGTCTTTCGTTCTTGAGGTAAATGACATTTTTTTTTTTGCTAAAGTGGGGTAGACTATATCCGGTCGACTGTTGATTGCCCGATAGAAAGATAGATCGGGTATGAATCCACGACATTTATGAGAAAGATTTATTGTTGGAAAGGACATAGTTTGCGTCTAAATAAATGTTAATGTTATAAAAATCTTTCAAATTTTGAGGATTTTTTTGTTTCTTTCTAAAATTGAATTTTATGTTTGTTTTTATCTTTATATTTTTTTCGAAAGGTTTGGTTTTACTTTAAGTATTTTTTTTTTTAATATTATATGTATTCACGTAGAAAAATCATATTTATATTTTTTTAATAATATATATATAAGCTTTTTGCATGGTTATACTACGTAAAACGTAAAAAAGTATTTTTAGAATTATGAATATTATTTTATAGATATAGTTTTTAGAAGTATAAATACATATTTTTACATTTTTAAAAATATTAATATGTATTTATACTTCTAAAATAAAAACATCATAAATGGTCTCTGTGATTTCCCCAAATATGAAGTTTAATCCTCGTGGTTTAAAAACGTCATAGATGGTCCATGTGTTTTCAAAACTTTTGATGTTTGGATCTTTTTGCTAACGATGTTAGTTTTCCATCGTTAAATGAATGGTATTTATGTCATTTAACTATCCAGGAACCTTTTATGAGGTTTTTTTTTCTTTTCTTTTTTTTTTAATTAAATTTAATATCCAATGTGTCTCTCTCTCAACCCCTCTCTTCCTCTCATTCTGATATCACCAGCCACCACCATTGTGTTTCTTACTCTTTGTTGTTTATCGGAGCTAGCCAAACACCTCACGTAATAACAAAAAAGGATTTAAGGCAAATATGGATCGTAACAACAAAAAACTCTCATTGGCATTTTAACAAACACTTTGTGTGCATATTTCAGTGAACTAAAAATTGATAATCATAATAACTTTTGCAGTATATGAAGAACAGGAGAGAAAGAGAGATGCATCTGTCATATTTAAACTTGTGTGAATCGAGCAGCAGATACACCTCAAGAAAACTAGACCCACCCTTAACCTTTAAAGATCAAGATTGAGATGCCATTTTTTCATGTGCGCCTTTCTTCTCATCTGTATAAATTCAAATCACACCCCCTTCTTCCATATGTTCTCAAATTGCATATTGAATAGGATTATGATGGTGTTCTGATGATGGACAACGAAACGGTGTATGAGAAGAGAGAATGATTTCAATAGAGGTGGTGGTCAGATTAGGAGGTAGAAGAGAAGATAGATTTTTTGGGTTTATTAGTTTCGGTGAATCGAAGTCCTCACTATGGCAGTGGGTGGTGGCGGCGTGCAATTGCAGTTCCACTACCTTGCTCGTTTGTTTTATGCCAGCGTGAACTCAAAGGGAAGGGCGGTGAATGGTGACAGGTGGTCAGAGGGAGCTGGTCTGATGGAACCACGCAAGCAGTAACAACAGCACATGGTGTTTGGCTACCTCCGATCAGCATCAAAGAGTGAGAAACACGGCGATGGTGGCTGGTGATATAAGAACGAGAGGAAGAGAGCGATATAAGAACAAGATGAATAGAAGGGTTGAGAGAGAGAGAGAGAGAGAGAGAAGGTGGACCCCCTTTGCATATTTTTTTTAAATAAGTGAAAAGATCATAAATGGTCCATATGGCAGTGAAATGACGAAATGCCCTTCAGTTAATGGACAAAAGTTAACGGAGTTATCAATAAGGACCAAACATCAAAAGTTTTGAAAGCACAGGGACCATCTATGATGTTTTTAAACCACGAAGATTAAACTTCAAATTTTGGGAAACCACAAAGACCATTTATGATGTTTTTTCCTTCTAAAAATATATGTATATACTTATAAAAATGTAAATTAAATATTTATACTTCTAAAATACATATTAATATTTTTTAAACACACACATACACACACACGTATATATATGTATATATATATATACACACACACACACTAGTAGTTGGCCCACTCAAAGTGGCGGCAAAAGATTAGTTTGTTATTAGAGAACATATTACAAAAAACAGTTACCACATTGGTCAATCGAGTATGGAAATTTTTGAACTCTCGCGTTTTATTGGACATGCGTTCTAAGTCTATTGATTGTCTTTGTGTTTGTTCGGTATGTATTTTCTTACATTGGATTCGTTATACCAAAAACATATAATATACAACTACATTTTCATCTATACAACTACATTTTCATCTATACAACTACATTTTCATCTGGTATGATACCATGAAAAGTATCATCGGTGAATAGTTTTTTTTTTTTTTCGGAGACATTTCACATTCCAAAAAACATGTGGTGAATATTTTTAATAAAATATGTTGAATATTAATTGGGTAGGTTGGTTTTAACATGCTATTCTATCTCTTTGTTGATTTTGTGACTTTTGAGTAGATTTTTTCTACAATTGTTCTAACAATAATCTCTTTTGTCTTTCTAGAAAAAAAAAAACATGTGGCGAACAAAAAAAAAATAGTGGTCACTTTGCTTTTCGATTAATATATTTATCGATTTTGCATTTGTTGTATGTGTGTTTTTATATATTAATCGGTTTTGCATTTGTTGTATGTGTTTGGTTTGCTTTTGGATTGATTTAGAAATTATCAAAGATCACCTATAATCGTTTACCCGCGCAAAGCAGCGGTGACAAATAGTTTTCTAGCAATGATTAATTCATTTCGTTGAATAGTTTCATAGCAGCTATAAGATCAAACCATTACGTGCTAACCAAATTACAACATATTGATAATTCTTTAGTTCTTACAATCTTCAAATAGTGATAAATCCATTTATATGTTACTTCCTTGCAAATTTCAATTAATCACTCATAAGACAAACTCCAAATAACTATAACATCTTAAGTTGTTCCGAAACTTTGGCCGGTTTGGTGGGTGGTGCACTGGTGGTGACCACCGTCGAAGGTGTACGTTGGTGGTGGTGACCTTCGATGGTCGTGAGAAATCACCACCATCGATCATGGAGCGAAGAAGAATTGTTAATATTGTACATGGAACAGAGATGATGGTGGGTCAAGGGTTAATTTGAGAATGGTGGTTGAGAGGAAGAGTAGTGGCAGTTTGGCATGGTGGCGTTAATGAGTAAAGGGTGTAAGTCGCCTTCATTTTTCTTGTAGAGAAAGAAAAATTGTTAGTTCGAGGCTTTTGGTTTCTGAAGGAGTCTCCCACTTCAAATGAACTGGGAATTGCTCACGTTAACTAAAAAATTGATTTGCCAAGATACGTGGAGAATTAATAAGCCAGGTCAATAGGATGATAATGTGAGATGAGTTGCGTCAAAGGTGGATAAGATGGGTGTTAAACACACCCGATTTTAAAGATAGAAACCACTTTAAAAAGTCAATACCATCTTTACATGGGTTAAATAACCCTAATTGATATGACATAGACGTAATAATTACATATTAACATAAATTGTTACATTTTTATTTTTATTTACCGATGAAAACAATATTTTATCAAAATATTAAATAACTTTTACATCTTTACCCATTTCAATTAAAACATATTTTCAATTTATATCATTTTCTATTTTGAAAAATTACTTTCAATCCTTATTACTTCACTTTAATTAATTAATTAATTAATATATATATATATATATATATATATATATATATATATATATATAATACTTCTTTGTTGTGCCGGTATTTGGAGGGTTTTGCAGAAAATAATTTACAAGTCGGTCATTGTACCAAATAAGAAACTAAATAAAAATAATTATTATACAAGTCGGTCAGTGTACCAAATAATAAAAATAATTGTTATTATCACTTATATTATTTTTTGGTTGATATAATTTTTATACAAGACGCTTTTAAATAAGATACAAAGTAAAAATAAAGTATAAAACAACCAATATATTCTTGCTTTTAATCTTAAACAATAATATATTTATACATTTAACCCTAAATAACAATGTATTTTTATTTGTCACCCAAAATAACGTTTTTTTTTTAATTTTTATCTTGAATAAGCTTACGGAATGAAAAACTAATTGTCGTAATATATATATATATATATATATATATATATATATATATATATATATATATATAATTTTATTAGAAATCTATACAAACTCTATTAAAATAAAAAACAAATAAAATTGTTATATAATAATAATAATAATAATAATAATGATAATAATAATAATACTAAATTGTTAAAAGAAAATGAAAAAGAAAAGCAATATTAAGTTAATCATTTTATCCCAAAGGATCAAAACTGCTATATATATAAACCACAAGAATACAACCTATTAATTTTTTAACTTAGGGATCAAAATTTATTAATTTTTTAACTTAGGGATCAAAATTTATTAACTTTTTAACTTAGGGATCAAAATATCAATCATACCAAAGCACAAGGACCATTTCTATAATTTACTCTAAAATAAAAGTGAAAATAGTTTTGAAATATGAACAGGTTATAATATTTCGGTTACCGTCATTACATTTTTAATATTTTTTTAATTGAGTTTTCCAACAACGATTTTGAATGGGTGGTTTTGACTTTTTATTGAGCGTTTTTAAAATCCCTTTGGATATGATTTCAAAATTTAGTTAGTTTAACTTTTAATTATTATTTTAATAAAAGATAACTGTAATTTAAGCTTATATATTTGTACAACTTAAAAATATTATTATTTTATTAATAGTTACTTGTACTATTAGCTTAATAACTTGAACGTCTTAAAAAAATATTATTATTATATTGAATCTATTTTCAGAATAGTAAGATTTAGTTTATAATGTAGTGTGTGTGTGTGTATATATATATATATATATATATATATATATATATATATATTAGTCGTTTACCCGCGCAAAGCGGCGGGCGACGAATAAGTTCTTTTGGCTATTAGATCCACTTGGTACCTAATCTTAAATATTACTAAAAGAGAAACTTTATGACATCATCTTAAGTAATCTGGACCATTGATTGTATTTCAATCTTATTTTTTCCACCCTTAGATTAAATTGTTGACATCATCTTCCATATATGGAATGTATTTAATTCGAATAAATGCTTTCCAATCATCAATCAATAACTTACATTCGTTGAAATGGAATGTATTTAATTCCAATAAAAGCTTTTCATATTTTACATCTTGAATTTTCAGTTATGAAGATTTTAATATGATCAATTTTAAAAATATATTACTAACAAATCATTTCAATCAAGGCCTTAATATCAACCATTAGTATAAATCCGTTTATATTAGTAAACCAGTAATATAAAATCTTTTTTTATTAGGAAATCATTAATACCGAAAAATCATATTCAAATTATCACATACATATACGATTCATCATTGAATCCGCGACTCACATTTATTTTCAATCGTTTATTTTCTTCAAACATTCTCCTACAACATCGTTAATATTGCTTATAACTTCCATCATCATTCTCTGCTATCAACATTCGCTCTTGTGCGCTAGAAGGTCAGTACCTTCTTTCGCTTTTTATATTTTTTTCGATCATTTTTTGTTCCTATATAAAATGTATGTATTCATATATTTCGATTTTCTTTGTAACAAATTACATGAAACCAATTAACTACTTTTCTGAAACTTTTCAAATAAACATGAAAAGGTATTAGGTACCTTTAACAAAACAAAAATTAACTATCCTGGTAACTGACATTAATTACGAAAATGTTACTTTTATATATTAGAGATGATTATGATTTTTTTTTTTAATTTTTATGTCATAAGAATCTGGTTAATTTTGGCATGATTTTAAAATATCATTGAAATTGTTATGTTTTTATATATCATATCAACCTACTTTTTTATAAGATATTAGGAGATTTGTAAAAAGTACATTTAGTAAAAGCGTTACGGTTATTAGAAAAAATAAGACCGTTAAGATTAGTGAAAATACAATATATAAACTAAATTATCACAATAGTAATGAAATATCATTATTTGATATTTCATATAATTGACAGATATATCAAATTAAATTGATATACTAAAATTATTCAAAGTTGCGCCAAAACTAATGCAAAATTTTTGCGAACACTAAATAAATAAGAACAAACATAAAAGCTAGCATTTATATTTATAATCAATTTAAAATAAACCAATCATGATTTAGAAAAGAATCTCCATTGATGATATACTAAAATTAAATCTATATAACATTTAACATTTTATAAATTATATTACATAACTTCATTTGAATAAATGACATAGTTGTTAATATTTAATGCAATAGAAAAAACAGTATATTAATTGTCAATATATGTTTAAATTAGGTAACATTATTATGCAATGAACGTCTAATTAAAATGCTTATAAATATATAAATATCATAACTATATAAGACAAGAAAAATCGTTCAACTAATAAAACAAAAAATGATGTCTACAAAGAGATCTTTCAATGATTATATATATTTATCGTTTTCAATGTATTTTCTACATATTTCAATAATACCAATAACCACATATATATATATATATATATATATATATATATATATATATATATATATATATATATATATATATTTATAATCATTATACAATATCTATAAACGATTATATGTTTTTTTATGCGTTTCTCACGTTTAACGCGGACTATAATCTAGTTAGATACATTTGAAACTCTTATATATCATACTTAATTTTAGATTATCAAATAAATTTTTATGATTTTTTTCAAGGATTAGTTAATCGATCTGAATAATTCAAATTTATTACGGTTTTCGAAAAACACATTTGAATAAAATGAATTTATAAAAGCCGATCCGGTAACTAAAAATGACAATCTTTTCCGATTTCCTGGTTAACCAAATTGATGTTTTTTCGTTTCTGTTGCAGTTTATGTGTTTTCCTTTTGACAGTTAACCAAAAACCTGATTTATTTTACTTTATTTTAAAAAAAAGATGTTTAGGTGTAGACTCTATAGTTAATAACCGATTATTATTAAAAAAATTGAATTTTAATTAATCATTTTCATATTTATTTTCTATAACTTAGAATTTCCATTATGTCCACTTTTCTTCATAAATGTATGAGTTATTAATACAAATTATATGTCATTTGCAGTTCATTATAATTTCTCTTAAAATAACTAATTTGAAAGAGGAGCCCTTGTGATTTCATTCAAATACAACTTTACCATATTGATATTTTTAATTTTGTCTTAAGTCATTTTGTTAATAAACTTTTATCCATGTCACATTCCACATGTGAAGAACGATTTTCAACTTTTAGTCCACAGGTTTGGCTATTTTACATTT
Source organism: Lactuca saligna (assembly GCF_052625555.1). Taxonomy (NCBI): domain Eukaryota; kingdom Viridiplantae; phylum Streptophyta; class Magnoliopsida; order Asterales; family Asteraceae; genus Lactuca; species Lactuca saligna. Next base: position 260,292,722 of record NC_136421.1, on the reverse strand, counting down.
ATACCAAATCTCATGCAACATCCCACATAAATAGACACAAATGCATATGTACATATGTTTTAAAATCTAAAAAATAATGATGCTTTGTGTCACACAAAGTATGATAAACATTTGAACTTTTGATTACTTCCATAATCTTTAATTAAGCATTCAAGGTTTCAAACCAAAGTACGATGTTATATAAACAAATCAATAAAAGTAAGATGTTATGAAATAACAAATCAACAATTTGCAATCAGACATTATTTGATAGTCACTGAAAGAGAGATTGTTTTTTAGCCTATATCACTCGAAAGTAGGATGCTATAAGAAACAAAACAATAATAATAAGTGTGTAGTTATTTTTGAGTAGTTGTCAACCTCGGTTTCACCTTGAATTCCGCCTCTATGAAGAGCAACAACATTAAACTCTATCACAAATTAGGAAACTTCACGACACCTTTTCTACATGCACGATAAAAGCTAACATGGTGAGGTCACATACATTAAAAATATTGTTTCTTGCTTTCACGCTACCATCCTTTGTTTAAACATGTTGTTTGTGATGATAATCTCTGTGAAATCAATCACATATAAATTATAATCAACTCAAAATCAAATGAAAACATTATTCGACTTATAAACCTTCATAATTATTGAAATGTTCAAATAGCCTCATTAGTCCCCTGTAGTATGTAGATATAAACAAGTCAACTTGTCTTTTTTACTTGATATCAACAATTTACAAGTTTATTTTCACCATATTTTGGTAAATTTTATTCAAAAAATAAAGACAAAATCATAGATATATGACTCAACGATAGTATTTAAAAAAAATTAAAGAATATTATGGCTTTAAGTGAACAAATACATACCTTAGAAGGATCAAGCCTTAAAAAAACCAGCTAGAGTAGTTGGGCTTGTCCACTCAATTGATGCACATTAACAATTTCAAGTGTTTTATACAAATTGTTTAAAAGTTGTAGCTTTAAAATGATAATTGTTACATACAACAACATATTAGACATAATAAATTAAGTATAATATTTTAAAAGTTAAACATATAACTTTATAAGTAGAATAAAATATATTCTTTTAATATTGAAATTTAGTTTATATATGATTACACTTTAGGTTTTATATTTATTTAACATTATTAACCAACTTATAATCATTATTAGAAAGATATTGAAAAGTCGTAGGAGTTTCAAATGAATGTGGTGAAAGAAAAGATGAATGAGAGTTTCAAATGAATGTGGTGAAAGGAAAAATGTTTCCTTTATAAGTATATAATGAGTCGATATCTATTTTTGTAATCCACAACTATAACGCCTATGAATTCACGTTACACATTTTAGCGATTAAAGTTATATTAAATAAATAAAATCCTTGAGTAATATAATTGTTTTTCATACACGTTACGGGTAATATAAATATTTATTTATTATAGTAAAGCTTGGGCAAATGTTATATAAATATATATATATATATATATATATATATATATATATATATATATATATATATATAAAAGCTTATTTTAAACTTAAAAATTTGAGTTAAATAAACGTTTGTAGATAAAAGATTATTTAGGATAAATAATCTTAACTAAGGTTGTAGGAGTTGTGATTACGAACAAGTGAATGCTCAAATCTGACGTTGTATGAAGACGTTGTGTTTTTTCGAAGTTTCACGTCCGACGCGGTACAATTGTATGTGTCACAGAATACGAAACGAAAATAGGTTACTTGTTAGATAGTACAATCTAAACGATATTTGATGTCCTCGTAAATACGAATCCGTTGATATAAAGAATGTCGAGAACATACGTCGTATGAAGAAGTTATGAATTTTGCAAAGTTTTTTATAGTTTAACCCAAGGTTGCAGAAACCGGGATTAATCGTGGATTGACCGCTTGTCGTTCTCCAACCGACTAGGATTATGGGTGTTTGACGGAAATTAGGGATTAATCGGGTTTGGATGAATTAATCTGTCTTGGCGAGATTAATCAGTCGACAAAAGTCAACAAAAGTAAAAATAATAATAATAATAATAATAATAATAATAATAATAATAATAATAATAATAAATAAATAAAAAATCAAAAAAAGATAATAAAAAAAAATCAAAAAATCAATTTTTTTTACTCCAAAATTTCAAATATTATACCAAAATGTTCATATTTTCGTATTTTCAAGTTTTCAAATTACAAATTTTCTTATTTTCTAATTTTGAAGTATTTGTTTTTCTTAAGATATATTGATTTTTGAGTAATCTTAATATCTTATTAATAATATATGGTCCCCGATTAATCTTCGCCAATACCGAGTAATCCCTTAACCCTAGTCGACCGTCGAGTGATTTTACAACCTTGGTGTAACCTTTAATAAACCATAAAATAAAAAATAGATTGTGAAATTAGTTGTTAAGATATAAAAGTAAGTTATTGTACTCATCAATACGAATATGTGGATATAAAGAACCTAAAAAATGAAACTCGTATGTGAGAGATATGGTTTTTTCGAAGATCGTGAAAGATATCACTTTCTCTTTGTCATTCTAGTAGAGTTACCATGCCACTCGAGTTGTATGGGTTTCATATAACTGTAGATGAGGACATGTTTATTAGTGATATAACACTAGTAAATTTGGATAAGCCAACTAGCTATAAAGAATGGATGGCAGACCCTAAGGCTGCTAAATGGAAAGAGGCAATGATATCGGGATTTAATCCATATACGATAATCAAGTTTGGAATTTGGTTGATCATACACCCGGTTTGAAGACAATGGTTTTTAAATGGATATTCAAGAAGAATATTGAAATGGAAGGGAATGTACACACGTTCAAAGTTAGGTTGGTGGTAAAGGCTATACTTAAACCTAATTAATTGACTATGATGAGATCTTCTCACCAGTAGCTAAGATCAAGTTAATTAGGATAATGCTTGTCATAGATGCCTTTTATGATTATGAGTCATAGCAGATGGATGTTAAAACTGATTTCCTAAATGGGAAGCTCACTAAAGATGTTTGTATGACTCAGCTATAAGGTTTTGAACATGCTAAACATCCTAATAATGTTTGCACGGTTGAGAGGTCCATCCATATAATTAAATAAACATTTTGTAGATGGAATCTTTACTTTCATGAAAGGGTCGAAGAATTTGGATATTCTAGAAATGAAGATGAGTCATGTATGTATGTCAAAGATAATAGGAGTGTTGTGACCTTTTTAGTTTTATATGTTGACGTCATACTTCTTATAGAAAAACGATATTCCAACTTTGCAAAAGGTAAAATTTTGGCTTGGGAAATGTTTCGCTATGAAGGATCTAAGAGAGGCGACATACATTCTTGGAATAAGGATTTACAGGGATAGAAAGAAACATTTAAAAGGACTTAGTGTCACACCGTGACTGACAACAGAAATATAGAGTTGTGCGATTTATTCATGGATCACAGTTATTAAACATGCATTGTTCGATGTATTATAAAAATACAAGTTTTTATTAATATGGAGCTACGAGCTACGTTGTTCGATGTATTACGTTCCATAACCGTTAGGCATAAACATAAAACGAAGAACAAAACTATGATTGATAAACAGTTCTCTGCTTATTCTTGAGGGTGACTCGTCAGCTTCTTATGTTCCTGAGAATACATTCATTTTGAAAATACGTCAACATAAAGTTGGTGAACTTTATAACAAAAATATGTTTTTACAACATATATAGTTACTTTCTATCTTATATAAAAAGATACTTTTTATGATCGAAGAGTATATATATATATATATATATATATATATATATATATATATACATTACTTATATAGTATAATACTTTTCTAACCCAAAAAGTATAACATATAGTGTATAATTACCTACCAGACTTATAGTTAGTTTTACCTTACGAGTGTATGTATTTGGTATAATTGTTTGCTTATAATATAAGTTTATACCTATAAAAGTTCATTCCATCTGGGTATAAGTGTTTATGATAAGTATAAACAACATAAATATTTGTATATCATACAAGTTTGTATGTCTTAGAGTGTATTTTGCGCTACGTGAAACTATAATCGTTGCTATATGATGGTCAAACCTCTGCTTGGTGCTACAAGGGAGCACCATATCAAATACTTTGCACGCTTCATCGATGTCGGAACCAAAAATAATAGAACAGTTTGTCACCCAGTATGACTCGTCGAGCAAAGGTTGTAGCTATTAACCTCAGTGTAGTGTCCTGATTTTCAACTAAAAATTTTCATTTTTATTTATTGATTTACATCATAGTACATTTACATTTGTGGAAACATGATTGTAAATGCATGTGTGTATGGTCGAACCTTTCCATTCTCACAAACCATTGGAATGCTTGAAAAACATTTGTAACAACTGGGTAAGCACTCGACTTAGTGAGTTCCCTTAATATATCATATATCACAATACATATACATGCATACATCAAGTATTTAGGCTCACAATAGCTTAAGTTGTTTTCGTTATCCGACTCACAACCGCTTAAGTTGCTATTGTCATCAACTCACCATTGACCTTTAGTTAAGAAATTGCTAATCTTAGTTACTTGATTTTGGTTGTCGGTGTTTGATTCTGGCTTTCAAAGTGTAATTTAATCAACTTGATTTTTAATAAATAATATTTTATCGATATTTCATTGATCCAGAGAAGATGCGTTATGGTTATTAAGATTTAAACGTGGTTGTGCTTTGTAAGATGTAACCTCCTAAAAGTATTATATAAATTCTAACATTACATAAAATAACAGACATTTGTCTATTTAAATATCTATTGTGATTGTTCAATATTTTATCTTAGTTTTTATATGGACATATATTTAATTTTGTTGTATATTTTTTTAATATCAACTTATTTATTATGTATAAGCCCATTTCTAGATTAATTGTATTTTTAAATTAATAAAATTCATATAGCTTGGAGTTAAACAATGATGAATATACTTAATATAGGGTGCAACGTTTTTATCATTTCTTTTAGGCCTGACAATTGTATCGTGTTTGGGTTGGCAAGTCGCGGGTTGGCAGATTGTTGTTTCAAAATATACTAACTCAAACACAACCCATTTAATTATACGGGTTACCCGTCAACCCATTTATTTATACAGGTTCACAGGTTGACGGATTTGTGGGTCAGATTTGGGTTCATATATTTGTGAGTCAGATTCCATAAATAAAGCTGATAATTAAACATGAATAAATTCTTGATGCAAACATATCTGAATTTTAGAAACTTCAGTCTTAAACATCCAAATGAAAATTATAAACATTCATGGAAACATGTTCAAACTAAAACATTAATACAAACATAGAAAAATTAAATCGCATGCGTCAACGTCGTTTGATAATGATTCAATCGTTCATGCCATTGTTTTTGTGGGATATTCAGATTATTTAGGGTAAACACCAAACGCGCTGCAATGCAAATCAACAGATGGTTATCCACGGGTCAAATGGTCAATGATATTGAGTATCTTATCCTAATATAAATTATAAAATATATAGTGTATAATATTTAATACATTTAAAAAATATATAATTTTTTTATTAAAATTTCTAAACGGGTTGGCGGGCTAACACGTATATTTTTTGAAAAACTCATATATAACCTGTTAATAAATGGGTTGACGGGTTGAAAAACTCAACCCAAACCTATTTATTTTATGTCGTGTCGCGGTTCGTATCGAGAATTTACATACCTAATTTATTTTCTATTATTATTATTATTATTATTATTTTAAACTAAAAATTAAAACGTGAAGAATGAAGGATAAAAGTAGAAATTTACAGGTGTAATTTTCTATGATGTTTGTATTTTAGTAAAACAACACATTTATTGTATTCTATGTATTTATTTATTTTTATTACATTTCATTTGTAAGTCGTATATCAATGGCATTTCTATTGATAAGGTGATCCGGGTCCGGGTTCAAGTTCGAGTTCGGGTAACCGTTACCACCTTACCAAGTTCCATTTTCAGGCGCGTGAGAAATTGGACTCTCTTCTTAATCACTATCGACAGTCGTTGCTCGTTGCTTGTTGCTGTAGCTTCGATTTCACTCCCCCCCTCTTTACTCCCATCTCCCTTTCTCTCTCTCACACACACACGCACTACTCCCACCAAATTCGCCGATCCCGTTTTTCTCTCTCCAGAATCCTCGAGTGAACCTCCATGAGTTTCGTAGCCATTTCAAATCTCCGGTTCATCACCGTCACAACGCTATATTTGTTCCTAGCATTAGTTTTATTGGTGATCGACTGCACCGACGCCTCAATCCACGTGTACGATCGAGATCCATTCCGAGAAGTCGGCAATGCTTATCTTGTCTCCGGGGGTAGCGAAGGTCTCGCCGCATCTCGCATCACAACTCCGCTCCCGCATCATATACCCTCATCCAATGCCAATGACGGTCGTTCCTATATCGGGTATGATATTGTTTCCCTATCGAACAGCAATTTCCATATCTGCTCGATGTCTGTTTGTGTATATTCGTGTGTCGGTTTGTGATTGATAGCAACTCAGATCTGTGGCAACATTGGACAAAATTTTAGATTTGCTCAAGTACTTCGAAAGTATATGACGCTTTTAGTATGTTTCATAGTGAAATTTGCAAAACTGATTCCAAATTGCTTCTAACTCTTTGCACAAGAAGATCAAGAACAGTTTTAGAGTATATCATAGGTAGAAATGTTTATCTGATGGTATAATTATAAGCAATTAAGTTCTCCCTCACTCCCTTGTGACCACAGGAAGAAAATAATCACATTAAACGGACTTATGACACCAATACCACCTTCGGTGTTTGTACTGTAGATGATAGTAATCAAATGTGGCAATATCTTGTCACTTCTATAGAATAGATGGAAATATTGGTGTTATATTATGGAAATCAAAGACCATGATGCCTTATGAACTGAAATATTTTGTGGATGAACGGGGTAACTCCAAATAAAGGATGTTTAAAATTCAAAACACCCATCTAGAAAACCATCTTATCTAACTGGATAGATTTTCTAAGTATAACATCTAATAACAAAAATAATTCAAAATAAGCTACCATTGGGCAGATTTCTCAAATTACAATGCCTTAATAAGAAAAAAGAGATTGAAAATACTATGCTTTAACAGAAATACACAAATAAATGAAAGTAAATTGCTGTTTCTTGCATTTAGAACATTCTTAAACCCTCTCAGAATCTTAATTTGTCAAACACATACAGATTTCAAAACATCACATTTCATAGGACTAAAGAAGCTTCATCCAATCATTCAAGAACAGCACGTCGCACCGGATTAGTACAAGTTATAATCTTTGAGGCTGCAGACCGTGATAACATTGGTGGGTCTGCATACGGAGGACAAAGATCCATTTGTTGCACCTCTGATTTATCTAAAATCGAAGGCTGCAAACAAGGAGAAGTCATCAGAATCCCATCTAAAAGAGACCCCAATTGGCCTGTAACTGTCAATGTCTACTTTCGTGGACAATCCACAACTGCACAATTAAAAACCACAGAAGCTTACATCACAAAAACCGGAATGTACAACTTGTTCTTCATATCATGTGACCCAACTCTCAAAGGAATGACATTGACTGGTCAAACCTCATGGAAGAACCCCGATGGATACTTACCTGGAAGAATGGCTCCTTTGAAGAAATTCTATGTGATCATGGCAATTGCTTATCTTCTTCTTTGTGTAGCCTGGTTTTCTCAATATGTGAGGTTTTGGGATGATGTGTTGCAACTTCAACATTGGATTAGTGTGATTGTTGGTGTTGGGTTGTTTGAAATGACACTTTGGTACTTTGATTATGCGTATTTTAATAACACTGGAACAAGGCCAGTTGTGATTACAACATGGGTTGTGACTGTTGGAGCTTTAAGGAGAAGTGTTTCAAGGTTGCTTATGCTGTGTGTTTCTATGGGGTATGGTGTTGTGAGGCCTACACTTGGTGGGCTTACTACAAAAGTCATGCTTCTTGGGGTAACCTACTTTTTGTCAACTGAGTTGTTGAATATTACTGAGTATGTTGGAGCTATAAGTGATAAAGCTGGAAGAGCTAGGGTTATTCTTGTCCTTCCTAATGCACTTTTGGATGCCTTTTTGATCATGTGGATTTTCACTTCTCTTTCAAAGACACTTACACAGCTACAGGTTAGTATGTGGCTATTCTTTTATATGGGATAATGAGTATGTGGCTATTATGCATATAAGCTTCAAAACGACGTAGTTTTGAATAAAAAAGTAACATTTTTGGTTTTCTATAATTGGTGACTAGTTTACTAATAGTAAATTTTGATTGGTCCACAGGCGAAAAGGAGCTCTGTTAAATTGGATACTTATAGGAAGTTCTCAAATGCATTAGTAATTACAGTTGTTCTTTCAGTTGTTTGGATCGGGTATGAGGTATGTATCTTGTAGATAGTTAAATTTTTATTTTTGTGTATTATTATAAAAGTGTTTATGATTTTGATAAATGATTTGTTGTTGAAGGTTTACTTCAAAGCAACGGATCCTTTCAATGAGAGATGGCAGAGTGGGTGGATTATCACTGCATTTTGGGACATTCTTGCATTTGCATTGCTTTGTGTTATCTGCTATCTGTGGGCCCCATCACTGAGTTCTCAAAGGTACATTACAAATATTATTATATGAAAATAGTTAGGAGCTAATGTGAAAAGTGTTGAACAGATATGCATATTCAGAAGAAAAAGGTGAGGATTCTGATGGAGAAGAAAGTGAAGCACTTTACAGTGGAACACCTAAAGGTGACATCAGCTTAGTCAACCAGGAAAGACGAGAAAAGAATGGTCAAAATGTGGATGAGTTTGATTTAGAAGAGGATCATGATGCAGAAGAAGGTAAGAGAGAATGAATAGTCACCAAATTGTATTCATTTGTTGTACAGATTTAACGCCAAAAAAAGGAAAGAAAGAAGTAAACTTTCAACACAGGGAGAGAAAAAAAAAATGCAACGTGCTTTTCGGCTTATTGGGCTTTCACTTCACAATGTTGTTGAGTTATTTACTGTTTGCTTTACTCTCTAGTGTGGGTTCCATGTTAAGTCATTGTTGAGTTACTCTCTATATGCTTTTTTTTTTATCCTTTCTTTTTCAAAGTTTTGTTGTTTGCTCATATGATGATTATGTACAAATAGGCTTTATTGCTTTATTCGTTTTATGCCTCTCATGGTATGATGTTGTGGGTTTCACTTATAATCAAAGACAACCAAATTGAGAGCTTTGCTTAGTCGCAAGTGGTTATTTGTAATGCATTTAATGGGAATTGGATTGGGGTTGAGATTTAGATTTATGTTCACTGAGACATTGTAATATACATCTAACTAGTTTGAAACTGATGTCATTGAGACAAAATTATGCTACAAGCTTCCTATGGGGAACTCTCACTAATAAAATTGGATCTGTGTAACATATGTTTGGTGGCCAGATAATGGAATGTAAACAAGGAAATATATCAATGCAAACATGGAAATTAGGAAACATAGGAGATGTGTACATCAAAGAGCGTCAAGTGGATTTCGAGACCCAAAGAATTGATCCGTAACATGTATTTAGTACTATGGGGTGATAATGGACAACTTTTGATAATGTTTATGACATCTATTGGTAAAGAAAGCATTAAATGAAAAATATTGATTGAAATGCTTCTAGAATGAAATGGTTTGAGACATTAACTATGTTACACAATGTGTTTTGGTATAATTAGTGGATTGTCTAAAATGACAAGATGGCAAAGTACATTACCTAAATGAGAAATAGAATTTATAGAAATGCTTGAAAGTATTCCACAAGGTATTTGGAATAAGACTTGAGTATTACATGTATGAAAATGAAATTTTTGTAACTTAAGCATTACCTAAATGAGAAATAGAATTTATAGAAATGCTTGAAAGTATTCCACAAGGTATTTGGAATAAGACTTGAGTATTACATGTATGAAAGTGAAATTTTTGTAACTTAAGCGTTAAAAGTGGTCAAATCTAAGGGGGTGTTTGGATAGGAAAAAAAGAGGTGCTTATTGCTTATTCCCACAATAAGTTAATTTGAGTGTTTGGATAAAATTCAGCTTATTAAGCTAAATAAGCTAATTTTAATAAGCATCCCTCCCATGTTTATTGCTTATTGCTTATTAATACTATTATATATAAAGGATACAGATCTTGATTCATATGACTATGGGAGGCTAAACAACATGTGGGCTAACGTCCAAGTTACATGGAACCTCACATCAATATGTTGCTAAAGATGGAGTATGTCACACAACATCATTTAATATAGACTAGGTCTTCATACCGATTTGTAATAAAATTTCTAGGTGTTAGATATAATAAGATTTTAAAATAGTGGCGGACGTAAACTGTTTTAGTAGGACTGTCCCTCATACTTTAAGCCGGTGCACCTAATAAGAAAACAATTATTTTTACACTACGTGCCGGAAATTGACCAGTGGCCGGGGACCCCATTGCTACACTAACATCCACCACTGTTCTAAAACCTAAACCAATATATTTTTGACAAAAAAACAAGAATTGATTAATTTTATCTATTATATGTAATCATATATTGCATAAATGAGTAACATGGACAACCAAAGAGACATGTATTTTTGATTACTTGATATACTATGGTTCTATAACTGAAATAAGGACAATGAGAGAAAGCAAGGATAATTTGAGATTGAGGAGCACCATAAGAATAAAGTGACATATACAAGAAGTTAACAATATATATATATGATAAACAATTTCCTAATTCATTAATATTTTATATCAAATTAATCAAAAATATTACAAATATAAATGTTAAAGGCTAAAGAGGGACTACTTTTGTAATTCGTTCATAATTTACAAGCCTTTGTTGGGACCAAGTATTTCACTTTCGCCACTTCAAAACTCACTGTTCGTTTCCCGCCTCCTTGAACACATCTCCTTCTTCCTCAAGCCTCCACACACTTCCCGCTCTATCTCACACGCGAATGGAGGATTCCGCCACCAGCACAGAAGCTTCACTCCTCTCCAAGCTCCAATCGTCATCTGATCTCTCCTCCATCCACCAATTATTCTCTCTTTACCTCCACCCCTTCTCAGCCATCATCAATAAACCCAATAAACAGTCCAAATCTTCAAAAACTAATACGGAAACATCAACTATCATCCGTTCGCTCGCCAAGAAGTTCCTTTCCTTCCTTAGCAAATCTCTATCTTTAATCCCGAAACGCCTAAATGAAACCCCCAAAATCGATTCTTGTTACGCATCCGAACTGTTTGAAGCGTATAAGCTTTGTCTGCGTTGTTTGGAATCTGTTTCCTCGGAGCTGTCGTGTAAACCCCATTCCGTTCAGATCCAGCGGGTTCGGTTGATACATTGTTATGAAAATTGGGGGAGATATGAAGATGCACAAAATGAAGGGTTTTCTGTGTTCGAGTTTATTGGGAAATTATCGGATAAAGGAAGTGTAAAGTTGAAGCGAGGGGTTATCCCGGAATTAAGAAACGAGAATTGTGACAAGGAGGTTGCAATGTTGATCCTGGAAGTAGCTGTGACCCTTATTAAATGTGTTTCAAATGGTAGAAGCAAAGATGAGGAAGATTATCGTAGACTACTTTCTATGGTCGATGAAATCCAACCATGGCTCAGGTATAGTGCATACTTGCAATTTTAATGTCTATAATTAGATCATGGATAGTTGTCAGCATGCTATTGCGATGATTTCATCACCACTGAATTGGACAGCAATCATCTTTCAATAACACCAAAGAATTGAAGTAATCTTGAAGTCATTCTTTCATGTATTTAGCAGCTAGTACACGATTCCTTGCTTAAAGCCATACTAGGATGTGCAGACACAATGCCTTGTATCTGAGTGCATCAACTGTAGGAATTTTATCTGAAATGTTAGGTTGTAAACATGACAGGGTTGTTGATGTGGATGCATACGAGAAGCTGCAAAAAATGCTTGTGACATATCTGAATAAATGTACATTGTTTCTGGTTGGAGAACTTGCAAGCTTTGATGGGAGCCTTGTCCATAGATTTTGTGTTTTAACATTTTCAGAGCTTAGAAAATCGTCCATGAATGATCAGATGGAAAAGGTGAGATGCCATTTTTAGCATCCACCTCACTGATATCCTAATGAAGTTTAATTGGTTTTATTTCTTATATTATGTATTCTCTTTGCAGTTTGGACATAGGATATGCAGTTCAGTTTTTTCTCAGCTGGATGATAATTTTTTGTGCAGTGTAGACATACTAACTTGTGTGTTGGATGCTATGGCTCATGAATTCAAGGTAATCTTCTAACAATTTGTTGTGTTTGCTTCACTGTGCCATTTTACTGGGATAAAGAAACTCTAGAGTATGTTAGGTTTGAACAATGCAAGATTAACTTAATATTAATTGAACATAAAAGAAGAAGCTGGACTTTGATATGCAAAATTTGCTTCATTCTTTTAGCCCATCTGAGTCAATGCTTTCTTAAAAAAGAGAATTTGCCTATTCTACGATGCAATAAGCAACTTACAAGTGGTGCAGAAGGGCACATGCCTAGAAAACCTCCTTAAAACAAGAAACTACCTAAAACAAAAAGAAAGTATCTATCTATTGGGCCTTTATGAAAACATAAGTTACCAATAATATAATGACCAAGGTTATATCATTATAATCTATATGCAGTAAATAGGAGTTTGCTTTATTTGTTATAATTATGATTGGCAGAATGGCAAGGAAAAGTCCCATGTAGAGTTTTTGGAACTTGCAGAATATTGTGCAATCAAATGTCGAAATGCAAATGTTGATTTTTGTAATGCAGTTGCAACTCACTTCGACAAACTAACAACTGAATTTTCTCAGGTACTTGTTAACATGTCTTTTTATACTTGAACATGTAACTTTTATGTTTTCCAGTTTTAGTAACAGTTTGTTTGTAGGTCAATCTATCACCAGTTGATTTGATAATGAGGCTTTATGCTATCACATTGTTTATGAGCGACTTGAATTCTTACACAAATGGGGGCAACACCAAGATATCAAAATCTGGAAAGGACATTTCTATCCTCAACATTTTGCTTAAAGTGGAGGATCAGCTGCAAACTTTAACCACCACGGATGGATTATTAACACAAATGACCTATGTGCCCTTGTACTTTACTGCATTAAAATTCTTGTGTGGGCCACTTTCGGAGCTGATAATCTCTGAACGTAAAGATATACTTTGTGGACTTGAAGATGTCTCTTTTTCTATTAAGCTACCTAACATTCAAGATGCCTTCCATCAGTTTGGACTTGTTTTTCTCACTTATCGGTAAGTCTAATGATATATTTTTTTAATGCAATTCATTTTTACATGCCGATTAAACAATTAAAAAACTTATTTTCTTAAACTTATGAATGCAGGGCATCTGAAAAGGAACGAGATGTATATGAGGACAACAGGCGAACTGTACTAGCTGTAGCTGCAGCTTCTTTCACACTCTCATTTGCTACACAGAAAAATGTCAAGGTTTGTTTTTTTAAAGCATCACATTTTTACATATTATCTTGTTTGTCTTCTTGATGAATGATGATTGCATATGTTTGTCTTTATCCATTGCAGGAGAGCACTAAATTTCTTAAGCATCTTATTTCAGCAGATTGGGTCAAAGTTAATGGATTGCAATATCTCTTTGCCACTCTACACAATGTTGGTATAGTGTTGTACAGAAGCAATAGATTAAAAGAGGTATCAATCACATAATGTACATTTACTTTTTGTATACTACAAGTCTACAACCACAGTTACATATCATGTTGTTTGTCTTTTTGATGAATGTGTTTTGTTTGTAGGCTACAAAATCATTCAAAGTATGTTGTAAAGCAGCGTGGAATTGTGTATTACACTTTTGCAAGACGTTTACTTCAAGTAGAGATGGGTTTTCCAGTGATATGACAGAGGATACCATAGTTGGTTTTGTAACAGAGGCATGTGCAAAAAGTGCTTTTTTGTTGGACATACTTTATCAGTGTGGTAGCAACAAGATAAGTAAGATTTTCATGGATTTTCTTGGAAGTTGGTCTGTTGGTCAAAGCTTGTTTGACCAGATTCCGACACCTGTAGCACTGATTAAACAGTGGGTGAAGGTGAGTAACAAAAATGTCCTTTGAAGTTTGATATATTACTCTACATCTTGTTTACTATCTTATTTCTTTTGTTTGCAGATACAATGTAAACAGATAAAAGACCCTGAAGCTGCACATAGGATTCCAACTATATATTCTCTGATGTCTTCTATTAATATGTCAAAAGAAACTTTTGGCATCTTATTGGAGCAGGTTCTCTCTATATCTCTATGAACTTCTTTTTATATAAATATAAATGCTAAGATGCATTACTCTCTTGTTCAGGAGCTTGAAGCGTATAAAGAAATGAAGTTTCTTAATCCAACATTATGTAAAACAATGCAAATGACTATCACAAACATTCTCCTAGAAGAGATCTACAGTACAAAAGATAACTGTTTACAGAAATCAAGAATTCTCATTGCAAATGCAAGGGAATCACGAGCACATGGAGTTGAAGGCCTAAATGACTGCAGTAAATATTTATCTGAAGCAATATCTTTAATGGTCAGTTAATCAATTTGGTTTCTACTATCTTTTTGTTTTATTATTATTCTTGTTTGATTCAACAATTTCTTTTGCATTCATTGAGCCAGAGTGACTATAAGAGCAAGGATGACAGTGGTTCAGCTTGTTATGTATTAGCCGAGGCTTACTGCTTGCATGCATTATGCACCCAAGAGGCAGACCCAAACTCAAAGGTTGTAGATTTTCTGCTGATATATCTTTTTATATTTCTTTATTATATTATTAATCTCTCGTTTCCTATTTACTTTTCAAACAGAATTTTGTTCAAGATGTTAGCAATGCCTTAAAGCTATGGTTGAGTCAAGAACATTTCCAATCTGATGAACAGGCTCAAAATACTCTTATCTTGCTGTACCATGTTGCTGATTTTCTATCACTTAAGGTTCTTTTTTTTTTTTGTTGGAGTTTATAATTATTAAGTTTTTTATGGTGCCTTATTGTTTATTATCTTCTCTTATTATAGGGCTACATGGAAGATCATTCTAACATATATGAGACAATGATCAAAATTATTACATGGAGGAATATGCCTTTAAACGAGTGGTTGACCATGCTTTGGCAATCTAGAAGCCTTAGTCATGCACTTTGTGCTTCACCTGTGAACGATGCATTCATCATGACATTGTCAAATCACTGTAACCTGTCAAAGTCAATGGAGTTCTGGATAAGTTGTATGAAGGGATCAAAATCACTTGAAGTTGGATTTCAACAGAGTTTGTCACTTATTCCTACTCTTTCCTCTCCAGATTCTTGTAAGCATAATCATGCCATCCAACCACATATAACAACTGATGAAGTCAAACAAGCTGCTTCTGATCTCATTAACAATGTATGCTCCTTGGATATATATATATATATATATATTATAGTGTGATTACATATAGAATTATCTATACATATGCTGATGTTTTATCCATTATCACTTCTTGTTTTAGGTTCCTCTTTCCACCAACTCATTGTTCCTTGCTGCACATCTCTATTATGATTTGGGTGAAAGAATGATTGCACAAGGTTTAATGATTGAGGTACTTTGATTTGCTCTCAAATCTTGTATGTCATAGATGTTCCATTTGCATATTGTGCTACTTTTTGCTTCTGCATCTTTTATTTCCCTGACTTCCTTTTCATCACCAAAATGGTGTTAATGAGTCATCTCTTTTCTTTAGGCTCTTTGTTATGCAAAAGAAGCTCATCGTTTGCGCACCAAACTTCTTCAAAAAAGTTTTATGTACTCAATAGAGCAACAAAATGATATGGTTGGTGCTAATGGGGACACCATTCAGAAGCAAAAATATGTCCTCAAGACTTTCCACATGCATCCTTCAGTGGCTACATCCGCTTGGTCATCTGATAAGGGTTCATGTGACTTTGAGGACTGTATTATAACTCCATGGAATGTACTTCGAGTTTATCTTGAAAGCACCCTTCAGGTATAATTGCCAACCTCTTAGTATTATTACATTGAAATATGTTTCATGTTTGTGTAAATTGTAATGTAATTCAGATAGGAACCCTTCAAGAAATAGTTGGAAATGGATCAGAGGCTGAATCTCTTTTACTGTGGGGAAAGAACATTGCTACTTTCCAATCCTTCCCCATCTTTATAGTTGGATTCTCATGTGTTTTGGGTACACACTTCTTTTCCTTTTTATTCTCTCATATATGTTCAAGTTACCATTGATTAATTCACTAAATGCATTCCTTAAGTATCCAATTGAAAATCTTTTATATTTTTTTTCAGGAAAGCTATATCGTAAGCAACAACATTGGCATTTAGCTGAAAAGGAACTGGAAAGTGCCAAACATATACTGGCTGATAGCTGCAGACTTGTTTCTTGCTTGAAGTGCAGATTAGTTTTAGAAGTTACAATTGATCAGCAACTTGGTGATCTATTCAGAATCCGTTTCAATAGCACTAATAAACTATCAGAGGGGTTGTCAAAAGCTGAAGCTTTTTATAGGTCTGCTACAGACAAGCTGAAAGTTTCTGAATGGAGAAATTGTGTTAGTGATTGTGAGGAATCAAGTGCAAGAAATACAATGTTCTGTGATGCGCTTTCGATTGGTGAAAATCAAGAAGACAAAAATGATGATTCCCAAATCAATGGGAAGGAAACCATTCGACCCAAAGTAACTAGGAAGAGTAAGAAAAGTGCTAAGCCTTTATCAGAGAAAATAACGACTTCCAGAGTTACTAGATCATCTAAACAAAAGGGTGAAGTTACTTGTGTTTCTGATGAAGGAAAGTGTTGGCATTGTCTTCCTTCTGAAATCATGAAATCCAAATCGTTGACAAGTATTCTACAAATGAAATGGGAGTGCATTCGCAGACGCCTTTTGCTTAGACTACTCACTGGGATAGGTATTGATAAAAAAAAAACTTGAAAACTTTACCTTTTTGTCGTCATAGAAATGGAGAAAGTACTCATGTAATTTGCATAAGCCACTGCATTTCATGTTCATATTTTAAAAATAATTACAATGTCTCAGAACAGTCTTGTTCATGGGCAGGAAAATGCTTGGGGATTCGTGGTGAAATTCAGAGAGCACATGAAGTATTTATGGAGAGCATATCTGTGTTAGTCCACAGAAGCACATTTCACCAATCACATTTCTCAGTTTCCATTGCTTTCTTGGCTGAATTAATTGAGAAGAATGTAACAGGAGATGTCTTTGCAGTTGAGCATGCATCAATTCTGTATAACATATGTTGGTTTTCACTAAAAAGCTTATCTGACAAGGGTACAAGGTATTGCTAGACAATCGCATGCTATATTTCAAGCCTACTAGATTGCTTTTGGTATTTTATACAATCAGATTCGAGAAAACAATTTCTTCTCAATTTGATTTATGAAAAAGCTGCTAAATGAATTCGTGTTTCTTATAACACACTATCTCTTTTGCTATTGTTTTTCTAGGCATGAAGGTTATGACATGTTGATGATTCCCATAACAACAATTGTGTCTGGATTGAAGTTATCCTTTATAATGTGTCGTGAGGTTCCTGTGCTCTTTCAAAAGGTTATAGTTTTTGTCCTTCCATTGTTTTCGTTTCTTCTTTGAAAAATCAAATCAAAGGAAGTTTATTGGTTCATGAACTGAGAATTAACAAATGCATTTAAGATGTCTTTGGTTATATTTCAACCATATATTAGATATTGATGATTATTTGAATTCAATGGTTTCACTACAACAAACTCCCACATTTTAATTATGTTTGTTTTTGGCCATTAATAATGACATCACAGGTTTCACGGTTGCTTGCTATGTTGTATACACTTTCACCTTCAAACAAGGCATTGTCCATGTTGTCTTCTTCCAGCAGTGTTCTATCAGAAAGCCAATGGGCATCATTTTTCCATCAAGCATCACTTGGAACTCATCTAAATCATCAATTGGTTTCTCGTATTGGAAAACACAAAGACCAAAACACCACTACTGATGTTCATGTAAGTATTTTGAACAAAAAATATATTTGTTGCAATTATTAATTGTTCATATGTTATTGCCTTTTCTATTACATGTTACTTATCTATGTGGTGCACTATACCATGTCTTTAGTTAAGGAATTTATTTTATTCTTCCATTTACGTTTGAATATAGTATTGATTATGAGTTTAGCTTGCAAATTGGCGATGATTTTGTGTCATATTTTTGTTTTCAGGGTACTTCTCTCAACTTGCTTAGAGTTGCACCAGAATCTATTCTGGATCTTGAAGGATTCGTATTGAAGTTTTATAAAAGTCTCCCCTGCACAACGATTATCTGTATTAGCATGCTTGGAGATGATTACACCACCTTGTTGAGAGAATTATTGCCCTATAGTCCCTCTACTCATGCTTGGATAATATTGTCTCGTTTGAATTCTGATACTATACCTATTATCACACTTCTGCCTATTAATTCAATCTTAACAGGTAACAAAACTTGTTCACAATTGTTCTATATAATGTGCTTTTCCACTAATCTGATGTTTTTTTTGATACCTTTAGAAAGTTCAGAAGGCAATGAAGATTCAAGTTCCAGTTTCTTATCCAACAAAAAGAGTTGCAACAAATCATGGCACTGCCCTTGGGGACACACCATTGTTGACAATATTGCACCATTGTTCAAAACAATCTTGGAGGAAAATTACATATCATCTTCAGTGTACCCTTTGGAGGATACTAAAAAGAACAGGTCATTATGGTGGGGTCAAAGGAGAAAGCTTGATCAGCTGCTCGGTGATCTTCTGAGGTGAGGAAGATTTACTGTTTTTTTTTTTTAAAAAAAAAAAAAAAAAAAAAAAATCCTAAATACAGTTTTAGTAAGATATAAGAAGATAAGTTGGTTTTTTTTTCTTCAGAGATGTGGAAGATTTATGGTTTGGGCCTTGGAAGGTGTTGCTTTTGGGGGAGTTTTCAGACAACAAGCACATTGACTCTGTACACAAGAAATTGATGAATGATCTGAAATTTGAGAGTAAAGTTGATGTACATGAAAGCATTCTGAAAGTGATAATCGGAGGTGCTGGGCCCCATGCTGCCTCTCAACATGAGGAATGGGTATCAGAGATGATGATGAAGAAAGGATGCTATATTGGTGGAATAAAATGTGAAGAAAGAATCGACACCTTATCTTCCTCTGTTTCAGAACTGATACTAGATGCAATCCGTGAAATTGAGGAAGAAGATAGAGAACCTGTGATATTGGTTCTAGACTTTGACATACAGGTAATCTATTTTCTATGAAAAAGACATGAATGCCCTTCTCATGTTCATGTTTGTCTGTTTTGATATGATTGGGTTGCAGATGCTACCATGGGAAAATCTGCCAATACTAAGAAACCAGGAGGTGTATCGCATGCCTAGTGTTGCTACTATTTCTTACACATTTGATAGAAGTTGTCAATATCAAGAAAAGTCTGCAGTCTTTCCTATGATTGATCCACTGGATGCATACTATTTGCTGAATCCAGGTGGCGACCTTCCTAGCACCCAAGCTGAATTTCAGCATTGGTTAAAAGATAAAAATTTGGAGGTAACACATTTAACCCTTTTTGTCTTTTATAATCTTGATTCTCGAAATGATTTCATTTTAAAAATCTAAGCAGGGGACAACTGGTACTTCACCTAGTGTCGATGAACTGAGCATGGCCTTAAAAAAACATGACCTTTTCATGTATTTCGGCCATGGAAGTGGTATGTATGCCTTTTATTTTTTTAATAAAAAATTATTCATCTATATGCAAGTATCTCTATTTCTATGATTAATGTGATTGTATTATTTAATAAAAAATTAGGAGTGCAATATATCCCGGGTGATGAGATACAAAAACTTGATGGGTGTGCAGCTACACTGTTAATGGGGTGCAGTAGCGGGTCTTTATCTTTAAATGGATCATACAGCCCAAAAGGAGCCCCGTTGTATTATCTATTTGCAGGATCACCTGTCATAGTTGCCAACTTATGGGAAGTGACAGATAAAGATATTGATAGATTTGGTAAGGCAGTTCTTGATGCCTGGATTAAAACAAGGTCAATCAGCTCTACAGATTGTGCACAATGCACTGAAATTTCAGATAGGTTAAACAACATGAACATAGTAGATGATGATGGTGGTGATAAAAGAAAAGGGGGGAAGAAGAAAACATCAAGAAAGAAATCTGTTAATAATAATAATAATAGTAGTAGTTGTAAACATAGACCAAAGATTGGTTCGTTTATGGGACAGGCTAGAGAAGCTTGTACACTTCCTTTTTTAATTGGAGCTTCGCCTGTGTGTTATGGTGTTCCTACGGGTATTAGAAACAAGGATTTGTGAGCCTTTCATTTCATTGGCTTTTGTATTCTTTAGTCTTTATGAGCAAAGCAATAGAATGTAGAGTGAAATCTGTATTTATGTATCAATATGTACAAGACGAACAAAAATATAATGAAACAAGTACAGATAGATCATTGTTAGGTAAGAATGAAATTTGATGATGGTGGTAAACGGCCTTGTGAATATGGGGTGGTGTGGGATTCTATCATGGGACATGGGAAGGGAACCACATCTCATCAGATCAACCTATGGATCTTAACTTTCTTATGGAAATGACTTTTCTAATCTCACTTGAGAATGAGATAATGCTTCTAACTAACTAATAGAGGATGAATGGTACACGACGGATAATTTTGCCATTGTTTCATCATTTTCATCATATTATTTGGTATGTGAGTATGTTTAAAGTACATTAAAAATTAGGGGATATTTTCGTTTAAAATTAGATTATATATAAACTGTATGTTTTTATGAGAGGAAGATAGTCTTGGAATCTATAAGTTTTGGATTATATTTGATATTTTAAAATTAAATAACATTGTTTCCATTAGTTTATAGTTTTTCTAAAATGTTAAAGTGTTGGTGCTAAACAAACATTTTTTTAACGCTATATGAAGTGGTAGTGTAAGACTACGTCCGTTGGTAACTAAAAGCAAGAGTCGGTTGCCAAAATTCTTAAAAAGAATAAAAATTCATGGAAAATCGGTAGAGTTGTTTTATCCACAACCAAATCGTCTATTGTTTTATAATATATTGCCACGTCTTGATATCATATTTGGGTTCTTTTTCAATGGTTAAATAATTTTAGTTATTATACAAAACTTATGCAATATATATTTGTATGTTGCCTATACTATATTTTAACTATAATTTTATAAAACACTAATTTATATAAAAAATTATAAATTTTTATAACTGGTGAGTGTGTAGAGGGGTAAATGATTAAAAAGGATATAATCTCTCTCTCTCTCTCATGTGAATTTGATGTTGGTGATGATGCGGCCATCTTTGACTCGTTAAGTGCTTTTTATAGCTTAAGGGGTTTACTAATGGTATTTATATTTATCAGTTTAATATATATATATATATATATATATATATATATATATATGTATATATATATATATATATATATATATATATATATATATATATATATATATATATATATATAAAAGAAAAAACATCATTAATGGTCCCTGTGGTTTTCCAAAATCTGAAGTTTAATCCCGTGGTTTAGAAACGTCATAGCTGGTCCCTATACTTTCAAAACTTTTGATAGTTGGTCCTTATCCCTAACTCCGTTAAGTTTTGTCCGTTAATTGTTAACTGGAACCGGGCCATTATATGGTAACCGGTTCCGGGTATCAAACCGGGTATAGTGGGTACGGAATCGGTTGGACCACAAATTGTTATTTGGAACCAGATTCATATATTAGACCCGGAAATAACCGGAAACCCGTAAACGGAATCGGATTCTTATATTATCTTTTCACAATAATTTAATGCCATAAATGATAGGATTTTCATATACTTTGACATTTTGCCTCTTACGTTTTTGTCCCTGATTTTGGTTTGCCCCTGTAGGCATTTTCTTAATCATCATCTCCAGTGTTCATGAAGCTATTGGCATTTTGGATGAGCTTATTTCTGGTCTTGTTTTTGCTGTTAGTTGCTGGTTATTTAGTAATTGTTGGTGGGAGTTTTTTGCTACACCTTGATCATTTTACCCAGGCTTGACGATTTTGGCGTGGGACTGTTTGTTTTGGTCAGGTTAATTGGTGTTCTCAACCTCGTTACATCCATTTTACCCTTTTTGGGTTTTATCTTCTTGATTTAGGCCTCTGCTTGTTTGGTATTAACATACTCATGACCTTGCTTTCGATCTCTATCAAATATAATTGCATTATTTGTTTCTTGTATCCATCCATTACAACTTAACACATTTGATTTTTTTCATAGTAATGTAACTAATGGTAGTCTTACAAACTGATGCCACATAAGGTATCAGTAACATAATATGATTAAGGTGCTCTTGCACTTTTTTAAAAAAAAATTTCTTACTAAAGGGAATGTGATCGACAATGTGGATCACATAGATGAGAATAACTTTTAACTCATCCCTATGGTTGTATGCCTATTTAACCAAACTGCTTCTTCATTTACTGAATTTCTAATGTATTGTTGTATCGTGAAAGACATACATATATCACAGAAATTCAAACCGAGTCCATAATATATTCATTTTTCTCAAAATTTTCCAAGATATGTTTTTATTAATAAACATATTGATCAAATATGGTGTGTATCTACTAAATAAAACTCATAGTTGAACTATTATTCCTATTAACATATGCTTTTAGTAACTATAAAAACTACAATATTCCATTCTATAGATTGTGAACAGAAAATTAACTAGCAAATTTTGCATCACAAGGGATAACCTATTTCATTAAAATAACTTCACAATTAGTTAAAGAAATATATTTTGAATGTCACTGAACTAGTTATGTTAGCAGTGTCACTTTCCCATGTATCAGTAAGCAAAAGAAACACAAGTTTAGATGAAAGATTTAACACTAATAACAAATATATGCAACTTTGGCATATTTGAACAATAAATCTTGTTGGGAGATGGACAAAAAAGATTCAATCTTGAAAAAAAACAAGAACAATACAAGATTACTAGAACTGAAGACCATGTTCTCTGGCTGCATCAGCAAGCGCCTGAACACGTCCATGATAAGGATAACCACCTCTATCAAATGCCACAGCTGTGATCCCTTTCTCAATGCATGATTTTGCAATTGCTTCCCCTACTTTTTTAGCCACATCCTGACACCAAATAAAAACTCAATCATGTTAACTCTCATAGCTTTTATGATTCATGTTAAAAATGATATACTTACAATGGTGGGACCAGAGGTGTAATCAAACTCCTCAGAGAGTGGTTTCTGCATTGTTGAAGCTGATGCAAGAGTATGCATTTTGGTATCATCAATCACCTGAACATATAGATGTTTGTTGGATCGAAACACACATAATCTTGGTCTTTCTGGAGTCCCTTCCACCTACAAAAAAAAAAAGGCCTCGTAAAAATGGCAGCAATGGGAATTGGGAAATAACAGTTCCTCCATAAAATTACTTCATCCGGTTAAAACAATGGAATGTGTTAACAAATAATATGAAACAACTTGAGTTCTTACAGGTTTGGTTCGAACAATTATTAATTTCTTCTTCTTTGTTACGTGTTTTTATCATTAAGGCGTAAATTAGTGGAACTTAAAGAGTTAGGGTTTGACATTGGATGCCAAAACGAGCATCGTTTCTCACTTCACACAGATTCTATGAAATACACACAAAAATTGATGCCGATATTGGAGATTACAATAAATGATACAATTAGGAATAATTGGAACACGAATTTTCTGTTTGGTTTAAGATAAACTTATAGTAAGCGAAAAATTTAAGCTAACTAGTAACTACTATAATTTGAAGGGTAAAAATTGGGACAATAGTATAGAGCCAGAGGAATTAGGGCTAGAGAGTGGATAAAATTGACCTTCTTACGGAGACGAGCATGGCGAGCTTGTCTGTTATCTTGACGAGTTCTTGCCTTGGCTTCTACAACCAGGGAGGTTCTTCTCGGCTGAGACGATGATGATGATGATGATATCAATGGGGTTTGAACGAAGAGCTTATGTTGCTGATGAAGGTTGGAATAGGAGCAAGTGCTCTGTAGAAATGATAGCGAAATCGATGACATTGTTGCCTTCCTCCACAAACGCCTCTTCTTCTTCCTTCTTCTTTCTCTGTAACACCTGCTCAACAGACGAAGATAACGTTTTATTGAGCAGATAGACAAAGCACTCATCTTTTAGCAAAATGGTCCCTTGACTTTTCTCTTTTTTAAATAAAACCATAACATGACATATTCCTTTAAACTTCAAACCATAATATTTTATTGGGTAAATTACACCGATCGTCCCTCGTGTACTTGCTAGAAAGCGTGTTTAGTCCTTATTTTTAAAAATCAACTCGGATCGTCCCTTGTTTGTTTAACACTTGCATGCTTCGTCCCTGATATGCAGTTTTATTGCGAATTTAGTCCATGTCAAATCTAAAATGATCATAATGCCATTTTTTATTTAATTTCCAATTATTTTTGATTTTTTATTGATATTAATTATATATTAATATTTCGAAAAAAGGTATATCCCCTTATTTATTCTAAAACCTCACCTTCACAAAAAATCACAAACACCACCATTTTCTTTTCGGGCGGACATCGTCAGACCACCGACCACCACCATCGCCGGAAAACCGTCCGCCACTGTCATCGGAGCACCAATCACCACCATTAGTATTGTTTAAAGAACCATGACATCTCTCTCCTCCTTATTTTCCCATCAGATATCCCTTATTCTCCAGTCACAATCTTGTAATCTTCTCCACCACTCAACCATCCTCTTCATCGTGACCCACCTTCCGCCAAGCACAACTTTTATCTCATCGAAGACCTTCAACAACCAAGAGCATAAGTCAGGGTTTCGAATTGCCACCTAGGGTTTCGAGATCGAAGATCTCCTTCTTCACCTAGCGCCATCACCTGTACTGCATCTCTCCCCTCCTCTTTTTCCGATCGACGATCTCTCTCTTCACCTGTGTGTCTAGGGTTTCAGATTTATATACCGTGAAATGTGTGGTTTCAGATTGAGAACTTTGGGCATTTCATGACGGATTTCATTTTTGGGGTTTCAGATTGAACATCACTACTACTAATAATCTCTTCTTCTAGATTGCGTTGTAACCACGGTTAGAGTTTGACCGGTGGATTCAAGAGGTTGTTAGATAGTGGGAAGGAGGTTGTACATGGTGTGTGAGACCGGTTTGGAGTCGAGTAAAGAGGAGGAGAATAGGTGGTGAGACGATTTTGGAACCAAAATGAAGTGGTTGTGGAAAATACGTCAGTGATTCATCTGATGATTTTGATCGGAGATAAGGAGGTTTCTATTAAGAGGAAAGGACAGTGGGAAAGGGAAGAGGCAGGGTGGGTACATGATATACTTTTTTCTTTTTTTTTTTTAAATAAAAAATGATAAAGCATTAAAAGAAAATTAAAAAGGAATTTTTTAAGGGCAAAATAGTCTTTTTATGTCCAGCAGGATGAAATGTGCAAGTTTTAAACAAACGAGGGACGATTCGAGTTATTTTTTGAATATAGGTACTAAACACGCTTTCTGACATGTGCACGAGGGACGATTGGTGTAATTTACCCTATTTTATTTTTATAGGAGCCCGACGGGTTTTTTTTCGGTTAAATAGATTTGATTATTTTCAAACAAGTTTTTTTTTAACAGCTTAATTTTATAAAAAACACAAGAGACTAGTGAGAAAACTTAATTACAACAAGTCTTATATAAGAGAATTTTTCATCCATTGGAACCAATAAATTTTAAAGCTACTACTCCTATTAGAAAACCAATTGAAAGCATGAACAACGACACTATCAAATATACGACACTTCCACATCTTGAACGATTGAAACATGACATTGTTTCAATATTGACATAACACCTGTATAATTGTGATACAAATAACCTCTACAACTTTCTTCTTTTCATTCTTTAATCTCAACGAATCAATCTATAAAAACAACTCCAACACATCATTAAACAACGGAAACGAAAGATCCAACCACTTAAGAACCTTATCCCAAATTTGATTAGCTATATCGCATTTCACAAACATATGACAACAATTGTAACACTGAATTTTTCAAACAAAATTTTCGATTTTTATAAAAGCATAATTCCATCAATATTCATAGAAACAGCCCCTTTTTTTTAATTGTTCAACATTATATTACAAAATCCCAAGATCAAAATGTCAAGCTCCAAACGTGTGTGTACGGATCAAGCCGGCGCCTTCCCACGGTCGTCACTAGCACCTGAAACAAATAACATCAACACTGTAAGCACAAGGCTTAGTGAGTTCCCAAAATACTACATATAACACATATTAGCCACTCGAGGCTATAACTCTGTGGGTCCGTGCACCCAAACTCTGTGAACCCTCGGGTTCTAACTCTGTGAACCTTCCGGTTCTAGCTCTGTAAACATGCACAGCATTAAACACATAAAAGAAATGCAGTACAACACATAACATACATGGCATACAAATACTCTAACACATAACACTGGTTACCTACTCAAGGTAAAGTATAGTGAGAAAACTCACCTCGTGTGTCTCGGTAAACCGTAACCCTGAAATCACTAAACACTCGATCCGCCGAGCTGAAGTCCCCCTATAGCAAAATATATCTCTAATTAACACTTTCTCAACTAGGGTTGACCATACCATAACAGGACAATCTAGGTCAACGCTGGTCAACGGTCAACTTGACCGGACTCGGCGAGTGCACTATAGCGACTCGGCGAGTCTGAGCGCAATCACCAATTTCCCTGAAACCCTGACGAGCATCCCTTCCCAACTCGACGAGCTCCACCTGGCACGAGTTGTGGGGCCACCACGACTCAACTCGCCGAGTCTCAAGAACGACTCGGCGAGTCCGGTTTGACTCGGTCCACCTGACCATCCTGACTCCCCCTTGACCCACTGAGTTCACTCATCCCAACTCGGCGAGGCCACTCGCTGAGTGGTTGTGCAACATTCAAGCTACTCGCCGAGTCTGTTCTTCGGACTCAGCGAGTCCGTGCCATGCACTGGCTCAATCTTGCTCTAAAGGCCAGATCTGTAACACTAATCCATAGATCCAGTCCCCCCATGCTTATTTAGCACGTAAAGTCACAATCTTGATGCATAAATAACCTCTACATGATCACAAATGATGATTTTGACTCTATTACTTCAACACAAGGCCAAGGACTCCATTTTCACCCATAAAGCTTGATGAGTGAGGCCCTCTGGACCTCTATGGATCCAGATCCATGGTCTCAACTCAAAGAAGGAACAAAAGGGCACCAAATCACCCCATAAATGATCATATTAAGCCCTAACTTGCATCAAGTTTCACCAAACAGGAAATGGTCCGAAAATAATACCTCTAGAGTGATGATCCAAGCTCCAAATCCACGAAATAGCAACCTCCTTTGCTTCCTCTTGCCTAGAGCCTCCTTCTTCTTGCTAAACAACACTCACAAGGTCAAGATTTGCTCTCAATCTCTCACCAAACGCTCAAGAACTCTAGGGACACACTCTGGGGGTTGGATGAGCGCAAATGACGGCCATAAGGCCCTTTAAATAGGCCACAAACCCGGAGATTTAGGGTTTCACTACACAGCGCAGACTCGTCGAGTCCATACCTTGGACTCGCCGAGTCCAAGCGCGCACCTTCGCTCAATCCCGCGTCTCTACTCGGCGAGTCTGAGCCCCGACTCGCCGAGTCCCTCTTACAAAATAACATAATTAAACTTTCATTATACCTGGTAAAAATTCGGATGTTACAACTCTCCCCCACTAGAACTGGACTTCGCCCTCGAAGTCCCGTTCTAAAACAGCTCCGGATGCTGCTCCCGCATCATATCCTCCGGCTCCCAGGTCATCTCTGATCCCTTCCGATGTTGCCACTGAACCAATACCAGAGGTACCTCCTTGTTCCTCAAAACCTTGATCTTCCGATCCCTAATAGCCACTGGTCTCTCCGCATAGTTCAGGCTTGCATCAACCTGAATATCCTCAAGTGGAACCACTGCCGACTCATCGGCTATACATTTCCTCAACTGCGATACATGAAAGGTGTTGTGAATCTGTCCCAACTCTGCTGGTAACTCCAGCCGATAGGCTACCCGGCCCACCCTGGCGATCACCCGAAACGGGCCAATAAACCGGGGTCCCAATTTGCCCCTCTTCCTGAACCGGATCACTGCTTTCCAAGGAGAGACCTTCAGGAGAACAAAGTCGCCGACTTGAAATTCCAACTCGGACCGGCGCCTATCCGCGTAACTCTTCTGCCGACTCTGAGCGGTCAATAACCTCTGCCTGACCAGCTGTATTTGCTCTGTCGTCTGGTTCACGATCTCTGTACTGCCCATTACCCTTTGCCCAACCTCTCCCCAACATATGGGAGTCCGACACCTCCTACCATATAACAGCTCAAAGGGCGGCATACCAATGCTCGAATGGTAGCTGTTATTGTAGGAAAACTCCGCTAGAGGCAAATACGAGTCCCAACTACCCCCAAAATCCAATACACAAGCTCGAAGCATGTCCTCGAGTGTCTGTATCGTCCGTTCACTCTGACCGTCGGTCTGGGGGTGGTATGCGGTACTAAAATGCAACTTAGTACCCAATTCCTCATGAAATTTCTTCCAAAAACGGGAAGTGAAACGCACATCGCGGTCTGAAACAATCGAGACCGGCACCCCATGCCGAGATACAACCTCCCTCACGTAAACCTCCGCCAACTTCTCTGTTGAAGAACTCTCACTGATGGCAAGAAAGTGAGCGCTCTTTGTCAACCTATCCACAATCACCCAAATTGCATCAACTCCTCTGGCAGTCCTCGGCAATTTGGTGATAAAGTCCATAGTGATCTGTTCCCACTTCCACTCGGGAACCTCCAATGGCTGCAACTTGCCATGCGGTCTCTGGTGTTCGGCCTTTACCCTTCGACAGGTCAAACACCTCTCGACAAACCATGCTACGTCCCTCTTCATACAGGGCCACCAATACTCCTTCCTTAGGTCCAAATACATCTTCGTGGCCCCGGGGTGGATCGAAAATTTCGATCTATGAGCCTCCTCCATCAATGTAACACGGGTACCGCCCACAAACGGTACCCAGATCCTGCCCTGATAAGTCATAAGGCCTCGACTATCCGATATAAACTCAGAAACCATCCCAACAACCCGCTCTCTCTTCTGCATCTCCGGACGCACGGCCTCGGCCTGAGCCCCACGAATGGCGTCCAGAACTGGAGCTATCACGGTCAGTCTCAAACATACATCTCGCAGGGGAGTACTCTCCGCCCTGCGACTCAACGCGTCGGCTACCACATTAGCCTTGCCCGGGTGGTACAAGATCTCACAATCATAGTCCTTGACCACATCTAACCATCTCCTCTGCCGCATATTTAGGTTAGGCTGATCCATCAAGTACTTCAAACTCTTATGGTCCGTGTAAATCGTACAACGAACCCCATACAAGTAGTGCCGCCAAATCTTGAGGGCGAACACCACTGCCCCCAACTCCAAATCATGTGTGGGGTACCTCGTCTCGTGAGGCTTCAACTGCCTCGATGCATAAGCTATCACATGACCCTTCTGCATCAATACCGCTCCCAATCCTAGGATCGATGCATCACAGAATACCACAAAACCTTCCATACCTTCCGGAAGGGCTAATACTGGAGCTTCACACAACCTTTGGCGAAGCGTCTCAAAGGAGGTCTGCTGCTCGGGACCCCATGCAAATGCCACACCCTTCCGGGTCAATCTGGTGAGTGGAACCGCAATCTTGGAGAAATCCTTAATAAATATCCGATAATACCCTGCCAACCCGAGAAAACTCCGTATCTCAGAAGGTGACCTCGGCACCTCCCACCTCATCACTGCGTCAACCTTGGCCGGATCGACCAATATCCCCTTCTGGTTAACGAGATGCCCCAGAAACTGGACCTCCCGTAACCAGAAATCGCACTTGGAGAACTTTGCGTAAAGCTTCTCCGCTCTCAAAACCCCAAGCACCTCCCTCAGATGCTCCTCGTGCTGCTCACTAGATCTCGAATATACCAGAATATCATCAATGAAAACAATCACCGACCGATCCAACATCGGCCGACACACCCGGTTCATGAGGTCCATGAACACAGCCGGGGCATTAGTGAGCCCGAAAGGCATCACCACAAACTCATAATGCCCATAACGTGTCCTGAATGCTGTCTTCTGGACGTCCTCGTCCCGCACTCTCACCTGATGATAGCCTGATCTCAAATCAATCTTGGAGAACCAAGATGCTCCCTGTAGCTGATCGAATAAATCATCGATCCTCGGCAGCGGGTAACGGTTCTTGACCGTCAGCTTATTCAATTCCCGGTAATCAATACACATGCGATGCGAGCCATCCTTCTTCTTCACAAACAAGATGGGTGCTCCCCACGGCGAGCTACTCGGCCGAATAAACCCCTTCCCCAGCAACTCCTGAAGTTTCGAGGATAGCTCCTGCATCTCTGGAGGCGCAAGGCGATACGGCACCTTAGCAATAGGTGCGGCCCCTGGAACCAAGTCGATGCCAAACTCCACTTGCCTCGCGGGAGGCACTCCTGGTAACTCTTCGGGAAATACATCTGGAAACTCCCGCACCACCGGAACTTCCTCCACAGAGCTCGGTCTCTCGGAGATCACTCGCGTATCCATCACATACGCTACATAACCCTTACAGCCCTGCTGTAAACACTGTCTCGCCCTAGCAGCCGAACAAAAGGCTGATCCAGAACGTGTACCCTCGCCGTACACTGAAAGAACTCCCCCACTAGGATCTCGTATAGTCACCAGCTGTCGCTCGCAATCGATAACCGCACCGAATCGGCTCAACCAATCCATGCCCACTATGACACAAACATCACCCATCGCAATCGGAATCAGGTCGATCGGAAACTCGACCCCGAATATCTCCAATACACATCCCCGGAAGACCTCTGTAGCACAAATCACCCTGTCGGCGGCTATGGAAACCCGCAGAGGCCGACTCAATACTCCACGACTAACACTGATACGCTGACTAAATGCCAAGGACACAAAAGATCGACTCGCGCCCGAGTCAAATAACACTAAAGCAGGTACAGAATTCACAAGGAAGGTACCTAAGCATAGCATGATATAAGCAGAATATCTCAACACCATAAACAATAATGAAAAGGAAACATACCAGCCACAACGTCGGGCGCGGCGCGGACCTCTTCCGCAGTCAGCTGGAAGGCTCTCCCCCGAGCCCTCGGTGCCTCGGCCTTCACGGGCCAACTCTCTGCAGCAGTAGCTCTGATGGCGGCGGGAGCAAACCCCTGAGATGCTCCGCGCAGCAGCGGACACTCCGCCTTCCGGTGTCCAGTCTGGTTGCAGTGGAAGCACACTGCAAATCCCTTGGGGCAGTCCCTAGCCATGTGCCCCTCCTTGCCACATTTGTAGCAAGACCCTGCCCGACAGGCGCCATCGTGACCCTTGCCGCACTTCCCACAAGTGCGGCCCTTCTGGCTCCCGGGTCTGGGATCAGCGGGCTTGGCCCGCTTGGCTGCCGGCTGGGACTGTGCCGGTCGCCGATCCCTCCCCATAGACTCCGCCTCCTCCCTGGCCTGAGTCTCAAGCTCAATCTCCCTCTTCCGAGCATTTGCCTGAAGCTCGGCAAATGTCCGGTACGAGGAGTTCGCAGCGAACTCCCGAATATCCCGCCTCAAAATGCTCAGATAACGGCTCATACGTGCCTGCTCGGAGGACACGTGCTCAGGGCAAAACATCGCCCTCTCCTGGAACATCCTCGTAATCGCTGTAACCGACTCGGTACCCTGCTTGAGGGTCAGAAACTCCTGCGCCAGACGTTCCCTCTCCACCTGAGGAACATACTCATCTCGGAACATGGAAGTGAACCTCTCCCAGGTCACTGCTGAAAGCTCAGTCGGTGTGAAATGCGCAGTCACAAACTTCCACCAGTCCTTCGCTCCCAAGCGAAGCTGGTTCAATGCGAACCGAACCTTCAAATGCTCAGGGGACGAGCAAGTGAAGAAGCATCCCTCCATATCAGATATCCACCTCATAGCCGCCACCGGATCCTGTGTACCATCAAACTCTGGTGGCTTGGTGTTGCTGAACTCCCTAAACAACATCGCATCACCTCCCTGGGGTCTCGTCGCAGCAATCGCTGCGGTAGCCGCTGCAACCGCAGCCTCAGAAAGAGCGGCATAGCGCTCATCAAACGTCTCAATCAAAGCGGTCTTGATAGACCCGAACATCTCCGATATCTCAGCTCTGATGACCGCAGCCACCTCCTCATGAATGATCTGTCGAATCTCCTCATCACTAGATCCGGCATCCTCCGGCATGTGTCGTGTCCTCACCATGATCAATCTCTGAAATACAACATGCGATAATTAGAATTCACTCGAACACTCTTACATTCAACAATCCATCCCTCCTTGATTCTTGGCATCCCCAGATTCTTATTTGGACTGTGTACCGCACCGGTGCTTTGAGTAGTACGGGCCCAATACTACTGTCCGCACCGTCTCGGTACACACCCCAAATCGTCCTCTTCGGATCCCAGTCCCCAAGTACTCTATTATACTTAAATCACTCTGGAACAAATCTCACACAAAGCCCTAGCTGCTACCTAATTACTCTTAGCATCTCATAGCAGCTCACCATTCCCTAAGCTAAGGCATCACAAAACAGGCCACTCTAGTCCTATCAGCAATACCTAGCCTGCTCTAGCATGCAAACACATCACAGTATTAATTATTTCATAACAAAAGATATTTTGGGAATTCACCGTTCGGGCGCTGACTGATCGTACACACGTTTCTTCCTGGAAAACCCTTTACTCTTAGAAAATTTTGGTTTTTATTTTGAAAATATCTCTTCATTTCCTCAGTTTGAGTTCAAATACCCCCGAAGGTGTACCCGAATCCCTCAAACCAAGGCTCTGATACCAATTTGTAACACTGAATTTTTCAAACAAAATTTTCGATTTTTATAAAAGCATAATTCCATCAATATTCATAGAATCAACCCCTTTTTTTTAATTGTTCAACATTATATTACAAAATCCCAAGATCAAAATGTCAAGCTCCAAACGTGTGTGTACGGATCAAGCCGGCGCCTTCCCACAGTCGTCACTAGCACCTGAAACAAATAACATCAACACTGTAAGCACAAGGCTTAGTGAGTTCCCAAAATACTACATATAACACATATTAGCCACTCGAGGCTATAACTCTGTGGGTCCGTGCACCCAAACTCTGTGAACCCTCGGGTTCTAACTCTGTGAACCTTCCGGTTCTAGCTCTGTAAACATGCACAACATTAAACACATAAAAGAAATGCAGTACAACACATAACATATATGGCATACAAATACTCTAACACATAACACTGGTTACCTACTCAAGGTAAAGTATAGTGAGAAAACTCACCTCGTGTGTCTCGGTAAACCGTAACCCTGAAATCACTAAACACTCGATCCGCCGAGCTGAAGTCCCCCTATAGCAAAATATATCTCTAATTAACACTTTCTCAACTAGGGTTGACCATACCATAACAGGACAATCTAGGTCAACGCTGGTCAACGGTCAACTTGACCGGACTCGGCGAGTGCACTATAGCGACTCGGCGAGTCTGAGCGCAATCACCAATTTCCCTGAAACCCTGACGAGCATCCCTTCCCAACTCGACGAGCTCCACCTGGCACGAGTTGTGGGGCCACCACGACTCAACTCGCCGAGTCTCAAGAATGACTCGGCGAGTCCGGTTTGACTCGGTCCACCTGACCATCCTGACTCCCCCTTGACCCACTGAGTTCACTCATCCCAACTCGGCGAGGCCACTCGCTGAGTGGTTGTGCAACATTCAAGCTACTCGCCGAGTCTGTTCTTCGGACTCGGCGAGTCCGTGCCATGCACTGGCTCAATCTTGCTCTAAAGGCCAGATCTGTAACACTAATCCATAGATCCAGTCCTCCCATGCTTATTTAGCACGTAAAGTCACAATCTTGATGCATAAATAACCTCTACATGATCACAAATGATGATTTTGACTCTATTACTTCAACACAAGGCCAAGGACTCCATTTTCACCCATAAAGCTTGATGAGTGAGGCCTTCTGGACCTCTATGGATCCAGATCCATGGTCTCAACTCAAAGAAGGAACAAAAGGGCACCAAATCACCCCATAAATGATCATATTAAGCCCTAACTTGCATCAAGTTTCACCAAACAGGAAATGGTCCGAAAATAATACCTCTAGAGTGATGATCCAAGCTCCAAATCCACGAAATAGCAACCTCCTTTTCTTCCTCTTGCCTAGAGCCTCCTTCTTCTTGCTAAACAACACTCACAAGGTCAAGATTTGCTCTCAATCTCTCACCAAACGCTCAAGAACTCTAGGGACACACTCTGGGGGTTGGATGAGCGCAAATGACGGTCATAAGGCCCTTTAAATAGGCCACAAACCCGGAGATTTAGGGTTTCACTACACAGCGCAGACTCGTCGAGTCCATACCTTGGACTCGCCGAGTCCAAGCGCGCACCTTCGCTCAATCCCGCGTCTCTACTCGGCGAGTCTGAGCCCCGACTCGCCGAGTCCCTCTTACAAAATAACATAATTAAACTTTCATTATACCTGGTAAAAATTCGGATGTTACAACAATCTTCACTCTGTAAGGAGGACATAGCACATAACATAGAATGAAAATCAATACCTCTTTTCACCAAATTTTCTCTAGTAGGAAGCCTGTCACGAAGGACTCGCCAAAAGAGCTCATTAAGCTTTATAGGAGCTAATATACACCATCTAGTTTGGACTCAATCTTCCTGCAACATAATACAATCAATATGTTTGTTGGTATTGTAAACTTCAAAACTCCTATCCGTGCCAATTAACCATTCCCATTTATCTGGACAATTACTAAAATTCACTTGATTCAATAACTCCATAAGTTTCTCCAATTGAGCAACCGTACCACCTCCTTCACGAAAAGGACGATGCCAAAAAAAAGACCACCTTTCACCAACCCACTTTTTAGCAACACAACAATCTTTATTCAAATCCAAGGCATAAATCCTAGGAAACCTAACCACCAACTATCTTCCACCTTTCATTTTAATGGATGTAGCTCCCATCCCACCATGCATTCCAAGAATATTTTGAATCACCTTCACTTAAATCAGATCAAATTCATTATAAAAGCGCCAACCTCCATTTAGAAAGTTATTATGAGGTTTTCACCACACTTTTTTTAAAAAATATATACAAGTCTTCTTTATAAAGTTTTTGTAATTCTAATGCATGTTATCACAATGATGAGACCGATAACCACATATGGGATCAAAATCAAGAAATTCATTTATAAAGTCATAGAAATAGACAAATAATCATACAACATATGGTACAAAATCTTAGTCAAGCGTTCAAACAAATAGATGATTGATAACAATACATATCATAACTAAGAAACAACATCACATATTTTTATGTTTGCAGTGTTTCTATGGGTGCAACAAAAAAAAAAAAAAAACAGAGAGAAGGGAGAAAGGGGTGGGGTCGTGGGGAGAGGGATGTGCGAATGGGGGCCAAATAACTAACATGACTTATATATTAGAAGATCTTAATGTAGATGGTAGCAGAGTGAAAGGAGAGGAACTAAAATAATTGCGAAGTTTAGAACAATGGTGTTATATTCATCAAAGATTCAAGACCAAACATGTAAATTATTCTATATCTGGATTTTACAAGTTTTAAGGTTTACCATATTTAAAATCCAAATTAGGTTCTAAGTTCTAATTGCAAATGGTTTATTAGCTGACGTTTTACAGCTAGAGGACATTCTTTTGGAAAAATTATTTACAATTTATAGAATATCGGAATTAAGCGATTCAATTTTTTATAGAAACGTTTTTTTTTTTTTTTTTTTTTTTTTGGTTTACAAAGGTTTAAGCAAAGAGTTAGTTAGTAAGTTGACCACAAAAGATTTCAGTTTGGTTTTCTCCCAACCATCTAAGTACATAAGTCATCACCAAATGATTTCTCTACCCGTACCCTTTTATCCTGTCGGGACTCTAATTCTTATTTATTGAGATATGAAAATACATTTTCAAAAAATAATGTATTTCTTGATTTCATTGTGATGCCTTTGTGAAGGTATGTATTTTAGGCAAATGCACTAAAAAAACGATAGGAACTACCATTTTGTGCATATCCATAATCGTCACTTATCATTATAAAATTCTGAAATATACAAACTTATTTACAAAAAAACAAGGATGTTGCAACCAACCCTCTCTTAACATGAGGCCAAACATAGTTTAGATTGGGTGTTGTGGTGCTTTTTATCTTTTTAATTGTTTTGTATCATCTTTTCTAACGTTTCTTAGTTTTTATATAAATATTTTGTCATTCTAATAAAAATCAAATAATAAAGAAAGTAAAAAAAAAAAAAAAAGTAAACCACAATGACGGATGGAAAAACTAATAACAAAAATACTGAAAAAGTTATAAAAAAAAAAAAAAAAAAAACCTGTGTACTTATGAGTAAAGTAGGTCTTTGGCATCAATAGAGTAGTCATTTCTTTCACAATTTACATATTAGCATCTAAACTTAGGAGATTGCAAGAGGGCCGATATCAAAGAAAGAGAGAGGATCGACTAGTTGAGTTTGCAAAGTGCCATACACCAAACGTGATAGTATTAAACTTATGTTAATAATAAAATATACATTGTACTTATGATTATATATCATTGATTTTGAGCACATGGAACAAAAAACATAATCATTTCACCATGTATGCAATTATAAGAAACAACTACGAAGATTTCACAGGATTTGGGGTCAATGTGTCTTGTTGAGTTGGAACGTCTAGGCACTAAATAGTAAATAGAGATACAATTTAGACTAGTATTGGAAATCAAATTTCAAGACAAAGTGATCTCCCAATATCTGGATATATGTAAGATCGATGAATTACAAGGCAAATCTCCCTTGGCAGTTGGTATTAGCAAATGACTTACTAACTGCCAAAGGAGTAATTACCTGGTAATACATCCATACATTAAAATAATCTTCAAGGGCACTTGATTGATGAAACACATAAGAAACCATTTATAGGCCAAAAAGAAATATGTATACATTAATTTTAGCATATACTTTGCACATCCCTTCTCTCTCCTCATTCACCCAACATCAAATTGAGCATGTTTGCAAATGATACTTTTGTGCCATGACCTTTTACAATTCCAAAAGACATAATAATTAAAATGTGTCATACAAAAATGAGTACGGATTATGTTGCCATATATTAAGTAAAGTGTTGAAAACCATGGATTCGCTTTTTAGGATGCCAATTATGTAAGCAATACCAAGGTCCACAAAATCCTTGTAAAAGGTTCTTGGTCAAGATTGCAAATGTACACTAAAGTATTCCTATATCACCTAACATGTTTCAATAGCTTCAATGTAAATCGATATTTTGTCTATTAATATAATATAATATAATATTTTGTTTTAATAACAAATCGATATTTTGTCTATTATGTAACATTTGAAAATAAATCGATATTTTGTCATTCATGTTACATAATTTTTTGCCTGTTAACTTCAATTGTACACCAAATTATTGGTATATCACTAGCATTTTGTCTATAGATATAAAATACCAATAAACTAAAAAAGCTATCAAAATATATAAAAACTTTAACTTTTGTTTTAAAGTACCATTGTAACCATGAAAAATGATTATTACCGATACGAATTAAAGTTTATTACATGTTCACAATGTTTTTTTTAAGGTTAATGATATTTTCAAATTACTTTAGATGGTTTGTTATCCTATTATATCATTAAATATCTTCCTACATTTTATTCTTATTCATCTTCCTACTATATTAAATTTTGACATATGTCACATTTAATGACATATTTAATAAAATTAATAAAAATGTATTCCACTTGTCACCATTTGATATGGTAGGAATAAAATGTAGGCGGATGTTTAATTTCTTTAACCTATATATTTATCTATTTGTTTATTTGTTTTAGAATGACCTATAAATAATCTTTGTGAAAACGCTTTACTAGTATATCTATTTTGAGTTTGTTAATTTGTTTAGTTGGTGCTGATATGAAAAAAAGAAAATAGCAACCGTCTTCCTATTATTAA
This sequence comes from Lactuca saligna, assembly GCF_052625555.1. Lineage (NCBI taxonomy): Eukaryota > Viridiplantae > Streptophyta > Magnoliopsida > Asterales > Asteraceae > Lactuca > Lactuca saligna. The sequence continues at coordinate 260,254,375 of NC_136421.1, read as the reverse complement.
TACTCTTAAAATAGATATCATCCAATACTTCATATCTTTATAAAAAACTAGACGGAATATCTAGCTTTGCACGGAATGAAATTATGAATTTAAACTTTTGGTAATCATATGATATTGAAATATATATGTTATTTATATTAGTCATAAGATAACACTTATTACATTTAATTGATATAATATTATAATTAATTTGAACAACAGATAAAATAACACTTAAAAAAATCAAATCATTTAATGATTTTTATTCACAATTTA